>NW_022104341.1:72542652-72558950 GCF_000313985.2 Echinops telfairi
ATGCCAGGGGCTTAAGTGGAGAGCAAATGTTTTGAGAATGATGAGGGTAATGAATGTACAAATGTGCTTTATACAATTGATGTATGTATGGATTGCGATGAGTTGTATGAGCCCCCAGTAAAAAAGAAGAAAAAAATTATGATTAAAAAATAGAAAATCAATCTGATAAAAGTATTTATAAAAAAGCATTACAGTGAACATTATATTTGTACTAGATGGGAGAATATTGAACACTTTCCTCCTTTGATCAAGAAAGAGACAGATGTCTGTTGTAGTCCTTTTATTTTATTGGAGATCTAGCTAGTACAATAAGGAAAAGGAAAATAAGTAAAACATGAAAGGGTTTGTACAGGAAGAAGAAATAAAAGCAGCATTTGCACATGACCCCATTGCCTGCACAGCAAACCTAAACAAATCCACAGGGAAAATTCAGCAAGTTCACTAAATACAAGTTCAATAAACTTGTTTTTCTATCAAGGCCAATTGTTTCCCTATAAAGTTAATAACACATAATTAGGTGATGGAAGTAGCTGGGAGCACAATTACAGGCACCTTTCCAACCTCTCTGAGCTGTTGGGACCCCACTTTGGATCCCTGACGTTCAAATGGTGTGAACATCGGTGCTTCTGAGGGGAGAAAGGTGGGATTTCCCCACCTTAGAGTCCTGGGGGGAGGACTTTAAAATGGGATCTACACTAAGGTGACCAGACATCCTGCTTTTGGCGGGACAGTCTGATTTTTAACAATTTTTCCTGTGTCCCGCAGCGTTTTAAAAAAGTCCTGATTTTTGGAAAGAATGCACGACAAGCTAGGGTATATGGTTTTCGGCTGCCATGTGGCTATTTCACCAGGATATGAGTTTTATCAATGGTGTCCCGCTTTACCAATGTTAAAATCTGGTCACCTTAATCTACACCAGTCTTTTAAAATGTTTCATACTGTTCTTCTACCGAAACAACACACAACTTCTATGGTGGCATAGAAACCCTGGGGGCCTAGTGGTTATGCTTTGGGTTATGATCCAAAAGGGCAGCCATGATTGGCGCCCCTGTGAGTCAGCAGTAAGTGAGTATGGCGGCAGAGTGGGTTGCAAACCATAAGGTCAGCAGTTCAAACTCACCAGGTGCTGCTCTAGAGCAAGATTAGATTTCCCCGTCCCGTGGATAGTTACAGCTTCAGGAAGTCAAACAGGGGAGGTCAATTCTGTCCTGTAGGGTTGCTATGAATCAGAATCGACCCCATGGCAGCGAGCTTGAGTTTGATGTATGTTTTCCATCTGCTTCTCCACCTCCCTCCACATGCTCTTGTGAAAGGAAAAACAAGAACAAAAAATCCAGTGCTATTACCTACAATGAATATTACTGAGATAGTTAAAGTTTCTTGTGCCAACCTGGCCATTAAACATATATGGGGTTAATTGAAGGGCGGAGAGATAAATGGCTCAGTGAGCCTCACCTTTCGAGTTCTCGGGTCTCTTGCTCTCTGATGCTCGGACCAGGGTGCAGCTGCCTTAGCCAGTTCCCTGCTCAGCTGGCAAGGCTCGCTTCCTGCAAGACACCCCTGAGAAGAAGCCACATGGAACTACCCCGATGCAACCCTAGGTGCTGGAGCACCCATGTGGAGACCCCTGCCAGCACTGAGATGCTTACATGCTCATGGATTCGGCTTTCCTCCTACAGTTGGCATCATTGCGCGTGTTTTGTGAAATGGAAGAGGACTTTGTGGACTGGTGTCGGACATATGAGCTAATGTTGGACTTCAGTGCTTGGACAGCACTGGGTTGGGATGCTTTCTTAATGTACACTTACCCTTTATATAAAACTCTCTCTTATACCTATATGAGTTTCTATGGGTTTGTTTCCCTCACTTGCTAGACTAGCACAATTACCCAGCCACAAAGAGAACGAAGTCCTGGCACATGGCACAACGTGGAAGAAGCTTGCCAGCATGCTGTGCGAGGAGCCACAGTGGCCTAGTGGTTACAAGTGGGGCTGCTAACTTCAGGGTCAGCTGTTGGAAACCACCAGCTGCTCCTTGGGAGAAAGACGAAGGTTTTGAGTCCCATCAAGAGCGACAATCTCCGGAGCCCGAGGGCAGTTCTCCCGGTCCTATCGAGTCACCATGGTCGGCCTGGACTCGACGGCAGTGGGCGTGGTGGGGGTTGAAGGATAAACACAGGATGATCTCACCCATTGAAACTAAGCAAAGATACAGAAACCAGAAGTGGTTAGTGGTTACATGGGGTGGGGAGGGGAAAGAAGGAGACTTCAGGGACTTTAAGGGGTGTTATGTGTATGTTAGAGGTGGTGGAACAATTTGGAAAAGAATAGTGAAAAATGCTTGCCTGATGTGAAACATGTAACCCGTGTCAGTGAATTATACATGTAGAAAATTTTGAATTGGTGTATGTTTTGTTGTGTGTGTTCTCACCACAATAAAAAGAACCAAAACAAAATAAAAATCTCAACAATCGAATCAGCTGGGGGGAAAAATCCCTATTCTATTTTTATTGTATTCCCCCTTCCCCCACCCAAATCCCTATTTTAGAGAGCAGTTGAAACCTCCACTCAGCAGGATTCACCAAGTTAATGCCAAGGCGTTAACAGGCACCGGGCAGGTATCAGAGGGAGTCTTGTTCTGCCCTGGAACACTGCAGTCCCTGTTCTGAATTCTAGCACCTTGGGCTAGATGTCAGAGCAGTCAGAGTTCAGCTTTGGCTATGGGACCCAAGGAGTGTCTTCCACAATCCATGGCCAACTAGACAAGTCTTCCTTAAGGAACTCTCCCCCAGGGTACGAGCACTACTTCACATGCCTCCCCACCGCCGGCACAGGGCCAGGCCCAGAGCAGGCTTCTTTAACTGCTCGTTCAAGAATAAAACTCAGGTGGTGGGGCCATGGAGACACAGCAGAAACAGAGGACCCAGCTGCCATGCATTCCTCGTTACCCCAACAACTGCGCAAGGAGGAATGTTTATCATCCCCATTTTCTACCTAAGGACAGTTGAGACCCCAGAAGCTAAATGACTTGCCCAAGACCACGCAGTGGGTCAGGGTGTGGCCTGCTTGTCCCACTGGTGGCTGCCTTCCATTCCCGGCCATTGAATGAGCACTTTCCTTTTGTCTGGGAATCTGAACCCTGAGGTTCCCGGTAGGGCGTAGGTGTGCCGTGAGAGACTAGCGCTTAGGGTCAACTGCATACCTTATGAAGATGAAGTCAAAGTTCTCTTTGGTCAGGAACACAGTGAGAATCCCCAGTTTATCATCAGGGTGGAAATTTGAGGATGGCGACAAACGTACAAATGTGCTTGACACAATGGATGGATGGATGGATTATGATAAGAGTTGTACAAGCCTCCAGTAAAATGATTTTTTAAAGTGGGGGGGGGGTAGAAATTAAAAATAACACTTATCCCAAAGATGGAAACTACCTCAATGCCCATTAGGAGCTGATCGGAGAAACACAATGCCGTGTATATGCACGATGGAATATTGCGCAGTTATTGTCCCGAGGGGCCCTGCAGTGTGGTGGCTATGCCGCATTGGGCTGTGATCCGCCTGGTTGGCAGATGGAAACCACCAGCAGCTCCTCGGGAGAAAGACCGGGCTTCCTACCCCATCAGCAGTTACAGTCTCAGAAACCCACCGGGGTGCTGAGTCCGCATGGACCCGATGGCGGTGAGTTTGGTTTGGTGACGTACAAATGGTGTGGGAGTGGCATCTGACCTCCTCCTCCACCTTCACAAGGGGAAGGCAGGAGAATTATTAACAGCAGGATCTGCCCAAGGCTCTTTCTTATAAAGGGGAGGTCAGGCACATCTCCATCCTCCAAACACAGCCCCTCTTCCCTCTTTTTTTTTCCCGCCAATTCTGACAGGAGCTATTCCTCTCACGACACTACCTCTCGGCTGGTCCACTAATTCATTGCAATGGCCACACAGGACGCACAGAACATTGTCACAGTTCTAAGGTTTAGTAGGGGAAGTAACAGATTACAATTGAGGATCGGGAAAGACTCAGGATCCAGTTCTTCCGTGGACAGCTTCTTTTCAGCTGCTGTGCACTCAGCCTTCTCTCTCTCTGGTCCCCATTAGCTTGCAAGCCTCTTGAGTCAGCCTCACTCCAACAAGTGTTACAAAATCTTTTCGTTCTGCCAATACATGTCCAAAGGCAGCCCTTTTGCCAGAGAAGCCCCTGCCTAGAGGCACTCCGTGTCCGTGGGCCTCAGGCTAGGAAACCCACTGCACTGTCTCCTGTGGTGTCCTGGGTCTACTGGCTCTGCTGCCACATCCTTCTCTACCACTGATTCTTGCTGTCCCTCCCCATCTCCAACGTGACAGCTCTCTGCCTCCTGGGCCAAGGAGGTTCCAGCACAGGGACCCCGGTCCAAAGTGTATCTGCTTCTCCGTCCTCCTCTTCCGATGATAGTGAGCTCACCCCTCTCTGCTTTTTAAGACGCATTGTGTGATCCAAGCTAGGGTGTGACTGCAGTAAGGCAGTGAAGGGTGGTGGCTTGGATAAGGGTGGTGACTGAGGTTAAGGTGGCGGCTGAGTCACACCCTCTACTAAGGGGTGACTCAAGATACATACCCCTCTAATCCCGTCTCATTAACATAAGCGACAACTCATTCTCACACGATGATCACCACAGGCCCAGAGGCTAGGATTTACAACACGTCACTAGAAGGAGGAGGATTACGTCAGATGACAAAATGGAAGACCATCGCACGCACGTGGTTGGGAACCCTGGCCTCGCCAAGTGGACACATAACCCCACCCATCACAGGCTCCATAGACTTTCCTCTCGTGACCCGGCCCCGTGGGGGAGCCCTAACGACCAGAGTTTCCTGTTGGCTGGCGCTGTGCTGCTGTGATTCATAGGGACTGTAGAACAGAACGAAACACTGCCTGGTCCTGCCCCAGATTGTTTGAGTTTTTTGTTTTGTTTTTTGTTTTGGCAGTTCATTGTATATCCAACATTCTTTGCCAATACCATAACTCAAATGCATCATTTTTCCTCCAGTCTCCTGTATCGATTGCCCAGCTCGTGCATGCATCTGAGGCAATTGGAAATAGCATGGCTTGGGGCAGGTAGTCTTAGCCCTAGATAGGATGATGGCTCGAAGGGCCATGCTAAGTCACACACTGCCTCGCAACATACAGATAAATGAAGTCCTGATAGGTCTACACAAGGTCTAATTCACTAAGGCCATCACAAAAGGCTGAGCAGCGAACGATCGCATTTACAAGAAGCACATGTATAGAGACTGAAGTTCATTCATGGTCACATGGGGTGGCGGGGCGAGGGAAGGGGGTCACTGCTTAGAGGCACAGCGTTCCTATTAACAGTGGTGGAATCTTTTGTAAATAGCTGATGGTGATGATCGCGAAAAGGGACATAAGTAGCAAACGTCACTGAATTACATATGTACGAGTGTTCAATTGGCAAGTGCTTTGATATATATATATATATCTTTATTTAGAGTATCATGAATAACTTTATTACAGTCAGTTTGAAACAACGGGATAAAACTGAATATTTTATTTTGGCAAAAGTTACTCAAGAACTAGAACAAAACAATTCTACACCCATTGAATTCCCATTGCCGTTGAATCTATGAAGACTCATAGAGACTGATAGGACAGAATGGAACTCCCCTGGGGGTTTTTAAGATTGTAACTCTTTTTTCATTATTTTTAAATAATTTTATTGGCAGTTCTTATCACAATCCATACATTCATCCATTGTGTCAAGCACATTTGTACATATGCAGCCATCATCATTTTCAAGGCACTTTCTTTCTGCTTGAGCCCTTGATATCAGCTCCTCATTTTCCCTCTCTCCCCCACCTGCCCTCCCTCCCTCATGAACCCTTGATAAGTTATAGACTATTATTTTCATATCTTACATCGTCCTCTGTCATCCTTCACCCACTTTACTGTTGCTCATCCCTCTGGGAGGGGGTTATATGTTGATCCTTATGATCGATTCTCGCTTTCTCCCCCCACCTTCCGCTTATCCTCCTGGTATCTCTATTCTCACTGTTGGTCCTGAGGGGTTTATCTAGCCTAGATTCCCTGTGTTGTGGGCTCTTATCTGTAGCAATGTACCTGTTCTGGTCTAGTCCAATTTGTAAGGTAGAATTGAGGTCATGATAGTGGCAGGAGAAAGCCTTAAAAAACTAGAGCAGTGGTTCTCAACCTTCCTAATACCACAACCCTTTAATACAGTTCCTCATGTGGTGGTGACCCCCAACCATAACATTATTTTCGTTTCTACTTCATAAGTGCAGTTTTGCTACTGTTATGAATCATAATGTAAATATCTGATATGCAGGATGTATTGTCATTGTTACAAATTGAACATAATTAAAACATAGTGATCAATCACACAAACAATATATAATTATATATTGTGAAATATTTATTTCTAATTACAAATAAATGAAATTTTTGTCTTGAAGCATGGTGTAGCATGGGTAACAGTCTTCATGGCGGGTATTCATATATGGGTGCATCTGCATGTGGGCAGGCCTGCCTGGAGATGGAGAGAGAGGAGTGGTGTCTCAGTTCCTAAGACCATTGGAAATATGTTTTCCGATGGTCTTAGGTAACCCCTTTGAAAGGGTCATTCGACCCCCAAATGGGTTGGGACCCACAAGTTGATGTGGGGAAAAGGGAGGGTGGTCCCCCACAAATCATCACAGGTCCAGTAGGTGCAATTGTACAGCAATAATAAGTAAAGATTATAGTAAAGTCATAGAGGGCATGAGAGGTAGAAGATAGAGTCAAGTAATGGAGTCAGGCACAATTCATGGTAGCATTGCTCACCTCAGCCCCGCTTGATGGTCCACGTGGGGGGAACCTGGCCATGAGAGCAGGAGCAGCCTCGGGGACGAGGACGGGGAGAGCCTCTTCTTTATTGCTAACCAAGCGTTATATCTCTTTAGGGGGACATGATTACAGGTGACCACACGTCACAGGAAGGGGCAGGGATCTACGATAGGCATAAGCATAACAGGAAGGGGATGAGCTAGGGGTGTGCCCATAAGAATGGGAAAGTCTAGGGGTATACATGTGACAAGATGGGTGGACCCTACATTCATGATGGCAGCCTAACCTTGGTCGTCTTTGGGTGGGTTTGACCTCTCTGGTGTCTCCTACAAGGAAACAGACAACTACTATCCTTATCAGAAGGGAGTGGGCCCTACTTGTTGTGGGATAAACAGTGGTGCCTGCTTGTTCTAGATGGCTGATAACTCTTAGGGAGAATGACCCCTGGTCTATTCTTGATGACCTCCAAGTGTACAGTCATTCTCAAGGAGTTAAGTCTGGCATATATTTGGGGGAGATAACTTGAGAGAAATCCTTCTGTTTTCCATAATTCCCCCTTTTGTTTTATATATAAAATTCAAAAGAGCCACAGTGGCTACATGGTTATTCTCTATACATTGAAAACTGTCAATGGCAAAACTTCATGATCCAATTAATATAGCCAAAATCTCAGGCTTATAGCAAACATTTTGAATCCAGGCATGGAGGATAAAGACCCCCTATGCCCATCTGCTATTGGAGGAGGGTATGAGAGGGGCTGGATGCTGCGGCAGGAAGAAAACGAGGAAATAGGAATGTCTGCTTCTCTAGGGAGAATGAATCAACCATTTGCTTCCTTTAAGGCAGCACAACTTGAAGGGAGAAACTGTGGAAATGATAGATTACCGCAGGAAAATGTACTCGGACCATATCTCCAACTACCAGAGTGGCGGTCTTCCAGCCATGGAATACTAGTCTTCCAGATGCCCTCCGTACCAGTCAGGGAATAAACCCCAGTTTTATTTCCCTTGGTGCTAGCATACCACATTTCCCCTCTCTGCATTACGTTTAAGATTTAATAGAGTCATGGAGGCAACATGGTCTATTTTCCTATCTCTTAGCTTTCTATAGAAGTGACACGAGACTGCGAGCATCAAAATTCAGACTGGAACTTAAGCTATGTGAAATCCTTTTAACCCAATCACGTGGGATCCAGCCTCTTCCTATGCCAACCACCATTTGTTTAAATACCTCAGCCAACCCATGAATATATAGAAAATATCCTTCTTAAGCTGATCCACATCGAATGAAATGTTTCCCTAAACCCCTTGCAAATGTTTCTTAATCAAATCCCAATCATGCAATGTTATATTATATAGGTAAGGAGTTACACAGAAATCAGTTACATTCCAATCACAATATAGCAATGACAAGTCCAAAATCTTGATCTTTCAGCAAAACAGTCTGTGGTAATAGTCCAGTCACTATTTTATAAAATGTTCAGCTTTGATAGAGTCCCAGCGTGTCCTTTAGCATCAGCAATGGAATATCTCAGCAGTCAGCAATCGCCACTCTCGGGAATCTGTGAGGTCTTCTTGACGTTTTGAATAACTTCAGTAAGCAGGGCATGGTCACATCACCGCATCAGCGTCCCTCCTTTCTTCTGGGCCTTGCTGGCTGAAGAGAAATCCACCTATCTCCTTTGCCTGTGAAAATATAAACAAATAGCCCCTCTCTTCGGGGTGTCATTAACCTGAAAAAGGAATTATGATTAGGCTTTTGTGGTTCCTTCCTGTGCTTCATGTCCATCTTTCTCCAAACGTGGTTGTGTCCTTCTAAAGGGAGTCCATCAGCTTTATTCTGCAAAAACATGACAGAAGGACTTGGATCCCAAACGCGGTTTCCATCATCTTGGGATTTCTTAGGATCAGTTTTCTCTGCAGAAGTGAAAATGTGTTTATCTGCCCTAATTTTGTTACAAGCTTTTAGTAAGGAGGGAATTTTTTTGGTTAAAATGACCAAATGAAATTCATCATACATAAGATTCCTCTTCTCCCCCTTCTGTTTTAACCATCCTGATATTAAAGCATTGCTAGCAATCTCTGTTACCTTGCTAGGCTTTGACCCAGTATAAGGACTAGTTAGATAACCTTCATTGTTATGTAAATACTGGCTCCCAACTCTCAGAGAAGCTGGAGAGCTAACATGTAGATTTGGACTCCCAGCTCTCAGAGAATTAAGAGAGATAATTGGGAGAACTTCTTACCATACATTGAAAGACTGAAAAAATTCTCAGTAAATTTGTTCAGCTGTTCTTGAAGTAACTTAGCAAACAGACATTTTTTTCTCCAAGAGTACCAGTAAAGTTATAGGCTCAATTAAGCTGTTTTGCCTTTCAGGCTTCTCACACTGTATGATTTTACAATCTTGCAATAGTCTCTCTTGGTTAACTTCACTCATTCCTTCCAAGCTGGCTTTAGGGGAAGTTAATGGGATGGTCTGAGGCCCTCCTGAATGACCTAAGGAAATGACCCTGTATCCAAAATTTAAAAACCTTTTCCCTTCAATTTCTAATTCCATGTGGGGGCGATGTTGTTTCCCCATAACAGCATTCCAAAAGACCCCTTGATTCAAAGAGTGACCAGACTTCTCAAATATTCTTTCCTGATAGACATACATCTTTACTCTAGGAATACAAGGAAGCAAAAATTGGCTCAAGTTATCTTCTTTCTTTATAAACCATGGTAAATCAGAATTTATCAGTGCCTTAATTCCTTCATAATCCTGATCAATAATTCCAGCAACACTCTGAACACCTTGAGAATTTAGGTTGGACTTTCCTAACAAACATCCCATCGTTCTTTTAGGTAGCGGACCCCAATTGCCGCTCTTAATAATTTCTGATTCAATCACTGCTTTGGGCTTTTCCTCACAACTCCGATCCACTGCAGTATCAATTTTAATTCCTTGAGTACTTAGGTTAAAACTTCCTGATAAAAACTGTATCACTCTTTCAATAAGAGGCTTCTGCTTTTTAGAATCAGCAAACTGCTGTGAGGGCTTCTGAGCCTTCTCTTGGTTCGCTAAGCCAACTGCAGCAAGAACAGAGGCTGGGGCTCTGCAAGTTTGGCTAGGTCTGGTTTCCTGCTGTGAGATTGGGGGATACCTGCGATTTGTGTCTAAGATCTTCTTTGCTCCAGTAGGCAGACACCTTGCCTCCCACGCTCTGCTAGGTGGGGGCTGTATCAAGCTCCTTCCACTATTTTCCCGTGGGGAAAACTTTGCTAATGGCAGTCCTTTATTGTTGAATTTTGAACGACATTGATTTCCCCCAATGAGTTACCTTTCTACAGCGTGGGCAGAGTTCAGGTTCTTTTAAAGCCGATCTCGATGGCTGCAGCCTGTTTTCCCTACACTGTCTCTGAAGATGACCTGTCTTCCCACAACTAAAGCACTTTCTTCTAGGTCTGATATAATTTGCCAATACAGCTGCCATGACGTCAGCCTTGTATTCCTGTCTCTACATTCCTGCATATCCTGAAATAATCTAACAGCGTGCCCTGTTCCCTGTAGGGGCGCAAGGCATTCTTACAGTGTTTATTAGAGAAATCATAAGATAGCTTATGCAGTAGGTCTCTTACTGCCTGGACACTTTTTACACATTTGGAAATAGCATCTTCCAGTCAGGACACATAGTCAGCATAAGGCTCATCATTCCGTTGTCTTACAGCCATGTAACTCGGCTTTCTCTTTTCTGATGGGATTATCTTTTCCCAGGCACTTAAGCAAACTTCACGTATCTGTCCTATTGTCTGTTCAGTAAACATGTACTTGAGACTCAACTGTGATATAATTCTCATCCCCTAGCAATTGATGAATTCCTATATCTATACCATCCTCAGTATTCTTGAGTTCTCTTGAAAGAGCTGCTTCCTTCCACAGCATTTGATATTGCAGGCATTCTGAAGAGTATAGACAAATTTTCACTAAAGCTCTCCAGTCAATAGGCGTCCAGCTCTCAGACTCTGCTAGAGCCCTTATCATGTTAATTACAAAATGTAAGTCCGGACCATAATCATTGACTGCCTGCTTGAGATCTTTTAGCAACTTAAAGGGAAAGGCACTGTGAATTCCTGTGGGTGTTTCCTGTAAAGCTGTCTGCTAACAGCTCTAACAAGATACAACATTCTAAATTCTAAGTCTCCTTCTTCTGCAATCCCTCTTTCTACTCTTGAAAGTAAAGGTGCTTTAACTATGTCCCCTTTTGACTCAAGCTTAGTTTTTTCAGCTCTGCCTAAAATCTTCTCATCTGTCTGAAACTCATTCTGACTGCTTCTCACCTGATTTAAGTTTGCATTTCTTAGACGTTCCTCACTACTCTGCTGGTTCTGTTTCTTTGATTTCTCTGCCTTTGAAAGCAAAGGAGCTTCCTGGGATTGTTTACTAGCCTTGCTTTGGATCTTTGAATCCGTTGCCTCTAGTGCTTTATCACCTTTAAGCCTTAGGAGGCTTCAGTCTCCTGAGGGCATATAGGCTTTGGACGTGAGGTTTCATTTAGAATCTGAGGTCTTGCTTAACAAATCAATCCTTGCTTTTTCAGTTTTTCCTAAAGGTTTATCACCTAAATCACACTCATTCACAAACACTTTAGCTTGCTTTTCTAGATCTGGATAGCTCACACAAGACTTCTTACTAGACTAATAATCCTCATTCTCTTCCTCCTGCAAAAGTACTAAGGCCATCTTGACTTGAACCCACAGAGACCATGTCTCCCCGGGGATACTCTCCCTGTCTCTATATGCTTTTCTTAAATTAATAGCTACCTTATCCCAGATCTCCATATCAAAGGTTCCTGGCTCCGGAAAATAAGGATTACATTTCTTTACCAATTGAAGAAACTTGTTCATTCTCTTATTTGTTACCATTACCTTTTGTTTCTTCAAGAGGTGGCAAAGCATGATACCATACTCTGTATCCTTGCTCTTTGCCTGACCCATATCTCACTCGGACTAAAAACACACTAGAAAAAATAAACTCAAAAAAAGTTTTCCCGATTCACTCTCTCTGTCCGATGAAGCCATACGGGATATAACGCAAAAGAGTTCTCCTACCAGGCCCCACATGATGGGCACCATCTATGGGGTGAAGGAAGGGTGGTCCCCCACAAATCATCACAGGTCCGGTAGGTGCAATTGTACAGCAATAATAAGTAAAGATTATAGTAAAGTCATAGAGGGCATGAGAGGTAGAAGAGTCAAGTAATGGAGTCAGGCACAATTCATGGTAGCATTGCTCACCTCAGCCCTGCTTGATAGTCCACATGGGGGGAAACCTGGCCATGAGAGCAGGAGCAGCCTTGGGACGAGGACCAGGGAGAGCCTCTTCTTCATTGCTAACCAAGCGTTATATCTCTTTAGGGGGACATGATTACAGGTGACCACACGTCACAGGAAGGGGCAGTACAATAGGCATATATATTGTAGGAAGGGATCTATGATAGGCATAAGCATAACAGGAAGGAGATGAGCTAGGGGAGTGCCCATAGGAATGGGAAGGTCTAGGGGTATACATGTGACAAGATGGGCGGACCCTACATTCATGATGGCAGCCTAACCTTGGTCATCCTTGGGTGGGTTTGACCTCTCTGGTGACTCCTACAAGGAAACAGACAACTACTATCCTTATCAGAAGGGAGTGGGCCCTACTTGTGGGATAAACAGTGGTGTCTGCTTGGTCTAGATGGCTGATAGCTCTTAGGGAAAATGACCCTGATCTATTCTTGATGGCCTCCAAGTGTACAATCATTCTCAAGCAGCTAAGTCTGGCATATATTTGGGGGAGACAACTTGAGAGAAATCCTTCTGTTTCCCACAGGTTGAGAACCACTGAACTAGAAGAAAGTTGTGTTTCATCAGTGCTATACTACACCAACTGGCTCGTCTCTTCCTTGTGACCCTTGTGTAAGGGGATGTCCAATTGTCTACAGATGGGCTTTATTTAGGTGTCCACTCCACACACACACACATACCCCCTCCCCCACCACCACCACTGTTCACATTGGTCTGATTTTGTTCTGGGGTTTGATGCCTCATGATCACACAGGCTGCTGTGCTTCTTCCATGTGGGCTTTTTTGCTTCTCAGCTAGATGGCTGCTTGTTTATCTTCAAGCCTTTAAGACGCCAGATGCTATGTCTTTTGATAGCCGGGCACCATCAGCTTTCACCACATTTGCTTATGCACCCACTTTGTATTCAGTGAACATGTTGGGAAGGTGAGCATCACAGAATGCCGGATTTTTAGAACAAAGTATTCTTGTGTTGAGGGAGTACTTGTAGAGGCCAAATGTCCATCTGCTACCTTAATTCTTAACATATAGAGATAAATACATAGATATATTTCCCTATCATTATATATAAATATATTTACATATGTACATGTCTGTATTTAGACCTCTATAAATGTCCTTTCCCTCCTAGTTCTTTCCTCTATTTCCTTTTACTTTCCTCTTGTCCCACTATAATGTTCGGCCTTCATTTGGGTCTAGTAATTCCTCACTGTTACATTACCCTTGATTAAGTCCCACTAGGCATCCTACTCCCTTCTCTCCATTGATTTTAGTTCCCTTGTTGTTCCCTTGTCCCTGGGTTGGTTGACACCACACATCCTTCCTTTCTTCCACTTTCCCTTCTTCCATGTTCCCCCAGAATCTTTGGTCCCATTGTTTTCATCTCCGAATTGTTTATACTGCCTATCTTATCTAGATAGACATGCAGAGACATTAATAAATGCAAAAGCCAGGCAAAGCCAAAGAAAATAACAACAACAAAAAGAAAGCCAATGACAAACAAAGGAAAAGTCTATAAATAGTTCCAGGTCTGTTTTTTGACCTTTAGGAGTGTTTTCCAGTCCAGTCTGATGGGGTGCCACACTCTATCCCCAAAGTGTATTTTGGTATTCCCGGGGGATTCATCACTTTGCTCCCTTGCTGCTCTGTTGCATGCCCTTAGTGTTTCCCCCCAGTGTGCTGGGTCAGATCGAGCACAATGGTTCAGTGAGGACGTCCTGTCTCCTCCTCCCTGTAGTCCTCTCTGTGCAGTGTCTGCTCTGAGCAGGAACATTGTTCTCCGGCTTGCTGGGCCAGGATGTGCTCCCCTCCCTCTCCGTCCCGCTTCAGTACTCCTGTGTGCTCCAATCAGACGTGCCCCTCTTCCCAAGCCGTAGCTTCAGTGCTGTCCTCTGAAGTGCATTCTTCAGAGTGGGGCACGGGGGTCAGGTCCACATAGTTGAAATTGGGGCTGGCCTGCAGACCTCTCTATTGGTTCCCTGGTACATGCCAGTATGTTGTATTCACGTCTTGGCGCATCGGGTTGAAGCCTTTGTCTCTCTCTCTCCCTCTCCTGTGGAGATATAAACAATACCCTCCCCTTGGGTGGATCAGTGCCCTGCTGTCCCCCTACCCATGTCTTTTTTCCCCTCTTTGTTTCCCCCCTCTTATTTAGCTGGCTGCCATATGTATCCCTGGATTGGGTTTGACCCCTGCCATAGTCGCTGGACCTCACCCTAGGGATGTATGTATACAGTAGCTTTTCCCCTATGTCCCGTTTTTGGTTTTGTTCTTAAGCTTACCACAGTGGACTCGTGTTATACTTGTCCTTTTGTGCTTGACTTACTTCACTTAGCATGATTTCCTCCAGGTCTCCCCATGCAACAATGTGCTTCGTGTGTTCTTCACTGCTTTTTAGGGATGAGTGGTACTCCATTGTATGTATGTACCACTGTTATTTGACCCGTTCGTCCATTGATGGAAATTTGGGTTGTTTCCAACTCCTTACAATTGTGAACTGATGCTACAGATGGAGCACAGATGTGTGGCCGTGGTTTGTTTCTTGCTTCTTCTGGGTATGTGCCCAGCTGGGGGATTGCTGGGTCATACGGTAGCTCAATTTCCATCTGTTTTAGATATCGCCAAATCAATTTCCACAATGGCTATACATACTTACAGGTCTACCAGCAGTGGATGAGAGCTCCTGTCTCCCCCACAGCCCCTCCAACAGTTGTTGCTTTCTGGTTTTTGAATTGGGCTCTCTTTGAGGGTGTTAGGTGGCATCTCCTTGTTGTTTTAATTTGCATGTCTCTTATGGCTAAAGATTGGGAACATTTTTTCATATGTTTATTGGCCATTCGGATTTCTGCCCTTGTGTTCAGGTCCTTTGCCCACCTCCTTAGTGGGCAGTTAGTTTTTTTCTTATTGTAAGCTTGCAAAGTGTATATCTTTACCACAATAAAACCGACTTTAAAACACGAATGATCACTTTTTGATAAAGACTAAACTCACGAGCGCCATCTTGTGGTGAGCAACACCACCACAAGTCTAATAGCAGCACTTAGCCATTGAGGACATATTAGGTCAGCATGGCCGCTAACCGAAAGGTCAGTAGCTGGAACTCACATTAATTACTCGTGATTCCTAGGCCCAGCGAGCCACAGGATGAAGTACCCATTCCAATGACCTCCACAAGGGCCATGTGCCTGACAGGCTGCTTTCTGGTCACCCTTCCCACCAGCCAGAGCACTGGCAAGTGGTCGGCGTGGCTCAGGGCACTCTCAGGCACAATGACATCATGCTGCCCGGCTCCTGTTCCCTGCTGTTGCATCTCTGGTGATTTAGAACTTCAGCATTCCTTCATTCCACCAGCACTTGTTCAGGCACTGTGCAAGGCTCTGTCCTGGGCGCTGGTGGCCTGGTCATCCCCAAAGCCTTGTCCCCAAGTTGCTATACCCTGTGCTCCTGACAGTGCCAAAAGCTCATTGCCTAGTTGCTGTTGACCCTCCTGATGCTGCAGGTCTAGCCCATCTCTTTGCTCCTCCATGACGCCCTCTGCCATGCCTTCCACAGGGAACAGTTAAGTACATTAGCCAACGGGTTTCCATGGTTTGGCCCCAGCCCTCTATTCCCACAGCCCGCACCTCACACATTGGGCAGGCTCCCAAGCACCCCATGGCTTCTCTCCCTTCTTCTCTCCCTCTTCTCACCCCAGGAGTTTTCTCTCCTGCCTCTCTGTGGTGTCTTCCCTGACCCCTGCCTGCCGGCTGCCAGACTCAGTACCCTTCTATCCTACTGCGTGCCTCTTGCCCAATGATCAATCAGAGCACTGCTCACACTGTGTAGGGAGGGCAGGGCTGGTCTTATTCATCTGAGACCCTGGAAGTCTGTGGACATTTGCTTAAAGATGGATGAGTGAGTGGGTGGATGGATGGATGGATGGATGGATGGATGGATGGATGGATGGATAGGTGGATGGGTGGATGGATGGATGGATGGATGGATGGATGGATGGATGGATGGATAAGTGGATGGGTGGATGGATGAATGGATGGATGGATGGATGGATGGATGGATGGATGGGTGAGCATGTGAATGGATGTGCTCTGCACCGAGGAGGAGACCAGTGACCAGCAATACTCACTCTATGACCTTCCTCCTC
>NW_022104341.1:72559050-72594910 GCF_000313985.2 Echinops telfairi
GGTGGGTTGGTGGGTGGATGGGTGGATGGATGGATAGGTGGATGGGTGGATGGTGAGGTGAACAGTAGATACCATTATTTTAATTTAGTTGTTGTTGGGTGCCACCAAGTCCATTCCAACTCACAGTGAGTTTTGTACAGCAAGTGAAACACTGCCTGCTCCTCCACCATCCTCTCAATTGCTCCTGTGCCTGAGCCCATTGTTGTAGGCACTGTGGGGTCAATGGGGGCACAAATTTCCTATCTCCAGTATCCTGGCTAAAGTCAAGTAGAGCCCATGCTTCCTAGTTTGAGGTCCACTCTTGAGTCAGACCAATGTCCTCACCTACTCTCCAGGGAAGGAGCCTGGGGGCGCAGTGACTCTGGCTAAGTACTTGGTTTGAACTGACTGGCTTCTCTGTGGGGAACAGAGATGGCAGTCTGCTTTCATAAAGATTGGCAGCCTAGGAAAGCCTACGGGCAGCTATACTGTGTCACAGGGTCACTGTCCTATAGGAAGGAGCTCTGGTGGCCTAGTGGTTACAGGTTGGACCACTAACAATAAGGTTAACAGTTCGAAACCACCAACTCAAGGTGGGGCTTTCTACGCCTGTAAAGAGTTCCGGTCTTGGAAATGCATAGAAGCAGCTGGACCCTGTCCTAGAGGGTCGCTATGAGTCAGCATTTAACTCAGTGGCAGTGATCTTGTAACTTGCTTGATCCTGTAGGAATCTACTAGATGACAGAAGTTGGGTATTGCTCTTTTGTTTTGAAAAAGGAGTCCTGGTGGTGAGAGGGCTGAGCTTTGGGCTGCTCATCTCGAGGTCATCCATTCGAAACCATCCGATGCTTCCTCCTGTAAGGTCACTATGAGCCGAGGACCATCAATTAGGTTTTTGAGTTTAGGAGCAGAAAGGAATGACACTTGGGTGCTTGAACTTGCAGTTTTGTGCTGCCCCCTTGTGGGATGCAACCACAAACTGCAGGTCCCAAGCCTCCCAAGAGGTCCGCCATGGAGGCAGACCAATGTCCTCCTTTATTCTTTGTCACGCCAAGGGCTCCCAACGTAGCAGTGTGGGATCAAAGCAGCCTGAGTTGACTGGTTATTGCTGCTGCTAGGTGCTGTCAAACTGACCTCTGACTCCAGCCAAGGAACCATTATCTACTCTCCTCAGCATCTTTTCTTAAAAGGTTGTTTGCTGTCTGGGAGAGTTGTGGCTGTGGTTGTCAGGTGCCAACTCATGGGACCCGGTGTAGCATGGAATGAAACGCCGCTGACTGCTCCACAGTCTCACTGTCACTGTGCTCCAGCCCGCACAGTGCTGTCATGCCCAGCAAGCTCTCTGAGTGGCTTCCTATTGTCGTCTTTTTTTTTTTCTTTCATTTTATTGGGGGCTCATACAACTCTTATCACAGTCCATCCATCCATCCATCCATTGCATCAAGCACATTTGTACATTTGCTGCCATCATCATGTTCAAAACATTTTCTTCCTCTTGAGCCCTTGGTATCAGCTCATTTTTTCCCATCTCTCCCCCACCCACCCTCCCTCATGAACCCTTGATAATTCATAATTATTATTTTGTCAGGTCTTACACTGACCGATGTCTCCCTTCACCCACTTTTCTGTTGTCCATCCCCAAGGGAGAGGGTTATAGGTAGATCATTGTGATCGGTTGCCCCTTTCTCCCCCCACCTTACCTTTACCTTCCTCGTATGGCTACTCTCAATATTGGTACTGAGGGGTTTTTCTGTCCCAGATTCCCTGTGTTTCCAGTTTTTATCTGTACCTGTGTACATGCTCTGGTCTAGCCAGATTTGTAAGGTAGAATTGTGGTCATGATAGTGTGGGGGAGGAAACATCAAAGAACTAGAGGAAAGTATGTTTCATCGGTGCTATGCTGCACCCTGACTGGCTAATCTCCTCCCTGTGACCCTTCTATAAGGGGATGTCCAATTGCCTACAGATGGGCTTTGGGTCTCCATTCCGCACTCCCCCTCATTCACAATGGTATGATTATATGTTCTGGGTCTTTGAGGCCTGATATCTGATCCCATCAACACCTCATGATCACACAGGCTTGTGTTCTTCTCCCACGTGGGCTTTGTTGCTTCTCAGCTAGATGGCCACTTGTTTATCTTTAAGTCTTTAAGACCCCAGGTGCTATATCTTTTGATAGCCGCGCACCATTAGCTTTCTTCACCACATTTGCTGATGCACCCACTTTGTCTTCAGAGACCATGTCGGGAAGGTGAGCATCATGGAAGGCCAAGTTAATAGAACAGAGTGTTCTTGTGTTGAGGGAGTACTGAGTAGAGGACCAATGTCCATTTGCTGTGAGATACAGATATTTCTCCAAAGTTGTCTCCCCCAAATATATGTATGCCAAACCTAGCTGCTTGCTACTCATGGTAAATGACTGTACACTTGGAGGTCAATGCAAGTTGCTTAGAGGTTAATCTCCCTGAGGGTTGTCAGCCATCTAGAGCAATCAGACTGTATAGTCTGTCCCACCCTAAGTAGGGCCCACTCCCTTCTGATGAGGATTGTTTCCCTGAAGGAGAGCCCAGGGAAGTCAAGCCCACTCAAGGGTGACCAAGGTTAGGCTACCATATTGAATCTAGGGTCCACCCATCTTGTCACATGTATACCCCTGGTCCCTCCCCTTCCTATTACGTGTACACCCCTAGCTCATCCCCTTCCTGTCACACTTATGCCTATTGTACAGCCCCTTCCTGTGATGTGTGTGGTTACCTATAATCATGCCCCTAAGTATATATGAGCCTTGGCCAGGAATAAAGAGAGACTCCTCCTGCCCTCTCTGCCTGGGCTATGCGCGGACCTGGGTGGTGAGATCATGACCATCAGTGAGCATGCCACCATGAAATGTGTCTGACTCCTTCATTTTATTCTGTCTCCTATCTCTCCTATTTCTCTGTGACTTTACTATAATCTTTATATATCTTAACCATACAATTGAGCTTATCAAACCTGTGGTTAGTTATGGGGAGCTGGTTTCCCCCACCATCTGCTACCTTAAGACTAAACCTATAAATATATGCACATAGATCTATTTCCTTATTGTCATATATAAATACATTTACATAGGTACATGCCTGTATTTAGACCTCTATAAATGCCCTTTACCTCCTAGTTCTTTCTTCTATTTCCTTTTACCTTCCTCTAGTCCCACCATCACGCTCAGCCTTCAGTTGGGTTTCAGTCATTCCTCTCAGCATGAAGTCCTTTTCCAGGGACTGGTCTCGCCCGACAACACCCGAAGTACAGGAGACAAAGTCTCTCCACCCTCGCTTGTAAGACGCACTCTTGTTCTACTTTGTTCTTCTGACAGCCCATGGTACTTTCAATCGCCTATGGCTTCCTACTCTGTCTTTTAGAAGGGTTACAGGACCACGCTCCTGCCTTGATGACAGGGAGGCCGCCTACTCTAGTGTGAACTGGACAGCTGGCGCTGCTTTTTTGTCAGGCACTGTGCTCGGCACTAGGATCCATGATGAAGCCTAGAGTCGGAGGCAACTCCTAATCAAATAATCATGCAAATATATCATTGCAAACAGAATGAAGAAGATGTGCATGGGTATATAGAAGCACATAACTAGGAGATCAGCACTAGTTTAGGGAATTAGAGAAAAGACGCCCCTTGGAGGGAGTGAACTCTAAAGAATGAGTAGGGATCCAGGGAACAGCCCTTGCACAGGCCCCGAGGTGGGGCCCAGTCTGACCTGGGCAGGCATTGAAAGAAGAGCCGTGTGGTTGGAACCTGGAGGGGAAAAATAGTGGCTCTGAGAGTAAGGGCCCTGGTGGCACAATGGTTAAAGTGCTCAGCTTCTAACGGAAAGGTTGGCGATTTGAAATTCCCAGACACTCATCAGGAGAAAAGACGTGGGGATGTGATCCCATCAGGATTACAGCCTCTGAGCTCCTATAGGACAGTTCTACTCAGTCACTGGGGCTCTCGTGAGTCAGAATGAAATCAAGCACTCACAAAAACAGGTTAGGACCATCTAAGCGCCATCAGAAGCCAGCGACGAGCTTTAGGCAGAGGGTTGGCTCCAGATGCTCTATTTTTAAGTGGAAGCCCGTGCCACCTGGAAAAGAACGAGAGTGGGCAAGAGGGACTTCAAGGCCCAAGAGGAGGCGGTGGCAGGAAACAGAAAGGGAGGGCAGCACCGGGGCCAGGGAGGTGGCTGAGGATGTCAATGGCCTGAGCTGTATCTAGGCGGTGGACTAGGGGTTCTTGGCAGCGTCAGATCACCCAAGAAGCAAGTCAGCACAGGCCTATTTGTGCTTACTTACCTGTTGTGTACGATGCTGTGTTTGCCACATCAAAGGTTCTGCTTGTAGTAGGGCTGCCCGCAGTCTCGCTTTCTGTGCTTACCTTGCTTAGTAAGTAATCTGCACTTGTAAAAAGTTGAACTGGCCAAAGTTGTATGATGGATGTATTTACAACACCAGTCAGAAAAGAAAGGGGTTGTGGGTGGGAAACAAACAAACAACAACAACAAACACCAGTCACTGAAAATCCTACGGAGCACATTTCTTCGGACAGGCAGGAGGGCACCATGACTCAGAATGGAAATGGCCATGGTGACTAGATGCGACCGTCCGGAATAGTCCGTCTTCCTTCCACTCCGCTGGGCTGTAGCCCGTGCTGCCGTCAGGACCCACCACGTCCACCGTCAGGACCCACCACGTCCACAGGCTCCAGGGATTCAAACATGGAACCTGGGAAGCCAGTTTTTAATGTATGCTCTTGGTAAGACACAGGGCAATCTCAGATTCAAGAGGGCACGGTTTCTTTAGGGAATCATACAATAGACTAGCTCCGATAGTCACCGACAGCTTGGTTCTTCCTGGCTGCTGCTTTCTCGTCTTTTTTTAATTCGTCGTTCGGATGGAAGTTTACAGAGCAAATTCATTTTCCATTTAACGATTTATACACATGTTGTTTTGTGACACCAGTCGCAATTTCCTCAATGTAACATCACTCCCTCCACTGCCTTCCTAAGTGCACCCATCCCTACAGCAGGGGGACGTTTTCACAGTCCGGCCTCCGGCACCCTCCAAGTAGGGCTAGTTCACACCAGTGTGTCCATGCCGGCTGTTCGATATCAAATAGTTCTGAACCAATTAAATAAGCTGCTTTGCCATGATGCTTCCTCCCCTTGCTAGCTCACTCCCTGCTCCTGGAGTTCCTGACTCCTGGACCTCCCTCAAGACGCAGCAAGGAAAGAATTCATTAATACTGGGCCCATCAGGGACCTTAGGACCCACGCCAGAGCACGGCTCCTGCTCTGATAAGTTGTGCCTTTGAGGTTGTTAAATATTTTTAATAACACCCTGACCTTCAACTCTATGAGTCAGGAGATCTGTTCTAGAACATTGCCTTTCTAAACGTGCACATCTTGATGTTTCCCTTATCACTGTGGTATTGAATAATGATTGGCTCTTGTGATCTCACTCCAGGTGTCCTAGTTAAGCATCTGGTTATACTCGTTTACTCTCCTCACTGAATCTCATCCTGGCAATTACTCATCGTGATGGTTTTTATAATTCCCGTACGACAGCTTAGAAAACCAGGGTTCAAAGAGGTTTGCTAATTTGCCTAAAGTCACACAGGCAGTAGGTGTGCAACTCTCTGGCAGCATTTCCATAATCACCTGGACAAGTCTACCTTTAATCCACGTGAGTTTCCCAGTCACCACCAAGATTCCCTTCTCCCAATAAACTCTAGTCTCTACACATTGACCTTTTCTTATCTTTTCAGATGTGGAAGTCTGACAGTAGTGGTCCTTTTGTAACTGGCTTGGCCCACTCAGATAAACATCTTTCAGCTCCGTCTCTACAGCGCTTGTTGTTGTCAGGTGCCATCGAGCCCGTTCCAACCCACAGCGACTCTATGCACAACAGAATGAAATGCTGCCTGGTCCTGCGCCGTCCTCCCAACTGCTCCCTGGCCCGAGCCCACGGATGCAGCCACAGTGGCCTTCTTTTTCCCCTCGGTCCTTCCACTTTACCAACCGGAATGTCCTTCTCCGGAGACTGGTCTCGCCTTCATCTTGTCCAAAGTCTGTAAAAGAAAGTCTTGCTATCCTTGCCTCTAAGGAACACTCTTGTCGCATTTCTTCCAAGACAGATCGGTTTTTCCTTTTCATAGTCCGTGGTATTTTCAATATTCTCCAGCACCACAAGCCAAATGCCTCTATTAATCTACAGTCTTCCTTATTCAATGTCCAACTTTCACGTGCATGTGACGCAATGGAGAATACCATGGCTTGGGCCAGGCGCACCTTCGTTCTTAAAGTAACATCCTTGCTTTTCAGTATTCTATAAAGAGGTCTTTGCAGCAGATTGACTTAATGCAACCTGTCTTTTGATCTCTTGATTGCTGCTTCCATGAGCACTGATTGTGGACTACAGCAAGACAAAATCCTTGACAGCATCAACCTTTGCTCCATTTATCATGATGCTGCTAATAGTCCGGTTGTGAGGATTCTGGTCTTGTTCACATTGTCCGTACTGAAAGCTATGATCCTTCTTCATCAGCAGCAAGTGTCTCAAGTCCTCCACCCTTTCACCAAGCAAGGTTGTGTCAGCTGCAGATCACAGGTTGCTAATAAGCCTTCCTCCAATCCTGATCCCACGTTCTTCTTCAGCTAAGCCAGTTTCTCTGATGATTTGCTCGGCATATAGATTAAACAAGTGATAGGATACAATCCTGAGGCACACCTTTCCCGATTTTAAACCATGAAATATGTCCTTGTTCTGTTTGCACAACTACCTCATGATCCATGTACAAGTTCCAAAGGAGCACAATGAAGTGTTCTGGAATTCTCATTCTTTTCAAGGTTACTCATAGTTTATTTTGGTCCACATAGTTTAATACTTATGCATAGTCAATGAAGCACAAGTACACATCTTTCTGGTATTCTCTGCTTTGAGCCAAAAATCTATCTGACATCAGCAATAATATCCCTTATTCCACATCCTCTTCTGAATCCAACCTGAACTTCTGGCAGCCCCATGCCAATGTACTGCTGCAATTGTGGTTGCGTGATCTTTGGCAACATCTCCCTTTCACAGGATATCAGTGATATTGTTTTCTAAGTTGAGCCTTCTGTTGGGCCCCTTTCTTTGGAGTGGACACAAAGATGGATCTCTTCCAGCCAGTTGGCCAAGCAGCTGTCTTCCAAATTTTCTGGCAAAGAAGAATGAGTGCGTCCAGTGCTTCTTCATCTTGCTGAAACATTGCAACTAGTATTCCACAATTCCTGGAGCCTTGTTTTTGGTGAAGGCTTTCAGTGCAGTTTGAACTTGCTCCTTCAGCACCATTGGTTCTTGCTCATATGCTGCCTGATGAAATGGTGGGATGCCGACTAGTTCATTTTGTTACAGTGACTGTGTGTTCTTTCCATCTTCTCTTGATGCTTTCTGCATCAGTCAATATTTTGCCCAGAGAGTCTTTCAAATTGCAATCCAAGGCTTGACTTTTTTCTTGAGGTCTCTCTGTTTCGGACAAGCTGAGCATGTTGTTATGAGGCAGACTAGCCGTTGTCAAACCCCTTTGTTGGCCGCCGAATGACCATCAGGGCACCCCACTGGTGATCGATTTCAAGATGTGCTCATGCATGCCTGGAATAAGAAGATTTTAATTCATCCTGTTATTCTTTAATATTGTTCCTTTTTGATATTGTAACCTGGGTATTATAATAATCTTACTATTCTTATTTTGCTAACCAGGATGTTATCATCAATCCTGCTATTATGGTTTTTGTAATAGATGTACCCTACTCAGATCTAAAGAATGTTCACATTAATTTTGCAATCTTGCTTTTGTCAGACCTGCTGGCTTCATAAGACAGTCCCTGATAAATGCGTTTTGGGTTTTATAATCTGGTTGGTAATTTCACTCAACACTGCAGTCCAGAGAACATATTATAATGTTCCCTGCAGTCCGGTTAACTGAATAAAGGACTCTTCTAAATTATGAAGACATAATAGTAGCTCTTATTTATTTGAACCCACAACAGTTAAGTGCTGTCGAGTTGATTCCAACTCACCATGACCCTATGTACACAGAACGAGACACTGCCCAGTCCTGCGCCACCCTGACAATTGTTCTTATGTCTGAGCCTATCGAGCAGCCACTGTGTCGACCCAGCTTGTCAACGCTCTTTCTCTTTGTCACTGCCTCGTTACTTGACCAAGCATGCATGATGCCCTGTTCCAAGGACTGGTCTCTCTTTATAACCCGTCCAAAGTGCCTGAGTCTGTCCCCTAGGAGGAGCATGCTGACTGCACTGCAGCCAAGACAGCTGTGTTTACTCTTCGGACGGTCCACGGTACGGCCACCACAATTCAAATGCATCCATTCTTCATTGCTCTTCCTTACTCGGTGTCCAACGTTTCCATCCACAGGAGGAGATTGAAAATGCCATGGCTTGGGTCAGGTGCACACCTTAGTGCTCAAAGTAACATCCTTGCTTTTAAACACGTAATGGGTTTTGATCTCTTTACTGATTGTGGACCCAAGCAAGACCAAATCCTTGGGTCTTAGCGAGTGCACATAATGTCAGCTGCTGGGGAGCAGAGATCAAATATTTGCTTTTCTACATTGTTAGGGCTTTCTGAACAACGTTTTCTTTAGCACAGGGTCTGACCCAAGAGCAAGCCTTAAAAATGACAGGCAGTACAAACAGAGAAGGAGCCCTGGTGGCATTGTGGTTCCGCATTGGGTTGCCAACCGCAAGGTCGGCAGGTTGAACCCAGAAGCTGAGAAAGAGGAGGCTCCTACGGCTGTAAAGAGCACAGGCTTGGAAACCACAGGGCAGTTCGACTCTGTCCTGTCGGGTCACGATGACTCAGAGTGGACTCAATGAGTTTGGTTTTTAATCTACGGACAACTCTAGCAAGATTAGCCTAATCCCAGAGAAACGTGTTTACACTTCACGAGTAGGGGGAGGGAGATTCTGGTTTATATAGTCCCTGGAGAGAGGTATTTATATCCCAAATAAGGAGTTGGAGGGTTGGAGTAAGGACTCAGTTACATTAAGTATCCAAGGAGCCCCTTTCAGGAGGGGAGGGAGTCGGCTTGGCTCCTTCACCTGCATAAATAGTCTGTCCATTGCTATTGAGTTGCTTCCAACTCAAGGCCACCCCAGAGTCAAACTGCTCCCCAGGGCATTCTGGGCTGTAATCTGAAAGAAACAGGTCACCCGGACTTTCTTTCCTGACACCCGGGTGGATTGGAGCCACTGGACCTTCAGTTAGTAAACCAAACCAAACTCACTGCCACTGAGGCGATGCTCAAGGAGCCCTGGTGGTGTAGTGGTTATGCGTTGGGCTGCAACCCACCAGGTTGGCGGTTCCAGACCACCGGCTGCTCCTCAGGCGAAAGACTTTCTACTCACACAAACAGGTAGGGTCTCGGAAGCTCACGGGGCAGCTCTACCCTGTCCTATAGGGCTTCTGTGAGTTCAGTAATAGTGGAAAGCACGTCATTCGGTCTACCCAGGCACGCTCAGCGTGCCTCCATTTCTCACGAAGGCTACAGGCTTGCTATGAGTCAATGATTTACCTGCCTCTCCTCCGTCACCTAGACCAAGGTGTGAGCACCAAGACCGGCATTTGTTTGTTCACGTGATGAGTGGTCATCGTCTGATCTTGATGCCCTGGCGTGCACATTAAGGATAAGATTAGTAAAGATGCATATTAAAAACCCAGCCGTTGCCTAGCATCTGAGCACCCTCCCTCTATGGGGCAGATCCCCAAGCAGAGACAAAATAGACAGGAAACCAATGTGGGGAGAAAGTCCTCGCCAGCCTCCTGGAGCTGGAGCGTGGGCACCCATCCTGAGACGAGCTGATTCACGGTCCCTGCCACAGTGTGGCCCCCTGAGCACCCGGCACAAAGAGGCCGTGCCAGTGGTACTGTGGTTCGCCATGGGACTGTTAACGACCAGGTGAGCAGTCCAAGCCCACCAGGGACTCCTCAGAAGGAAGAGGAGGCTGTCTGTTCCCATAAAGATTGATAGGCTCTGAAACCCTCCACAGGGCCGCGATGCGTCTGAATCAATTTGATGGCCATGGGTTGGATTTGGTTTGGTTCGGTGGCTCAGGTCTCAGTGGCCTGGCTGCAGGCATGCAGATGGCAATCCCAGAATGACTTCCTTCCTAGGCAGACACTCTCTAGACAGAACCTTGGCTATGCCTGGCCGCTCTCACATGGAAAATCCTAGTCTCCATTGTCCCAGCAAGTCTAGGACCTTCCTGGAACTCTTTCAGTAGATCCCTTTCCCTCTTACATTAGTCAGAACTCCTTTCTGACTCGGAAACATAAAAGCCTGGCAAGCACAGCAGAATCTAATTTGTTACTGAATGCCAGTGATTAAAACCTCAAGTCAGAGGCAAAGCTGCATTGCTCTCCCATACAATCCCCTCTCCCCCCCCTCCTCCATCTCTCCCTCTTCATTACCCTCCCCTGCCCCTCCCCTTCACTCTCTCCCTCCTTCTCTCTCCTCCTCTCCCTCTCCCTTATTCCCTCCCCCGCCCTCTCAATGGAGATAAGTGTCACCACACTAGCCTTGGGCATGTCCTAACCTCTGGCTGAGAGCTTTCTGGCATGCCCAGATGTGTCATGGGTGGCTTTCCATGTTCAGATGCAAGCTATGCCTGTAGGACCTCAGCACGTCGGCAAGTCCAGATGAACACTTCTGTGGACCTCCAGACAAAGAGATGCACTTCAGTCTATTGGTAGGGGTCAACCAACTTCCAGTCCCCTCTCCTCACTCCAGGTGTGGCCATGTTACCAACTGCCCATGTTTTCTCATACCACGGTGCCTTGGTTCGGATTGGTACCCCAGGAAGCATTTTCCTCTTCTCTGCATACTGGGCATTGACCTGTCGGAAAGGTCTAGGTCAGTGCTGTGACGCACCATCCACCCTCAGCTCCAGACCTGTCATTGGTCACCCACTCCCCTGGGTTCTATTTTGGGGCTTGTCGCACTGATTATGCTACACAATCATTTTTGAACCAGCTGATACTTTATTGAATCCCAAGGCCTTTGACCCAAGCTACTACACAGAGTTGGTCACCCAGTGGCGTCCAGTAAATGTGTGATGGTTGGATAAACAGGTAGATTTAATTCAATCATCTCATTGGACAGATGAGGAAACAGAGTTTCGAAAAAAGAAGTCATTCACTTGCTCAACACAGTAGAGCGAGGAAGAGGAGAAGCTGGGAGTTGGAGTTCGGTCAGGCTGGCTCTGGAGCGCTGCTCCTTCCATGTCATGAAGACCATCACCTCGACTCTCCCAACATGACTGCCATCTTCACGACCATTAAACCACCACCACACCATCATCCTGGCCACCATCCCTACAACCACCACCCACCGATACTTCTCCCACGCTCCAGCGACCCTCCTCACCGTCCCCATCAGCACCACCTCTTCACCACGATCGTCACCATCACTCTCACCAGGCCCATCACCCTTTCACCATAGTAAAGGCTAATCCAGACCTCGCCACTTTCTAACCAGTGCCTCTCCAACACAGTCCGGAAACATGTCACTATGAACCTCTCTCCGGCGGCTACGCCCATGGCTCTGGCAAATTTCAAGTGGGACTTTGTGTGGCTGTGCCACCAGAGAGTCCACACAGAGCACAGCCCTGATGAGGAACAGAGGAACCAAGTCCTATTCACACCTGTCTCCCCAGGACCCCGTGGGTGCCCAGCACACTGTGGTATTTGTAAGTCATGAGAATGATGTGTAACCGATATAACCCGACTCCAGAGAGTTAAAGAGAAAATAAATGCATCTTGGGACTCTCACTGCACCTGGGAAGACTGGAGGACCTAGTGTGGACGCTTCAGAAAGCTGATGCACACCCTTCTCTTGCCACCAGACATGGGCTCAGCAGGCTGTGGGCAGCTTGAACGTGGGTTCCAGGGTTGCCTCCCGACACCCCCCTCCATGCTAGCATCCACAAGATCCCCGCTCCTTTGGTCTCCAGCTA
The DNA here is from genome assembly GCF_000313985.2 of Echinops telfairi. Taxonomy (NCBI): domain Eukaryota; kingdom Metazoa; phylum Chordata; class Mammalia; order Afrosoricida; family Tenrecidae; genus Echinops; species Echinops telfairi. The sequence continues at coordinate 72,571,068 of NW_022104341.1, forward strand.
CCAAGTCAGAGTTGGGCTATGAGTCTGGCTGGCCAGCAGGCTTTTGAGGACCCCTGGTGATACAGGGGCTACACATTGGACACCCACCACTTGTCTGTCAGTGCATCGTCCTGTGGTGGCTTGTGTGTTGCTATGATGCTGGAAGCTATGTCACTGGTAGTTCCAGGGTCACCCAAATGGAACCGGTTTCAGCAGAGCTTCCAGACTAAGAACAGACTATGAAGAAGGACCTGGCTGCCCACTTCGGAGGAAGGAGCCCCTGAAAACCTTCCGCACAGCTTGGGAACATGGTCAGGTACTACAGGCCTCATGAACGGAAGCAGAACATTGTCCGAGACAGTGCCTGAGGGTAGGACCCTCGGGCCGGAAGACACTCAACATGTGACTGAGAAGGAGCTGCTTCCCCAAAGTACAGCCAACCATGGCGGCACAAGGTGCAGCCTGGGGGAGTGGAGCCTTCGGGGTCTTCATTTGTTGATGGCACACAACTCAAGGTGAGAAGAAACAGCTGCAAAATTCCACTAATAATCAAAACTTGGATTGTACAAAGTATGAATCTAAAAAAATGGAAAGTCAGCAAAAAGTAAAATAAAATGGAACACATCAAGATGGATGTCCTAGGCATTCGTGAGCTGAAATGGACCGGTGCTGCCCATTAGGAACCAGAAAACCATGTGGTGGACTGTGCTGGGAAAGGCACAGTCGAGAGTTGCATTCATGGTGAAAGGGCATTTCAAGGTGCACTGTGAAGCCGGAGGCAGTCTGTGACCGTCAGTACAACCACTATTCAAATGTACCACTAAATTCATCACTAGGACAAGTGATGAGGCAATTGAAGAATTCTGCCAATGTCTTCAGTCTGAAAGTGCTCAAACAAGCCATCAAGAAGCATTGATCATTATTGGCAGCTCAAAAGCAAACGTTGGAAACAAACAGTAGTAGATGGAAAGCAGCAGTCGTTTGAAGCAACAGTGGTTGGAAAATATGGTCTTGGTGATAGAAATGAAGCGGAGATCACGGAATTTTGCACGACCAGTGATTTGTTCATAGCAAATACCTGTTTTCAACAACCTAAATGGCTACTGTACACGTGGACTTCTTTAGATGGAACCCTCACTGCCGTCCAGTCAATGCTGACTCAGAGACCCCTGAGGATTTCCAAGCCTGTAACTGCTTAAGGACTAGACAGGCCAGCCTTTCTCCCTAGGGGCTGCTGGTGGTTTCAAACTGCTGACTGCGGACCGTAGGCCAACTCGGAACCACTACATCACCAGGGCGCTAGATGGAGTACACAGAAATCAAATTGACATCAGCAGCCGAAGTCAGGCCAGGGGTTGACTGTGAAACAGACCTTCAATTGCTCATATGTACGTTTACGATAAAGCTGAAGAAAATTAAAACCGGTCTACGTGAGCCAGAATACAACCTTGAGTCTATCCCACCTGAATTTTGATTTAACACAGTGAACATTCACGACAGAAGACCTCATGAGCTATAGGATAACCTCAAGAACATCATTCAGGAAGAAATCAAAAGGTCATTAAAAGGACAGGCAAGGAGGATCAAAGTGGACGTCAGGAGAGATGCTGAAACTTGCTCTTGATCATAGAGCAGCTAAAGCTAATGGAAGACATGACGAAGTCAAAGAGCGGAATAGAGCAATTCAAAGGGCGGCTGCAGAAGACATAGTAAAATGAATGAAAGGAGCGCAGCCATCGAGTTAGATGACCACAAAAGAGGAACTACTCGGCATATTATAAACTGAAAGAACTGAAGAAAAAATTCAAGGCTTGAGTTGCAATTTTGGAAGAGTCTATGGGCAAAATGTTGAGTGATGCAGTAAGCATCAAAGGATGGAGAGAATACACAGACACTGCCCCCAAAAGAACGAATTAACATTCCACCATTTAGGAGACAGCACATAAGCAAGAGCCAATCATGCTGTGGGAAGAGGTTAAGCGGCATCGAAAGCATGAGGCCCCTGGAATTGTGGAACACCAATTAAAATGTTTCAGCAAGCACTGGAAGCACTCACTGGTCTATGCCAGGAAATTTGGCAGACAGCTACTTGGCCAACTGACTGGAAGAAACCCATATTTGTGCCTATTCCAAAGAAAGGCTACCCATACAATGCTCAGATTTTTTTTAAAATCGTTTTATTAGGGGCTCATACAACTCTTATCACAACCCATACATCCATCAATTGTGTAAAGTGTATTTGTACATTCATTGCCCTCATCATTCTTAAAACATTTCCTCTCCACTTACGCCCCTGGCTTCAGATCCTCATTTTTCCCCCTCCCTCCCCACTCCCCCCTTCCTCATGAACGCTCGATAATTTATAAATTATTATTTTGTCATATCTTGCCCTGTCCGACGTCTCCCTTCACCCACTTTTCTGTTGTCCATCCCCCAGGGAGGAGGTCACATGTAGATCCTTGTAATCGGTTCCCTCTTTCCAACCCACCCTCCCTCTATGCTCCCAGTATCGCCACTCACACCGCTGGTCCTGAAGGGATCATCTGTCCTGGATTCCCTACATTTCCAGTTCCCATCTGTACCAGTGTACATCCTCTGGTCTAGCCAGACTTGCAAGGTAGAATTCAGATCATGATAGTGTGGGGGGATAATGCTCAGATTATAAAACAATATCATTGATACCACATATAAGTAAAATTTTGCTGAAATCACCCAACAAGAATCACAGCCATTCATTGACAGGGAGCTGCCAGAGGTTCCAACTGGGTTCAGAAGAGGACATGGAACAAGATATCATTGCTAATGTCAGGTGGAGCTTGGCTCAAAGAAGATAATAGTAGAAAGACGTTTCCTTGTGTTTTATTGACTATACAAAGGCATTGGACTGAGTGAACCATAGAAAACCATGGATATCCCTAAGAAGAACGGAAATTCCAGAACATTTCATTATGCTCCTTTGGAATGTGTACATGGATCAGTTGTGGAAAAGGAACATGGGAATATTGCATGGTTTAAAATCAGGAAAGGTGTGTGTCAGGGTTGTATCCCCATCATACTTAGTCCATCTGAATGTGGAGCAAACGATCAGAGACTCAGGATCATAGGAAGAAGAACTGGGCATCAGGATTGGAGGGAGGCTCATTAACAGCCTTCGATATGCAGATGGCACAACCTTACTCACTGGGGGACACAACTTTGCTTGCTGACAGTGAGGAAGAATTGAAATATTTGCTGATGAAGATCAAAGATTACAGCCTTCAGTATGAATTACAACTCAAAGTAATCGAAATCCTCACAACCGGACCGATAGGTAACAAAAACGGAGAAGAGATTGAAGTTGTCAAGGATTTCACCTTTCTTGGATCCACAGTCAATGCTGATAGAAGCAGGAGTCAAGATCAAAAAGTGCACTGCATTTGGGCCAATCTGCTGCACAAGACCTCTTTAGAATATTGAAAAGCAAGGAGGTTGGTTACTTTAAGTTGTGCCTGACCCAAGTCATGATATTTTCCATTGCCTCATATGCACGTGAAAGTTGGACGCTGAATAAGGAAGAGTGGAAAAGAATCAGTGCATTGGAATTATGGTGCTGGAAAATATTGACAGGACCATGGACTGCCAAAAGAACAGATAAGTCTGCACTGGAAGAACTAAGTGCTCCTTAGAGGTGAGGAAGGCAAAACTTCATCTTACATACTTCAGACACATCATCTGGAGAAGGACCTCATGCTTGGGAAAGCGGAGGGGTAGTGAAACAGAGGAAGGCCGTCAACAAGATGGACTAACCCCGTCGCTGCAGCAATGGGCTGGAGCACAGGAGCAACAGTGAACCAGGACCGGCAGTGTTTCGTTCTGTTGTGCACGGGGTCGCTGTGGACCGGAACTGACGCGATGGCACCGGTCAACAGCAACTGCCAAGTCAGTCTGTGGAACCACCAGCCGCTCCACAGGAGACGCGGCTTTCTGTTACTGGGAAGATTCACACGCTTGGAAACCAGCGGGGACTGTTCTGTTCTATAGCGACTCTACGAGTCACAGTTGGCCTGAAGGCAGGGAGTTTGGACAGAGCCCTGGTGGTGCAGTGGTTCAGCACCTGACTGCTAACAGAAAGGTCAGTGGTTCAAACCCACCAGCTGCCCCGTGTAAGAAAGATGTGACCCTCTGTTTCCATAAAGAGTACAGCCTTGGGACCGATCTAACCTGTCCCACAGGGTCTTTGTGAGTGGGAATGGGTTGAGGGTACCCGGGAGGCTGGAGGCCAGGAGCCAGCCTTCTCAGCTGCCATTGGCAGCACTTGCCTCCCTCCAAGTCTCAAAATTTGGGGCTTTTGAAGATGACACAGAAGATGACATGGAATAAGGAAGAAGCCATGCATGGCAGTCGGAAGACCAACTATTGGCGTTAAAAGAGTAGCTCAAACCCTAGCTCAGTTGACACCATGGCACCTGGGGCAAGGCTCGAATGTCTGTTTCCTCTCCCCCTGTGGCCTCCCTCGGTGCTCAGACCTTGTCCAGCCCCTGACCTGAAACTGCTGCTCTCTAGAACTATGACAGGACACATTTCTCTTGAACCCAGTTTGTGGCCATTTGTTACAGGAGGTTTAGAAAACGAACACAGTCCTCAAACCCCCCAAATTCCTACTACAGACGAAGAAACCATGGCTTAGAAGTTCTCAGCCCAGGTCATGGCAGGAAGGGTCATGCAACCCCCTTGTTACTGACCCTTTTTGCTCTACACCCCAGGCTCCCATGTCCTTTGGCTTCCCCTTAGATTTGGCCAAGAGGAGGCCCTGGCAAGGGAGGGGAGAGAGGCAGGGGTGTTTCTCCTGCTTGAGCTCTGCAACCCTGAAAGGAAGTAGATTTGGCCCTTCTTGGCCACAGTGCCCAGAGACCAGACTTCCCTTCAAGGGTTCAGAAACAGCATTTCCTCCCTTGACCCTACACGCCTGGGAGTTCATAAGGTCCCGTGTTTCTGGCCCAGGATGGATGTCCCTTAACCCTGCCCGCACCTCTGTGGGAAACCATTTCACTAAAGACTCCAGATGTGTTCCTTTGATTGCTAACCTAGCGGTTGGTGGCTGGAATCCGGCCCGAAGCAGCAGCACAGAAGAAATGGCTGATTGTCACTTCTGGTAACATTACAGCCCGATTCACTTTAAACACTGAGCAGAGACTAGCCCCAGAAAGTGCCCTTTCACTGAGTAGCAGATTAAACTGCAAAGTCAAGAGAACGAGGGTCTTTGAAAAATTATCCTTGAGTCTAAATGGGCCGTGGTTACTCTAAAGCCCAGATGAGACGTTTGGAGGGACAGAGATTAAATGAATGGGAGCGGAACAGCTGGAACAGAAACGATGAAAATGTTGACACAAACCGAAGAACATAACCAATGTCACCAAATATTATCTGGAGAATTTGCTGGATGGGAACCTGTTTTCCTGGGTATAAAACCAAGCCAAACGCACTGCCATCAAGTCAATGCTGACTCAAAGCAACCCCCCCACCCCCACCCCTACCCCCTGTGAGTTTAAGACTGTAACTGTTTACGGTCCTTCTCCCAAGGAGCTGCTGGTGGTTTTGAACTGCTCACCATGCGGAGCACAGCCCAGTGCTTCACCACTACACCACCAGCATTCCCTTGCTGTGTATAGTTTTACCAAAAGTGTAATCAAATGTTAAAAATACATGGGGGGGAGGGTGCTCCAGAAAGTTCACAGAAATTGCATTGTGCTTTAATTTCCTTTCTCTGTGAACTTTTGGAAGTCCCTCATGTGTGGGGGGTGGGGGTGCGGTTAGGTGCTATTGAGATGATTCCGACTTGCAGCAACCCCATGTACAACAGAGCAAATATATATATTTGTATATATATTCCTAAGGAGCATGTTTACTCTGTACCATATGGAATCCCTCGAGTTGTAGAAATCAACTCAACAAACACCAACAGTAACAGGTGTGGAGTCGATTTCCTGCATTGCCCTGGTCTACAACTTCCAAGCTTCAATCTTTCAACTGTGATAGGGACTGTTGCGGGGTGAGGACGGCATCATAAATTTCGTAAGACTTCAGAACAGATGATCACAAACTGGGTCCAACAGAAATGTTTTCTCTCCCCATTCTGGAACCAGCAATCTGAAGTCAAGATGTGGCTGGATTCGGAGAGAATCCATCTGATGCCTTTTGGGGGCTGCTGGTGATCCTTGACTACAGACTGATCACTCCAATCTCCTACCCCGCCTTCACATCACAGTCTTCTCTGTGTGTGTCTCCTCTTTGAAGGATACTTATCACGGGTCTTAGGGATCTTTCTGACTCAGGGAGATCTTACCGCACACTCCTTATCTCAATTATATCCGAAAAGATCCTTTCCCTCGGAAGGTCACAGTCACACTTCTGCGTGGAGGGGCTCAACAACTAACACCCCATCTCTCCTTCCTGATGACCTGTTGTGTGACAGGACTCAAGAGTCCGAGATGGGAGTTGAAGGATTACTTTCATTACTGATAAATGTCCTTAGCTGGATGGCCACAGTAGTTCCCTAGCAATAGGCCCCTGGACTGAGCCTGCCTGCTTTGTCACTGATGGCTGTGTAATTCAGGGCAGGAAACTGTCAGCCTTGCCAACACTTCGCCTCTCTCAAAAAAGGGAGACCCAAGCTCACTTCTCTAAAGCCTACTCATCAGATTAGTCACTCCCCTGGGGCGTGAGATGGAAGTTCCCATTGCTGCACAGAACAAGAGATTGGAGATAAACACTTTTCCCAAAGGGAAACCGAATCCTTACTTTGCAGGGCTATTTGAATGATAAATGATTGAATCTTAACGAAACAAAGTCTATAAAGCACCCTTCACATAAAACCAAACTCGCTGCCATCAAGTGGGTCTGGCTCCTATAGGGAAGGTGGACCAGCTCCTGTGAGTTTCAGAGACCGTAACTCTTTTACGGGAGCAGAAAGCCTCCTGTCTCCAGAGTACCCGTGCCATAATAGGGCTTTAATAAAAGGTGGGTCTTTCTCTCAAGGCATCTCTGGGTGGACTCCAACCGTCAACCTTTTGGTGAACAGCTAGGATGGTCACTCTTTCCATGGCGCCATGAAAGGCAGCTGAGAAGAGTTAGCCTAGGGAGCTCCCGTTGTCTCACCAGCCCATGAGGTGAACGCTGACCCCATCTTACAGATGCCGCCTCAGTTGCTGGACTTGCTCCAGGCGACTTGGGAGACCCGGGAGAATCTAGCCTTGGAGCCCAGCTATGCCTGTTTCCCAAACCAGCGTGCTCAACTGCAGAGCTGTGTTTAGGGCCTGGGCTGAGTTTAGGGGTCGGAAGGCACTAGCAACAAGTTCCCAGAATGAAGAGGAGGGGAAAGAGGCCGGGCGCATGACCAGTTAACTAGTGGCGTGTCTTCCAAGCTTTGGGCCTTGCTAGGCTTTTCATCTCACTTGCCCCTTAATAAATCCTGAACTTTAGAGCCGAGAGCCGAATTGGATTCACCTCTGAAGCTCTGTTCCTGGCGCCCCATGGTCCCTCACAGTGGGTGACTTGGACGGATTGAATGAATACACTGTGTGCTTCCGAGAGAAACAACCCATCTCAGTCATGTCTGCACCTTCGGGGCCGGCACAGGGGCTGGCCTGTAGAGGGTCTTCCTGCTGTGGTCAACAAGCACCGCATAAATCCCACACTCTTCATAAACCCAAACCTTTCCCCAGCTGCCCCTAGACCTTGGCTTGCTACCTGTCTACTTCATGGAAAAATGACTCCCCTTTATCTCATCGTCATGGATAATTTAACCTTCCCAGTTTTCCACATGTTTCTTGTTCTTCTCCCCTGGAACCTGATTAAAACATGTGCCCCTGGCAGCGCTCCTTTCAGCATGTGCCCCTGGCAACGCTCCAAAGTATGTTCCAACTGCAGCCTGCGCCGACATCCTTTCCAATGCCAACCACGGCCCCAAAGTAGGAGGGGTAGCTCCATCTTCCAGCGGAGGAAAGACTAGGATGAGAAGCCAAAGTCCTGGGTTGATAAAATCTGGACTTTTACATTATTATTATTATTATTCCATAACACCTCTAAGAAGCTAAATGTTTATTTTTAATTCAACAAGAGATTGTTTCATAAGTCCCTTCTGTGGCATGTGTGTGCTTGGTGCGGGGTATATGTGTATTTTCTACTACGCACCAAAATGTTCTCTCCCGACACAGAGAGCCCTGCCAGTGCAGTGGGCTGTGCGCTGTGCTGCTAACCCGTCGGCTGCTCTTGAAGAGAAAGATGGAGGTGGTCGGCTTGTGTGGTGCTTTGCGGCTTCAGAACCCCTGGGAGCAGTATGATTCTGCCCTGCCAGCTTGCTGTGACTTGGACACAATCCCATAAAACAGCTAAACTCACTGCCATCGAGTCAATGCCGACTCACACTGACCCCAGGTGTGTGTTCCATGACAGTGAGTGGTTTATGGCTTAACATTACAAGGCACGGTGCAGTGTGCAAAGACAATGGCCTACATCTGATTCTGTTGACGAGCAATGGGGGTCTTAACATCTGGTGAGCTACCACCTACGGTGCAACCATCGGGTTCTCTCCATCACAAGGTCAGAAGAAAGATGAAGATCAAAACACATATGGAAATAACTCTTTCAATGGACTATACCAGCATCCGTTCCCCCAATTCTGGGGCCAGAAGAACTAGATGATGTGCAGAAGAACCAGGGGTCTAAAGAAGACCGCATCAGAAGGCCCGAGATACAGTCTGAGAAAAATGTGAAACAAAATGATAAAAAAGACCCCACTGACTGGTCAGAGAACGGCAGGTGGGACCCTCAAGGCCACGCCTCTCAGTCAGCCTGCGGGTCTGGAAGTGATCGATAGTTTAAGATCATAGGGCAACATCTAGCTGAGACCGAAGTTCAGGAGGTTAGGGAAGAAGGAGGCATGGAAACACACACACACCCTCTATGGGTAAACAAAGTCAAGAGCAGAAACCTGAGTTCAGCTGAGTAAGGAGCCTTAAATGATGAGATCTTCTAATTCTTCAACTTGTCTCATTTTAGTGGAAAATCAATTTTTAAATTTGGGGAAATGAGATAATCTCCAGACAAGCCATGATATTTTCAATGGCCACATAGGCATGCAAAAGCGGGCCAAGAACCAACTCAACACTCACCCTCATGAAGAGATCACTGACGATATGGGTGCTATAGCAAGGTGTGGTGAAGAAACTAGATGGTGCCCAATTATCAGTGGGACTAGCATCTGGGGTCTTAAAGATTTGTCTTCAAACAAGCAGCCATCTAAGTGAGGTGTCAACTAAGTCTACATGGAAGAAGCACACCAGCCTAGGTGATCCAAGGACTGTAATTAATAAAATTCAAGTATGGAGGAGGGCACAGTATCCGAGCTTAAATTCTGAATACCTGGTTTTCACAGAGAGTTATGGTTGATGTGGAAGCCCAAATCCACTTGCAGGGTCCCCACATGGATTAAGCCTCTGATGAATCCCCTCTGACCATAATCAGGGACGTGAGTAGCCTTGCTATCAGGCAGAGAGCATTGTAAAGTCTTTTATGGCAGAGGTAGTTAGGCTACAATGTAACACCTTATCACTTGATCGCCCTTTTGACCTATTTTACAGTTGTTTCCGTTTTTAATATTTTCTGATTTCTGTTCGATTGAGGTTTTCTCTGTTTACTTTGTGATGCTGTTTGTTTGTTGTTGTTTTGTATGGTTTTTTTGTATATGAAATCCAGGATAGGTAAATCTATAGAGATAGTAGCCGGATTGATAATTACCTAGGGGCATGGCAGGGGAGGTTATAGGCAAAGGGATAGCTAACAACTCTGAATACAAGACAGAAAAAAATGTTTTCAAATTGATTGTGGCGATGATTGTGCAACACTTCTTAATAGGATTGAACCATTGAATTGTATGATATGTGAATTATATGTCAATAAAACTATTTTTAAGCTGACCAATAAGAATAAGAAGGCAAGCGAATGTGGGGGTGTAGGTGACAGTGGTGGTGATGAATACTGAATTTTTTGTGGGCTGCCTGGAGAACAAACAAATCTGTTTGGGCAGAAATACAGCCAGAATGTTTATTAGAAAAGAAAGATGAGACTTCGTCTCATGTCCTTTGAACAAGGAGCCAGCGCCTAGAGAAGGGCTTCAGGCTTGTTACCATGCTTGGAGAACATTAATGAAATAGAGGAGGGTCCTCAGTGAGATGGACAAGCACACTGGCCATAGCAGGACCAGGTAGTGTGTTTCAGTCTGTGGTATTTAGGGTTGCTATGAGTCAGAGCCAACTGACTGAAGACTGAAAGCATGCTCTACTGTATTTATGGATATCTGTGATAGGAAGGTTTATTGTGCCAACCTGACCAATAAGAACATGTGGGATTAATAAGGTTGCAGTTTGATTGGAGGACCAAGAGATAAACGGCCCACCAAGCCTCTCTCTCTCTCTTACTCTTTGGTGATTGGACCAGTGTGTGCCTGCTAGTTCTCTGCCTCAACTTGTGAGCTACACTACCTGTAGGGCTGCCAACCCATGGACCGTGTCACTAGAACTTGAGGTTCCTTTGAGACTTGCTTCGCCATGCTGCAGGCGTGTACATCGTTTGAGCTTGGGACTGTTGGATCCTGTCATCTTGCCGACTGTTGGTGACCTGCCCTGCTGTTTGCTTTCTGTGGCCGGACTGCCTGCATGAGCCTATGGAAGACTCAGCTGTCTGCTTCCTTGAGCTTCGACCCAGCGCCCTCAATTGAAGGACTTCCAGTATATTAACTGTTCCACAGAAGTGAGTTGAACTGAGCCCTCTATACTGCTGTGTGGACTAATTAGCTGTTATATTTCTTCATGCTGTATCTATCTACCTATCTATCTATCTATCTATCTATCTATTTATCTATCTATCTAATCATAAGTATCCTGGTTTTGTTTCTCTAGAGAACCCTGTCTAACACAATACATGAGTATTTGCAGCACATATGAATACATATGTAAAAAAAAAAACCTCAGTGGAGCTTTTTCCTGGTTTTGGGGGATACCCCTCATATTTTTGGCATCTGTTTCTCTCCCAACACCACAACAATCTTCCTGCAGGATCAAAGCCTCTTTTCAAATTTACAATCCCTGACACGTACAGAGTACCCAGTAAGAAAGGTAAATACAAGCTTGCTTGTGCTTACTAATTAGTCTGTAGTAAACAGTTTCACATGCCCCGCCTCGCTGAAACTCTAATATCTCTCTTTAGGAGATCTCCCCTCCTTCTTTCCCAGAAATCTGAGAGCCCAGATGGTCCCAGTCTCAATCCACTATTGCAATTACTCACCACTGTCAGAAGGTGTCACTGTTCAACCGCACTTCTGCTGCCTCCTACAAATGCCAACTTCACTTCCAGTACAGCACAGGAACCAACCTTTCTTCCCCCATTTCCGGTGTGGATTCTCGGCTACCAGATCCTTGGGATGTCCTTTGTGGTCTATACTGTCCTTTCTACCAACTCTTGGACCACGGACAAGCATGGCTTCCCTCCCTGGGGCTGGGTAGGAGGTGATCTTTCAGGACCTTCTTTCTCCCATGGCCCTGGGAGCCTAATGTGAATGGATCCTGTTCCCCTCAGAGAAGCCCCTGGATGACACGCGTGTGGTATGCTCACCTACTAACCTACGCATTGGTGGTTTGAGCCTGCCCAGGGGCAACACAGAAGTAAGGGCTGGGGGTCGCTTTTATAAAGATTACAGGAATCCCTATGGGGCAATCTGCATGGACACCTCATGAGTCAGAAGAGGCCCAAGGGCAGTGTGGTGAGTTTAAAAAAAAAAAATTCCCCCTTAGAGCCTTTACTTATCAAAGAAGTAAGAAGTGTAGCTGACTCCAGAGATCCTGTGAAGAAACAAGATTTTCTCCATGGCCTCTTACTTGAAAACTAGAACTCTGCTTTATCAGACTTCTGCCATAAAGGTGTATGGGTGGTGGAGGAGGGCGGGGTTGACCAGGCACTAGAAATGCAATGCGCCAGGGAGGGGCCTGTGGGCAACAGAAAGGCTGTATGGTAAGACTTAGAGTAGGAGGAAGTGGGAATATCAGGCAGGAGGCTGAGAGGTCAGAGTGGTGAAGGAGAGCTTTGGGGTACAGAAATCCGGGGAGGAGAGAGTTTCAAGGGCAGCAAGGAGGCAGATTGGCAAAGGGCTGTGGGATTGAGCAATCGTGAGTTACTCGGTACCTAGGTGTAGGGGAGCGTGGTTAGCTGAGGAGCAGGGGAGCTGAGGTGGGGTTTCAGTGAGTGTTGGACTAACCAGCAGTGAGGAAGTGGGGATAGCAATAGTGGCCAACCTACTCAAGGAGCCTGTCTCTAAAGAGAAAGGTGAGAACTCTTTCCTTTTGGCTGCCATAATGCCGCCAAGACTGAGGAAGAGGTGGGCACTTTGGGGCCACATGAGCCACGTCTACTTCAGCAAGTATTGGAAGCCCCGGGAGAGCTGGGCAATGCTGGTGGCAGGCATCGCCACAGGATCCATGTGGACATGTAGCATCCAGGATCCTTTGGGAAGGCTGATCTGTGACATGGCCACTTGGGGAGGAGCCAGTGCTTCTGCCCAATTGTCAACCCTGATAAACGGTGGGCCTCCTCTGTGAGCAGACAAAGGTAAATGCTGCCAGACACACGGATGGGGCTGCTGCAAAGTGCGAGGCAGGGGGAAGCTCCCCAAACAGCCCATCATCCTGAAAGAGAGCTGTGGAGAAGATTGCGGGTGTGAGGGAAAGGCTTACATCCACATGGAGGGCAATTAAAGATATCATTTTTTTCCTCAATAAAAATAAAAAGGAAGGCAGGAAGGAGGAAAAAGAAAGACCCCGGAGAAGAAAAAAAGGCGAGGTGAGAGTTGAGGGCCATCGTTGGGGGCAGGGGCACGGTGCAGAGAGGACACACTGGGATCCAGACAGGGCCCATGAGTTCCCACTGCCTGCAGGTCAATTCCAACTCCTACAGAGACAGGCAGAGTGGTCCTGCAGGATGAAGGAGGGAGCGGCCAAGGACAAGTGAGGGCAACTGATGAGAGGAGAGGGAGGTGGACATGAAAGTAGCCTGGGTCCCACTGACTCAGACAAGAGGAAGCCACTGGGATCGGTCAAGAGGCACCGGGAAGCAGAGCTGTGCTTCGCCAAGTGTCCCAAGAGATCTGGGGTGTTGCCAGTATGTTTCCAGGGAACTTCCCAAACAAATGTCATCGAGGTGATTCCACAGTCTGATTGCTCGATCTTAACATTTTCTACAACTAGCTAGGCAACGTCATGACTAATTGTCCTTTTGGGCGTAGCTGTGATACTGGAAGGTAGGTTACTGGTATTTCAGCAGGGCTCCCGACGGAGGAGAGGTGACGAAGAAGGTATCGGCTGTTCCGCTCCTGCATGATTAACCACAGGAGACGTCATGAACAACAGTGGGCTGCCGTCAGAGAGAAGGCTGGAGGATGAGCCCCAGATAAAGTGCACCTGACCCAAGCTGTGGTGCTTCCAACCTCCTCATCAGCGTGCGAACGTTAGATCATGAATCCAGAAGCTCGGGAGAGAGGGGAGGCATTTGAAGGGCGGGCCCGGTGAGGAAAGTGGAAATGACCGTGGACTGCCAACGGAAGAGACGAATCTGTCCTGGAAGGAGCACAGCCAGAAGGCTCCTCAGAAGCAAAGATGGTGACACTCGGTCTCACGTACTTTGGACACGCTATCAGGAGAGACCAGTCCCCGGAGAAGGACATCCTGCTCGGTAGAGTGGAGGCCAACGACAAAGAGGAAGACTGGGCGATGGATTGGCATGGTGACTGCAACAAGGGGCTCAAGCGCAAGCGCCATTGTGGAGGTGACACGGGACCGGGCAGTGTTTGGTTCTGATGTCCAGAGGGTCTCCAGACGTCAGCACCAATGTGATGGCACCAGAATCGACACAATGACAGTGAGTTTGGTTTAACAACAGCAAGCAACATTACTGCCATGTGAAGACAGGTGGACTTGCTGTGGGCAAAGGTGTGATCGATTAGCTTGACCTGTTTTATAAAACTCAGAATCGCGTGCCTATTTAATTTTTGGTTTCTTTTTTCCTTTTTTGTGGGATGAGAATGCTCTGCTATCGACTCACTTACGGTGATGGCTGCGTAACTCTATAAATGCACTAAAACGATCGAATTGCATGCTCTAAACTGTATCTCAATAAATCCATTTTTAAAAAGCAAGCAAACTTTGTACCCAATTAATCGCAGTCACCTGTGAATCACCGAAGTCCCCAGGGGTGCAAATAATTCCGTGTTGTGCTGTTAGCAGAAAGAATACAGGTTCAAGTCCACACAGAGGTGTCTAGAAAGAAAAGCCTGGCCATCTACTTCCACAAAACCCCTCATGTGGATCTGTGGCAGTTACATAATCTTCTGTCAACTTGTGAAGGGGTGGAGTCTAGTCTGTCAATCAGGTTACAATTTGATGACCTCATTTGGAAGCGTGATGTAGATAAATAGCTCGCTGGAGGCCAGACCCACTTGATCTGGACTGGGCTGGGATGTCTTCTTAATATATAATTACTTTTTGATATACAGTTGTCTGTTACACACATATGCGTGTCTATGGATTTGCTTTTTAAGTCAACCCAGACTAACACAGGAGCCCGGCTGTGTTCTGACCTACATGGGGTCTCCATGAATTGGCGTCTATCCAATGTGTCACACTCAACCAGACTGGTGGCAGCAGTGCCTCTGAGGGATTCCAGAAAGAGAAGTGGTACAAACCATGTTGATCAGACAGGCCTTTATTACAGAACTTAAATACAGAGTCTGACACCAAGGTTCAAGGCAGCACGCTAAGTTTGAAATCGTCAATAATGAAGTGGAACGCTTAAAGATTCTTCTAGGTATTAGTGAGGTGAAGTGGCCTGGTTTGGGCCATTCTGAATTAGACAATCATATGGTCTACTGAATCAGGACTGAGATATTGACAGGGTCTGGAAGAGCCAAGACACCAGCCAGCAGGGCTCCTTGTCCACTAGTGGGCAGGCACTGACTTGAGGAGCTAGACTGGAGGAGGGGGAGGACCTCCCGCTGTCACTGTCACTGTCTCCACCCTGGAGTCAAGCCCATCACCTCCAGAACCAGCTGGTCTTCCCGCAGAAGACATTAGTACAAATCCCAATGGCCCCTAACCCACACGTGTTGTGTTGGATGATGACAGAGAAGACCTCTTTGCAGAAGCCACAGAAGAAGTTTCTTTGGACAGTCCAGAGAGGGAACCTATCCTCTCTTCCGAACCTTCTCCTGGAGTCACCCTACAATCCTGGTTGTACCCAGAATTGAATCAAAGCGTATATCTGCTCCCATGGTCTTGGATAGATCCAGAGAGGAGGTTGAAGAAGCATCAAATGGAAATCTTTTGGATCTAGAAATTGGAGTCTCAGACCCAGAGCAAGGTGGCGATGGCATGAGTGCTACATGGCATACAGAGTCACAACAAAGACTGCCCTCGAAACAAGGGGATCTTCAGTTAACTGATGTTTCTGTGGCTTTCTTGGCTTACAATTTGCATAGTAAATTAGCAAGCAAGTATTTACATGTCGGTTACCTTGTGCCACGAGCTCCAGAGTAGTGTATGGGCATGGCCAGGGTCAAAGTGGGTAAAGAAGATTCATCTTCCACTGAATTTGTCGAGAAATGGAGAGCTGCTCTTGAAAGATCTCTCCAGTGAACAGCAAATCATCCAACTTTACTACAGGATCCTGGCTTAAGGCAGTTCTTGGCAAGTTCTGAGCTGCCTAGGGCAGTTAATACACGGGCTCTGAGTGGAGCAGGAAGACTGAGGATGGTGAACAGGGCTGCCGACCCGTCAATACAGTGACAATCAAGATGAATGAATCGGATGCCTGGTTTGAAGAAATGCAGCAGCAAGGTCAGAACGTGGATCAGCAACTTAGGAAACTTCGAGTCAGTGCTGAAGCTTTGGGCTGTCATAGGAACAAGCTTCCAGCCAACACTTTCAAAGCTTTCAGCCTTTACTAAAGGTGCTGCTATGCAATTCTGAGCATCGTCCTGCTTTATCTAGACTACAGCCTTGTCACCGCTTGCTGAGGTTAAAGAGAAGATAGATCAGTTACATCAAGCTTTTGTTGATGTCTATGTGGTTTGGGATCTACTCGGCGGGTAGATCTTGTTGCAGCAGTGAAAGGTGTGTTTGACCATCAAGTGAAATGCTGGCAGAATGGGAAGATGCTCAAAAGACTCTGCTCAGAAAACGTGACACTGAGGCAAAAATGATGGTTGCTAACAAACCAGCAAGCCAAGAATGACATCCGAGAGTGGGAGGCCAAAGTGCAACCAGGAGAGAGATTTTGAACAGAGCTCTAAAACGATTTGAAAAGAAGTGGGAAGATTTGAGGAAGAATGAGTCAGAGACTATAAAACTTATTATCAAGTACTTGGATCACTGGTAAAACACAGGAACAGCTGATGAATTACTGGGAGGCATTTCTACCTGGAGCCAAAGCCATTGCCAAGTAAGAAGGTGATTCCTGTTAAGAAAACATTAGAGACTTTTTTTCAGTTATGCTGAATTCCACAATGAATCACTTTAAAGCATCTAAATAAACCATTATATATAATCATTTTATTGGGGGCTTATATAACTCTTATCACAATCCATCCATCTATCCACTGTGTTAAGCACATTTGTACATTTGTTGCCCTCATCATTCTCAAAACATTTGTTTTCCACTTGAGCCCTTGATATCAGCTCCTCATTCCCACCCACCCCAAACCATTAAACATTAAAAAAGAAAGAAAGAACTTGAAGAGGAATGCATCACATTCATTGTTTAAAAAGAGAAAGATTTCAAGATTCAACCTGAAGTGCAAGTAAATATATTCTGTCACTGACCATAGTGATTGGTAATATCTACATGCCTAAAAGGTAGACCAGCTAATATGACTGATTCCAATTTAAACGCCAATCATAATGCCAAAGATGAAGAAATTTACCAACATCTGCAGTCTGCAGTTCATCAGCTGTGCAGTTAAGATGTACTAATACTTACAGGTAGTTGGAATGCAAAAGTCAGAAACAAAGCAGAAGCAGTAACTGGAAAATATGATCTTGGTGATAGAATTAATACCAGAGAACAAGAATAGAATTTTTCAAGACCAACAACTTATTTATTGAAAAAACATTTTTCAACAATATAAACAATGTCTATACATAAAAAATGCCTGTAGAAGGTCATGCGGGCCTTGCCAAATGGAATATCAGGGATCAAATCAACTGCTTCTGTGGAAAGAGACTATGGGGCAGCTCGATATCTTAAACCAGAACAAAGCCAGACACCGACTACGGAAGAGATAGACCATCAGTTGTGTCCTGACTGAAGAAATTAAAGCAAGTCCACAAGAGCCAAAGTATGACCATCTCAAGAATAGATTTGATGGACTGAACACTAATACTGACCAAAGACTGTTAGAGTTCTAGGATGACATCAAGGACACCATTTATAAAGAAAGCAAAACCTCTTTGAAAAGACAGGCGAGAAATACAAGATGAAAATTGATATCTCAAAATTGCTATCACAGAGAGTTTGAAACTTGCTCTGGATGTAAGCGGGCTAAAGCGACTGGAAGAAACGGTGAAGTGAAAGAAGTGAATGGGCGACTTCACAGGCAGCTCAAGGAGACAACGGATTGTAATGAAACGTGCAATTATTTTTATCTAATAAAATCATTAATCTCATATGCAGGTACATTTTTGCTGACGACAATTTAAACATGTGGCAGCAGTACATTGACAAGGAATTGCTAGAAATTCAAGCCAAATTCAGAAGAAGGCCTGGAACGAGAGATACCATTGTTGATTTCAGATACATAATTCTTACCTGAAAATAGAGAATACCTGAAAAACGTTGACCTGTTTTTACATATTGTGCAAAGGCGTTCAACTGGGCGGATCACAACAGATGATGGATAGCATTGCAAATAACGAGAACTCCAGAACACCTCCTTGTGCTCGTGTGAAACCTGGACCTGGACCAAGAGGCAGGTGTGTAGCAGGACAAGGGACTACTGCATGGCTACACTCAGGCAAGGTCTATGTCAGGGTGTATCTTTCACCAGACAGGAATGTGAGAAGCGGGGCCGCGTGGAGAAGAAAGCAGCATCAGGAGTCAGGGAAGGTTCACCATGCAGCGGACACAATCTTGCTTGTTCAAAGTGAAGAGGACTTAAAGCACTAGCAGGTGAAGATCAAAGGTGACAGCCTTCTGTATGGATTATGCCTCAGCAAAAAGAAAATAAAAGTCCCCACAGCTGGACCAATAAACAACATCATGATGAGAGGAGAAAAATCTCTAAATTGTCCAGGATTTCATTTTGCTTGGACCCTCAACAATGTTCATGGAAGCAGAGGTGGAGAAATCAAATGATGTATTGCATTGGACAAATCTACTGCAAAAGCTCTCTTAACAGTGTTCAAAAACCAAGATGTTGCGTTGCGGGCTAAGATGCACCTGATCCAAGCCCCAGAAGTCTCAGTCATGCATGGGAAAGTTGGGAAATGAATAAGGAAAGATTGAAGGTGAATTGATTCATTTGAATTATGGATTGGTGAACAATCTTACTATTCCATGGACTTCCGGCAGAAGGAACATATCTGTCATTGAAGAGATACAGCTAGAATGCTTATTAGAGGCAAGAACAGAGAGACTTCATTTCATGTGCTTTGGCCATGCTGTCAGGAGGAGGATATAACGCATGATGAGGAGACGAGCAGAGGCGGGGAAGGAGCTGGACTGACACAGCGGCTGCAACAATGGGCTCAAACAGAGCACTTTTGAGGAAGGCGCAGGGTCAGCGGAAGGGAAAGAACTGGTTGCCCGCCTATGGTGAAAGAATGCAATATTCTTGGGATCTCCAACTCTCCCAAGCTGCCTATACACATTCCTCGGAAGTGCCAACTTTGCGGCACTGCCCGTCCTGCGCCCAGGCCTGTGGTAGGCTGCATGCATGGACCCAAGCTCGAATTACAGAGTGGCTGGTCTATACGCCCTCGGATCCCCAGTGCCGCGCAGACTGCCTAACACGCGGTACTGCCCTGTAGTATTCAATTAAATGGCGATGGGGTGGGGGGCCAGCCCCCACCTGCTACTACTACTACTACTCCTCACGGGTTCAGTAATGCACAATTGTACGGTTGAGATGTATAAGTATTATATTACAGTCATCGAGAGCATGAGAGATACAATAATGCAGTTAGACACATTACATGGTAGCATTGCTCACCTCAGTCCTGCTTGGTGGTCCACGTGAAGATAGGGGGAAGGGAAGGAGGGCAAGGGAACAAGGAAGAGGGGGAAGAGGGGGGATCCAGAGAAAGAGGTCAGAGAGAGAGGTCAGAGAGTCAGAGAGCTCTATCTTGCTGACCCACGCCTATATACCTTTTGGGGGCATGCCAGCCCACTAATTACAGGTAGAGACATACATCATAGGGAGGGGCTGCCCTATAGATTACACAGTAATGAGGGGGTGGTCTAGGGGGTGGTCTCTGGGTCTCCATAGGAACCATTATCAGTAGGGTGAAAACTCCGCCAACAGGAGCCTGTCCATTGCCCCCAGAGGCAGGGAGCAGGGCCCACTGCAGTTTGGCAACTGATTGTCCTCAGGGGGGAATGCTTGTGCATCTGCCCTCCCCCCACACTGCCCCATAAATACTTGAGTGAATGAGAAAGAGACCAATAGCTGAGAGGAACATTAAAAAACAACAAAACATGTTAACATCACTAAGTTTGAGCACAAGAAACATTTCTGGAGGCTAAGCAAATTGAAGCCACTTAGCTAGGAAGCAGCCAACGTGTGCTTTTTGTGCATTTATACCTAAAGAATTAGTCTAAGCACTGTGAGGGATACAAAGATAATTGAGACACAAGCCTTGCTCTTTAAAAAAAAAATCTCTCAAGACCAAACTCACTGCCGTCAAGCCGATTGGGGTCTCAGAGGCTGTACGTCTTCATGGGAGCAGAAAGCCTCATCTCTCTCCTGAGGAGTGGCAGGTGGCTTCAGATCTGCTGACCTTGCCATTATCAACGGAGAGCCCACTACCACCAGCCTCTCAACAAAGAGAGGGTTAAAGTGTGTTAGTGTATTCAGTAGGATAGAAGGAGAACAGGCACTGGACATTGTAATATGAGTCAGGTGTTAAACAAGGGACTACCCAATCCCTCCTCTTATCTCAGCCGCAACTCACCGTAGCCCAGGCATAATAGAACAAGACACTACCCAGTCCTGCCCATGATCAATTAGTTGCCTTTGAAATCCTTCTGATCTGTAGGGCTTTTGCTGGCTGATTTTTGGAAGATAAATTGGCAGGCCTTTTTTTTCCAAGCCTGTCTTAGTCCAGAAGCCCCACGGAAACCTGTTCATCATCAAAGCCATGACAGACAGACAGATGGGTGCTGGGCATGAGGTCCATGGGCTGGAAATCAAACCTGATCTCATGCACGGGAGGCAGGAGTTCTACCACGGAACCACCGATCTCCTCCATCAATACTGTACAGACAAGGAAATTGAATCTCAAGAATCTCATACACTAATAAGAGGAAGATCCAGAACTCCCACATCTACTTGTGGCCAAGCCTTCCAGCCCAAAACATAAAGCCAAATGAGTCCAAAGGAAGAAGTTGCTTGCACCCATTGGGGGGTTGGAGGAAAGCTCTGTGAGAGAGGTAGTACTTGGAAATGGACAATTTTTGATGGAAAGCAATGGAGAGTAAAAGTAGAGACGGGGGGGATATTTTGGACAGAGACAATGCCAAAGGAAATACATGTTCACACAAAGGTCCCAAACCCTCTCTAGCTAGAACTTAGTGTCCATGTACAGCAATAATGGGAACAGGAGGGGTTGGATTATGAAGCCATATTATGTATAAAACTTACTACCACTGACTCAATTCTGACTCACAGCAACCCTACAGGGCAGGGTAGAACTGCCCCTGTGGGTTTCCAAGACTCACACTTTACTGGAGTAGAAAGTCTCATTTTTCTCTGGTGGAGCAGCTGGTGGTGTCGAACTGCTGTCGAACTGGTGTCGAACTGGTGGCCATAATCAGTATGCCACCAGGACTCCTATTACATGTAAACCCTTGAGAGCCAGGAAGAAAAGACTCGACTTAAGTTAAAGATGGTGTTTGAGCAGGAGCATGGCTCCCATGGAGCTGGTCTTTAGGAGGACCGGCCTGTCAACAGATGTAGGTGAGCCTGTAAAATGAAGAAACGAGACAGGGACTCAGGGCGTAAGACTGCTGCTGAAAGAGTCCAGAGGCAGGAATAATAGTGTGGGTGATTAGAGGGCCTGGTTTACGCTGCTATAATGATGCTCTTGTGCGTGGGTATGACCCATCTGTATTATAATTACATAATTACTGAGTACACAGATTCAGTAATAATAACCAAAATCGTTATTGAGTGTTTACTAGCTATCCTGCACTTGACTAAATGCTTTATAAGCACAAATTCATTTACTATGCATAGCAGCCGTCTGTGGTGGATACTGTTATTATCCCCGTGGTACAGAGGAGGAAATTGAGGCTTAGAGAGAAGCAAACACACCCAAGGTCATATAATGCATAATTGCAGAGGCCAGGATTCAAATCCAGATTTGTTTGACTCCAACGCCCATGCTTTGACCATGGCACTGTCTCCTCAGCCTTCATGCCAATGTCTCCCTGGCTTAAGCTCCTCACATGGTACTTCTATGGAAATTTCAGGGCAGCTTGGTGTGCTAGGGCCCTGATGGCATAGTGGTTATGGGTTGGATTACTAACCACAAGCTCAGCAGTTCAAAACCACTAGTTGATTCATGGGAGGAAGATGAGGCTTTCTTCACTCATAAGGGGTTAGCGCCTTGGGAACCCAGCGCTGCAAGATCACTATGAGTTTGTATCTTCTCGAAGACAGCGAGTTGAGTTTGGAGCTTGGTGTGCCTGCAATAGCTCGGAGTGTCGCAGACCAGAGGTTGGAATCCTGGTTTGGCTTTTTACAGTGTACTGATTGTAAAGTATCTATGGTGGTGTAGTGGTTATGGCTGGGCTGCAAACCGTGTGGTCAGCAGTTGGAAACCACCAGGAGCTCTGAGGAAGAAAGACTGGGTTTTCTACTCCAGTAAACAGTTATGTGGGGGGAGGTCAGATGCACAGGCATTGCCCCCCTGAGGGCAATCAGTTGCCAAACTGCAATGGGCCCTGCTCCCTGCCTCTAGGGACAATGGACAGGCTCCTGTAGGCAGAGTTTACACCCTACTGATAATGGTTCCTATGGAGACCCAGGGAACAGGTCAAGGTTGAGCTGAATCTGGGATCCACCCATCTCGTCACATGTATACCCCAGTCCCTCCTCTCCCTGTTGCTTGTATGTCCCTGGACCACCCCCTCATTACTGTGTAACCTATAGTGTAACCCCTTCCTGTGATGGATGTCTTTACCTGTAATTAGTGGGCATGCATGCCCCCAAAAGATATATAGGCCTGGGTCAGCAATACAGATCTCTCTGACCTCTCTCTCTGACCTCTCTCTGGCTCCCCTCTCTTCCCCCTCTCCTCTCCCTGGTTCCCTGGCCCTCCTTCCCTTCCCCCTCTCTCCACTTGGACCAAAAAGCTGGGCTGAAGTGAGCAATGCTACCATGTAATGTGTCTGACTGCATTATTGTAATATCTCTCATGCTCTCTATGTCTTTAATACAATATAATATATATATATATATATATATATATATATATATATATATATATATATATATATATATATATATCAACCGTACAATTGTGCTTACTGAACCCGTAGGTAGTAGTAGCATTGGGGGTTGGCTCCCTCACCCTTCCTCCCAATTTAATTTAATACTACACTGTTACAGTCTCAGAAACCCTCAGGGGTCACCATGAGTCAGCACTGACTCAATGGCAGTGAGTTTGGTTTGGTTTATTCTTACTGAGTGATTTGGGACACTATTTCCTTATCTGTACAATAAAGATGGCAAAACTCCTTCCCGGGTTGCTGTGTAGATAACAAGCTGGAACACATGGGCCGTCCCTAAACAGGGCCTGGTGCACAGGAATAAGTGCTTAGAAAACAGAGGCTAATCGTCATCACCATCACCGTCATAATAGGCACCCAGTTGAGGGTGACCAGGATGGGGAGAGGACGAGAGGCAAGTCATGTGAGGACCGCCGTGTTTGCCTGGAGAAGGGAGATGAAGAGCCATCCTCCAATGTGTACAGTGGCCAAGCCACGGGAGACAGAGAAGACTCATTCCCTGTGGCACAAGGAACAGAACTAGGACCAAGAAGGCGGGGCTGTGTCTGTGTAGGCATTTCTCATCAACCTCTTGAGCTGCCTCCCATTGGACCAGGCTACTTTTCTAGCTGCTGGGATCCTGTTTCTAGAAGTTTACAAGAAAGGGCCTATGCAATCCATATAGAAGAGATGATTTACAGTAGATGTTCTCAAACTCGCCAGTCACCTGGAGGGCTTTTTAAAACACAGGTGGCTGGCTCCACTCCCAGTAGGTCTGGTCTGCTGCCTGGGAATGTGCATATCTAGCCAGTCCCCAGGCAAGGCTAACGTTGCGGTTGGAGGTCCATACTTTGAGAACCATGGCTTTACAAAGTTGTTATAGCTTCTGTAGGCCTTGCAACCTAAGGGTTCATCTTCCAGCATGCAAGTGGACAGAATTCTATGATGATCCCTGAGTTAGTTAATTGTGCCAGCCTGGCCGATAATCACATGTGGGGCTAAATGAAAGGCAGAGGGATAAATGGGTGGTGAGCCTCGCCTTTCTAGTTCTCGGGTCTCTTGTTTTGTGATGGTTGCAC
>NW_022104341.1:72596370-72611753 GCF_000313985.2 Echinops telfairi
GCCAGGGGGCTCTGGGAACATGCGTTCGAGCCTGCAGTTTGCTTGACAGTTGCCAGACTATGTTTAAACTTCTGGCTCTACTCAGCCACCTGTCTGTAGTTACCTTCGCGGTTCCTCGGTGCATAGGAAGTCCGAAGAATTCCAGGCATGCAAGAGAAAAAGTCTTTACTTCAAAAGAAGAAGCCAACGTTTCCATACTCGACGCCTCCTCTGTAATAGATTTGACTTGGAACTCCTCACGCCTGGTACCCTTGAGAGGGTGCAACGAGGAGCCCAGGGAGATCTTTGTGGATGAAGATAAAACGATGACGTTTTGCCAGGAGTATACCGTTAAAGGATCATCACCAAAATCGGAGGGTCAGAGAGAAAAAGTGGATGCTTTCGGCCTTATGACTGGAATGATCGCTGCTGGAGTAGTGTTGGTTATTTCTGGACTGCTTGGTTACTATATTTGTATCCCTAAATGTCAGAGACAACAATCTTCCAGGTCTTCAGCCGTCTACGTAAGAAGAAACAGGCACACTCCCACCATCCTTGTCCTGAGACCTGAGGATACTGCTTTGTCTACACTGTCACCTTCAACGGAGGACACAGAATTACCTTCTTATGAACAGGCAGTGGCACTGACCAGAAAACACAATATTTCTCCGCCGCCACCATATCCTGGCCCAGCTAACGGGTTTAGGGTATTTAAAAAATCTATGTCGCTACCATCTTGTTAAGCCCATTTGCCATCTTGGAGGTTTAGGGAATTCGTGTTACTTGAATGGATCATTCTGCAAAGGAGGAGTAAGCAAATGGACTGCACCGCAGACAGGACTGGCTATATCTTGGACCTAAACTTGATCGTTGTCAGCTTGATGGGAAACTGTAACTCCATAGACTCGCAGTTAAGAACGAAGTACTTTTTTTGGTAATGTTTGTTTTAATGGTTCAAAATATCTGTTTTTATTGATGGAATAGTTAAAACTGGTGAACAATTTGTATCCTTTTATACAGATAAAGGTGTAGATTTCTGGTGTTGAATTTGAAAAATACAAAGTAATTTTTAATAAAATAAAATAAAGTAATAAAATTTTTAAAAAATCAAAAAGTATGTAGTATGTTGGGGAAAAGCCGCTGCAAAACAAAAACCTCTTTAGAGTGTTAGAGAGAAGAGACGTTGCTTTCAGAATGAAGGTGCACCTGACCCAAGCTATGATAGTTTCACCACCTCATATGCGATGGAAGCTGGGCAGTGAATAAAGGAGACTAGAGAAGAATTGGTGCATCTGAATTGTGTTGTTGATGACTGTTGACCATGCCACGGACCTACAGAACAAACAAATCTGTCTGGGAAGAAGTGCAGCTAGAACGTTCCTTACACGAGGACGGGAGGCGTGGTCTGCCACACGGTGGCCGTGCTCTCAGGAGGGTCAGCCCAGAGAAGGACATCGCGCTTAGTAAAGTAGAAGGTGAATGAGCACGAGGAAGACCCTCAACAAAGTGGATTGACGCCGTGACGGTGTCAACAGTGGTGACGATAGCACCTGGTTGGGGAGCGTCTGGTTCTGTTGGACATAGGTAGGAACTCATTTGATGGCACAGGACAGCACCAACAGCTTTTCCAGACGCAGCCTTTCCTGGATGAACAGACGAGGCGAGGATGTCATGACTCTTGGGCGGGTTTGTTTCTGAGGACCTTTACATGCCAAAATAACAAGTCTTCAACCCTACGGTGATGATCTTCAACTTTTTGACACATCGTTTTGGTCCATGAATGTCCCAACTGTGGGGAAAGCTGTTCCTCTGGCACGTGAGAGGTCAGACTAAATGATTTTTCTAAGAGACTGCTTTCAAAATTAAACCTAGGATTCCCCGGTGTCTTTGTGAGGGCTTTATACACCTCTTTCCCAGAGAACACATATTTGATTCTCTTTCGACACTTCAAGTGATCATGATATACACCTATAACCACCAAGAACTGCTAAACCCATGCCACGCCCTCCCCCCAGGCTATTTAAGAAGAGGCGGATTTGTCCCTCATGAAACTGCCCAGACCACTTTTCTGTTTCAAGTCGAGTAATCCTGCTGCCTCCACGGTTCACTTACCCATTAGCCATTGAAGTGTCAGCTTCTTCCACACTTTTTGTCTTCAGGATATCAGGCCACCGAGCTTATGAAGTCAATGTGCTAGTTTGACACATCATTTTAAGTCAATAGTCAGTGTCTCTGGGGAATAAAGGACACAGGGTTAGTAAGCAATCAAGGACACTTGCCCCTTTCTCTTAGGAAATGATAATGAAGGATACTATGAGAGTAACCTTATCTCTGAAAAGAATGAGGCATCAGACTTCCTCTAACTTCAGCAAGAGTGCGCGAGTGAGTGGGGGATATCCCCATCAACATCAGCCCAAGTCAGATTCACAGGAGGCAAAGGTCAAACATACCACGAGTTTCCAATCTTGTTACCAAGTCTGACACCTGTCATCCTTCCCACCTGGCACTCTACTTTGCTGCTGGGTTTGGTAATCCATTGCGATGACCACATAGAACTCACAGACCAGGCTTACAATGAGGCAGTTTATTAAGGAAGCAATGGGGTCCCTCTTAGGTTCAGAGTCAACAGACAGATTAAGAGTCAATTCGACAGCAGCTCTACAACTCCCCCCTTGGAAGTCTGGCTCACTCAGTGATGAAGACACACATATACATAAGTTATTAGCAGTATGTAATGCCTATACGCTAATAAATTACATCTTGTTTTGTTTCTATAAGAGATTTCTTGACTTTGTTAAAAAGAACTAAAATGATCCTGATTCAAGGATCAGGCTGGGGACCAGTTGACTTCAGAGTTCTGGACCTCATGCTTGGCACTAGACACACATCGGCTAAGAGACAGGATTTGCCTGTCAGATGCTCATAACCTAATGGAGCCAGCTGCCAAGACAAGGGAAAAGGGAGACTGGAGTGTGGGAAGGAGGGAAGAGAGATTGCTAATTTGGCCCTTGGCCTTACATGCTTATCTCCTTTGCTGAAGCTGCACGAAGCTGGCACCATCCCAAATTGGCAGTGTGTACCTGGCTCATAATACCTTTCCTAAGAGGCCAAATGTCTAGCGCCTGGTTCCATCACTTACTGTCATTGAACCAGTTCCCCAACATCTCTGAACACTGATGGCATGAGGGCATGTCAATACCCACTTACAGACTGGTGTGGAGGGTTGTATCGCTATGATAGGTATGCTGTGCCTGGTACACAGTGCTCAACATTTCTTAATTTCCCTCCCTTTTAAACCCTGTCATAGTCCTGGGCCACTCAAAAGTATTAGAGTCTTTGCTATTAGTCTACTTGGCACTGTTTTATTGTATCTAAAGTTTTATATAAATAAAGCATTTAGACAAATAATACATGCTCAATAGATTGTAACTGGTATCATTATTATGATTAATATTGCTTTTTCCGCATATAATCTTAACCTTACTTACTAATTTATAACCCACAAGACAGAGACCCTGTTGGGCTAATCCATATGTTCTCTTCCTATCAGTGCCCCGCAGTGCTAAGCACATAGATGGCATTCAACAGCTATCTGTGGGATGTGTTGTATAATTAGGAATATGTGTGTGATAATCCCAGCATTGTAGTGAAGGTTGTGTTCGTCTCCCAGTTCATACTACTCACATCCTGCCCTGCTTGCTGCCTGCTTTCTTCCCCCTCTCCCCACATTGGCCCATGGACAAGACCCAAGTCTTTCCCATCTGTGTATCCCACCTAAGCCCCAGCACAGTTGTTTGTATATACAGTAGTTGAAGATGGATACACAAGAAAGTAATCACATGAAATTGGGGAAGGTGAAAACTCCCCAACCCTCATTTGAACAAGTATCTCCTTAGGTCCTGGTCAATGAATGGCCCTGTGCACTGGTAGTGCAGTGTTTACATGATTGGCTGCTAACCAAAAGGTCAGTGACTCGAACCACCAGTGGTTCTGAAGAGAGAGATGTGGCAGGCTGCCCCCTACAGATCACACCCTTGGAAACCTTATGGGGCAGTTCCACTCTATCCTATAGGGTTGTGATAATTTAAATCACTGGGAGCCAGAACTGATTCAGTGAGTTCCATGTAGAAAATAAAGATTATTCATACACACATGGAGTCCTCAATATGCTTTGAAATCTTACAGATCATCATGGAAAGAAAGTCAGTACAGATCTTCCCAAATTTGACAATAATCTGGCAGGAAAATGTACATGACATTAACAGTGGCTACTTACATAGCTAAAACTTCGCTAAACAATAGTAAAAGCAAAATTTTGATCTACCATGTTGGAAGGATTGAATTAGCTTTGCATTCATTCTCTCTGAAGAATATTTAAAATATTTAAAAATTTAATAAAATTTAAATAAAAAAATATTTAAAACATGAGGACATTAAAAAATGAGACTATAGCCAATGGCATCGTCATTACATGTTAGGCTGCTAACCACAAGGTCAGCAGTTCGAAACCACCAGCTGCTCAGTGGGAGAAAGCTGAAGTCTACTCCCGTAAAGAGTTACAGTCTCAGAAACTCACAGGGGCAGTTCTAGCCGGTCCTATAGGCTGGCTGTGAGTCGGGATCAACTCAATGTCAGTGAGTCCGAGTGAGTTTTTAACAAGCTTCCAAGTGTTGCTGATGTTCTCTGTCCAAAGGCAACACTCCGAGGGTTAGGAAAAATGGAGGAATGGAAACGGGAAAGAGGGAGGAGGTGAGATAAGTCATGGACCATCGAAGGGATTGCTATGAGTGAGTGAGATGAAACAAAATGTGTGTGAGTTACTGGATGTAAAACTGATGATCTGCTCTGTGAACAGAGCATCCAGTGCATCCAATGGACAAATTGTCTCCACGGGTCTTGGATAGTCTCCACTCTTCTTTCCTACAGAAAGAGAGAGACCACTCATGAATACCCACTGCCCACTCACCCAAGTAGAAGGCAGAACATTGTCCTTATGAACTATGCTATGCCAATTGGCCTTGGTGTCCCCTGAGACTATGGTCCTGGGCCCCCAGACCCAGTGACTCATTTCCTCAGTTGTTTGGCTGTATCTAAGGAATTTTTATAACGTTCGCCTGTGTGCTCCACCACATTTATGGATATATTTGCACCAAAGGCTTATAGCAAATAAACAGAAAACAAACAGTGCCGTCGAGTGGATGCTGACTTACAGTTGACCCTATAGTGGGTTTCCGCACTGAAACTCCTTACTGGAGTAGAGAGCGCTGTCTTTCTCCCGAGTGGCTGATGCTTTTGAAAGGCTGGTCATGTAGATGGCAGCCCAATTTGTACACACTACCTCCCAGGGCTCCGCAAAGGTCAATACACATACCCATATCCTCAGTCAAACGTCTAGATGTCCACAGGTGGACTCCCACTCTCTCTGGCACTCGTTCAGCCTGTATGTATCTCTCTGCAGACATCAATTTGGAGATCACCTTATTACTGGAGAGGCTATTTACTCCTGTAAACACTTAAAGTCTTGGAAACCCAAATGGGCAGTCCGACACTATCCTGTAGGGTCGTATGAGTCGGAATTGACTAAAAGGCAGCACGTTTGGACTTTCTTATTACAGGAGTGTCTCTACCCTGGTCTGAAATGGCTCCATGGGTGGCATGTTTATTTCAATATTGACAGCAGAAAGGTATGAAAAGCCATACCTAAAATGGGAATGTAGTGGGCTGTACAAGGTCAACAGTTCAAAATCACTGTAGAAAGATGAGACTTTCAACTCCCATAAATATTTACAATCTCAGAAGCCCACAGGGACCCTTCCACCCTGTCCTACAGAGTTGCTATGAGTTGAAATCGATTTGATGACAGTGAGCACTATGACAAAATCCTAGAGAGAGTTATTAAAACACAAATAATAAAGGACATAAACGTATGCATTAGGAGTTTGTAACCACTCTGGAGATGTTGAGCAGATACTAGATAATTTATTGGTTGATTCTGTAAGCAAATGAGTGAGTGGTGTATTCAAGAACATTGGTTGGAAAGTTGGTCCCTGACCTGAGCCCACAGCAGGTTGTAACAACAAAGGAAGGAGCAGAAGTATCCTTGGATTGAGAGTAAAAGGAGAAAACACCCTGGGCTACCACCGTTTAAGGATCTTGTCAAGACGGCTGGGACTGGAATATTTGTCTGTCTTTCTATCTAGAAGGCCCGAAGGCATAGTGGTTACATGCTGGGCTGATAGCCACAAGGCAGGAGTTCAAAACCACCAGCCAGTTCAAGGAAGGAAAGCGGGACTTACTATTTCTGTAAAGAGTTACAGTCTCTGGTAGCAGTGGAAGTGACACTCCAGGGCGTGACTGATAATGTCCTCTAACAAAACAACAGTGCTGCCTCTAAGGTGAACCAGAGACATATATAAATTATAGATGCAGAAATAGATTTGGGCCTTGCAGTTAATTCTAGCCTTGACCTAAGAACAATTAGTTCTTATGACACAGCCCTGCTTGATGCTTGCCCTCATGAAAATCACTGAAGATATGGGTGCGATAGCAAGATTTGGCGAATAAAACAGACGGTGCCTGGTTATCAGAAAAAGTAGCATCTGACTTAAGAAGATGGGAATGGAAGGAAAATTCCTCCATACAATACAAGCTATATATGAAAAACCAATAGCCAACGTGGTAGTCAATGGAGAAAAGACAAAAATAATCCCACTGGAAAAGGGGACCAGACAATGATGCCCCTTGTTGCCACTCTTATTTAACATCATACTGGAGGTTTTAGCTAACAGCATAATGCAAAGAAAAGATATCAAAGGTATTCGCCTGGGGAAGGAAGAGGTGGAACTATCGTTATTTGCAAATGATATGATTTTATATAGGGAAAATCCAAAAATCTCCACAAGGAGTGTGCTGGAAATGATAGAGGAATATGGCAGAGTGGCAGAAGACCAACAGACAGAAGTCTGAAGGACTGCTATATACATTGGGCAAGACTACAGAAGAGGGGATCAAAAAGGTGGTACCACAATAGCCAAGCACAAATCAAAATATCTAGGGATATACCTGACTAAAACAGCAAAAGATTCATATGAGGAAACCTATAAAACACTATTAAAAGAAACCAAGAGTGACATCAACCGATGAAAGAATATCCCATGCTCGTGGATTGGAAGACTCAATATAGTAAAGATGTCAGTTCTTCCCAAGACGCTATAGAAGTTTAATTCTATTGTGATACAAATAACATCATCTTTCTTCAAAGAATTGGAAAAACGGACTACCAACTTCATATGGAGGGGGAAGAAGCCCAGAATTAGCAGAGAACTCCTGAAGAAGGACAAAGTGGGAGGGCATGCTTTACCTGACTTTAGCACCTGTTATACAGCCACAGTGGTCAAAATAGTGTGGTATTGGTATAGTGACAGATACTCAGACCAATGGAAAAGAACTGAAAACTCAGAAATAAAATCATCGGCATACAGACAACTGATCTTTGATAAGGGCCCAAAAAATATCAAATGGGAAGCGATGCCTCTTCAACAAGTGGTGCTGGAAAAAATGGATATCTACCTGCAGAAAAATGAAGCAAGACTTTTACCTCACTCCATGCACAAGAATAAACTCAAGGTGGATCACAGACCTCAAGGTAAAACCCCAGACTATTAGGGCCATCAATAAGGGAATTGGGACAAACCTGAGAATTTTGGCACAGAGAATACATAGGTTATCGGAAATAGGGAAGGACACAAATACAGAGGAGGCACAAATTGACAAGTGGGATATACTAAAGATAAAACACCTGTGTACAGAGAAAGAATTCACCAAGAGAGTAATAAGAGAACCCACAGACTGGGAAAACATCTTTAGCAATGACACATTAGACAAAGGCCTTATTACTAAAATCTACAATACTCTGCTAGCTTCCAAAAAGAAAAAAACTAATTGCCCACTGAGGAGGTGGGCAAAGGACCTGAACAGAAGTTTCACAAGGGCAGAAATGCGAATGGCCAATAGACAAATGACAAAATGTTCCCCATCATTAGCCATAAGAGAAATGCAAATTAAAACAACTATGAGATACCACCTAACACCCTCAAAGATAGCCTAATTCAAAACGTCAGAAGGCAACAAGTATTGGAAGGGCTGTGGTGAGATAGGAACTCTTGTCCATTGCTAGAGGACCTATAGGTATGTACTATGGAAATTGATTTGGTGATATCTAAAACAGATGGAAATTGAGCTACTGTACAACCCAGCAACCCCCCTACTGGGCATGTACCCAGAAGAGGCAAGAAATAAACCATGGCCAGACATCTGTGCTCCAATGTTCATTGGGATGCAGTTCACAATCACAAGGAGTTGGAAACAACCCAAATTTCCATCAACAGACAAATGGATTTAAAAAACGGTGGTACATACATACAATGGAGTACTATGCATCCCTAAAAAGCAGTGATGACCTCATGAAACACATGGTCACGTGGGAAGAACTGGAGGAAATTATGCTAAATGAAGTAAGCCAAGCACAAAAGGACAAGTACAACATGAGTCCATTGAGAGTAAGCTTTAAAAATGGGGCAGAGGGGGGAAGCTACTAAGCCAGGGATACATATGACAGCCAACTAAAAAGGAGGGGAAAATAAAGAAAAAACATGGGTAGCAGGGGAACAGGGCACTAACCCACCCAAGGGGAAGGTGTTGTTTATATCTCCACAGGAGAGGGAGAGAGGAACCAGACTTCACCCCGGTGCACCAAGACGTGAACGCAACATGCTGTCATGAAGCAGGGAACCAATAGAGAGGTCTGTGGTGCCGGCCCCAATCCCAACTACGTAGACACACCCCAGAAGAATGCACTACAGAGGACAGCACTGAAGCTACACTCAGGGAGAGGGGTGCATCTCAACAGAACACACAGGAGCAAACAAAGAGGAAAGGAGAGAGAGTGGAACGCATCCTGGCCTACCAAGCCCCCGAGGATGTATTCTTGCTCAGAGCTGCCAATGCACAGTGAGGACCACAGGGCCAGCCCCACCATGAGACACAGACACATCCCTCACTGACCTATAGCGCTATGAGGGACAACACTGGAGACACAGTGCAGGAATTGTGCCTGATCTGACCCCACCAGACTGGGGCGAAACACTAAGAGCGTGCAACAGAGCAGCAAGGAGAGCAAAGCAATGAAGTCCCCAGGGAAAATGCCAAAAATAGACTTTGGGGTCAGGATGTGCCACCCCATCAGATGAGAGTGGAAAACACTCCTAAAGGTCAACAAACAGACCTGGAACTATTTATAGACTTTTTTTTTTTTTGTCATTGGGCTTTTGTTGTTGCTTTGTTTTTTTGTTTTCTTTTGTTGTTTGGTTTTGATTTAGTGTTTATTATTGTCTCTGCATGTGTATCTAGATAGAATAGGCGGGATAAACAATCCAGAGGAGAAAACAATGGGACTGATGATTCTGGGGGAGACGTGGGAGAGGGAGAGGTGGGGTAAAGGAAGTGGGGTGTCAATAAACCCAGGACCAAGGAAACAACAAGTAATCTAAAATCGGCTTGTAGGATGTCTGGTGGGCCTTAATCAAGGGCAATGTAGCCAAGAGAAATTACTGAAATCTGAATGAAGGCCGAACATGATAGTGGGACAAGAAGAAAGTAAAATGAAATAGAGAGTTAAGAACTAGGAGGCAAAGGGCATTTATAGAGATCTAAATACAGGTATGTACATATGTAAATATATTTAAATATAATGATAGGAAAATAGATCCATGTACATATATTTATATGTTAAGTATTAAGGTAGCAGATAGACATTGGGCCTCTACTCAAGTACTCCCTTAATGCGAGAACACTTTGTTCTAATAAGCCGGCATTCTGTGATGCTCACCTTCCTGATACTATCTATGAAGACAAAGTGGGTGCATAAGCAAATGTGGTGAAGAAAGCTGATAGTGCCTAGCTATCAAAAGATAAAGCATCTGGGGTCTTAAAGGATTAAAGATAAACAAGCGGCCATCTAGCTGAGAAGCAACAAAGCCCACATGGAAGAAGCACACCAGCCTGTGTGATCATGAGGCGTCGATGGGATCAGGTATCAGGCATCAAAGGCCCAGAACAAAAAATCATATCGATGTGAATGAGGGGGAGCCTGGAGTGGAGACCCAAAGCCCATCTGTAGAAATTTGGACATCCCCTTACAGAAGAGTCACAAGGAAGAGATGAGCCAGTCAATGTGCAGTATAGCACCAAGGAAACATACAACTTTCCTCTAGTTCTTTAATGCCACCCCCCCCGCACTATCATAACCCCAATTCTACCTTACAAATCCAGCTAGACCAGAGCATGTATATGGGTACAGATAAGAGCTGGAAACACAGGGAATCTAGGACAGATAAACCCCTCAGGACCAATAATGAGAGTAGTGATACCATGAGAGTAGAGAGAAGGTAGGGGGAGGTAGGGGGAACTGACCACAATGGTCTACATATAACCTCCTCTTAGGGGGAAGGATAGCAGAAAAGTGGGTGAAAGAAGACAGCAGTCGGTGTAAGATATAATAAAGATGTATAAATCATCAAGGTTTCATGAGGGAGGGAGGAAATGAGCTGATACCAAGGGCACAAGTAGAAAGAAAATATGTTGAAATGATTATGGCAAAAAATGTACAAATGTGCTTGACACAATGGATGTATGCATGGATTGTGATAAGAGCCCCCAATAAAATGATAAATAATAATAGTAATAAAAGCATCTGGGTCCTAAAAGTCTTGTCTTCAAACAAGCAGCTATCTAAGTGAGGCATCAATTAAGTCCACAAGGAAGCACACCAGCCTGTGTGATCCAAGGGTTGTAAATAATATCCAAGTTTAAAGAGGGGATGGCATAAGGGCTTAAATTATGAACACCTGGTTTGCAGATGGCTATGGATGACAGTGGAAGCCCAAAATCCATGTGCAGGGTCCACATATGGTGAACCTCTGGGGAATCCCCTCCGATCATATCTGAGGGATGTGAATAGCTCTGTTATAAGACAGGGAGCATTGTTAAGTTGGTTATGGCAGATGTAGCTAGTTCAAAATGTAATATCATAATTTAATCTCCCTTTTACCCATTTTAAACTGTTTCAGTTTAAAAAAAAACATGAAGGGGACATACATGTGGATTAAGCCCCTGGTGAATTCCCTCTGACCATGGTCCAGGGACGTGAACAGCCCTGGGGACATGCAGAATGCAATCAAAAGTGGATTGCTGCAGATGCAATTAGGTTACAATTTAGCACCCTATCATTTGATTTCTCATAAGATCCATTTAAATTTGTTCTAGTTCTTAATATTTTCTGCTTTCTTTTCAATTGATGTTTTTACCTGTTTTACTTTGTTATTGTTAGTGTTTTTTGGGGGGGTTGTTTTTGCGGTTTTGGTATTTTTAAAATATCTTTTCTGTATATGAAATTCAGGGGAGGTAAATCTATAGCGACAGTAACTGCTTTAATGGTTCCTGGAGGTATCCCCGGAGAGGCCGAGGGAAATGGAGAACTAACAACGATGAGCACAAGAACAAAGAAAATGTTCTAAACTTTTGGTGATTGTGGTGATAATTGTACAACTCTTCCTGATGTCATTGAACTATTGGATTGTATGATATATGAATTATATGCCAATAAAACTGTTAAAAAGAGAGAAGAGAAAATTATATGGAGAGGGAAAAAAGAGGTACAGCCCTGATAACTCATGGAGGCAGCTCTCCCCTGTCTGGTAGGGTTACTACGCGTCAGCACCGACTGGATGGCAGTGAGTTTGGTTTTGTTTGTTCATATCCCATTAGGATCACTGGTGGTGCAGTGGTTGAGTGCTCAGCTGCTAATCAAAGGCTATTGGAGAACTATGTGACAATGTGTTTCCTATAAAGATTGCAGTCTTGGAAACCCTATGTATGGGACAGTTCTTCTCAGCTCTAGCAGGCTGCTCTAAGTCAGTCAACTCAACAGTAACAGGTGTGGGGTATCAGTCAATGACACTGCTTACATTAATCACCAGTATCCACTGACAAATTCTCCATCACCATAAACTAACACTGGATGCCTCCTCAACCATGACTCCCTTTTCCCCACCTGTTGCTGCTGTTTTTAGTTGCCATTGAGTCAGTTCTGACTCATAGCAAACCTATGTACAACACCTCCAGTCCTGCCCCATCCTCTCAGTTGGTCTGCTGGAGCCCATTGCTGCAGACCCTGTGTCCATCCAGCTTGTCGAGGTTCTGCCTCGGGTCATTTCCCAGCATTTGTCTCTTCGGGGTATGTGAGATGCAATTTCACCATCCTCGTTTCCAAGGAGCGTTCTGGCTGTACTTCTTTCAAGACAGATGTGTTTGTTCTTTTGGCCGTCCATGATACTTTCAGTGTTCTTCTCCAGAACCATATTTCAAATGCATCGATTCTTCTTCAGCCTTCCTTATTCACTGTCCAACTTACACTTGCATAATATGAGGACACTGAAAATACCATGGCTTGGGTCAGGTGCACCGTAGTCCTCAGTGTACATTCTTGCTCTTCAACACTCTAAAGAGGTCTTGTGAAGCAGATTTACCCAGTGCAACTCATCTTTCGGTCTCTTGACTCCTGCTTCCATGAGCACTGATTGTAGAGAAAAGCAAGGTGAAATCCTTAAAAATTGCAACCTTTTCTCCATTTGTCATGATGTTACTCCTGGTCCAGTTGTGTAGATTTTGGTTTTCTTTACATTGAGTTGTAATCCATAATGAAGGTTGTGATTTTTGACCTTCATCAGCAAGTGCTTCAAGTCTTCCTCACTTTCAGCAAGGAAACTTGTGGCATCTGTATATCACGGGTTGTTAATCGGCCTTCCTCCAATCTTGACACCACATTCTTCTTCATATAATCCAGCTTCTTTAGTGACCACTAACAAATGAGTTACCATGCATTTGCCCATTCTAGATAGTTCATGTAAGTGGGATCGTATATTTGTCCTTTGCTTCATTCAGCATGTTTTCGAGGTTCATCCATGTTGTTGCATGTATCAGGACTTCATTTCTCTTGATAGCTGAGTCATATTCCATTTTATATATGTTTCAATCTTTGTGTCTTTGTGTGTATATATATACACGTACAAAATATAATGCATAATATATTGTATCATATAGGTAATATAATGTATGTGTGTGTCTATATACATATACCACATGTGTATGCATGTGTAACAGATAAACAGTATCTAATATGTGTGATATATTAGATACATCAAACTTTACCAGGAGCCCTAGTGGTGTCGCGGGTCAGTCACTCGATGAGAGAAAGTGGAGGCTTTCTGCTCTCGTGAAGATTTACAGCCTCAGAAATCCACAGAGGGAATGCAACTCTCTGGCCTATCAGGTCACTGTGAGATGAAATCCATTCAATGGCAGTAAGTTTGGTTTAAGTTGATATCACATTTTGCTTATCCAACACCAAGAAGTGATGTTTCACTCAAAAATGGAGGGAGCCAGTTAAAATCATGAAAATAGCTAGCAGCTGGGAGCCACATCTTGGCTTTAACAGACCACAATAAGCTACTGATTAAGCAAGTCACTTAAACTCTCTTAGCCTGTATGTCCTCCCTCAGTTATTAAAAGCAAGAGAGATGAATGGTTCTTGGGATTATTATTCCTGTAACAAATATGATTTATTAAGAGCTCTTTAGCAACAACAAATACATATGACTCACACTTCAGAAAGATTACCACTTGGCCAAACTATAAAAGGGACTTTGCTT
Source organism: Echinops telfairi (assembly GCF_000313985.2). Taxonomy (NCBI): domain Eukaryota; kingdom Metazoa; phylum Chordata; class Mammalia; order Afrosoricida; family Tenrecidae; genus Echinops; species Echinops telfairi. The sequence continues at coordinate 72,610,116 of NW_022104341.1, forward strand.
AATTTTTTAGCTAACCTAAGAACTTCCTAGTCCTCAGCATTGTGAGGTTTCATGGTCTATCAACTCCGCAAATAAAGTACACTTATGAGTAGATGCCATTAGATTTGGGTAAAAATGAATAGGTCCAAGGCATACCTATTGCATGAGTCAATTCATGTAACCTTCTTGAAAAGGGACTAAACCATAGCAACCAAGACCAGCGCAATGGCTGTGAGAGTCTAGGAGAGGAGAAAACCCAAGGAAGGGTTTTTGTTGTGGATGCTGGAATTGCTCTATATCCTGATTGTGATACTGTTTACATGAATTATTCCGTGTGTTAAGATTCATAGAACTGTACAAGGGAAATGGTGGAGGGGTCATGTCTGACCTCTTCTGGCCACACAAGGGAGGAAGGATAATCCAGCTCTCCACATCAACATAAGGATGATTCCTCCAGGGCAGAAGTCAGTTATGCCTCCATTCCTCATTCTGACACCAACCGTGCCTCCCAAGGCACTTTATTTCTCTGCTGGATTTGATCATCTGTTGTACTGACCACACAGAACTCACAGTATGTACTCACAAATATGGGAATTTGTTAAGGAAGTTAACAAGTTACAAGTCAGGAGAAAAAATGGTCAGGATACAGTTCTTTTGTACACAGCTCCTCTTCTTAGCTGTGCAGGCAATCATATTTCTCTCTGGTCCTCAGCCTCTCAGATTTCTCTTGGGTCCTCAGCCTTTTATGAGGCCTCTTGGCTTCTGCTGTGTTCTGGCAAGTATTACAATGTTCTTATTCTGCAATCCAGCCTCCTGATCAAAAGCACTCCGTTTTACTCATTCACTACACTAGGAAGCCCACCAACCTGTGTCTGGTCTCAATGTTACTGCCTTGGCCACCACCATGCCTCCATGCAGGGATCTCAGAGGCACTCTGCTCTCAACTTGGCTTCCTTTTGGTCTTGGGATTCTCCTCCTTACTTCTGAGGGCTCACTTTATACCCAAGGAACTGACAGAACTCGCTAATCCTTCATCAGAACCCTTGACACATTATTTACATAGCCCCACGCACTCATTTGGTGGGAATAACAAAGACTAAGGATAGAAAAACCATACCAAGTGATTTCTCTTCACCACACATACACACCCATAAGGCACATTTACTGTATGCTGATTTAAAAAACAAAATAATTGGCCTAACTCAAGGTGATTTGGGGTATGCTTGCCTGTTGTTGATGCTGTTAGATACAGTCAGAGTCAGTTCCGATTGATAGCAACCCTAAGTGCAACAGAATGACACTCCTTGGTCCTGCACCCTCCTCACAATTGTTCCTCCGTTTGAGCCCATTGTTATAGCCAGTGGCAATCGATCTTGTCAAGGGCCTCCTTTTTTCACTGCCCTTCTACCTCCCCAAGATGTCCCTCTTCAGGATTGGTCTCTCCTGATAACATGTCCAAAGTCTCTGAGACAAAGTCTCATCATCATTGCTTCGAAGGAGCATTCTGGCTTTACATCTTCCGGGACATATGTGTTAGGCAGGGTTCTCTAGAGAAACAAAACCAGGACACTTAGGATAAATAAAGGATAGGTTTATATAGCAAAGGGAAACAATAGCTAATTAGTCCACACAGCAGTACAGAGGGCTCAGTTCTACTGA
>NW_022104341.1:72611913-72618339 GCF_000313985.2 Echinops telfairi
GCCGGGTCCAAGGTCAAGGAAGCAGACAGCTGAGTCTTCCCTTAGGCAATGCAGGCAGAGTCTGCCCACAGGCAGTAAACATCAGGGCTGGTCACCTGACATTCAGCAGCTCAGGGGCTTAGTAGAGCAGGCCCCGATGGCATATTGAACTCAAGCAATGCAAGGCAACAGGATCCACCAGCCTTAAGCTCTAGTATGTACACACAAGCAGTATGGTGAAGCACGTCTCAAAGGAACCTCAAGCTCTGGTTACATGATCCACGGGTTGGCTTGTCCCACAGGTAGTATAGCTCACAAGTTGAGGCAGAGAACTAGCTAAAGCAGCTGCATGCTGGTCCGATCACCAGAAGGCATGGGAGAGGTGAGTGGGCCTTGTTGAGCCATTTATCTGTTTGCTCTCCAATCAAACTGTGACCTGATTAATCCTACATGTTCCTATTGGCCAGGTTGGCACACTAAACCTACCTATCACAACATATTTGTTTGTTGTTTTGGCAGTCCATGGTATTTTAATATTCTTCACCAGCACTGTAATGCAAATGAATCTCTTCTGTTCAATGTCCAACTTTCACATGGATATGATGCAATGGAGAATACCGTAGCTTGGGTCAGGCACACCTTAGTCCTCAAAGTAACATCCTTGCTTTTCAACACTGTAAGCAGTCTTATGCAGCTGATTTTCCCAATGCAAGGTGCCATCTGATCCTTTGCCTAGTTAATAACCACTCAGAGGCGTGGGGTTGGTGGAGAGAGGAAAGAAGAATCAGAGACAAGAGAGGGGCGGTAGGAAAGGAACATGGGGGCAGGGATGCATGTGGAGCAAACAATTGCTCTGAGCCCATTTACTTTTCTCTTTTTCAGAGTTGCCTCCGCAGATCATTTTATCTACTACTTGGAATTCCCTCCTACTCTTTCCAAGTGTGAAACTGCTCGAATTAACCACTAGTGTGGGCTGCTACTCCTACGAAGCACTGAACACTTCAGCTTAATGTTGATTTTAAGATAACTTTACTTTCCAGATTACCTTACACCCTGACAACACCCAGAACAGTTCAGCTTTTAAGTAAAGCACTCCTTACCAGTTCCAACATTCAGGGGAGAGGCATTTTCCAGTCTCTTCCCTCATTGCATTACAGCTTCCCCTTTTGATGGAACCTTCTAGAAATATAACGTAAGATATCTGTAAATGGTTTCTTTTCTAGTGTTTTGTTGTGGCTACAACTAAAATGAAATCCTTGATTATTTCAACCAAGACATTTATTGTGATGTTGCTTATTGGTCCACTTGCGAGGATTTATTTTTTAATTTATGTGAAGGGTAATCCACACTGAAGGCTGTTGTCTTTGACCTTCATCAGTAAGTTCTTTAAGCCCTCTCACTCTCAGCAAGCCCTGTGGTGTCATCAACATATTGCAGGGTGTGAATGAGCCATCCTCTACTCCTGATGCCATGAGCTTCTTCAAATAGCCCAGCTACTCAATTGCTTCCTCACCCTACCGCCTGAGCCCAAACTCTCACTGCCATCCAGTCCCTTTCAACTCATAGTGACCCAATAGGATAGGGTAGGACGGTCCCTATGGGCTTCTGAGACTAACCCTTCATGGGAGCAGAAAGTCTCATCTTGCTCCTAAAAGATCGCTTAAGAATGGTGAAATGATCCACCTGACACACCTCTCTTCTAACTTTAAACCATGTAGTATGCTCATTCCATTGGATTCCACTTGAGCAATTACCTATATACTTGCATATAAGCCGACCCGAACATCAGTGGCGGTACCTAATTTTTCCACAAATGTACTAAAAATGCATTAAAAATGTACTGAAAAACTCGGCTTAGACATGAGTATATGCGGAAAGTGTTCCGGCATTCCCGGTTTTTGCAATGTTACTTCTCATTTGTCATGAGGCACACAGTCGGATGCCCTTGTGTAGTCAGTAAACCACAGGAAACATTTTGGAGTAGTCTCTGCTTTCAGCCAAGACCCAAGGGACGTCAGTCATGACAGCCTTTGCTGATGCCTTCTTCTGAGTCCGACTTGAATGTCTTGCAGTTCCCCATCAATGTACTGCTGCAACCATTTTAGAATTATCTTAAGCAAATCTTGCGTGTGATATGACGATCATTTGATAATTTCCACCAATGACTATTTTGCCCACAGAATCCTTCAATTCTCTCTGTGCCACAGGGCTGCTATGAGTCAGAACTGACTCAATGGCAGTGTGTTTGAGAGGGTTTTTGTTTATGAGACGCTACTTAATACGGTCACTACCAAAAATGGTCATGTTTCAGTTAAGCAGTCATTCCCTGGGCATCCTTGGACCCACCTAGAGGACACTTTGCCCCTGGCAGGGAGCCAGGGCACAGCCAGAGGCATTGTGACTACTTCTTGTTCCTCATCCCACCCACCTATCAAACTAGCATTGATCAAAAAATGAGTTTGGTAAATTAACATTAGCATCACTTAGTGTTATGGTTTCCATAGTCCACTTCACTCAAAGTTGTAACCAGTATAAAAAGAGTTCTCAGAGAGCCCAGGTTGCACAGTGGCTGAAACCCTTGACTGCCTTCCCCAAAGAGCTGTCACAGCAGCCCCCATAGCACATCCTTGCCTGTGCAGTCGGTGATGAAGCAGCAGTGCTTTTGTCCCTGTTCAAAACCAAAAAAACCCCAGACTCACTGTCATTGAGTTGATACTGACTCATATCAACCCTATAAGAAAGAATAGTATTGACTCTGTGTTTCAGAGACTGTAACCATTTATAGTCGTAGACACCCTCCCTGCCTCCCCACCCCCCACCCAGTCTTTCAAAACTGCAGACCTCGAGGGTCACAGCACCACAGCACCAGTGCTCCTCATAAGCTCCCCAGTTTATTGCAAATACATAGATGTCTCTCCGACTGGCCCTTGGTCAGTGTTTCCATCTCTCTGCATCAACGTATAAGAAGTCTTGCCCTCTTTGGGGCTTGAGCCTATATATATATCAATATATCAAAATGCTGGCATTTCAACATAAACTCAATACTGACATGATTAATAAGGGTGTTTTTTTTTCCAATTCTCTTTTATGTACCAAGTGTTTGATAGATTTATTAGACTATTCTCTCTCTCTTTTTAAATAAAGTTTTATTGTGGTTTTCAGAGAAAGCTGACACCGCCTATTCGGTTCTCCTTTGCTGTCTCTATGCAAATACAAATTGCTCGGTGACATGAGTCGCACTTCTCACAATGTGCCAACAATCTTTTTCATTGTGTTCTGCTTCTTCCGTTTTCAGAACTCATTTCCCTGCCTGCCTTATCTTCTCATCTTTGCTTTGTGTCATTGTTGAACTTTTGGTCTCATATAAATGTTTTTTTAATGGAGTGCCAGACTCCCAGGTAATATTTTAAAATTTGTTTGCTAACCTGCAACTTTACAAAAACATGACTCCAGGGAATAATTCCAGTTCAAGATTTAAAGAGCATCTGGAGGAGGTAGTCTTCGGGAGTTCTCTCATCTCAACTGGCCCTCCAACTCTGGACTTTTCCATGTGAGTTGTAGTCCATGTTTTCCTCCCATTCCATCATGGCCCACCTGTTAGGTAAGCTAGTGTAGGGCTGGGGAATGTCCATTAACGCATGCCCAGAGGGCCAAGCTACGGGAACAAAGGAGTGGCACACTGCACATGCCCAGAGGCTCAGGTTTCCCACGGGAGGCATGGGTGGGCGTGAACCTGAATTGGCCCACCTAGGCCAGGTGAATTCAATTCAGCCAATGGGGTCGGTCAGGGGTCGTCCATCACACCTCCCACCTCCCCGTGGAATCCTTGAAAAGGGAGGAGCCCGGAGAACTTTGGCCGAACCTTGGGAGATTTTGCATGAGTCTGCGAGCAGCTTCCAGGCAGGCTGCATGTTTGGGAGGAGTCCTATCGGTGCCTGTGTAAACCTGAAACTTCTAATGCTCATAAAACTCACTTGGATCACGAACCAGGCTTCGGCGTGAATTCTTTCTCGCGCAGAGCCAAGGACTGAGGTATAGATCTAGCTCCAGAGAGATCTAACACATCTATTGCTGCCTTGCTCCAAATGGTTGATAGTGAGAGTCGGAAACCATCTAGTCCTTCTGGTCTCCGGGTAGATAGACTGTATCTTAGATGGCTGCTCACAAATTTTTATGATCCCAGAAGAAACTCACCTGGCTAGGAGGTAGGACATGAACTTTATGAAGGACATTATGCCAATTGACTGAGTTGTCCCATGAAACTAAAGTTCTAAGCCTTCAAATGCAGAAAACCCATTATGAAAGGTACTTGCTTATCTCTGAGAAGTATCCATTACCGTATCTTCTATGAATAATAGAAGTGAGCATACACATACACATCTACATACATGAACACAGATACCTCTACAAGTGCATATATATGGACACACCTGAACCTACCCATACACATATATGCTTATATACATTCATGTTTTGGTTTTCAGTGGATGATTCTTTTTATCTAAAATGTGTTCATTGGGGGTGCTTTTACTGCGACTTTCATCCGAAGGAGCAGCCTTAGTAAGCCTCACTTTGCCTCCTGTAACCTAGCACAGTCACCTCACACAGCTACTGGCCTCACATAAAGACCCTGGTGATTTTATAGCATCCTTGGCATTACACACCTGTACCGGGGGCATCGCCTGGTGTTTCCTTTTCTCCTAGAAGGATGTAAGGGATCCTTTTTAAGAGGGAGGGTCTCATAAGGTGATTATCACCATGGGAAACAGCTGGACAATTCATTTTGACACCTGGTGTGGTTACGTGTTGGGCTGCTAACTACAACATCAGCAGTTCAAAACCACCAGCTGCTCCTCAGGAGAAAGGGCTTTTCTACTCCTGTAAAGAGTTACCATCTGGAAACCCACAGGGGCAGTTCATTTCTGTCCTGTGGGGTCACTACGAGCCAGCATAGACACGATGGCAGCAAGTCTGTGTATTTGAATCTTGACGATTACTGAATATTTAAACCTCTGCCTACTTCTTCACTCTTTCATTTGTTCAACAAACACTAGAGCACCCACTATGCACCAAGCATTATGTCAACCCACTGCCATCAAGTCCGTTCCAACTCATAGGGCCCCTGAGGATGTCAATGTTTACAGGAGCAGAAAATCTCATTGTTCCCCTATGGTGTGGGTGGTGGCCTTGAACCATCAACCTTGCAGTTAGTAGTCCAACTCTTATGCTACAGTGCCACCAGCGCGCCAGACAGCATTATGTTCGATGCTGCTGGAAAGACAAAGGCGAGCCAGACTCTGTCTGCCCTAGAGCTCGGTCTAATTGGGACATAGATGCATGGATTTTATGAGCTCCTGAAGAAGAGTCGTAAATGTTAGCTCTGTGAAGGGAATGGGAATGGGCATTCTTGAAGGGCCAGCTTTCCCCAAGGCACAGAAACAGGAACAGCAGGACGCAGACTGGGGTAAAGGTGAAAGGAAGGGAAAGTGGAGGGGCTGGTAAGGTGATGTTTGCCTGGTACACTGACTAACATCTCAGAAGAGACGATCATCTCTCCATAGAAGCAAGGTGAAACCTGAAAGACAGATTTAAGTCTCTTGGCTCTTGGCTCCATGAGGGCAGGCCAACTGCCAGATTCACCCTCTAGCCCCAGGGCCTGCAACATTGAATTCCGGCATTCTTCCCCAGCAGAGGCCTCAGACAGGAACTTCTCTAACACACCCAGTATAATGGTGGAGTTAAACGCCCAGGGGCTGTTTCCATTAAGATAGCAACCAAGAGAATCTTAGAAAGCAGTGGTCCTCGGTAGCACGCGGTGTGTCCTGGAGTCTGAATCAAGGCTGGAGTCCGAATCAAGGCCACGGCAACGCACAGCCACCACCTCTTGCAGTCCCAGCGAAGCCGATGGAGCAGGCATGGCGAGCTTCTTTCTTTTGGTCGTCTATCAAATGTGGCTAACACCTACCCGGCTCCCAGGACTGCTGTGGATCTCAGATGAACGTAAGGAAAGCGCCAGAAAAAATAAAAAGGTTCATCTCGTGACCTCACGGGTCTGGAGTGATGACCTGCCCAAGCGGCGGGCATCTTTCTACCCATCCGGGATCTTCAGGGTGCAGAGCGGCTAACTGGGGGATGGGACATTCCCAGAAGCCGGCTTGGGCGGCCTTGGGACACCCTCCCCAGGGGAGGTAACCCAATGTGCGACCGCTTTTCGGAGGAGGCGCCCCCTCCAGAGAAGAATGGAGCCGCCAGGACCCCCCCGCCCCGTCCACAGGTTGACCCCGAAGCCCAGACGGTGGGGAACCCCTGCTCCCAGCGCGCCCTGGCAACCCGGCGGCTCTGCAGTTGACCCCACCACCTCGTCGACCCGCGGACATCCCCTCCTCGCGCGTTGGCGAGGGTAAGGGGGTGGAGCGGTCTGACTCACACAGCCAATAAAAGCCGCGG
>NW_022104341.1:72618685-72626178 GCF_000313985.2 Echinops telfairi
GGCCGCGATGGAGCCCGCCGTGTCCCTGGCCGTGTGCGCGCTGCTCTTTCTGCTGTGGATCCGCGTGAAGGGGCTGGAGTTCGTGCTCATCCACCAGCGCTGGGTGTTCGTGTGCCTCTTCCTGCTGCCGCTCTCGCTCATCTTCGACATCTACTACTACGTGCGCGCCCGCGTGGTGTTCCGCCTCAGCAGCGCGCCGCGGCTGCACGAGCAGCGGGTGCGGGACATCCAGAAGCAGGTGAGCGGCGCCCGGGGCGCGGAGCTCTCGGGCTAGCGGGAGACGCCGCGTGGGAGCCCGTAGCGGTCGGCCCGGCGGCCGTGGGGGAGGACGAAGAAAGGGACGTGCGGCGCCCAGGAGAGAGCCGGTCACGCCTGGGGTGCGGGCTTCGGGGGGATTCGATGCACAGACGTGGGGCGGGCGGGGTGAGGGAACGGAACCGCCAAGGCGTGGAGGGAACCAAACATTGCGCAGATGCTTCTGGAGTGCCCACCCTGTGGGTCCCGGGAGGGAAATAAAGAATCCTTAGACGGGGCAGGAGCCAGAAGCCTCGAGGAGGCCGAAGCGAAGCGAAGCGCTGGGCGAGTTCAGAGGAACGAAGGCTTCGCGGCCGTGGAGCTGGGACCAGACGTGGGCAATAAGAGGAGGATGGGGGAAGGGGAATCCGAGGGAGGAAGGGTATGAACAGAGGCCAGGGAGGCCAACAGCCCAGGGAGGAGGGGGGGCTGGGAAGCCCGTTTGGCGCTGGATGGGGAGGGCCTTGAGGCCTGATTAGAGTCTGGAGTTTATTCTGCAGCCACTGGGAGCTTTGGACACTTTTCGGATAGAAGGCTACTGTGAACAGCTAGAAGCATGCCCGGCGAGGAGCCTCCCAGCCCCTGCGGCCAGGAAGGCAGCCCGCATCTCCGAGTAACTGTCCACAAGCTCAGTGCCCACAAAGCCAGTGGCCTGCTGCTTCAGGGCTGGCGTGGGCCGGGGCCCCCGGCAGTTTCTTTGCTCCCTAGGCCCCTGCTTAGGTGCCTCCCTTAGTGGCATCAGGTTGCAAAGAGCTTCAGTTTCCTGCCGCCACCTCCCCACAAGTGTAGCAGCGTCCGCATGATGTCTGTTTGCTCCCTTCGCGGGACTGCAAACAAGAGCGTGAAGATGAATGAGCAAGAAATCCCCTTGGGCCCAGGGAGACGGCTGCAGTGGAAATGCGCCGCATAGAGCAGCCCTCACACCCACTGCTGGCCAAACAGGACAGAGTAGCACTGCCCCAGTGGGTTTAGAAAACTTAACTCTTCACCGGGTAGACAGCTTCATCTTCCTCCCTCAGAGCCGCTGATAGTTTTGAACTGCTGGCCTTGAAGTTAGCATACCAATGCATAACCCACTATGCCACCAGGCAGCCCTAAGCTTTTGCTTTCCACAGTCATGGCTCCAAGCTCTGCCTTCACTCCCACCTCCACCCTCCTTCACAGCTCTTCCCACACTGTGTTCACAGTCTCCATCTTCCTGTTTTTTACCCCCACCCCTCTTCCCATCAGACTGAGCTCCTTGAAGGCAGGGACCATATCCTCTCTCCTCTGGCCAGAGCCCAGTGAGCACTTATTAGCCTAAACCAGTGGCATCGCTGTGGTGGTTAGAAGGGTTGTGGACCCTGCCCACCCATACTTGTCAGAGAGAGTGATGTCAAAGTGGCCCCAGAACCTGGCGGCAGCGGTGGCAACAGGTACACGGGCACCAAAATGGGAGGGGCTGCCAAGGCAGGGGTATCACTGGGGTTGGTATCACCTGTCACCCAGTTACCCAGTAGGCTAACTCTTCACCAACACCCACCCCCACAGTTACCCACAAGGCAGGGGGGTAGGCCGCTGTACCTGCCACTGGCCAGAGAGAAGATCCTCTGCTTTGGCCAATGGGGGAGGGGAAGTTGTGGGGAAGGGGATGCTCCTCAGGGTTCACCAACTGGCCCCACCTATACTGGGAGGGCGGGTGACACCATGAGTTCTTGTACTAGGATTACTAACCCTGGTGACACCTCTGTCTAAGCTAAACCACAGAGGTTACTGTGGACAAGAAGAGAGGGGCCTGGCATATAGACCAGTCCCCTGTGCATCTGCCATGTGCCTCTATTTGTAACTCTCACACAGCAGTCCTGGTAGGTCTTGTGTCTCTTTTACAGATGGGAAAAATTGAGGCTCAGATTGTAAGTCACGTGCCCACGATGACATACCTGGTAAATAAGAACAGAGCCCATGTCAGCTTGACTTCAGAGCTGGAGCGCCCATAATGGCTCTCTGAGCCTTTCCATCCCGCCTGTAGGTCTGGTTCTGTTGCTTTGCCCGTTGTAATAGCTGCCCTACCAGTTGCCCTTCTTCCCTCACCTTTATTTGATTGTCACACAATCACAAGAATGACTTTTTCAAACATCTCCTTGTTCCAAATCTTGGTTGACTTTTGCCAGGATCCAGTCCAGTCAACAGTTAGAGCTTTGTGGCTTTCAAGTTCACTTCACATGACCTGCCTTCCAAGAACACTTCTCACCCCTCTGTCCTCCCGCCGCCCCGGCTTGTGTCAAATCATGAAGCAGGTGGCAGAGTTTTATAGAGGCAAGGTCTGATTGGTCTGGGAGTGCCTCCACTCAACCCATAATTCCCAGCTCTCACAATCCCTTTCTCTATCCGCTCTTCTTGACTGAATATCTCCCAGAATGGGGAGCCCATCATATCACCTTGGCCTTTAACCGTAAGAAAATCCTCCCGTGCTGAGCTGGCCAGCTCAAATGCAGCCTCCTTCCAGAGGCCGGGCCAGTCTTTGTCTGGACTCCTCATTGCACATAGTAGAAACTCAAGTCTTAGTGGCAAAGAGAGATTTCGTTGTCTCAGGTGCCTGACAAGCCCCAGCCATTAAAGTGGTTCAGACTTGGCTGAATCCAGGGGCCTCTCCCTGGCTCCGTTTCTCTCCATCTCTGCCATCCCCTGGCTCAGCTTCCTTCTCAAGGAGGCCAGCTCCCCATGGAGCCCTTCTGCCTTAGCAACCCCAGTCAAGAGAGTACCTTTCCTGAATCTGGTCTCATTGGCCTAGCTCTGGTCCTGGGCCCATCCCTGAAACCGTCACCCGGGGCAGGAGAATGGAATCAGACCTAAGTCACATACCCCCTAGAAGAGGGGAAGTAGAATTATCCTCACCTGGACTGGAGGGAAATGGGATTGGTAGAAGCAAGTGAAGAGGGTATGGATGGTGGCAGGTCAAAGCAACAGATGCCCACCTCCCCTGCCCTGGGCCATCTCAGCACAGAGGAACATTGCGTCCTCATCGCCTGGGCCATTTGTTCTCTCGTCACTTCTAATCGAGGTTTAACAAAGCACTTCTTTCTTACCTTCTGTCCCTCTCAAAATGACATGTTAATGCATACAAGTGCTTAGAACTTACTGCCACCAAGTCCATGCTCACTCACAGCAACCCTTAGGACAAGATAGAACTGGCCCTGTGACTTTGAGACTAACGCTATCTCACTGCCTTTGAATCGATGCTGACTCATAGTGACCCCCCTGTGGGTGTCTGAGACTAACTGTTAACATGAGTAGAAGAAAGCCTAGTCTTTCTTCCTCAGAGCAGCTGGTGGTTCAGAACTGCTGACCTTGCAATTAGCCCAACCTGTAACCACTACACCACCAGTGCTTAGAACAGGGGTTTACATATAGTAAGCTTAAATCAGTGTTAGTTTTTAGTCTGTTGACTCTTAATATTAAAGCCCATTTGGCCTGCCATGGAAGTTTCTTCTCTCAGAAATCAAAAGTCAGATGGTCCTGGCTGTGAACCTGGATTCATCCTTGCTCAACCTTGAGCAAGTCATTTTGCCTCTTGGCTTCCTCTTCAGCAGAAGGGAGCTGCCCATCCCAACTTCCTGGTTTGGGTTATAAGAATTCAGTGAGACTGTATACAGAAGGTGCCTGGCACAGAGGGGCACCCACTGTGATTTAAATCATTTTTATAACCACTATTATTATCATTACAAAACCTTTTAGAGTTAATGTTCCCCAAACACGTTGATCTTAAAGGCCAGCTCTTTGTTCGTTCTGCCTTGTGGTGTAGCAACATGTCGGCTTCTCCATCAGCCCGGCTAGCTAGGGAGAGGGCCAGCGGCTTCTGGGTTCTCCTGGCACCTGGAAGGATGGTGGGCTCAGTTTGCTGACAAGTGAAGGCATTGCTCCCGGTTCCCTCTCTCCGGGAGGGGCTGTAAGCTGCTCTGGAGCTCCCTGGCAGGGCTGCTCAGCCTCTCTCCGCTTGATTGCAGGTGCGAGAATGGAAGGAGCAAGGCAGCAAGACGTTCATGTGCACGGGACGCCCTGGCTGGCTCACCGTCTCGCTGCGGGTTGGGAAGTACAAGAAGACGCACAAAAACATCATGATCAACCTGATGGACATTCTGGAGGTGGACACCAAGAAGCAGGTGAGATGGCGCCATGTCCGGACACCGCCTTGGTGGAAGTGACTCAGGGAGATGGCTTTCACCAAGAATGTCTGTCTTAGCGAGCTAGAGCTAGTGCTGCCTTCTGCCATCCGGTCGGGGCTCACTCATACTGACCCCTATATAAGGTTTTGAAGGCTGTGAATCTTTGTGGAAACAGTTCCAAGGACCATTGAACTCCTATCTCCACGACCCTGAGACCAGAAGAGTCAATAGTGCCCGCCTACCACTGAAGACCACGCTCCAAGGGACCCCAATAGGAAGCTCTGGATAGAGTGGGAGAAAAATATGGAACACAACTCAAAATCACTTTTTAAAAGGCTACTACTGGTCTGATAAGAGATTGGTGGGACCCCAAGACTATATATGGCCTTGAGATACCCTTCAAGCCTAGAATTGAACTCTCCCTCCTAGCTCAGCTTTCAGTCAGTCAACCATCAGGCCAACAGACTTAAGGCAAACAGTAACACTTAGCGAACTACCTATGCATTTCAACAGTCAACCATGTGAGATCACCTTAGGGTAGCATTCTCTTAGGAACAGAGTTGAGAAGGCAGGAAGGGATAGAGAAGGAGACAATACTGGTAGACACAGGATGTGAGAAGAGTGCAATCAGTGTCACAAAACAAATGGTGTCTGAATTGTTCAGTGGAAAACAAACTTCAGGTTCAAAGATTACCTCGAGGCCATCATTTTGGGACTCCTCTAGCCTCCTGGGCTCTCAAGCGTCTGGATCCCGTGGATACAGAGATTCTTTGGCATCCCCCTACCCCTCTTTAGTTAAGAATGGGAACTTAATTCTTTAATAGCCCATCGAATAATTCTGGAAACTTGACTTAAAGGAAAGAGGAAATAAGCCTCAGTATATTTAAAGATAGACATAGCACAGAGATTGTATCACAGCTGCTATGTTTTGTTTTTAAGTTAAAGACAACACAATAGCCATCACTAGCGGAGTTGATACAGGATGTCCACATGGTGGCATTTGGCTGGGCAAATGAATCTCTCTCTGAGGAGTACTTGACATGAAGTAAACTCTCCTTCATTGCCACTGAGCCGATTCCGACTCCTGGCTACCCTGTACGTCAGGTAGAACTATTCCCGTGGGTGTCCGAGACTTTAACTCTACAGAAGTAGAAAGCCTCGTCTTTCTATCACAGAGTGACCGATGGTTTCAAACTGATGACCTTGCGGTTAGCAGCCTACCAGGGCTCACATTTAAAGTGTACAATTGATGATAAATTTTATGTGTATGTACTCATGGAAGGAACCCTGGTGCCACAGTGCTTACACATGGGGCTGCTACCTCCACGGTCAACAGTAAAGAGTTACAGTCCCAGAAACCCACAACGGCAGGTCTGTCCTGCCCTAGAGGGTCACTGTGAGTTGGAATCAAACGGATGGCAGTGAAATATCCTCACAGGAGTCTCAAGGTAGTGCAAAACAGTTACGATGCTCATAGCAACATACCAGTGATCATGAAGATGGTGTAGGACCAGGCAGGTGGACTTGCTAGGAGCCAGAGTGGATTCAGTGGCAACAGTGGATGTGCTCTGAGTCCCCCAGAGACCCTTTGGAAGCAAGGCTTGGCAATCTTCTGGAAGATGCGCCCCGAAAGCCTTCTGTAGAGAGTGTAGCTCTACTCTGACACAAATGAGGTCACTGTGAGTTGGAATCTACCCAGTGGCAACTAGTTGGGGTGTTTAGTTTTGTTTTGCTTTTTAATGTACCTGTGAAACAATTCTCATAATCAAGACAATGCAGCTCCCTATCACCCCCGACATTTTGTCACACTCCCCAATAATCCTTCCCTCTGGCCCTTGTCCCCACCACCTCCCATTCTCAGGCAAGCAATGGTCTTGATTTCTGTCAAGCTAGATTAGTTTGAACTTAGAGTTACATATAAATGAAAACATACAGTCAACACTTTTTGCCTGGCCCTTTCCACTCAGAATAATCATTTTGCGATTGATCCACATTCGCGTGTCCCTGTCACTGCTTGAGTCGTTAGTGATCCACTGTGTGACTGTATCACAATGTGCATTCGTCCTCTGTTGAGGGACATTTGGGTTATTTCTAGTTTTTGACCACAGTAGCCCTTGACGATTGTCAGGGCCCCTTCTGGCTACTCTATTTTGACTTGAGTTTGACATAAATTAAATACCTCTTTTTTGTTGTAAGTTTTGCTCTCCTGAGGAGCGCTGAGGGCCGAGCGGGCTGCACATTGGACTGCGAGCCACGAAGTTCAGCAGTTTGAACCCACCATTCACTCCAAGGGAGAAAAAGGAGCCTTTGGTAGCTCTGCAGCCGTGAGAGCAATGAGTTTGGAGCTTGGCTTTTCTGTATATTGTATGAGCTATAAATGGGAGGTTGGGGTGGGGGTGGGAGGTTGCATATGGATAGCCCATTGTCCCAGCACTACTTGTAGAAACCAGATCCATGGCTGCAGAGTTTATTCAGACTCTTGGTGGCCCTCTGTAGGGTTTGAGTCTTTCGGTCCTGACAGGGACAGATGGCATCATCCTGCATGGTCGTGGCTGGCTCTTTAATCCCGTCTCACTCTTCCTAGCACAATGGTGAGGCCACTACATTTGATGTCATTCATTGAAGGCTTGGTGGAGAGCTGTCATCTTGCTCTGAGTCGCGTCCCATTTGGTCTTTGTTCACTTTTTCTGTCTTTTGGACGATTAAATCACCTTTATGATTCTGTAATAGTTTCTTAGTTATAACTGGCTGTTTTAGCTTTTGCTTTAGGTTTTATAAGGAATCCTGGTGACGTAGCAGTTGGTAACCACAAAGCTGGTGGCTTGCACTGATCAGCTCCTCGGGGAGAAGACCTGGTCATCTGTGCCCATAGGGATTCAGCTTCGTGGGGGCAAGTTTACGCTGCTTCATAGGTGTGTTAGACAGGGTTCTCTAGAGAGATAAAACCAAATTGCTGATATACATTTATTTATAAAGATAATTAGATATATAACAAGAAATGAACTGTTAAATCATATACAGATAAATATATAATACAAGAAATGAACGGTTAAATTA
>NW_022104341.1:72632657-72652865 GCF_000313985.2 Echinops telfairi
ACTGGTCCGATGATCAAAGAGCGAGAGACAAGAAAGACGAGGCTCACCAAGCCATTTATCTCTCCGCCCTTCAGTTAATCCCACTTGTGTTTATCCGCCAGGCTTGCACAATAAACTATCTCAATAGGGTTGCTCGGAATCAGACGCAACAGCAAGTGTTTTAGGGTTTCTAGTATGCACCCATCACAGCCTACCTTCAAGTGAAATTAGACCATTTCACTTATAAGTAAGAATCATACAATAACGGAAACATCAAGCCCCCCACCATCGAGTTCATGCTAACTTACAGCGACCCTAAAGGACAGGGTAGGACTGCCCCTGTGGGTCTCCATCACTGTTAACTCTACACGGGTAGAAAGCTTCATCTATCTCTTTGGAGTGGCTGGTGGTTTCGAACTGCTGACCGTGTCCTTAGCAGCCCAAACTGTGACCACTACACCACCAGGGCTCCATAATCTTACAATAATATACCTTAACACCGTTTTGGTTTTTTTTTTTGCAACTAGTGTCTTTCTTTTACATGCTCTAAACCTCATATTATCGTATTGTTTTTTAATAATCAATTATTTTTAAATAAGTGTAAATATGAAGAAACGATCTGACATTTATCCACTATTTCTGGTGCTCTTCATTCTATTGTGTAGATTCACATTTCCATCTGATTTAATTTCCCTCAGGCTGCCTGTAATATTTCTCATATAGTGGTTTTGCTGGCGACAAAGCTTTTGGGTGTGTGACGATGTTTATTGTGCCTTCCTGCTTGGATGACAGTTTTACTGGGTCTGGAGCTTCAGATTGGCCGTCTGGGGTGTTTCTCTCAGTAGTCTAATGGCGTTGCATGGCTGACTTCAGGCTTGCACCGTGTCTAAGGAGAACGCCATCGTCCTTAACTTTTGTTCCTGTGTGCATAACATGTTTTTCAATGCTTTTATCACTGGTGCTGAGCAATTCACCAAGGATGAGCTTCACACTTCTTGTGTGTGGGTCCAGGAGATTATAGCTTTAGAAACTCTATGGACTAGTCTACCCCAGCCCGCAGAATTGATGCAAAGACTGCACGGGTTTGTTTTGTTTTATTGTCTCCTACTTGCTGTATCTGCCAGATGAGTGTTTCCTCTATCACTAGGTGGCGAGGACACACAAAAGGAAGCATTCAATGTTGAGCTGTTTGAAAGGGCTGCATGAAATAAGCCAGAGAGCCAGACATTACATTCCGTATGATTCAGAGGTGGTATAGTGGTTCTGCATTGGGCTGCAAACCACAGGGTAAGCCGTTTGAAACCACCGGCCAGCCCAAGGGAGAAAGATAAGACTTTATACTTCCTCGAAGATTCATGGTCAGAAACGCAGGCAGTGCTACCTGTCCTATACTATAGGGTTCCTGTGAGTCAGCATTGACTTGATGGCAGTGAGTGCAGATTGTGGTTATTTGAAATGTTCCAGAACAGTAATTCTCAACCTGTGGGTCGAGACCCCTTGGGGGGGTCAAACGACCCTTTCACAGGGATCGCCTAAAACCATTGGAAAGCACATATTTCTGATGGTCTTAGGAACTGAGACACCACACCTCTATCCGGCACCAGGCGGGACGCCCACATGCAAATGTGCTCACATACGAGTACCCGGTGTGAAGACTGTTACCCGTGCTACACCATGCTTCAAGACAAGATTTCATTATTTGTCATTAGAAATAAATATTTCATAATGTATAATTACATACTGTTTTGTGATTAATCACTATACTTTAATTATGTTCAATTTGTAATAATGAAAATGCATCCTGCATATCAGATATTTCCATGATGATTCATAACAGTAGCAAAATGACAGTGATGAAGTAGCAACGACAATAATGTTCTGGTTAGGGGTCACCCCAACAGGAGGAACGGTATGAAAGGGTCGCAGCTTTAGGAAGGTGGAGCACCACTGCTCTAGGAAGAGAGTTCACAAACGCTGTGTAGGAATCCCTTCACTGAGGTGTGGGACATTTGGGATGACACCCCATGGCTGCCGGAGACCTTTCCCTCCCGCTGTTAGTCCTAGCAGCCTCCGTGTGACCTAGCTTCCTTTTCCTGTGTCAACAGATTGTCCGTGTGGAGCCCTTGGTAACTATGGGTCAGGTGACCGCCCTGCTGACCTCCATTGGCTGGACTCTGCCTGTGTTGCCTGAGCTTGATGACCTCACTGTAGGTGAGCAGCTGTGCCAGGGGCCAAGCAGAGCAGAGTACTAGGATCCCAGCTGAGAGACTTGTCTCTCTTCCCGCCCAGTTCAGGAAGCCCCTCTGTTCCCACTTGGGCAGAAGTCTTCCATCTCTCCTCACCCAGCTGCAGCACCGCTGCCTACCATTCCATTTCAACAGCTCCAACTATCAGACAGGAGTCCTGGTGGTGTAGAGGCCATGCATTGGGCTGCGATCTGCACAGTCAACAGTTCAAAACCAGGACTTTCTCCTCCTGTGAAGAGTTACAGTCTCAGAGACTCGTAGGGGCAGCTCTACCCCTTTCTATAGTCACTCTGGGTCAGCATCCACTCCACGGCAGTGAGTTTTTGAGAAGCATCAGCACTTTTTATGTCTAGCTTAGACGCAGCTTCTCCCTGACTTCTTCCCATTACCCCTAATTCTACAATTAGGGGCAGAGTAAGTCTATTCTCTCTAGCTGGCACCCAGAGACTTGTTCTTTTCCACAGCACACACTGGCCATCCTTTGTTCCCTTGAGGTACCGCTTCCTGCAATCCCACCCCCCCCCCCCCCCCCCCCCCCTCCCCTTTGCATCGAGGTCCCTCTTCACGTGAACACACAGGTTTCTGAGTTGGGTCTGGCCAGAGCAAAGGCTGTGAACGCCCTTGGCCTCTCACCCCGAGCTCCTGTCCACACCCCTCTTCCCCCTCTCCCCTGAACTCTTCCTGACGTCAGTAGCTGCATTTCTCCCATCGTTGCTCTGCTTCCCTCATGCCATGACCTCCCTCCGCTCCAGTGCAGCGCCCTTTCCCCGGCCGCCCCACCCTGCACCTTGCAGTTTGCCTGGGTTAGCAAGAGTGTCTCCGCAGGGGGCTTGATCATGGGCACCGGCATCGAGTCGTCATCCCACAAGTACGGCCTGTTCCAGCACATCTGCACAGCCTACGAGCTGATCCTGGCTGACGGCAGCTTCGTGCGGTGCACTCCGGTGAGTCCAGTCTGGGGCTGGGGGTGGGGGCGGGGGTCGCTCCTCAGGCGTAATTCCTCCCAAATACTGCAGGAATCAGTCCAGCGGACACCCTGGGACCGTGTCTGCGATAATAGATAATAGCATCATTTGTATAGATCCTTAGAAGGAGGCGGGGGCGTTCTGGTGGTACAAAGGCTGCTAACCAAAAGGTCTGGCGGTTCAAACCCGCCTGCTGCTCCACGGAGAACCGTGGGGCAGTCTGCCTCTGAAGGTGACAGCTTTGGACTCAGAATGGACCCCTCCCCAGCAGCCACTGTGGTTTCCTTAGCGATGGTGAAGTACTGTTGTAAAAGGTATTTTTCTATTTCAGAGTGTCCAAAGGTGCCTGTAAATGCTTTATGATCTTTTTTATCCCCACAAATCCCCCCGACATATTAATGCTTTTAGTTCTTCAACCAAAAATGGATACTAGTACTCCTCCCCTTTTATAGAGCGGAAACAGAAGCACAGAGGTGGCTAAACTTGCTCAAGAGCACACGGCTAGGGAATGACTGAGCTCGGACTCAAACCCAGATAACCGGGCTCCTAGATTCATGTCCTTAGCAACCCATTCTTCTGTATTGCTTGATGTTGTGAGGAGTAACCAAAAGCATTACGAGAGACGGATTTGGAGAAATAAAAAGATAATTCTACCTTCCAGAACAAATAGTCTTTTAAGACTTCGTATCCTAAAACAGTGGTTCTCAACCTGTGGGTCGCTACCCCTTTGGGGGGTTGAACGACCTTTCCCAGGGGCTGCCTAAGACCGTATTTCCGATGGTCTTAGGAACCAAGACACTGCTCCTCCATCTGTCTCCAGGCGGATCCACCCACATGCAGATACGCCCCCATACAGGGGTCACCACAACATGAGGAACTGTATTAAAGGGTTGTGACATTTAGGAAGGTTGAGAACCACTGCCCTAAAAGGTCAAGTGCCCTGGTAGCACTGTAGGTTAGGGATTGGACTGTAAAGTTGGTAGTTCAAAGCTACCATCATCTCAGGAGCAAGATGAGGCTGTCTGCGCCCATAAAAATTTACAGACTCAGTAATCCACCTGGTATTGCTCAGAGTCAGAATGGATTCTGATTTTGATTCTTTGGTATCTTCAAAGAGTGGGGTTGAATTAAAACTTCAAAAAAAACTAAGCTCCCTACTAGCATATTTAAGGAGACCATGTGCTGGAAGCTGTGGTGGTATAGAGATTACATGTTGGGCTGTTAAACCACCAGCTGCTCGTTGGGAGAAACGTGAGGTTTTGCACTCCTAAAGAGTTACAGTCCTGAAAACCCCCTGGGGGCAGTTCTGCTCTGGTCGCCAGGGTCCCTGTGAGTCAGAATCGAAGTGATGGCAACGGTTTGGGGTTGTTTTGGGTGCTAGGAGGGACAGTCTGATCCTGTTGAAGATGCCACCAGGGTCAAAAGGAGAGACCAGGGAAGAACTCCTGGTATGGGAGGTCTGGTCTTGGATAGGAGAGAACTCTTCAGCACTCACATCTGGTCAGCACGCTTCCCTGGTCTTCCATGCTAACAGAGAAAGGAGATAGCTCTTCGTGTGTCTCCTCCTCGCCCTCCTTCGGAGACCCATCTTCCTCATCTGAGGCAGGCATCGCAGGGCCTGGCTCAGGACCCGGCCCTTGGTTATCGCTGTGGAGACCGTGACAGTGTGAGTAGGTGGTGGCCCAGGTGGGCCCAGTTCTGCTGTTACAGAGGCTTCTGCTGGCCAGCCAGGACCCTCTGCTCCAGCTCTCCTCACCCTTCCAGCCCACCCAAGGCCTCCTGGGTGTTCCCAGCAGCTGCACAGATGTCTTCTCAGGGAGACACGAGAGGGCTGGCATATTCTTTCAAAAGGAACCTTATTTGAATAATCAAAGAATCTGAATTAGAATGACCAGCTGAAAAGCCAGCTGTCCTCCAGACAAAACCAGAACCTGCTGACGTTAGAAGCAGATAGCCCCACGTGAGGTGCTGTAGGGGAAAGGCTGCTTTGGGAGGGGACAGGCTTGATCTTGCCTGAGCCCTGGCACCGCTGCCACTGATTTTCTTAAGAAGCCTTAGCTGAGTCATGCCGCCTCTTGGAGCCTCAGTTTCTTTACCTGTCAGGTGGGAATGCTGGTGTTCTCTCGGCCCGGCTGTTGGCAGATAAAACAAGCTAATGGACTGAGAAGGATTGATATATTTTACGAGCAACTCAGACCACAACGAGATGGTGCCGGGCTACTACTTAAATTCTTAAGGAATCCAGACTGACTGGACTGATGAAGGCGAGAGGAGTCCCGAGACTATGGTGCTAAGTTGCCCTTCACACTGTACCGTTTGTAAGGTCTCTGGACTGACACAACAAGAGCAAGACAACAGGAACCTCATCTAGGCCTCTTGGCTCTGAGATCCCAGGCGCTTCATTTGTCCTCTGATCACCTGCCAGGATGTAGTCCAGTGTGTCAGCGCCCTGTGTTTTCTCTGCCTCTGTCTCACAGTCTGAAAACTCAGATCTGTTCTACGCTGTGCCCTGGTCCTGTGGCACGCTGGGCTTCCTGGTGACCGCCGAGATCCGCATCATCCCCGCCAAGAAGTATGTCAAGCTGCGATTCCAGCCAGTCCGGGGCCTGGAGAACATCTGTGACCGGTTCTCCCAGGAGTCCCAGCGGCTGGAGAACCACTTCGTGGAAGGGCTGCTCTACTCCCTGGACGAGGCAGTCATCATGACGGGTGTCATGACAGATGAAGCGGAGCCCAGCAAGGTAGGCCGGGGTGTTAGCTCTGGACGGAGGCTGGAGTCTGCACCCTCTTGGAGACTGCTTCCTAGGTCAGCCCTTCCGGGCTGCAGGACTTATAGGCTGAGGTTTTGTGGGCAATGAGGGAAGTCCCTACCACCTGTCATATACATGCCCACCTCTTAAGAGGTATCACCTTTGACCCTCACAGCCACCCCATCTTCTTCCTGAGGCAAGCGAAGTCCCCAGAGATAGTGTAAGCCAAAGCCAAGGCTGGAGGAATTGCTTTGATGCCTCTGGATTCCCATTGAATGATTCCATTTACACCATGCGCCCCCCCCCCCTACTGTTTTTAATCTGGTAATATTTCCCCTAGATTTTTGGTGAGTGTTCCTATGTTGTGTACAGTTGGGCTCCCCTTTGACAATTTCTTCACCCATCGCTTGGTGACAGTAGTTGGGTTCTCCCATGGGTCACTGGGTGCTGTTTGTGCCCTCGCCAGCTCTCTGGGCTCCCTGCCTCCGCGTGGGCTTCGAGCCATTGTTGAGCCATTGTTGAGCCATTGTTTCTAGTAGTGGACTGATCTCAAGGGTAATGACGTTCATTAGTGTGCCACGGGAGTCTCCGGAACGTGCCCTCGGGGACAGTCTCAGAAGTCGTCCTCTCTTTACTGGTCCTACCTGCCCTCATCATTTCTGTCTTTACTCTTTAAATAAGAATCTGAGTTCTTCCTGTTTTTCTCCTATTCTGTCAAGAGTTAGCTCTGGTGGCCCCAGTCAGAATGTGTGTGCCAGGCCCTTTTGAATTGCATTTTTCCTAACATGTCAAAAGCAGCTGTACTTATTATAAGCGACAGGGAAATAGAAGCAAGGAAAAAGAGAGTCTTCCCCTATATACAAGACCCAGAACGAGCTGTCGCCAAACCGCTCAGGATATATTTTTTTTCTTTGTGGTAGATTTTTTTGTTTATTTTTAATTTTCGTTACTAAAGTCGTGTAACAATATTGGACTCTATAAAGAAGAGTTTCAAGTGTGTCTCTTTGCCCCCAGCCACACTCCAGGGTAAGTGTGTGTGTGTGTGTGTGTGTGTGTGTGCGCGCGCGTGCGTGCGCGCACAGGCCCTCGTTTCAGCTGCAGTATCCTATTATTGGAAGGAAATCACCTCCTGACCTCATTGCTCCCTGACAGCCCTGGTGTCTCCTGAAACAGCTTGCGCTCACAAATGAGGTTCGCTCCCTGCTCTCTTAGACAAGCATTTCTCTGGGATTCAGTTAAAAAAATAAAAATGGAATGCTGGCCCCAAGGATTTGATCCCATGACGTAGTGAAAGATAAGACCTAACAGCCCTTCCGAAAAGTCGCCCTCTGAGAGTATCTGAGACTACCCTTTCAAAGGTCGCCGTCCCTGCCAGCCCCCGGATAGTATCGCTCGTTACATTTGGTCCAGCGGAGAGGGTTAAAACTAGCACGCGCGGGTTTGTTTTGCACTTCTCAGGTCGCCTGCCTGGTTTCACTGTCTGTCTTCAGCTGAATAGCCAGCTCGTCTGGTTTCGTGTGAAGAGCATGTCCCTTGGCCCTGGAGTGGATTCCATTGAGCCAACGACTTCCCCATAGCTGAAAATTTAAGTTGCTTCCCATGATTCTCCTCGCTATTGTAATGGCCATGGCAACACACATCTTCCATCTGTGATCTCAATCGTGTCTTGAAGTAGAAGTGGTCAAAAGGTCACTTCTTACTGCTCTTGATCGCCATGACTTGAGTTAGAACAGTTCAAAATGGGCAAAGGGCTCCAAAGAAGGGAAGGAGACCCAGAAAGGGAGGTGGCGCGGGAGCTTCCCCTTCCCGCCTGACTCGGCTCCCTGCCTTCTCATCGCCTACTGCTGGTGGTGCACTATGCTGAGCACTGGAGAGGGGTAGCGTGGAGCAGAGGCGAGGACTGTGGGCTCCTGCCCGCCAGTGTGTGTTGTTGATATACTTAGCACGGACATCTGGAGCAGAGGTTGGCCAGCTGCTCAAAGACATCCCCTGAAGCTCAGCTCGGGGGCCCCAGGGATGCTGCTCCCCCACTGTGTTCAGATCGGCTCTGCTAGACTCTGCCTGATATACTAGGTACTTTCTAGGGTTCTGATTGGACAGGTGTGTTTATATAGCTTTTGACATGTTCATACTCCTTGACAAGTTCCCTTGTTGTCCAAGGAGAAGACCCAGGCCACAGAGCCATACCCAGATGTTCCCCTGACGTCAGTGACCCAAGGCCCACAGTCATTTGCCAAGTGCTCTGAGGAGTGACAAGCAGAGGGCTGTGACCGAGGACGGTAGGAGCCCTAAGACATGGACTTTGGATGTCAGCAGCATCCCTTCCGAACCTCTGTGCAATGGACCGGTTACTGGAAGGCTCACCACAGCCCTGTGAGGAAGCACCACACCCCATTCTACAGGGATACCCTGAGATGGGAAGGGCTGATTACCCAAGTGTTGGGTGTGGAACCGGCATGCCACCTGACTTCCCCAACCCAGCCCAGCTCTGGAGGGACAGGCAGCCTGTGCCCTGTGTACAGGAAGCCCAAATTCCATTCTGCAGCTGGGACTGGAGCCAAGTTGCTCTGTTTCCTGTTGGGCTTCCCTCTCCTTGGCATTAGCAGGCCAGTGTGTATGGTGTCCTGGCCCTACCCACATTAATGCTGCTTTGGGAAAACAGGCTCTCCCACTGCAGGCCTCTGGCATGTCGCCGTCCCTGGTGCCCTCCCTCCGGGGTGGCCTATTAGCTGAGTGGGCTGTTAAAGAGAGGTGCCACCAGATAAGCTGCAGGTACTGGCTGCCAGAGCGCAAGGGCAGTGTGTGGCCTGGCTCTGGCCCAGAGCAGCAGTGGCTGTACTGCACCCACCATGGGCGGAGCACTTGAATTGGCATTTAACACTGTAGACGTTCCCATCTCCCCACACATCCCGGGGTGGTTAGGGCTCCAGGTTTTCCTTACCGCAAAGGATGAGGCCCAGGAAGCTGCCCAGCATCAACCAAGTCTGCGGTAAGGAGGGACGAAGCCGGTTGTCAAAAGTGTGCACTGGATAAAGTTAAGCGCACAGCTGCTAGCAGAAAGGCTGGCAATTCAAACCCCGTCACCAGCTCTTTGGGAGAAAGACCTGGCAATTTGCTCCCCTAAAGATTGCAACCCAGATACCCCGTGAGGCAGTTCTGCTCTGTGTGAGTCCGAACCTGCTGTGGAAGCCATTCTGGCTCATAGTGGGACAGGACTTGGAACCTGGGAGCAGAAAGCCTCATCTTCTTTCCCTCAGAGCAGCTAGTGGGTTTGAACTGGCCAACCTTGTGGTTAGCAGTCGAGTGAGTGCCTCACAGCGAGCGTCATCGGGGCTCCTTACAACATGCAAAGGATGGAGCCGTTTTATAGTGTGCAGTCGCCCTAGAGGGCAAGACAACACGTTTCTCACTTTCCAAGTTACATTTTCTGCCTTGCCTGAAGTTTTCACAAGGAGCACAGTTCCTTTGGGAACCAGGAGAGGAAAAAACGAATAGTTTGTTTTGGCTGTTTGTTCTAAATAACGCCCATAGTCCAGAGCCCAGTGCTGAAGATGCTCTGCTCTGGCCTTGGCCTTGTATGGCCACATGGGATGGGTGGGAGTCCCGGCCTTGTGGTGGCCCCACGTCCTTGAAGGGAGAAAGAGTGAGTTGCATTATGTGCACAAGGCCAAATGTGGTTTGGATTGTTCTCCAGGCTGGTTTGCTGCTTCTCTGCTCCTCACTTCGTCTTCTGATACTGCACAGCCTGCTTCCTTCTCGGCTGTTGGTGTGGGCGCCAGCGAGCTCTCTCTGACTCCTGGCAAGAGGAGGAAGCGCTGCCCGGTCCCGCGCCAACCTCACGACTGTTCTTACGCTGGAGCCCAGGTCGCAGCCCCGGTGTCAAGCCATCTCGTCCAGGGTTTCCTCTTTACCAAGCATGTCCTTCTCCAGGGACTGGCCCCTCCCGGTGATATGTCCAAAATACCTGAGACCCAGTCTCACCGTCCTCTCTTCTAAGTGCATCCTGACTGCGCTGCTTCATAGACAAATGTGTTCATTCTTGTTGACACCTCTGGTATTTTCAGTATTCAACACTACATTATATAGACATCAACTCTTCGGTGGTTACCTTATTTATTGTATGCATCTGAGGTGCTTGAAAAGGCTATGGCTTGGGCCGGGTGCAGCTCTGTCCTTACAGTGACATCTCTGCGTTTGGACACTTGAAAGAGGGCTCGGGCAGCACATGGGCCCAGTGCCGTGTGTGATGTTTTCACAGCTGCCTGCGGGGCCTGAGTGTGACTCCAAGTGCAGTGCAGTCCTTGACCACGTCAGCCTGTTCTCCATGGAGCGTGGCGATGCTTGTTGGCCCCATGCGTGGCTTGTTGCTTTCTTTAGGTTCAGATGCAATCCATGCTGGAGACTGTCCTCCTTGAGCTTCATTTCACTCCATATTTCCTCCTAGACCGTTGCTGCCCGCCCCATGTGTCCTTTCAGAGAAAACCCTCATAAAGCAGGTGTTTGTATTGTCGTTTTACACCTGAGAAAACGGAAGTGCAAAGGGAGTGACAGGCCTAGGGTTTGGCACTGGCGGCCGAAGGCCAGAGGGGGCCTGGTGGTGCACAGGACGAAGCACTGGGATGCTGTCCAAAAGTTTGGGGGTTCAAACTCCAGAGACACCTCAAAAGAAAGGCCTGGAAAACCCCTCCGGCCCAGAAGACGAAGCGTTTGTCCGCTCCAGTTGAGATTGACAGCGACTGAAACCTGGGGCAGGGGGCTCCCGTGGGGGTCGACAGCCCATGGCTGAGCGTTTTTGCCAGCCCTGGCCCACAGGCAGGAGCCAGGGGTAGAAGTCACCCAGGTGGGGCAGGCATTGCAACTGACACTGGGACACATTTTACTCCAGGGCTCTCGCTGAGAGGAGCCCAGGCTAACGAGGGAGTTGCTGAATTCTCTGGACTAGTAGGAACTAGTTGTTTGACCCTAGACACACCACTTAACCTCTTTGAACTGCTCTCCACTCTGGAAAACCTGCTGTGCATAACCTCGCCGGGCTTCCCGGCAGCTCAAAGGCACTAATAGACATGAAAGGGCTTTGAAAAGGCCAGGCAGGCGGCCAAGAGTCACCGTAGTACACCCCGACAACGCATGTGGCTTGTCGGTGGCAGATCACAATGCCCTCTGTCATTTCAGCTGAATAGCATCGGCAGTTACTACAAACCCTGGTTCTTCAAGCACGTGGAGAACTACCTGAAGACCAACCAGGAGGGCCTGGAGTACATTCCCCTCAGGCACTACTACCACCGCCACACGCGCAGCATCTTCTGGGAGCTCCAGGTGAGGCTCGTGTTTCCCGGCAGGGAGGGGGCCAAGCTGGTGAACATTGCCACCGAACTCTCTTTCCCAGGAGAAAGGGCTGGCTGTGTCCGAGGAGCTAAGTGCCCTCTTACGTAGCAACACCCGTGTTTCCTTCGGAGGCGCCTGAGCTCCCAGCTGACGCAGTCGTCCTTCTGGGGCTTCTGGCTCCTGGCGCTGGGCGTGTGCTTGCGGGGGGGCTCGGGCCCTTGAGGAACAGTGGACAGGCCCCATCACTAGTTCCTCCTGGGCTGGAGGTGAGCCTCCCTTGGCCTGATGCTGAGCTGGAATCGCGGGGGCGGGACGGGAAGGCTGTGGGATTCTGCAGAGAGGTCAGACAAGGTGCCTCAGGAGATGGCTCTGAGTGGGGCCTGTCCTTAGGGGGAGCAGGCCATCTCACTCGCACCTTGGGGAGCGAGCGACCCAGGCAGTGTTCCAAAGCAGCAGGGCGGGCGGGCGGGTCTAGAGCCTGGTGCATGGGGGCGGAGGTGAGCGAGGCAGAGACTGGCGCGGGTGGGGCTGCGTGAGGGCGGGTTTTCACACATTCTGTGTTGCGTGGGTGGCGCAGCTTAAGCGGAGACTTAATCCAAAAGGAGGTTTTGCTCTCAAGTCAGCAGTTCGAACCCACAGGGACCTGATGAGAGTGAACTCGAAGGAAGCCTTTCCATGTGATTGGAAGTGTGACAGGAGCCCCGGTCCCCGAGTGGCCCAGTGGTCACCCCACGACTAAAGGAACAGCCACTTGATCTGCATCCCTCCAAAGTCCAGCCAAGAAAACCCCACGGAGCTCCGCTCTGTGGGGTCACTCATGCCGCTGCCGGGAGTCAGGGTCGACTCCACAGCAACGAGTTTGTTTGCGCAGGAACAGGGCATGATTCGGGTTTTATTTCAAAGGAATAACGTTTCTAGCCGAATGGAAAGGGGTTGAGCTGGGGCTGGGGGAGAAGCGAGCGTGGCTTGCCCACCGTGGTTCGCAGTGGAGAAGGAACAAGTGTCCGAGGCAGGCGGGACTGAGGCTGAACCAACCACTGGGATTTCCAGGCTGACTGGGCATGCGTGTGCGGCGTCCAAGTCTTGGGGGCCTGGCCAGCAGGATGCCTAGAAAGAATGTGAAGTCTCGTCTTCGGACATGTCAGCGTGACGTCCTGCCAGACGTCCCATGGGACGTCCAAGCGGCATCGGGATACCTGTGTAAAGACTTCGGGCAGAGTCTACGACCTCAGACGAAAACACGGGTGTCAAAGTCATGGGAGCCTGTGAGGAAGGTGGTCAGAGAAGGGACCCACGAGCCCACGAACACCCAAAGGCTTGAGAAGGTGGTGCGGTCTGTCAGGAGAAATCGTTGCCGAATGCGGCATCCTGGGAGCTGGTGAAGGCTGTTTCTAGACTCACTGTGTCAAATGCTGCTGAGTGGAGCAGGGAGGGAGGGGGAAATGAGCTGATCCCAAAGGCTCAAGTAGAAAGCAAATGTTTTGAGAATGATGATGGCAACAATTGTACAAATGTGCTTGACTGGATGGATGGAGTGTGATAAAAGTTGTACGAGCCCCCAATAAAATGATTTTTTTTTTTAATGCTGCTAAGTGAGACAGGACCTGAGCTTTGACCTCTGGCTTCAGCATGAGGATGCCATTGGTGACGTGAGTAGTGGAGGCGAGGTCTGATGCTTCCCAAGAGAACAGGAAATAAGGAAATGGAGACCGTGACTGCAGAACTCTGAGGAGATGCACCCGATAGGGAATTAGAGACTCTTTGAAAAAAGGAGAGATGATAATATGTTTGTGTGCTAAGGGGACTAACCATTAGGAAGAGGAAGTGACAGTACAGGGCTGTGTGTAGGACAAAGTCCTGAGGAGAGGTGTGGGGCCGGGCCCTCTGGTTGCGAGGAGAGGTGGGCTTTGGGAGTCTAGACAGCTAGACAGGAGGCACTGGCTACAAACAGGAGGTGGCATGGGGGTGAGAAGGTGCGAGAGCTCTCTCTGAAGGCTGCTGTTTTCTCAGTGAAATGGGAAGCTGGGATTTCAGCTGAGAGTGAGGGGGTGTTGAGAGTAAGGAAATCTAAGATGGCCAGCAGCCCTGTGCTCACCTGGCATGGTACTCACCAACCTACAGTGGGACCAGCCAGCCAGCCAGCCTGGTTAGAGAGTTTTCACCTGTCAGCTTGTGTGGGTGATACAGACAAGGTGGAGGCTCTGGTTTCGCCAGGGGAGAGGCTTTGCAGTTGAGTATGCCAGCTGGTGAGGGGGCAAGGGGGAATGAAGGCACAGGGCATGATTGCAATCAATGGAAGCTTGCCGAAGAGAAGCGAGCCAGGGCTCTGCTGCTGCTGCTGCTAAGATGTGGATTGGGTACACCGGGAGGGTGAAGATCTGAAGTCAGGAACTAGAGGGAGGGAGCTGGAGAGGGAAGTGATGGGGCTGGAGAATGAAGGCCAGGAGTTGAAATTGTCCAGATAGTGAGTGTCAACCATTGGACCAAGGGCTGGGTAGTAAATGTTTGGATGAGGTTGCTCCCTTAAGCCATGGGCAAGTCTCCGGAGAGGGACTCAGCTTTGAGCTGAGCCGTGCACAGTCCACAGCTAGGGGGATGGATGCCTCCCTGGGGGAGCACCACAGTGCCCATGGTGGTACAAGTGACAAAGCCATTTCTAGAAAGAAAGAGAAACTGTTTCAGATGACCTTTGCTCCTTGCTGTGGGCTGAACTCCTGGTCCTATTGGCAACCTCCCTCAGCCTCCTCCCTGCTGAATTGGGCCCTTTTGGGAGCCACTTGTGGCCTGGGCTGGGTGCTGACCCCCACCCCCACCCCCCCAGAAGCTGCATTCTAGGAGACCAGTTCATTGTCACACCTGGGCCCGACCCGGCTGGTCCCGTCCCTCCCCCACCTCTAGTGACCAGTCAGCTAGCCCCACAGTCTTTCAGCCACGGTGCCTCAAAAAGCAGGCGGCAAGTACTATTACGGCACTAGAACATTACGCCTCTCCCATTTATCCCTAGGCTGCTCCTCATGCAGGTTTGCTGCCAATGTCACACTAAATGGAGAAAAAGTAATAGTGCGGTGAACATGAAGGTTCACCTTTCCCAGGGAACTATAAAAGCACTTCAGCACTCAGCGCATTTGTACAAGCAGAGCAGTGGAAATGCTGCACAAACGGACCCAGTACCCTGGGCCACTCCTGGTCCGTGCACCTTCTATCAGCACTGAGGCGGGAGGCAGGTCTGAGAAGAACAGGCACGGTGGCTGTTTGGGCGTCTCCTTGGGTGACTCCTTGGGCGTCACTTGTGTTTCCTGGATCACCACTGCACGGACAGGCGTGTCATGGGGGCTTGGCTGAGGGTGGACTCCTTGGGTCTGTAGTAGTGCCCTAAAGCCCAGCAGAGCCGCAGCAACCAGTCACCCGACACAGGCAACCAGCTGCATAGCTGCGGACGAGGAGGGCCAGCCACCAGGTTCTCAACGGACCTGTGTTGGCGAGGGGGAGCCAGGGGAGAGGAGGAAAGGGCAGGACACAGGCTTAACCGTGATGTCCTGAGGCTGAGACTTTGGAAGGGGTGCGGTTTCGGCTGTACACTTGACCCGGAATTTACAGTCCAGAAAAACAAATGCGAGTGGCCTTTGAGCATAAGAAAAGTGTTGCCGGCTCATTCAGTATCGCAACCAAGGGACAGTGAGGCTAATTTTTCACTCCGGCATGACAGAGACCCAGATGTGATAGATACCACACAGTCCTGGCCAGGCGTGAGGAAACTGCATTCTTCTGGGTTGTTTGGGAGGGTTTTAAATGCGGCATGCTCTAGAAATAGTAACCACTGAAACTGCACACGTGGTGAGAGTCACAATTTTCCGCTTCTAGGAATGCAGCATGCAGGTGCCAGTGGACAAAGTCAGAGCCAGGCGCTGATTCTGACTCACAGTGGCCCTGCAGGGCTTCTCCCTAAAACGTAGGGAGCGGACAGCCTTGTCTTTCTCCAGAGGAGGGGCTGGTGGGCTGACTTTCTACCCCGTAAAGAGTTCGTCTCGGAAACTCACAAGGGTAGTCCTACCCTGTCCTATAGGGTCACTAAGAGTCGGCAACAGCTTGATGGCAGTGCGTTTGGTTGGGGTCTATGCACCCTTCCAGAGGTATTTGGCATGTAAATGGGTTTTGAAATTAGTGGACCTTCCCTCCCACCCACCTCCGTGCCAGCCCGGGCACCCATCTTGTAGCATCCTGTAGGGCCCTACTTCCCTTGTGAGGCAGGCATCTCTCTCTCTGCACATACCCTGCTGTCTCCCCGGCATAGCTGCGCAGCACTGTTGTCTTTCTCCCAAGGGTCCGCTGGTGGGTTCAAACTGCTGATCTTGTGGTTAGCGGCCCAATGCTTTAAGAGGGTGGGTGGCGCCAGGAAAGGTGCATAGATAATTCACAGTGATGATAGCTATGGGGTGGGGGGGAGGGCGGGGGGAGCAGTGGTAGGTCAGGGTGGAAGCAGAACAAGGTGAACTCAGCAGGAACAGGGCTGGGAGGAGAAGGAGGGAATGGCTTGGAAGCCGCTCTGGGAGGGCAAGGAGGTGGAGTCAGGCCTCCAGAGGACAGGAGCAGGGCTGAGACTGGAAGCGCAGTCTTTGTCTGGGACATCTTTTGGCTGTGGGCACATGTGACTTCCAAAAAGCTTTTACCAAGGGAACATGCTTGCCGTGTTCTGGCACGCTTTCCTGTTGTGCAGCAGGCGTTGATGGGGCTCCGGGCACAGGAGCACCAGAGAAGAAAGCAGACATTGGGGTGACTGGGGTGGTGTGGGTGTGGGTATGGCGGGAGGAGAAGAGCCCTCCAAGTTGAGTATGCTGTGTGGTTCCCTGGGGAAGCCAGCCCTGGCCTTTTCCAGAGCTGTCTCTTCCATGCTCCGGAGTGCCTTGAGGGCGGGGTTCGTATCTCAAATATCTTGGTAGCACAGAACCTGGTGCTGGAGCCCACTTCTAATGGTGTCATGAATGAGCGACTCTCCTTGGCTTCAAAGACCTGTGGGTTATGCTGGTAACAGTGAGGAAGACAGTGGAACTTGTCCCTGCGAGGAAGAGTGGTAGCCTGGAGCCAGAGCTTCCATGGCTGATATCGCCAGCAAGTGGGGCCCAAGGAGGGGCTCAGGGGGAGGAGGAAGCAGCACTGAGTGATGTGGCTCCTCCCTGGGAACCATTTGAGGAAGAACTGAAAATGGTCCGAGGTGCCCAAAGGAAGCTGTCAACCATTGTCTCCTGAAGTGGGTGATACTACCCCTGCAGGGTGCTGGAAAGGCCGGGGCCTGCCAGAGCAGATCGCCACAGCTGAGGGACCTGAGAGAAAGTGTGCACCTTCTCAGTTTCATTGTCCTGCAGAAACAGCCTGCAGGCTGCCCGCGGTTGTGGTCAGCCTCCCCTGTGCCGGCTGGGCTGAGCTGGCCGCTGCTCTTCAGCGGGCTCTTATTTGTGCCAGGCGCTGCGCTGAGTCCCTTCCCTATGAGATCTCTGGATCCTCACTGGGCATCTGATGGAGGTGTGTGCCCTGTGTTGCCATGCCCACTATACCGCTGAGGAAGCTGAGCACAGAGAAGTTAACTAGTTAGCCCAAGTCATTGCAGCTAGTAGATGCCCGAGCTGAGGACCAGATCTGATGGGCCATCGGGGATGCCCACGCAGGGGGTGGCCTCTGTGCTGTGTCTGCATCCAGCACTGAACAGGACGACCTGCCCCTGGCTTGGGGAAGTTGGCCCTTGGTAGTGATGCCTTCTCTCCACCCCCAATTTGATCTTCCAGGACATCATCCCCTTTGGCAACAACCCCATTTTTCGCTACCTCTTTGGCTGGATGGTCCCTCCCAAGATCTCCCTCCTCAAGCTGACCCAGGGCGAGACCCTGCGCAAGCTGTACGAGCAGCACCACGTGGTGCAGGACATGCTGGTGCCCATGAAGTGTATGCAGCAGGCCCTGCTCACCTTCCACAACGACATCCATGTGAGCCACATGTGGGGCGGGTGGGCGACTGACTCTCCTCCCCTGAATGCCGCAGCCTTACCCATGGAGCCCTCTGCTCACTGGTTCAGGACCCCGCTGGGAGAGAATGCTCAGGGCTGGGTGACCATCCCATTGGGTCCAGCTTCCGTGGTAGAGTTCCTTCCGGGTGTCCATAGCCAGGGCTGAGGGTGACAAGGCTGTTGTTGGGAGTGGGGTGGGGAGGGTGATGGCAGTAGCTTCTCTGGCAAGTCTCGGGAGCCTCCCTGTGGGAGAAAAGCACCAACTCCCTCCTTGGTCTACCAGGTCTACCCCATCTGGCTGTGCCCATTCATCCTGCCCAGCCAGCCGGGCCTGGTGCACCCCAAGGGGGATGAGGCAGAGGTCTACATCGACATTGGGGCCTACGGGGAGCCTCGAGTGAAGCACTTCGAAGCCAGGTCCTGCATGAGGCAGTTGGAGAAGTTTGTGCGGAGCGTGCATGGGTGAGTGGCTCAGACTACTGCTCTGCAGGTGCCCAGGGAAGGTCCAGGATATACCGGGGCTCCCAGGCTCCACTGACTAGGTCATCGAATAGGGACCCTGTGGTTGGGGCCATCTCTGGACCATCAAGCATACTGTGAATGGTGATGTTAGCTGCCACTGAGCGGGCCTCTGCACGTCGGAGTAGAGCGCTGTCCAGCCCCGAGCCAGCCTCTTGCTCGGTTATAGAGTGGACCACTGTTATCTGACTGATTTTCAGGATCGTCAGGCTTTTTTTCCTAGTCCTTCTGAGTCTGGAAGCTCTGCCAATACCTGTTCAACATCATAGCAGTGCATTAGTCCCCCTGACAGGCAGGTGGGGAGGGACATGCGATGTACTGGCCGGGACCGACCCCAACTCTCCTGCAGGGAAGGTGAGCCTCCTACACGGGGCCACCACTGCCCATGAGGACGGGAGTGAGGGAGAACTGCGGGTCTTCTTGCCCCTTCCTCTTGCCTCCCCTTGCCCAGGTCCCCACCAGCACCCCTCACCTGCTCAAGGCCGAAACCCAGGAGTGAGTCCTCCCAGCCTGCCCCAAGGCGTAGATGCTGCATTTAGATGTATCCGGCGGCCACTGCCTGCTGAGCCCCGCTCAGACTGAGTACTGCTCAGGAGCAGCAAGGACGTGTGTAGCGTGGGTGAACCTCAAAATAACTGTGCTGAGCAGAAGAAACCGGGCCAAAAAAAGAGTACCTGCTGTGTGATTCCATTTTTGCAACATCCTAGAAAATGCAAATGAGTCCCCAGTCACAGAAAGCAGACCCTGTGCTGCCCAGGGTGGCCAAGCAAGGATGACGAGGGAGCAGGGGGAAAGGTCAGCGTAGTCGAAAGGCTCGTTATGTAGATTGTGGCAATGGGCTCTTGGGTGTCTATGTGTGTGCCACTTTCTGAGCATCAATACAAAAACACCCACCTCCACATGAGGCAGTGTGTGAAGCAGGCTGAGTTCCACGCAGGGTCACCACGGCTAAGCTACTTCAACCCAAGCACTGTTTCCCCATCTGCAACATGGGGGCCAGCATGCCTGTCCTACCTTCTTCCCGACAAAGCCTCCCAACAGCCCCCCGTGGTGCCCAAGGGAGAACAGGTGAGGTGTCTCCCCCATGCCTCCCTGCGCTGCTGACCCCACTTCCCGTCCCTCGCCCTCTTGCCCACCACTGCAGATTCCAGATGCTTTATGCCGACTGCTACATGAACCGGGAGGAGTTCTGGGAGATGTTTGACGGCTCCCTCTACCACAAGCTTCGGGACCAGCTCAACTGCCAGGACGCCTTCCCCGAGGTCTACGATAAGATCTGCAAGTCCGCCAGGCACTGAGCCGCAGCCCCCTCAGGAAGGCGACGTGTGGGCGGGTCCAGTCCCCCAGAACCTGCTCAGCTGCTCTCCGACAGACAGAAGCCCCTCCGACATCCCCACCCACGTGGTCCCAGGGATTCCTCCCTGCTCCTGGGGGGCAGCCTTGTGAAGGGAAAGAACCTGGGATCCGAAATCAGACAGGCATGCCTCCAGCTCCCAGGTTTAGCCACTCATGAGCTCACCCACTCTGGGCAAGTCACTTAACCCCTCTGAGCCCATTCATTTGCCCAAAGGGGATAATAACGCCTACCCAGCTCATTGTACAGCCAGACAACCACCTCTCTCCTCACAGGGCTGGTGAGTGGTCCTCTTATTGTTGCTTCCCGCTCCACAGCACGTCTGACTGAAGGGCTTTGCATTCAGCAGCAGAGTCCAGAAGGCTCCGCGTTAGGCGGCCTGGGCACAGACTTGGTGGGAACGATGAAGGGGATGCCCTGGAGTTGTACTGCCATTGCCTTGGTCAGCAGGCACCTTCTGGGGACAAGGAAGAGGCCTCCAGCCTTAAGGCCTCAGGAGGGTGACAGGTGAAGCAGGCCGACCCAACAGGTGCTGTGCCAAAGCCAGGTCCCGTTCCAAAGTTCTCCCTGCTGCCCCGCCCCCTCCACCCCTCTCCACGCAAAGGCTTGCAGGCGCACCCCCAGCAAGTGCAGAGCTCCTCCGAGAGGACTTGTCCAGTCTGAGGGCAGGCCCAGCCCAGGTCTGGGACGACGTCCCAGGGGAGAGAATAGTTGCCATTCTGAATTTGATGCCAGGGACTGGGCCCCCAGCTCCCTTGACCCTCCAACTCTGCAGGTCTCCTTTTGTCCCCAGGACCCCCTGAGTCACAGTGTGGCCTGGGAGCAGGGGTAGACCATACCAAGTCGGAAAATGGAGTCTGCCATTGCTGCTGGTGTGAGGCATCTCACTGGCAGGTCGAAAAGAAAGAGCACCATGGATTTTTTAATTTCTCCAACCACTTCTCATTTCTTTTCTGTCCCTTTCTTCTTCTTCTTCTATCATCCCAGCTGTCGTTAAGTTCAGTGCCTTACAAACCCTCAGCTCAGAGAGAAGTCCACTCCAGTGTCCTCCTACTGGAACAGCCACCACCCCCCC
>NW_022104341.1:72652965-72685483 GCF_000313985.2 Echinops telfairi
CCCCGCTTGCTAAAGCATGCCAGCTCCATCTCACCAGCTGCACAGCCTCAGCACAGGGCCGCAGAAGGGAAGGTGGTTCTGTGAGCTTGCGTGGGCCAGGAGTGTGGGGAGCTGGGTTTTAGTCCTTGCTCTTTGTCAGTGAGCTGTGCAAGCCTGGGCTGGTCACCCGCCCCCTCTGAGCCGGGCTCTCCTTGTCTGTCACAGAAGTGGCAGCAAGTCCTTTCTGCTGAGAAACCCATAACTGCAAAAGCCCTGAAAAGGACACGGAGATCTAAATGAGCCAGTGGGACACTGGGGGGTGGTCCCATCTCACTTCCAGAAAGGGGCTTGCAGGGAAGTGTCAGTGCCACTGCAGGCTCCCAGAATCTTCCAGCCATGATTTTCCTGAAGGACGCTCACCCCGTCCACCCAGGGCTTGGTGCACTCTGCTGAGTGTGGCCCTGTGAGTACTGGGGGCGTCCTGGAGCTGAGAGGCACAGGAATCTCCCTCTCACCCATTTGACCTTTGGAGGAGCCCAGAAGAAAGAAAAAAACGAAACAAAAGCA
This sequence comes from Echinops telfairi, assembly GCF_000313985.2. Lineage (NCBI taxonomy): Eukaryota > Metazoa > Chordata > Mammalia > Afrosoricida > Tenrecidae > Echinops > Echinops telfairi. The sequence goes on from NW_022104341.1 coordinate 72,653,512, forward strand.
ACCTCATTCTCTAGCTTGTATGCAAAGCACGGGAATCCTAGTATTAGCTCTCAGTGGATTCATGTGCTTCCTCGCTGGTGCCAAACCGATGATTCTACATGCTGTAGAGGAATGTTTCCACCAGCTAGATGAACCCAACGGTCAGGTCCATCAGTTCCCCTGGGGAGCCACCCTCCATAAGCCACTGAGTGTGGGCAGACCAGCAGCCCCCGTCAACGCTCAGTCCGATAAACCAAAACCCTGCTCGCCGCAGAACCCTGGGGCTGGGAAGCGGGAGCTGTTTGGGCACAACACCAGCCTCAGGTTAATGTTTTGCTCCAGTGATGTCCCACCCTTCCCAGCATGGTAAACCGTTCCCAGCTTCATGCACCCCAATCCTGTCAATTGTAGGTGTGGTGGACTCAGGTGGATGGAGACTTGGTCCTAGGGGGGGGGGGTGCCTGTGGGGAGAAGAGGAAGCCTCTCCCCCACACAAGAACCCCGGTTTCTAAACGGCATGAAGGTTTTCTGTAAAATCTGAATTGTGACCAGTTTCTTTGGTTGGAAGGATGAGGCATCACTTTGCTGCTATCACTGCAGGAGGAGGGGGCCGTTCGGAGGAGTGGGTGTGGCGGTGTCTGATGTGGGAGTAGATTGTGGTCCCTTGGTCAAGAGGACTAAGGAGAAGGGCATGAGTAGCCTCGGCCACAGACACTACCTACCATCCAGAACACTTGGTGTCCCCGTGGCTGTGGACACTGCTCCAGAAAAATAAAAGGATGACCTGGGAGCCAGCCTCTGTCGTGTCTTGCTGTGTAGTGTGTCTGGTGGGGACTACAGGACGTGGAGTCACTGGGTTCAAGGGCAGACTGCCACTTCCCTGGCCCGGTTTCCTCTGAAAGGCCTGAAGACAGTGTGAGGAAGGGGCCTCTTTATTAGCATTCTGAGGTGAGGGGACTTGTCCCAGTTTGAATTGTTAGCACTATCACATGGTGATCCGGCTTAGGTGTTAATAAGAACCCAGTTGCCACTGAATCTGTTTGGACTCTTAATAATACTGGCAATGAGATTCTTGATTAGAGAGGGAGGGGCATTTACACGTGGGCAATCAGTTTAGAGAGCCTGCACATGTTGACAGCAAGTGGTGGCATTAAGTGTTCATGACACACAGGATAAATCCAAGGGTGGAAAGCCATGTTAAGATGGCCATTTTCTGGCTTTTTCTGAATTGCTTTATGTAACAGATCCCTTTCCCATCGTTTATAAGGTTAAGTGTGATTACAAGCTTAATTAAACCATACTGCTCTTTAGGCTCTATATGCACGAGGATTTTTCCACTCTGCCATATTTTCCAGGCAGCTTCTCCATAACTCTGGTCAATAATTTCAGTAACAATTTGAACCCCGTGAGAGTTGGGGTTAGATTTAACTAGTGACAGTCCTGTTCCCTCTGATGTGGTCCCTCTGGGACCAACTGTACATCTGCTGGTTGGATCTGCGTTCCTCCTGGTGGCGGGACTGAGTGATACATTTGTGTGTCCCTTTGGACTGAAAATGCGCTCCTCAGATTTCTTTGGGTGGGGCTCAAAGCCAGCCCCGCGCCCCAGTTCCCTGTTGGGTAGCGTTCTTCGCTAATGGAAACCCTTCCCTCCTGATTTTGAATGACACTAGCTTGCCCAGGGTTCCCTTTTATACAGTGCATGCAGCGTCCATCCAGTGACCCTGGGCCATTCTCAGTCGTTGAGTGCAATGAGGGGCATTGGCAGCATTCTCTCTGGAACTGTCCCACTTTCCTGCAGTTAAAACATTTTCCCTTTGGTTTAGCATCCTTTGCCTTAGCAGCAGCTAGAAGGTCTGCCTTATATGTTTCAGACCCAATTCATCTGCAAATCTTAATATAGTCTAAGACTGCCCTACTTTCCTGTACGGACAGATTGCAGTTTTGCGATTGTGGCTGGCATTATAAGCTAAAGTCTGCAGCAGGCTTTCAGCTACTTTATTGATGACAGTTTTAAGGACTGCTTCCTACAAGACACAGATTCTACATGCATCATCATTCTGCGGCTGTGTTGCAGTGGAATGGGCCGCCTTTCTCCTGATGGCAGTATCTGTTCCCAAGCTCACAAGCAATGATCACAGATCTGTGAAAGTTCTTGCCCAGTAATCTTCAATTGGGCTTCAATGGTAATAAAATCTCTGTTCCCTAATCACTGAGTTTCCCCTATAGACACACCCTGTTCTGTATTTCTGGAAATTCATATTTTGACTCCACTCCACCAGGTTCTGTGTTGTAAGTAAGCCGATAGAGGAAGGCAAGCTTTTGTTAACGATTTCCAATAGGCAGACAGGAAACAGCCTCCGGCATGGACCTAATCATACCAATTCCGAAACACTAGTCTACTGCATCGTTTTTAACTGCTGCTTTTGTCTCTCAATGTCTTGGGGAGCATTACAATGACCTTCCTCAAATCCTTGTGGGTTGTTAGCCTAGGGAGGTCTGTTAGCATAGGGAGCCAGTCTGGTCTCCAGTTGGGTAACTGCCACCCCTCCCAACTGGTGGGAGCCCCAGCACAGCCAAACTACCAACCAGTGCAGCACACCCACGGCCTACCCAGATTCATCAGAATAAAACAACCAGAGTGAAACCAATGCAATCAACCAATGACCAAAATAATGTCTTAATACCTCAAGGAGCAGAAATCACCAAGATGACTTAGCAAGTTGTCAAAACGTCCCGGAGAAGCGATGGCAACAGAACTACTCAATAAGGAATTCAAAAGACTTACACTCTGAGTCCAAAAGTATCGTTGCTAAGTCAAAGAAACTTGTATTAAACACAAATACTAAATTTGAAGCTATTGCTTCTCAACATAGGTCTGTACACTTCTGAAGCCAGTGTTCCATATCTCTCTCTACCCCGTCCCTACAGGGTTCTGCCTGTGTCGGTTTATGACCACAACTCAATTTATGGTCCTTTTCAATGTTCCCCTTCCCCCCAAAATCTGGAGGGGCAAGATCAGGGTTGTAGGTTTTACGAGGTAGGGTTTCACAGTAAATTTCTCCTAAGGCAGCCCTTACTCCCCTTGAAGAATAAGCAGGTGCATTGTGATAGAAAAAATAATCCCTCACATTTCCTCTTTCCTGAACTTTGTCCTCAAAGGCTCCCATGATCTTTGTACGTCCAAGAAAACCTACCAAGACCACCTCTTTGGAACCCCCACCCCCAAAACAGTCACTGTAACCTTATGAGCTGACGTCTCTGCCTTGAATTTAATTGGTGCAGAAGGCACACTCAAAATCCACTGTTTGGATTGGACTTTTTAAGGCACGCTATTGAGATTAAGACATGTACTCCTGAGAGAATTTCTCTACAGCCATCCACTGATTGCAAAAAAAAAAAAAATGTTTAGGCATCTTTTATTTGGAATAACCTTGTACAGATATAAACACACTTAGTAATAATTTTTTTAATTTCCTCTTATAGACCTAAAACTCACTGCTATCAAGTAATTCTCACACATGGTGGCCTTAAAAAAGGGGTTTTGAGGCTATAAATCTATATGAAGCAGATCACTTAAGCTTTCCCAGGGAATGGCTGGTTTGAACCACTGGCTGCACTTAGTCCAATGCTTACCTGACAGCGCTGAGGGCTTTGTATACAGGCCCCTGAAAGAAATCAAGGAAAACACAAAGCTCTAGAATGATGCAGGAAAAAAGTACAAGAACAAAATGACAGAACAAACCATTAGAAACCATCCAAAAGCAATAAGTAGAAGTCCAGAAGATTCAGCATAAAATAGAAATACATAACTCAATAGAAGGATCCAAAGTAGGATTGACTCAATGGGAGAAAGCTCTGGCTAAATAGAGGACAAACCCCTCAGTACTCATTTGATTGAGGAAAACCAGAAAAACAAGACGAAGAAAGTCTAAGTGCTATGTGGGACACGATCAAGAGGAGTACTCTATGCCTGATTGGAATTTCAGAACCGGAGGAGACAAAAGCATGGAGAATCTTTAAAGATTTGCTAGCCCCAAACTTCTCTATCATCATGAATGACAAAAAGATTCCCCTCCAAAAACCAGTGAACTCCCCTACAAGATAAGTCCCAACAGGAAGTCATCGAACAACTCCCCTAAGTGAAATCGTGCAGTACGTACTTGTTCTGTTGCTTTGGGGCTCAGGCTGCTTTCATTAGGGAGATTGATCCATGCATTGTATTGTTCTTTTTTGCTAAGTTGTTACTGTGTTAGGTGCCCCTGATTCCGTTCCAACTCACTGCGACCCTGTGCACAACAGAACAAAACACAGCCCGGCCCTTCAGTCTTCTTCATTCAATATCCAACTTTCACATGCAGATGAGGCAAATGAAAATATCATGGCTTGAATCAGGTACACCTTAATCTTCAAAGGAACACCCTTGCTTTTCAACACTAAAGAGATCTTTTGCCATAAATTTACCCAATGCAATGCGTCTTTTGATCTTTTGACTGCTGTTTCCACGAGCATTAATTGTGGATCCAAGCAAGACAAACTTATTGACAGCTTCAACCTTTTCTCCATTTATCATGATGTGACCTATTGGTCCAATTGTGAGGATTTTGGTGGTTGTCTTTACATTGAGTTGTCGTTCAGGCTATAGTTCTTGATCTTCATCAGCAAGTACTTCCAGTCCGCCTCACTTTCAGCAAGCAAGCTTATGTCATTTGCATACAGCAAGTTTTTCCTAAGCCTCCAATCCTGATGCCACATTCTTCTTGATATAATCCAGCTTTTCTATTTGCTCATCATACAAATTGAGTAAGTGCGGTGAAAGGATGCAACCCTGACTGTGTCTTGTGTCAACTCTAGGATATTAAGAGTGAAGAGGTGGAGTCTAACCTATCAGTCAGGTCACAGCCTGATGCCTCTTTGTGGACGTAGCCTTCTCATGAAAATTCTGGAAACTTCTCTTCCTCCAGCAGGACACTCTCTCTGCTTCACATTCCTGCACTCTCTCTGCTTCACATTCCTGTTGACAAGCCACATGGAGCCACACTGATGGCAGCCAGAACCCTGGAGCTGGAAGAGCCACCTGGAGACCTGTGCCAGTGCTGAGATGCTTCCACCGCCACTGCATCCACAAGACTTTCCACCCACCTGCCTGTGATCTTCCTGCATTCGGTGTCACTGCATGTGCTGTGTCAGTCTAAAGAGGAATTTATGGACATATGGGCTGATACTGGGCTTATGGACTTGATCTGGACTGCGCTGGGCTGTTTTCTCAATATACAATTGCTCTTTGATATAAAGCTCTCTCTGGATTTGTTTCTCTAGTCAACCCAGTCTAGCACACTAACTCATATCTGTCCAGGTTCAACCATGTAATATGCCCTTGTTGTCTTGAAAAGACTAGTAAAATATTATCATGAAATGTGCGAAGATCCAGAGCTAGAAAACGAGAATAAATAACACACTCGGGATATCTAAAACTAAAAGAACTCAAGAAAAAATGCAAGCTTTGAGTTAGTTGCAAGGTTGAAAGATTCTATGGACAAACTATTGAGTGATGCAGTAAACAGCAAAAGATGGAAAGAATACAGAGTCAGTATACCCAAAACAACTAGTCAACATGCAACCATTTCAAGAGGTAGCATACGTGCAAGAACCAGCGGTACAGAAAGAAGTTCAAGCTGCACTGAAAACACCAACCAAAATCAAGACTCCGGGAATTGATGGAATGCCAAATGAAATGTTTCAGCAAGCGGAGGAAGCACTGGAAGCACTGTCTATGCCAGGAAATTTGGAAGACAGCTATGAGGTCAACTGCCTGGAAGAGATCCGCATTTGTACCCATTCCAGACAAAGCTGACCTAACAATGCTCAGATTACCTAGCAATGTCATTAACATCACATGCAAGTAAAATTTTGCTGAAACTCACGCAACAACGGTTGCAGCAGGACATTGACAGGGAGCTTGAATCCAGTGTTTTCATCTGATTCAGGCTGGATTCAAAAGAGGAAATGGAGCAAGGGATATCGTTGCTGACATTGAAGGGGTCTTGACTGACACTTGCCTGCCCACCTTGCAGGTAGCAGTCCAATGCTCACCCAGCAGTGCCACCAGGGCTCCTTTGTTGCTGGTTTCTTATTTCGTCTAAGATCAATTTTGAATTCATTTTCTTATATGGTAAATATACAAATAGCCCAATTAACAAAATGGGCCCAAGACATGAGTGGGCCATTTGCTAAAGATGAGCTGGGCTGTGTGACCACATATATTATTTCTTTTTTAAGACCCAAGATAAATAAGTAAATAAAGCTGAAATTTAAAAAGTTTTTAAGTGAAGGCCCGCAGCCTTAAAAGCCCTCCAGTTCCTTACCCTCAGGTCTGCACACTGTCGGGGTGGCTATGAAAGGACGAAAAGGAAACTGAAGTGGACTTGGATTTTTTTAGTGATACACAAGTTCATTTCATGCAAATGGGGAAATCTTGTATATGGCACAGGCATTGATCCCAGTTTACTTTTTGTATACAGATAGCTAATACTTCTAACATCATTGTTTAAAAGACTACCCCTTTTCTACCACAGTACCTTTGCACCTTTCTTAAGATCAGTTATATCCATATACATGTGAATCTATTTCTGGAGTGTAAACATAAATTGTACATGGCCTTGATTCTTGTAACTAATAAATCTGCAATCGATCAGGTAGTGTTAGTTCTCCAATTTTTTTAATGTACATTTTATAGCTAATCTATGTCTTCTGTATTTCCCTATATTTCAGAATCAATCTGTTAATTGCTGTAAAAACACCACCAACAAAAGCCCACCAGGAGTTTGAATGATATTGCATTGAATCTATAGTTCAGATTGTGGAACACTGACAATTTAACAAAATTGAGTCTTTTGACCCATGAACATAGTATATGCCTCTCTTTATTTAGGTCTTCAAATTTTTCTCTCAGTAGTGTTTTTATACTTTACAATATACAGATTTTATGCATATTTTGTCAACTATATGTAAGTATTTCATAATGTGATGCTATTATAAATAGCATTTTAATTTCCATATTTTGCTTTTGTATGTTGATCATGTATCCTGAGCCCTTGCTAAACTAATTAGTTCTAGTAACTTTTGGTAGACTCAGTAGAATAGTTTTACATGCATGATCATGTTGCCCGTGAATAAACAAAATAGTCATTTCAATGTAAGTGAGAAATAAGTTACATTCTGTGTTAGACAGGGTTCTCTAGAGAGATAAAACCAAATTGCTGATAATTTAATATATTTATTTATAAAGATAATTAGATATATAACAAGAAATGAACTGTTAAATCATATACAGATAAATATATAATACAAGAAATAAACAGTTAAATTATAAAGCACTACAAATGGCTCAGTGCAACTCATGTCCATGAGAGAAAGTTGAGAGACTAGCAGTCCTTCAAGTCTAGTCTGCTGCCAGATCTTCCTCTATTTGTAGAGAGAGCTAGGCTATGTCAGCACAGCAGCCAATCACAAGGCAGGTCACCAACCGCCAGTCCCCAGCTCCAGAGATGTCTTAAAGGGACCTCAATTTACAGCGACACAGTCCACAGGCTAGGTGTCCCACAGGTAGTGTAGCCTTTAAATTGAGGCACAGAACAAGCAAGGCAGCCACACACTGGTCCGATGATCACAGAGCAAGAGACAAGAAAGGTGAGGCTCACCAAGCCATTTATCTCTCTGCCCTTCAGTTAATCCCACTTGTGTTTATCAGCCAGGCTGGCACAATAAACTAACTCACTTTCTTTAGGACATTCATTCTCCGGAGAGAGTGTCTTGAATTTTTTTTACTATGATGTCATTTTCATGACTGAAGCAGTGTGACCAAGGCTCCTCCTCTCTAGGAACAACACAGCTCCCCATTCTACCCAGTTGCTCACTGACAGACAGTGTGGGAGAAAGCTCTGGACGGTGTGACTCACCCCAACAGATCCACTTTGGGAATATATTACGGTAACTCAAAACTAAACCCACTGCCAGCAAGTCAGTTCCAACTCAGAGCAACGCTGCAGAGAGTGTTTGAGATTACAAACATTCACAGGAACAGACAGTCTCTCTTCTCTTCCCCAGAGCATTTGGTGGGTTTGAACTACTGGCCTCATGACAGGTCAGCAGTCCAATGCCTACCAACAGCACCACCAGATCTCCTTTAGAAATAGATTCAGGTGCTCACAAAAGTGGACTTTGTGGGTGGAGCCAATTGTTCCCCACAGGAGGACGCTGCCTGGAGGTCACTCACCTCTTGGTAGCAATGGGGTCCTGCTCTGCTTCCAGAAGTGTGGGTGGATGCTGACCAGGTTATTCCTGGCAGTGATGTCGAGCTCCATACGACATCTGCCACACTATCCTACCTCTTTCTGGACTTTAACAAAGGACGCAAGCACTCTGGCTTTGGATTAGAAGGGGTTATAAGCGGATCCACCGTTCATCCCTCTGATGTCCGGCTCCCGTGTTGATATCACGTCCTTATTTGAACTCTCGGGGTAGTTCATCTCACGTCACAAGATATCTGAATCCAGCTCTCTTGGTAAACATCATGACCACCAGATAGAGGACTCCAGCGTGATTCCACCACATCCCAGCCCGTCGAGTGTCTTTTCTTTAAGACCCCCATTCCCACTCCACCCTCCCGTCCCCAAATTTGTCTTCCGACCTTTGGGGCCTCAGGTCACTGCAGATGTGACCTTCACAAAAGAGCTTTAATGAGTAGCATCTGAGTTATAATCTACAGTTGAAAGGCACTGTCTTCTTAGAAGCAGGTGTGATCCTTTCCCTTTAAAAAGACAGAAAGAGAAAATGAAACTGGGTCCTTAGAAAAGCATCACCTCTTATCTCTGAAGGGGCACCTGTCAGATGCAGGGCGCATGTTATCCTACACTGGGCACGAGGCCCAAACTGAAGACCGTCAGACTTTTTCAAACGCAATAGCCTAATTTCTAAAAAGGAGTTTCCCTTCACATGGTGCATAGCTTGGCTTGTCAGCGTCTCTCGGGTAGCTTGTAAGAACTTCAAATCCAAAATTCTGGCACCTGAAAGATCATCTAGACCAGGGGTGGACAAACTTTTGAGATGGGAGAGCCAGTCCTGTCCCTCCCAACAATTTAAAAATCATTTGAAAGCCATAAATATATTTTTATAAACAAAATCACCATTACCTGAATAATATCCTTTAAATTTTTTCAATTGTACTTTAGAGCCACATGTACGGACCAAAAGAGCCACATCTGGCTCTTGAGCCTCAGTTTGCTGACCCCCGATTTAGACCAACCAGGAGAGGGAAGTGGCCTGAGGGCCCCAAGGTTGAAGGAAGTTGCCCGAGGCCGTCCTGATGGCCAGAGCACCTGAAGTCCAGCCCAGTGCTGCTGCCTCAGCCCAGAGTTCCTCCCGCTGTTCTCACTGCTTCTGGAGCGGAATCCCAGAGGACTGGTTTCCCAGCCAAGGATCACCTGGATGGTGGCATCTCAGTAAGAGCCCTGGGCTGTGTCGAGCATCATCATATTTCAAGACGTGGTTCGGTATCTGTATCTTGTCTGCCTTCTCCACCAAGAAGGAAGCTCCACGAAAGCAAGAATGTCTTCGTTGACATTTCCTCCACGTCTAGAACAGTATCTGGCTCTTACTAAGTGCTCCACAGTATTTGTCAAAGGAAGAAAGGTGAGAGGGAAGGAAGGAGGGCTCACCAAGGTCAAGGAGGTCATTATACCACCCTGGGGGTCTCCCCTGGCCCCCACCCTGGCTCAGCAGTCATCTTTCACCTGGACCATCAAGACAGTCTCCTTGCCTTTATCCCGCTGCGTCCCGTTCCCCTGCCCTGCAATGTCGTAGACTTGGGTGTCTATAATCCAAGAATTGCTTTCCATAAAATCCTTCTCTTCTAAGGGTCTGGGAGAAAAATGTTGCAAAACATTCATCTGAAAAGTGACTTTATATATTAGGATATATAAAGACTCAAAACTTAGCAAGAAAACAAACAATCCTTTTCCTTAATATGCAAGCGATTTGAAGATACTGTGCCAAAGATGACATATAGGCCAGTAGGCAAAGCACATAAAAAGATGCTCATTAGGGAAGTGAAAATTAAAACCACCTAAAATACACCTATTAGAATGGCTAAAACTGCAGAAGAGGAGGAGGAGGAGGAGAAAACCTGACAATCCTATGTGCTAGTAATATGGTCATGTATTACAAACGAGAATGCAAAATAGTACAGCCATTTCAGAAAATAGTTTGGTAGTTTCGGACAAAGTTAAATGTACACTTGGAAAGCAGCCTGGAAATTCCACTCTTAGGTATTTATCTAGGAGGAAGTTAAACATGGCTGCATAAAGACCTATGACTGTTCATAGGGACTTGATTCAAAAGCACCCAAACTGGCAGCAACACGAATGTTCCTCAGATGGAGAATAGACAAGCAGACTGTGCAAGAGCCCTGCAACGGAACGAATGGCAGCGTTCAAGGGAACAAATGTCTAAGACACGTAGCAACGTGGGTGAATCCCAAGAGCACTGTACTCAATGAAGGGAGCCTGATTCTGCATGTGGCAGGATTCCACATGAATGACAAATTCTGGAAGAGACAAAAAAATAGTACAGGGAGGGTTTCTAAACACACACACACATGTAGTCAGAAGAGAGAAAATCTCAACAAATGGAGAGTGAACCAAAGCATTCAGATAAAGAAACATCCAGGACCTGCCATCTTCACTGGGAACTTCCACCAAACCTTTGAGATGAACACTGATCCTTCTCAAATCTCTTCCGAAAACTAGATGAGGAGGGCGTGCTTCCTAGCTCATTCTAGAAGCCGACGCTATCCTGATCCAACACGAGATAAAGAGAGACACTCCAGGATGAAAAGTCTATAGAGCAACGGCCCTTGTGAACGGAGGTGCACAAATCTTCAACAAAATGCTAGCAAATCAGACTCCATCCACTCGTCAAAAAGACCGCGACGACCACGGATTTGTTCTGGGAATGTGAGAGTGGTTGCACGTACGTACGTCCAGCAGTCGCGGGGAGACACCACATTCGAAACGGGAAGGGAAAGCCCTGCAGGTCGTCTCCACTGGCGCAGAAAAGGCAAAATCGAGAACCCACAAACTAGCACCCATACAAATGTAACTCTGCAAACTTGGACTAGAAGAGAAACAACTACACATGAGATGAAAAACCTAAAGTTAACATGGTGTTCATGCCTGCTTGTATTCAACATTGTAGTGGACAGTTTTGCCCAGAGCAAAAAAGGAAGAAAAATAAATAAATGGCATCCAAGATGATTAGTTAACAAAAGGAAAGGAAAACATTAAACTGTCTGCACCGCCCCCCCACTAACATGTTCCCAATTCTACTTTGCAAGGTAGAGGATGTACACTGGATGTGCACTGGACCAGAGGATGTACACTGGTATAGATAGGAACTGGAAACACAGGGAATCCAGGGCGGATGATCCCTTCAGGGCCAGTGGTGTGAGTGGCGATACTGGGAGGGTAGAAGGAGCGTGGATTAGAAAGGGGGAACCAATTACAAGAATCTACATGTGACGGACAACAGAAAAGTGGGTGAAGGGAGACGTCGGACAGGGCAAGATATGACAAAATAATAATTTATAAATTATCAAGGGCTCATGAGGGAGGAGGAATCGGGGAGGGAGGGGGAAAATGAGGACCTGATGCCGGGGCCTTAAGTGGAGAGTAAATGTTTTAAGAATGATGAGGACAATGAATGTACAAATGTACTTCACACAATTGATGTATGTATGGATTGTGATAAGAGTTGTATGAGCCCCTGATAAAACAATTAAAAAGAAAAAAAGAAAATGTTAGTAAGTGTACTCTCACAACCATTTGCACCCAATAACTTGAGCTTAAACAACAACAAAAAACATAAAGTGTGTATTCATACTGTGTGAATCCTCAGTCTCTAGCTGCCAGAATCTTCAACTTTAATCTGTTTTACAGTTAGCCTTGAAGTTTCTAATGGAATTTAATTGTGATTCAGTTGATTGTAGACCCTCTGAGCATCCTGAAACCCACTCAACTCACAGATCACTTGCTCTGGCTGGATCCTCTGGTCTTTCAGCTGACCCCTCAGTGTAGAGCAGTGGTTCTCAACCGTCCTAATGCTGCGACCCTTTAATACACTTCCTCATGTATCCCCAACTATAACATTATTTTCATTACTACTTCATAACTGTAATTTTGCTACTGTTATGAATCATAATATAAATATCTAATATAAAAATAAAATAAAATAAATATCTAATATGCAGGATGTATTTTCATTGTTACAAATTGCACATCATTAAAGCATAGTGATTAATCACAAAAATATGTAATTATATATTGTGAAATATTTATTTCTAATTACAAATAAATGAGATGTTGTCTTGAAAAAAAAAACGAACAACATTAAACTGTCTGAATCATGCATGAAATGATGCCAGATAAAGAAGCTTAGAAAGAATCTGTAAGGAAGCTTTTAAGTTAATCAATTCATTCAGCAAGTTGCAGGTTACAGGATCAGCACACATAAATCCATTGTGTTTCTATAGATCAGTAATGAATCATCAGGAAAGGAAATTAAGTATTGTTGCTTGGTTTTGCTCTGTCTTGTTTTTGTGCATGTTAGTATATCCGCAGGTCTGTCTGGATAGGACAGGCTGGATGAACAATCTGGAGGAGAAAACAACGGGACCAACAGTTCCGGGGGGGACGTGGGAGAGGAGGAGGTGGGGGGAAAGGAAGTGGTGTTAACAAACCCAGGGACCTTCTCAGTTGGCTAGTCCGCGCTTCACGGTGACCACGTGCGGCCAAAGGAGGTGATCAGAAACGCGACCTGTCGGAGGAGACGCTACAGAACTCAGTGGGGTGCGCCACTCAGGCACTGGAGAAATACAACACAGGGAAGGGCACTGCGGCCCACAGCAAGAAGGAGTTTGACAAGAAGCACAATCCCACTTGGCACTGCATTGTGGGCAGAAACGTTGGTACTTGTGTGACACATGAAACTAAGCACTTCCTCTACTTCTACCTGGGCCATGTGGCCATCCTTCTGTTCAACTCTGGTTAAAGCGTGGATTGTGCCCACACACCCAGGGGGGCGTCCAAAAGCAAGGACAGCCGCCTCCATCCGAACACCAGAGCCTGCACTCCGCAGCCTGGCTCCCGGAACACCGCCATCTCTGAACCTGTGTTGTGTCCTTTGCTCCAGGACCTCCCCTGTGCTCGTTTGTGGTTAGAGAGCAATTAGCAAAATGGCTTACATTTGTATTTATTTTCTATTCCAAACTTTGCCCTGCCTCATGCTTTTTTATTTTTCTTTCCTCACAATCCATTCCTTTCCAAAAAAATTAAAAATCTGTTGGCGATATGAAAAAAAGTGTGGTACTGGTATAATGATAGATATTTAGACCAATGGAGTATCACTGAGAGTACAGATATAATCTCAAGATTTGCCATAAGATCTAGTTCTCAGGAGGAATACCGAGTCCATTCCATGGAGAAAGAATAGTTTCTTCAACAAATGATGCTGAGACAAAAAAATCTCCATAGGTGGAAAAGGGAGGCTTGACACAGACCTAACATCATAGCAAAAAGGAACTTAAAATGGATCACTGACCTAAAACTATTAAGAAAAAAATGAGTAAACCTTCAAGACTGTATTTTCTGGCAATGGATCTTTAGATATGATATGAAAAATATGAAGAACAAAAGAAAAAATAAACTCAATTCATCCAAATTAAAACTGTTTGTTCATCAAAGGACATTATAAAGAAAGTAAAAAGATAACTTGTGCAATAGGAGAAAAGCTTTGCAAACCATGTATCTGATAAGGATGTAAACTCCAGACTGGGTCAAGGAGCCTAGGACTCGATAACAAACATAAACACCACAATTTAAAACTGTTCAGGAGACTTGAACAGACATTTCTCCAAAGGAGATAGACAAATGGCCAATAAGCGCATGAAAAGATGCTCAGCATCCTCAGTCAAGAACCCAAACCAGTCCCCCTGGCATCCAGTCTGTTCTGACTCAGAGCGACTCTCCAGACGGAGACAGCCCAGCCCTCTGGGTTTCGGAGCCCCATCTTTCTCCAGCGCAGCTATGGGTTTGCACTACTGATCTTGGGGTGAGCAGCCCCACAAGTAACTACACCACGGGGGCTCCTCATCAGTAATTAGAGACATGCAAATAGAAGCCATAATAGATCCTACTCTATACCCACTAGATCGGCTATTATCAGAAACCAGAAAAACAGCAAGTGTTGGAGAGGATGTGGAGAAACTGGGATCCTTGTTCATGGCTGAGGAGAGTGTAAAATGGTGTAGCCATTGTGGACAATAGTTGGGCAGTTCCTCAAAAGGTCAAAGAGAATTACCATTAAGAAAATCAATTAAAAAGTTCACTGCTATCACGTTGATTCGGACACATGGTGACTGTGAGCCACCCCAATACCGTCAAACCAAACCAAACCAAACTCCCTGCCATCAAGTTGATTCCGACTCACAGCGACCCCTAGGACAGGGTAGAACTGCCCCGGGAAGTTCTGAGACTGTCACTCTTTACCGGAGCAGGAAGCCCATCCTTCTCCCTCCGAGCGCTCGCGGGTGGGGGGCGGGGGCTTCAAACTGCTGACCTTTCAGATTTCAGCCCACTACGTAACCGCTGGGTGTGCACTCATAAGAAATGAGAGCAGGGACTCAAACGGCTACTTGTACACCAATGTTCACCAATGTTCACGGCAACAATCTCTACGAAGGGGAGCGCCAACTCAATGACTGTGGGCAGATGGACGGATAAACCAACCGTGGTGTGTACAAACAAGGAGATGGTATTCAGTCATACAAAAGATTCGAGTCCTAGACAACTGGACATCCCCTTACAGAAGGGTCTCGGGGAGGAGACAGCCAGTCAGGGTGCAGTGTAGCAACGATGAAACATCCAGCTTTCCTCTAGTTCCTAAATGCTTCCTCCCCACCCACTATCATGATCCCAATTCTACCTTACAAATCCAGCTAGACCAGAGGATGTACACTGGTACAGATAGCAATTGGAAACACAGGGAATCCAGGACAGATGATCCCTTCAGGACCAGGGCTGAGAGTGGTGATACCAGGAGGGTGGATGGAGGGTGGGGTGGAAAAGATCTACATATAACCCCCTCCCTGGGGGATGGACAACAGAAAACTGGGTGAAGGGAGATGTCAGACAGTGTAAGATATGACAAAATGATAATAATTTATAAATTATCAAAGGTTCGTGAGGGAGGGGAAAGCGGGGAGAGAGGGGGAAAAATGAGCTGATACCAAGGGCTCAAGCAGAAAGCAAACGTTTTGAGAATGATGATGGCAACAAATGTACAAATGTGCTTGATACAATAGATGTATGTATGGATTGTGATAAGAGTTGTACAAGTCCCAAATAAAATGATTTTTTTAAAATTCCATACTTACCTCTTAGCTTGTTTTAAAGAATAAAAATACTCAAATATGACTTTGCTTAGCAAAAAAAAAAAAGATTGAAGTCCTGATACACACTACAATATGAATAAAACTTGAAAACAGTGTGCTAAGTGGGATCAAGCCTGGCCTAGGCTGCTGGAGGGTGAGTATTCACCTGGCAGAGAGCTGAGTTTTCTCTTCCAAGACCATCCCAGACCCATCAGCCTCCAGTTAAACTACAGACTCAGTAACAATCACAAATGGCTACTCTTCTACGCTGTTGAGTCTCGGCATGCTTTGTTGTGCGGTGACCACTGTCCTCTTACCCCCATGGACTCTGCGCAGGTTGTTTGGACGAGATACTGTCGGTAACTCAGTGTGTGGCCTGGGAAAGGTACTCCCTCTCCTTATCTAGATAATCAAGGTAACAAGACAGACCTCACTGAGCGTTGTGAGGTCCAGAAGACACTTCCTTTTCATCGATAGTGCCCACAGCACAGTTCACCCTTGACTAATGGTAGTGACTTTTCAAGCCCAACTCTTAGTCGTACGTGGAGAGCCAGCTCAATGCCACTTGTTCCGCACAACTCTTCTTGAGTCTCCAGATGCTTTCCTCCCCTGACCTCCCATAGCCCTTTCTCTACCCGCCTCCAATACATTTCCATGGCTTTGGACAGAGGTATCCAAGACAAAGGCAGACTCAGAGTTAGCAAAATGGTGACGTGATGTTGTATAGAGATGGGATAGAGACATTTCCCCCCTGACCCTGAGGTTCCTTCCACCATCCCATACAGCCTTCCTTCAAGGACAGTGCCAGCATGCTTCTGAGCTTACAGTGAGCATTTCATATCGTTTGATTCCGCTGCATCTGGAGGGGGTTCTTGCCCCCTATGGAGCATTGAACTTGGAGACTGTCACCACTCGCAGCCAGTAGGCAAACACTGGGAAGCTAAACGTCTCACCAAGGGCATGAGAAGTCTGGCATTACAAAGGACTGTCCTTTCCCAAATGCCAACAGTGCTCAGCTGAGACGGGTTGAGGAGGACGTGATGAGACAACGAGTCTTTCTCGAAGCAGATCTGGCCTGTGAGAAAGGTTTCCGTGTCCTTATTCTACAGCTGAGCAAACAGAGGAGCCTGTTGAGTAACCCAGGGTCACACGACAGAGCAGAGATCTGAAGTCACAGCTTGTTCCAAAGCCCACAAACTTGCCAGAGCCTCCCAACGGTTCACATGAAATTGTGAAATCCAGACTGATTGTCAACCCCACTGTTGAGTGCTGAGTCCAGGCTACCGGTGCTATAAAGAGCTGTGTGCCCTGTGAGCTGTAGGTGTTGGAGGAGGTGTGAGGGGCCGTGACCCAAAAAAGAGGACTTGGTCTGCGCTTCCAAAGATTCTCTTTTGTACACAACGTTCTGAATCTCTCACCAGAACAGCATGTACAAAGTCCAGGGAGGTAAGAAGAAAGTGATTGGGTGAGGGAAGGTGGGGTAAGGACAGAGAGATGGGTGGTGGTAAAGGTCATCTCTGACTTAGCTTTCTTTCCTGAGTTCAAAGAGCCACCTCTCCCACCAGCCTCATCTTCTGTCAAGTTCGGGGGGCGGTGGGGGGGACCTGAGTCCTACCTGCCCTCATCTTTCTTCTTACGCTGCGCTCTCCTTTTGGGGAGTGGAGGGTGAGAGGCTTCCCCACGCAGCTGGGAGCCACTCTGAGACAGAACTGCTGTCTGTTTCCCTTCTACGGTCTCAAAAAAAACAGCATGATGGCTGGCACAACCTAAGTGTTCAATCAATTCCTGAGAAACACGGGCATGGGTGCCTGCTACCAGTGGGTTACTCTGGGAAATGGCTTCCTCTCTCCCATCTTCAATGATCTAAAGCAGGGGTGTTCAACTCCATTAAAACGCCGGCCATTTGGTACAACAGGCAAGATTCACGTGGGCCACATCACATTTACAAATTTTGTTAAATTTATAGTTTGAAGTGAGGATTCAGGAATATGGATAGGATAATTAAAACACGATCTAATTGCTTTTATTGAAGCATTTATTTTATTTAATGTATTTGTAACATTAAATTTATTCATTTTTACCTGAAACTTTTTTACCAGCTTTCCTCCTACTAGTTTTCACTTACCTCTTATGTTGTGACCGGGAAATATAACAGGGTAACTAATAAAAAACACAACATGTTGGCCAGCTGACAAACGTGATGCACGATCGTAATGGCTTCCCTCTAGAAATGTTAACTAGTGCTGCCGCTAGGTATGATTCATAACAGCACAACCCAGAGTGCTCTTTTTAACCTTTTCACTACTGGGATCTGTTTACATGACGTGACACTGAGAGTGGCAGACACATCGCTTCCAAACGTCGCTGACTGAGTCAGTGTGTTTATACACATCCCCAGGCCCCAGAAAAGGCACCAGGCCACGTGCAGACTCTTCTTCAGTAAAGGGTTAATGAGGGAATCGTGTGTACGGATCTCCCCTAAGTGCTATTTTCTTCATAAAATTTTTTTCTATTTTCATTTTATTTCAGAGCATTGCGGGCCACAAAAAATTACCTCGGGGGCCACATGCGGCCCGCAGGCCACCAGCATGACACCCCTGCTCTAAAGGGAAAATCACTGAGAATGACCCCTACCATTGAAAAACATGATTGTATCTACTAAATACATACACAACCACTGCACTCACTTTGTACATTATGAACACATTCCAAAGTTCTGTTTCATGTTTTACCATCAAGATATTATTATTGTAGATTTGGGCATATACTAGATATGGACATATCAGTTCAATTTTGAATATCTGGGCAAAGAATATTAGTCCTTTGTCTGAGAAACTAGAAAGAAGTCATCTGCACGCTGAAGTGCTCCGGGGAAGGCGTACTTGATGTCTATCACGTATTTTAAAATGCACCCATAATGTAAAAGGATTAGCAGATGGGTCAAGGATCGGCTAAGCATCAGGCAGAGAGAACAAGCGAGAGTCATCTAAGTGGTAAGTGGTGGTACAACTGCGCAATCCTCCAGCTGCGCCGCGTGCTTTGCACACTCTGGAAAATGTCCTACAGGGCTGCCTCCTATTTTAATAAAACAATTAAATTTTTATTGTGACTATAGCTCACAAAGGGAAAAGTATGAGAAACAGAGCACAGACAGGATCCCAGAAAGCGCCCGAAACACCCCAAGTCTTTGGCTTTACCTTTCTTTCCATCTCCCCTTTCCCTCCCTGATCTCTCCCCCTTTCCTCAGTCTCCCCGCAGCCTTCAAAGTTTGCTTCTTTGGGGGTGACAAACATTTCTGTTATTTTTCTTTCCTAGTAGTGGTTTCATACCATATTTGTTTTTATAGGATTGACGAACTTTACTGAGCATAATATCTTCCAAATTCATCCGTGTCATAAAGTGATTGATAGTTTCATCATTTCTTTTTAAAGATGCAAAAGAGTCCATTGTATTTACGTACCTGAGATGACTTATTAATTCATCCTCACATGGGCATTTTGGTCTTTCCCTGGTGATGTAGTGATAACCCTTTGGGCTGCTCACCACAAAGTCAGCAGTTCAAAACCACAGGCAGTGCCGTGGGAGAAAGACGGGCTTTCTACTCCCATAAGAGTGAAACTCACAAGGGCAGGTCTGCCCTGTCCTAAGGGGCTGTGAGGGGTCATCCCACATTCGATGGCAGTGAAAATGTGCTTCCAGGAATTTCCCCATTTCTTTGGGTTTTTCGCTTGCTGAGGTGTGGTCCTTCATAACATTATATGGTTCTCTCTTTTATTCTCGTGGGGTTTGTTGTGATGCCCATATCATTTATGTGCAATATTTGCTGCTTCTCCTTTATTGCATTTTCCAGTAGTTCATAATGCTGCTACTCTATCAAAGAACCAGCTTCCTGTCTTGCTGCTTCCTGCTGTTTTCTGATTCATTTGTCTCTGCCGCATTCTTTATTATTTCGTTTTCTTCTGGTGGCTAAGGTTTGTCTTCCTCCTCCGCTCCCAACGGCGGCGGGTGTTGGGGTACGGTACTGGTTTTAGATCTTTCTTCATTTCTGATGCATGCGCTCATTGCTAGCAAGTGCCCTCTGATTCCTGCTTTGCTAGGTCTCAGAGAGTTTCGTAGGTTTTCATTATCATAGATTTAGAGGACATTTTAAATGCACTCCATTTCATCTTGTACTCGGCGGTCTTTAAGGAGGGTGCTTTTCGCGTTCCCTGGGTTTTTTTTGCGGGCTCTTCCTATCATTGGTCTCTAATGTTAGAGCACTGTGAACTGAAAGGATGTTTGTAATGCGTTGATGTTTCAGAGGCACTCGTGCTGGCTTTGTCGCCTAGTGGATGACCTACTCTGGAGCCCCCCCCCGCGCGCCCCCCGTGCTGGGAAGGATGTGCCGGGTGGCTGGGGGACTGTTCTGCATGAGTAAGACATCGAGGTGGTTGTGTTGTTTAGTCCTTCTGACTCTTCATTGATCTTCCGGTGGTCTGCATTTCCTCAAGATTGGTGTATCCTATTAAACTGTAGCACCATCCATTAGTCTCTTCCACTCTGTAAGGGTTTGGTTCATGTATTTTGAGAGTGTTTCAAAAGGTGCGTAGATGTTTATCATGGTTATATCTTCTTGTTCAGTTATGACTTTAATCATAATATAATGACCTTCTGTTTCTCTCAAGACAGCTTTTAGTTTGGTGTGTTTTATCAAAAAAAAAAAAATTGCTGCTTTTTTTTTGCTGCTGCTGCTAAGTTAGATTTTTTTCTCCATCCTATGATTTTTAGTCTGTTTTGTCTTTGCGTCTGAGGTGTGTTTCTTGTAAGGAACATATTAGTCAGTCATGTCTTATCCATTCTGTTAGCTTCTCTTTCTTTGTTGGTGAGCTTACTCCATTGACAGTCAGTGCTGCTACTGATAAGAGTGATTTTATTGTAGATTTTTAATGGTGTTATTGTTTTCTTTGTTTATCATAATTTTCTGGGCTGATTTTATTTTATTTGAGAAGTTTTTTGTTGCTTTTTTTTTCTTTTCCTTTTTCTTAAATCATTTTATTAGGGGCTCATACAAGTCTTATCACAATCCACACATACATCAATTGTGTAAAGCGCATTTGTACATTCATTGTCCTCATCATTCTCAAAACATTTCCTCTCCACTTAAGCCCCCGGCATTAGGTCCTCATTTTTCCGTTCGCTCCCTGCTCCCCCCTCCCTCATGAGCCCTTGACAATTTATAAATTATTATTTTGTCATACCTTGCCTATCCGACGTCTCCCTTCTGTTTGGTAGATGTTTATGGTTTTTCTCTTTTTCACTTTGCTGAGGTTTTAGCATTTTCTTTGAGATTAGCTTTGTGGTATTTACTTTCCAAGTTTAAAGTAATTTATTCTCTTTTGCTCACTATTCAGTTTCTTCTCTATCCAACTGCTCACATCTACGCGAGGCCTCTGTTACTGGATTGCTGTCTCATTGCAGACTGCTATTTCTGATTCTCTATTGTGGATTCTGTAGTTTTGCTTCCTGTAGTCTATGACTTGAGTGAGTTAACTTCCCTATGATGGTGTCCTATGTTGATTTCTGTCCAAAGAATCTCCTCTCCCCACCCCCACCCCCACCCCCACTATCATGATCTGAATTCTACCTTGCAAGTCTGGCCAGACCAGAGGATGCACACTGGTACAGATAGGAACTGGAAACACAGGGAATCCAGGGCGGATGATCCCTTCAGGACCAGTGGTGTGAGTGGCGATACTGGGAGGGTAGAGGGAGAGTGGGTTGGAAAGAGGGAACCGATTAAAAGGATCTACATGCGACCTCCTCCCTGGGGGACGGACAACAGAAAAGTGGGTGAAGGGAGATGTCAGACAGGGCAAGATATGACAAAATAATAATTTATAAATTATCAAGGGCTCATGAGGGAGGGGGGAAATGGGGAGGAAGGGGAAAAATGAGGACCTGATACCAGGGGCTTAAGTGGAGAGGAAATGTTTTGAGAACGATGAGGGCAATGAATGTACAAATGTGCTTTACACAATTGATGTATGTATGGATTGTGATAATAGTTGTATGAGCCCCTAATAAAACGGTTTTTTTAAAAATCTCCTCTTTAGTAATTTTTCTAAGGTTGGTCCTGTTTTCACAAATTCCTTTAGTTTTTCTTCTTCTGAAAGCGTCTTTCTTCCTCCATCATGTTTGAAGGACACTTTCTCTGGAGATAAGACTCTTGGTTGGCTAGTTTTTTCTTTCTTTCTAGGTTTTGTATATATTTTTCCATTTCATTCTTGCCTGCATGGTTTTTATTTTAAAGTTTATTCTTATTGGTTTTTCTTTACAGGTAGTTTTTCTTTTTTCCCTTGAGTTACTCTGAGTATTTTCTTTTCTTTTCAACAGTCTGACTGGCATGTAATTCACACATCATACAATTCAATAGCTCACTCACATCAAAGAGTTGTACGATCATCACTACAATCAGTTTTATAGCACTTCCTTCATTTTCGTACTCATTAGCTCCTTATTTCCCCCCAACTTTCCTTGCCATACCCCCAAGAAATCATTAATCCAGACTCTGTCTCTATAGATTTACTTAACCTGGCATTCACATACAGAAAACATTTAAAAAAACCAAAGACAAACTAACACCAAGAACAAAGTAAGAGAGAGTAAAACCTCAATCGTAAAGAAAGCAGAAAATATTAAAAACCATAAAAAATTCCAGATCGATCACGAGAGTCTTTTCTTTGATGCTGTAGCACCAACTGTCTTTGGTGCAATCGCAGCCAATGTGTCTCAGTTGTCACATCATCGGTCTCCTTATGTGAAGAGTCGAAAAGGAGAAATAAAAGGCTAACTTTCCCATGGAGGAGTTCACGTCCAGGCCTCTTGGCTGGAAGCCCAGAATCCTTGTGGTTTGGCATGAAGCAAAAGGTGAGGTTTGGGAATGAGGGGTGAGGGAGATTAGCTGTAATTACACAATCCAGGAGGAGGCTTTGCAAGTTTCACACACATGCCCTCCCTCAAGTGCAAGGAAGACAGGACAATGACACACTGTTCAAGGTAACTTGTATGTGGTAACTAGGGCCACCTCCCCACCTGGGTATGGAGGAGAGGTTGAAGTACAGGGCCAGACCAAGCCCCAGGTTTCTGATGCAAGCCTCAGGTACGCACATGTAAAACAGGAAAGTAGTGATGCCAAATATCCTTTGCATGTCTGCTGCACTTCTGGTTCCTGATTACCAGCCTGGAGCAGCCGTGCTGCTGTTAGCTGCCGTCAAGGACCCCACACCTGATGGCAGCTCTGTGTGTGCAGGGGAGAATGGTTCAGGGGGCTTTCAGGCTGGGGTACTGCAGAGGCAGGTAGCCAGGCTTGTGTCCAGCAGCATCTCTGAGTGGGTATGAACCGCCAACATTTTGGTTGGTAGCTCAGGGCTTAGCCAGTTGTGCCAACCAGGGACACCTCCTGAAGTGATGGGCAGGCATTAACAAATTGGGGGAGCGGGGGGGCAGTTTCTTGCCTCTGTATTTAATTCTGGCTCTTTTTTTGTAATTTCTCCAAGATCTCTTCTGGAGTTGTGGAGACCAGACTCTTCACCACCTTTTCACAAGTCTTACCGCCCTTCTCCAAATCCTTATCGCCCAGCATTGCTCCTCAGACTGCGGGCCACAGCAGGTGGAAGGGAGGAGGGAGGGGGTGGAAAGAGGGAGCGTTTATCTGGAGGAAGGAGGCTGAATTTGAGCAGATTTCAGAGAGAGACAATAGGGCTCACTTCCTGCACGCTTCCTGAGTTCTAAGACACGGAGAGATAGATTAGATCGCCGTGGAGCTCGGCGCAGGCCTCACCTTCTGTGGTCAGCCTTCTTAGGCATTTTGAGGCCCAACCGGCTGAGCAGAGGCCCAAATACCATGTGCTGCCCTCAGCGGCCTCAGCCTGCTTGTGGGCCAAGGCATTCCCCAGACATTTAACAATTATACGTTAACCTTAAGGAGAAAGGCTCCATTCATCCGGTATTCATTCATTCATTATTATTATTGTTTCAGTAAATATCTATGTGAAAGAATGGTTTCCCTTTCTAAATTCTTTATATGTACTACTCTGTGATATTAAGTATTTGTATCACACTGTTGAGCCACTGCATGGTTTCCACCACTATTCATTCTTCTTAATGGTTCCTCCTGCTTTATTTTTGTGTTACCTTTAAATTTCTGGTGCTGGGTAATTATTTTTTGTTTCCTCAATATTTCTTGTTTAATTATAACAGCTATTAAAGTTATGAATTTCCCTCTAACAGGTGCTTTGATCATGTTACAAATGTTTTACTAAGCAGTTTTCATTACAATTAATTTCTAAATAGTCTTTTTTTTTTTTCTTACATTCAAAGGCTACTTAGACGAATGTTCTCATTTCCAAGTATTTGACTTTGGGTAATATCCTTTTATTCTTTACTATCCTTTACTATCCTTTTATTAAGGTCATATCTAGAAAACCAAAACCAAGCCAAATTGACTGCCATTCGGCCCATTCTGACTCACAGCAACAGTGCACGTCAGGGCAGAACTGACCCCGCGGTTTCTGAGGCTGTAACTCTTTATGGGAGTAGAAAGTCTCATTTTCTCCCATGGAGCAGCTGCTGGTTTTGAACTGCCCATCTCTAGGTTAGCAGCCCAATTTGTAACCACCATGCCACCAGGGCTCCTATGTTTAGAAAATATGACCTAAAATTGACCTATTACCTAGGTTTGTTACTGTTATTTTAGCTCAGACATTTTAAAGATTTTTCACTGTGGTAAAATATAATAAAACACTTGTCATTTTGGTCCATTTTAAGTGTACAATTGGGGCATTAATTGTATTCACTGAGTGCTACAACCATTGCCACCCCCTATTTTCAAATAGTTATCATCCCAGACAGAAACACTGAGTAATTCTTAACCAATAGCTCCCTACCCTCTCATCCACCCAGCCCCTGGTAACTACTCATAAACTGGTCTCCGTGCATTTGCCTCTTCTACATATCATGTCTAAGTGGAATCGTACAGTACTTGTCCTTTTGTGCCTGACTGATTTCATTCCGAATACTCTCAAGGTTAATTCTTGCCATAGGATGTCCCAGAACTTTGTTTCTCTTTGTACAGATGAAAAAGATCCCATTGTAGGGACATTATTTACCAGGTAAACTTTACCCAGACGTGCTAAACGATGCTGGGGCTGTTCCCACCTCCTCCTGGTTGTTAAGTACCATCCACTTCCAGCTCATAGCAACACAATGGAACAATACAATGGAATCAAACACTGCCTGGGTCTGTTGCATCTGCATCATTGTTATGTTGACGCTCATCACTGAAACTATTGTGTCCATCTAGCTTGTCCGAGCTCGGCCTCCAGTTCACTGCTCCTCGACTTTACCAAGCACCATGTCCAAAGTAGATGCGGCAAAGTCTCACCATCCTTGTAGCTAAGGAGAAGTGTGGTCGTACTGATTCCAAGAGGTCTGTTCTTTTGGCAGTCGTAGTACGTGGACTCTTCTTTGCCAGCACCGTCCTTCAAATACATCGATTCCTCTGCAGCCTTCCTCAGTCAACGCCCCACTTTCACATGCACACGAGCCACTGAAAAGGCCACGGCTGGGATCAGGTGTACTCCAGTCCTCAAAGTAACAGCCTTGCCTTTCCACACTGTATGAAGTCTTGTGCAGCAGACTGACCCAGTACAGTGTGCTGTTAGATCTCTCGACTGCTGCTTCCACGGGCATTGATGGTGGATCCAGGAAAAACAGAATCCTTGACAACTTCCATTTTTTCCATCTCTTGGGTACCATGAATAATGCAACCATGGACACTGGTGTAGACGGAGGCCGTTCTTTAGAGTGTTAGCCTAAGAGTGGAATTGCTGAGTGTAGTTCAGTCTTACGGCTCTTCGCAGTGTAATCTTTATCACGGCCACCAAGAGACTGGTGGATTAAAAACAACAACCAGCTGCCACCGAGTTGTTCTGACTCCTATCAACCCTGTAGGATAGAGCAGAACCGTCCCTGGGGTTTCCTGGGCTATAAATCTCTCTGGGAGCAGACGGCTTCATTGTTCTCCTAAGGGACACGTGGTGACTTGAACCACCAGCCCTTTGGTTAACAGCTCAACACATAACTCCCTGAACCACCAGCGTTCCTTCATGATCAGGTAGGACTCTGCAAATGTGAGGTGTTTGTGACCCTCCAAGGGAATTGGATAGCTTGCTAATAATGTAAATAAGGTATATGGAACCCATGAAAGGCGGGCTCATGCATATGAGATAGATAGAACCATCAGGAGATGATTGGTCAGTTTTGCTATCCCATTAGGCTTCAAATGAGCCATCCCAGAGGAGTGAATGGGTCTCTCATGATCATGGAGAACGAAGAGTCAGCCCTTTGGGCTCTCTGAGCATCACCATGGCGGGTGGCAAGAGCAAGCATCTTACAAAAGGTGGCCAACAAGGAGCCAAGAAGAAAGTGATGGGTCTATTTTCTAAGAAAGATTGGTCTGAGGTGGAGCACCAGCTGTGTTCAGTGTAGCTGAAGGGAGCCCTGCTCATCTGCAGAATGAGGAAGCTGCATTTAGAAAACTCAGACAAATCACTGAGGATGTTCACGACCAAAGCTGCCTGACCAACCTCTATGGCATGGATCTCAGGAGTGACAAAATGTGCTTCATGCTAAAAAAAACAAACAAAAGGCAGACCGTGACTGAAGGCCATGCTGATGTCTAGACTACAATGGCTATCCGCTCCGTCTGTTCTGTGTGGGCTTTACTACACCACGCAACAAGCAGCTCCGGAAGACTTGGTATGCTCACACCGCGAACAGGTACGCCAAATCCAGAGGAAAACGGTGGAAATTATGACCCGAGAGGTGTGGGAAAGACTCGAAAGAAATGGTCAATAAATGGGTTCCATGAGGAGTTAGTTTGTCATGAAAATGAAGATGCCCAAGTTTGAACTGGGAAAACTCGTGCAGGTGATGGTTCTGGAAAAGCAACTGGCGCTGAGACAGGTGCGAACGCAGAACGAGCTGATGGCGATGAGCCGGCAGTTCAAGAATGTGTTTAAAAGACAGTCTTTGGATGCTAACAAATAAAAGATCTTCTGGGACGGGGGTGGGGGTGGGGTAGGAGTGTGTCATTGGACCGTGAGATTCTTGTGCTGAACCTCTTCTACCGGGAGACAGAGAGCTGTGACACCAGACACAGCGAGAGGCGGCAGAGAAGCCGAGGCAGCAGAAGTGGCAGAAACAAAAGGCCGAGGCCGAGCGGTGGCCTTCCCCAGCCACAGAACAAGAACGCTTTGTGCCTTTGGGCAGGAGGCTTGCTGGCACGGTGGGTTACCTGCGGGCCCTTAATGGGGATGGAGCTAACTTTGCCAATCCCTGGAGCCAGAGGTGAGCCCCTTTGGGCAAGGCTTCCTGGGAGAGTGGATGCTTAATTAGCAGAGCTACACTTGTCCAAGCAGAGCGGAGGCCAAGTGGCCATGGGACTGAGGGTTTTGTAACACTGGCACAGGGGGCCAGGGGACAGAGGATCTGGATGTCCCTGTGACCATGAACACAGCTGAGAGATAGTTGGCCGGACCAAAGAACTATATCCTGAGCATTCCTGATATCTCATTGTATGCAACCTGTTAACTTCACTAACAAACTCCCTAATCCTGAGCATTGTCTGTGAGCGCTGTGTGGCCACTGGAATGAAGGACCAACACCGCCGGAGGAGGAGGAAATGCCATGAGAGGAATGGTCAGCATTGGTCAGTCTTAGGCTGAAGGTGACTCTCCACGCCCTTCCGACTTGTGAAGCTCAGGAGGTTAGATGCTGTCCCATGCCATTTAGCACTGGATCGGAGAGTAATTGTATGTCTATCTTTTTTAGGAATGACCAAACTGTCCTTCCCAGAGGTTGAACCATTTTACATTCCCATCAGAAGTGCATGAGAGTTTTAATTTCTCCACTTTAGTTTAGGAATTATTATGAGTCTCCGTCTGCTCCCATAAAGATCTAGTCTCAGAAACCTTGTGAGGCAGCTCTACTCTGACCTAAGTGCGTCACTAAGAGCTGGAATCGAGGCTATGGCGGGGAGTGGGGGGAGAGTTTGCCCACAAGGACAAAAAGAATAAAAGAAGCAAAAAGGAAATATGTGTGTGTGTGTGTGTGTGTATAGATATACATATGTATGTGTGTGTAACAAGTTAGAAGGCAGATCCATTCACTGCCATGGATCTGATTCTAGCTCATAGTGCCCTCTACAGGACAGAGTAGGAATGCTCCAAAGCGTTCCTGGGGCTGTGACTCTTTACAAGAGCCAACCGTCTTATTTTTCTCCTATGGAGCAACTGTTGACGGAGTAGCCTGACACCGCCCGCTGTGCCACCTCTGGAAAACGGAGAGAAGAAAAGCAGGTAGGTGAATGGTAAATGACCCAAGGAAACAAAATGGCGAGTCAGTCAAAGGTAAAGCTAAGAAACTACCCTTCCCCTCCCCACCGCCAACTTGTAAGAGCAAAGACGCAGCAGCACCCAATTCGCTCTGGGAGTAGGCGTGAAGGTGGAATGGAAAACATATTGATCTGTTTAGTATCAATTCCCCTCCTCACTCCCTGAGGCCAGATGAGTGGCCCTCATTCAGCCTGCCGACCGGAGGTGGCTTTTCTGGCGGCAGTGCAACGGTGTCTCTGTGTGGGACGGCAGTGGGCAGAGTTGCCGTCATGACTCCCATACTGAAAGTAGGGAACTAAACTAAAGTTGAATCACCAACTACTGAAACCTTTAGCCTTTCCCCTCTTCACTTAGATTCCAGAGCTCCGGCAACCTGGCTGATATGCCACAGGCCAGGGATTGAATTGTGCAATCCTGTGGTTGGACGTGGGTGGTGCCAGCCCCCACCCCCACCCCGCCACTAATCACGGGTTCGATATATGGTTGAGATATATAAATATTATATCAAAGTCATCAAGAGCATGAGATAAAAGAGATATTAAAATAATGGCGTCAGACACGTTTTATGGTAGCAATGCTCACCTCAGCCCCGCTTGGTGGTCCACGTGGAGAGAGGGGGAGGGGAAGGAGGACAAGGGGAAAGGAAACAGGGGAACAAGGAAGGGAGATGAGAGGGGGAACTGACGAGGGGTCAAGGGAGGAGCAGAGAGAGAGGGAGCCCTCTCTATTGCTAACCCAGGCCTATATACCTTTGTGGGCATGCAAGCCCACTGATTACAGGTAAAGATATACGTCACAAGAAGGGGTTGAACTATAGGTTATACAGGAATGGAAGGGGGTGGTCTAGGGGCATACACGCAATAGGAAGAGGAGGGATTGGGGGTATGCATGTGACAAGATGGGTGGATCCTAGATTCAGGACGGCAGCTTAACTTTGGATGTCAGGGTGTAAACCCCACCTACAGGAAGGAACCAAGCTAATGGTCACAAGCCTCAGAGAGTAGTCCATTGTCCCCAGCAGCAGGGAGCAGGCCCACTCCCTGGTGGGGCTAGACAGCAGTCTGGTGGCTGATTGCCTCAAGGGAAGTAACTTTTATCATTAGTAGCAAGCAGTGTCCTAAGTCTAACATATCTGGGGGAGACGGTTTGGGAGAAATCTTTCTGTGTCCCACACAATCCCACCCCCGACAAATGTGTGTCCATTTGGCCGGGTGATGGTTTTCTGGTTTGACTGTTATATAATGATTCATTGTAGCAATTCTATAGTGATACTATCATCCTCCGGAGTGTCCGACGTGGTCCATCGCGTCAACCCTGATACTGAATAAGGTGATGGGAGGTGCAACTGTCTTAAGCACACTACAGCCCTGCTCTGATGTAGAGGAGGGCTCCCTGAGCTGCGGCAGGCAACACTTTTATCTCACGAGAGAGCAAAGGAGAAAGAAGGGTGCAGAACGAGAAGGACTGACTGCTCCCAAGATTGAAGAGCCAAGAGCGGGGAACATCTTTTGGACCCAGGGTCCCTGCACTGAGAGCCTCCTGGCACCAGGAGACGTATAGAGAGAAAGTCTCCTGATGCCGACACTAAATTCACACTCCGAACCGTGACAGAATAGATTTATTTCATGTCGTCCATTTGTGGTATTTCAGCTACCACAGCAGGAGATAACAACACCCCCCTAGAAGAACTCTCTGACCAAAGACAAGAGAAAAAAAAGTCTAATACTGACATGAGCAGTGACCCCAAAGAAACCACTCAGCTTGATGGTCATATGATGAAGTCCATCGTCAACTAGTGCCCCCAAGACCCTGCAGCAGGATTTTTGTGGCCCTGTCTCGACATCAGCACATATTCAAGGAGCGCTGAACATTGCAGGAGGGGAGGGGAAATCTCTGATATGTTAGACTGAGGCCAAAAGAAACACACAGAGCAAAGGGGTCTGGGAAAAGGGAGAGGGGGCGGAACATGGGGGCGATGTCAGGCAAACCTCTTACTCATTAATATCCTCAAAGAGAGAAAAGAGAAATTGCATGTATACGATAAGAGCATGTTGTTATTGAAAGTAACACTCAAGACATGGAAATAACTCCTAGAAATTAAAAGCATGACAGCAGAAGTATGCATTCAGTGAGTGAATGCGAGAACATTTCCAGCCACATGCGAACGGCCAGTCAGGACTCATCTTCTGGGCTCAGTAACACAGTCCTCCTCATCCAAGAGCCCACGTGAGGCCGGGCTTGAAGGGTGTTGCCAAACGGAGGGCCAGGGAGAGTCAGGCCCCATCCTAGCAATCTGAGCCCCCGGGGGTGGGGGGTGGGGGTGGTCTTCCAGTCAAGAACACACAATGTCCCTGTAGGGTGCACATTATACCCCTTTCATGGATGGGAACAATCGAGGTGTGGAGGGCAAAAAATGACTCGGCTGGAAGAGTCTTAAGAGCCTTTAAGGATCTTAAAGGAGAATCTGTAATAAAAGATGTCGTCCGTCTCAAATACTTGGCCTTCCTTTTACTTGCTTTTTTCCTAATTGCAAAACTAATGTTTATTTTGAAAAATGCAAATGTTTCAGAAACAAAACAAACAAGGCAGACTGTGTAAAGCCACCCTTCCGTGGCATCCATGGTCAGTAGTCTGGGGCGGGGTCCTCTGCCTTGCTTCTTACACCTCTGGGTCAACTGTTCTGTTTCTTTATGTATCCGTGTGTATTTACTCGTTTGGATGAGCTTTATAATCCATTTATCCAGTCCCCCTCACCAATCTCTTTAATATCTAGAAAAATACCCTTAAATGTGTGCAATATTTGTGGTTGCTGGAAGGGGCTGTCCAGTCAGTTCCAGCTCATAACCACCCCATGTGCGAGGCCATCACAACCATTCTTCTGCTTGAGGCCACTGTTGCAGCCCGGTGTCCACCTATCTTATGGAGGGTCTTGCCCTTCTTTGGTGACCTTCACCTTTACCAAACATGATGTCTGTTTTCAGGAACTGGTAGCATGTACAAAATATGTAAGACACAAGTCTCACCATTCTCGCTTCTAAGGAAGATTCTGGCTGTACTTCATAAAACACAGACTTTTTTTTTTCTCAATCTTTTGACAGTCCAGGGGATATTTAGTACTTTTCTCCAACACCATAATTCAACGGCATCACTTATTCCATCTTCCTTATTCATTGTCCAGTTTTCACATGCATATGAGGTGACTGAAAATACATGGCTTATGCACCCATGTTGTCTTCAGCGATCGTGTTGGGGAGGTAAGTATCAAAGAGTGTCAGGTTATTAGAACAAAGTAAAGTGTTCTTGTGTTTAGGGAGGCCTTGCATAGAGGCCCCAAAATATGACTGCTATCTTAATACTTAACATATAAATATATGCACATTGGCCTAGCTCCCTTTCATTATAAATTAATGTATTTACATATATACATGCCTATAGCTTTACCTCTGTAAATAGCTTTTGCCTCCTACTTCTTTCCTCTATTTCCGTTCACCTTGCTCATGTCCCACTATCATGCTCACCCTCCATTCAGCTCTCAGTAAATGGGTGCATAAGCAAAAGTGGTGAAGAAAGTGGATGGTGCCTGGTTATCAAAAGATATAGCATCTGGGGTCTTAAAGGCTTGAAGTTAAACAAGTGGCCATCTAGCTGAGAAGCAACAAAGCACACATGGAAGAAGCACACCAGCCTGTGCGAACACGAGGTGCTGAAGGGATCGGGTATCAGGTATCCGGAGACCCAAAACAAACAATCATATCGATGTGAACAAGGGGGGTCAGAGTGGAGACCCAAAGCCCATCGGCAGACAATTGGACACCCCCCACAGAAGGGTTATAAGGAAGAGACAATCCAACCAGGGTGCAGTATAGCACTGATGAAGCACACATCACTCCTCTAGTTCCTGAATGCTTCCTCCCTCCCCCACCTCCCCACTACCATGACCCAGTTCTACCTTACAAATCCGGCGAGACCTGAATACTGTACACACATTGGTACAGATAAGAGCTTTCGGCACATGGGATTCAGGACGGATAGAACCCTTGGGAACAGCAGTGGGAGTTGTGCTATCATGGGGGGGGGG
>NW_022104341.1:72685845-72692980 GCF_000313985.2 Echinops telfairi
AATAATAATTTATAAATTATTAAGGGTTCATGAGGGAGGAGGGAGCGGGGAGGGAGGGGCAGGGGAAAAAGGAAAATGAGGAGCTGATTCCAGGAACCCAAGTGGAAAGTGAATTTTGAGAATGACGAGGGCAACAAATGTATGTGTGCTTTACACAATTGATTATGTATGGGTTGTGATAAGAGTTGTATGAGCCCCAATAAAATGATTATTTTTAAATGAAATTGTTGACCACTTCCATCTTTTCTCCATTTATCAGGATCTTCTAATTGGACCAAGGGTGAGGATTATGTTTACTTATGATAAGGTATAATCAATACTGAAGGCTATAGGATGAACATGTGCATTAAAGGGGAAATTTAATATTTGTTTCTACATGGGAATCTTCCCATCCATGAACATGATCCACAGACATGGTGTTTTTTCCAGCTAGTCGGTCCTTCTTAAGTATCTTTTGACAAATGTTTATATTTTTCTCCATTTATGCCTTAAATATTCCTTATTAAGTTTAGCTCAATACATTCTCCAGAAAATAGAATTATCTTGTTGGTTGTTTTCTCCTAAGAATGGGATCCTTTTGTTTTCCCCCTAAATTAAGTTTTCCATTTCCTACAGGTAGGTACGACCGTTTGTCTGCCAGTGTGTCCTACCGTGGTGGCTGGTGCGGGGCTGCAATGCTGGAAGAATGTCACTGTGTTTCAAGTGCCAGCAGGGTGACCCACAGTGAACAGGCTCCAGTAAGGCTTCCAGAATAAGAACGGACGGCAAAGAAGGAATAGACGGTCCACTTCAGAGGAATCAGCCACTGACCACCTTGTCAGACCCCGAACATTGTCAGAGATGGTGCCAGAAGATGAGCCCCTCAGGTCAGAAGGACTCAACATGTGACCGAGGAAGAGCTGCCTTCTCAACAAGAGACCATAATGAGCTACGGGGGGCGGGGCCTTTGGTATCTTCATTTGCTGATGGGGCAGGACTCAACCAACATGAGAGAAACAGCGGAAAACAACGGACACAATCGTGCTTGATGAACGTGAGGAGGACTTGAAGCACTTGCTGATGAAGGTCAAAGATTGCAGCCTTCAGTCTGGATGACAACTCAATGTCAAGAACACCCAGACCCTCGCCCTTGCCAGGCTCAAATGCCCATTGATTTCCTCCCCCAACGCTAGCACAACCCCTATCATAACAGAGGGGCTTACTTGGGTCTTTGACAAGAACGCGTGAGTTTAAATAATTGCATTTTCTTTTCCTGAATGATCTGTATTTCAAGGCTCTGCAACAAACTTGGCCACAAAGGAGCCCTGGTGGCATAGTGGTTATGCATTGGGCTGCTAACACCCACAAAGTCAGTAGTTCAAATCTACCAGCTGCTCCGAGAGAGAAAGATGAGGCTTTCTGGTGCTGTAAAGAGTTAGACTCTTGGAGACCCTCAGGGCAGTACCGCCCTGCCTTATAGTGCTGTTATGCATTAGAAGTGACTCAGGGCAGTACTGCCCTGCCTTATAGTGCTGTTATGCATTAGAAGTGACTCAGGGCAGTACCGCCCTGCCTTATAGTGCTGTTATGCATTAGAAGTGACTCAGGGCAGGGAAGGAGGGAAGGCCTGAGCAGGGAGGAGAAGAGGAAGCTGGCCTGTACAACATGCCTGTAAGTATCGCCCACCGGGGAGGGCACATTCCCATCCACTGAGCGAGGCACTTCCTGTTTTTTATATAGGATGGTATCGAGTTTTGCCCCCATTGTTCAGATGAGGAAAGTCTTCCTACAAGTAATTTGCCCACAGCTCCGTGGTAGGAGATGGGGCTGGTGAGGACGGCAGGCTGGAGGAGAAACCCGCTAAGTCCACAGGCCTGTGGATGGACACGATGACAGTGGGTGAAGGAGGAGGGTGACCCCAGAAGGAGGCTGATGCTCAGGGCCCAGCGGGAAGGAGACAGCCTTTCTTTCCACGGAGCCCTTTGCTGAGCCAACTGCAGCCCAGGCTGAGACGTTGCTGAAAGGGGACGGGAAGGGTTGGCCCTACACGAATCAGGGCGTGGCCCTCTCCCGAGCACACCAAAGGCCCCTGTGGCCACTGGAGCACGGGAAGGACCCAGTTCTAGCATTCTCCAGCTGTGTGACCTTGGGCAAGTTGACCTGCAACATGAAGCGGACCACCTGGTCCAGAAAGAGGAAGGAAATACTTTGTCACAAGAGTCATGTTCCACATGGATTACAATTGAGTAAGGCGGATCTCAACTCCTCCTCACCATCCACAGAGAAAGGAAAGACGGATACAGTATTTTGAAAACCGGCGGCCCCCTAAATGGGGCAATCCCATTAGGGACAAGGGACATTTTGGTTAGCGGCCAAACACAGCCCATTCTGGGTCCAGGGCTTCTGTGAGATCTGTTAGGACTTAGTGTCTAAAACCAACACGAGCTGTCTTGCATGCCGTCTACGATGCGCACTCACTCACACCGGCAGAACTCTGTGATGAAGGTGCCATTGCATGTGGTGACCTTAGGGCAGCGCAGTGCTACGTCTGTGGCGGCTAACTGAGAAGGCTGGCCGTTGAAGCCACAGCTGTTCTCGGAGGACGGCGCCCGTCTGCTCCCAAGGAGAGGGCAGCCTTGGAAGGCAGGCAGGGCTGTTCTCTTCTGTCTACAGGGCTGTCATGAATCAGAATCAGGACTAGAGAGCAAAGGGGTTTTGTGTGGGTGGGTGGGTATTTTTTGGGGGGTGGGGGGACTATGTCAACCAAATAGGACAGAACAACAACCCCAAACAAAGCACCACCACTGCCCTCCTGCTGACTCCAACTCATAAAGACCCGACACGGCAGGGTAGAAACACTCCCAAGGGTTTCTGAGACTGTAAATCCGTATGGGAGTGGGCAGCCTCGTCTTTCTCCTGCAGAGGAGCTGGTGGGATTGAACCACCAACCTTGCAGTTAGCAGCCCACTGCATAGCTTCACCCACCAGGGTTCCCTGAGACACAGAGCAGCAGCTAACATTTGTTCAGTGTTGGTCTCGGTATTTACCATGGTTAGCTCGTGCACCAACGTCTCAGAATGAGTTTTACCAACCCCATTTCATGGACCAAGAAACTGAGGGTGGCCCAGGGCAGAGCCCGGTCCCGTGGGTGGCTGGTGGATGATTGGGGGCTGGCAGAAGGTCTTTTCCTGAAATGAGCTTTAGGTAGACCATCTCATTGCGGGCTCCTCGGTGGTCTGTACGGAGGAACGATTGTGAGGACGGCGCAGGACTGGGCAGTGCTTCGTGTTGTCACACACGGGGTCGCAATGAGTTTGAACCAACCCGACGGCCCCTAACAACAGCTGGGACAGATGTCTGTCCACACGGCGGTGGAGGAAAGCAAGGCTCAGAGAGGTGCTACACCAGGCCCAGCCACACAGCCAGCCAGGGCAGAGCCTGGTCTGAGCTCAGAGCCTCTCTCTGCTGCTCTGCCGTGTGGCTGGCCTGCGGGCACAGCTGTGTTCCTGAAGGTCAAGCATGAGCGCCTCTACCCCCACCCCTCCAGGTTCCCGCCGGGCTCCGCTATACTCACTGCAGGAGCGTGTCCCAGGCGGGGTCCGACGGGTAGCGCTTGGATTCACCCAGGTACAGAGACCGGTATCGCTGTCGTCTGTCCTTTGTCTCAAACAGCCAGGTGTTGAGGTAGCGGCCCACGCCGACAGGATTCTGTACAGGACAGTAGTGCGGGGACCAGCTCTCAGGCCTGCTCTCCACTCCCTGCCACCCACACCCCATTCCTGGATCGCAGAGGCAAGCGGGCACCGCAGAGAGGTCCCGAGGGGAGGTGGACGTGACACGTATTCAGGGTCACATAGCAAGGGCAAGATAAAGGCAGGATGGGAACCCAGCTTCCATGAAAGGCCACAGGGCAGGCTAGAGAGGAGGTGGGGTATGCATGTGGCGACTGGGGAACTGGTTGGGGGTAGGGGGGAGGAGAAGCCAGTCTCCAGCCCAGCTTTAGTGAGAGCTTGCCCTCCATGAGAGACAGGCCTGCTGTGTGGATGTCCAGGCTGGCAGTGGGCAAGCTGAGCTCCAGGAACCCGACACCCACAGCAGCCGTGGCCACCCCTCAGAGCACTGACCCCACCCAAGGCAGCAGCACAGTCAGCTGGCTCTTGTCTACACCTGTTACGTGAGGTCCCCCAGGGAAGGGCCGCCTCCCCGCAGAGGTGAGGCTGGAGGTGAGAAAGGGAAGGGGATGGAGGCAGGAAACTGGGGGTCAAGCACTGGGGGCCGGGCACCCAAGAAGCCAGGAGGAGCTGCTCACGTGTGGGGATGTGGGAAGGGGCAGCGGGAGCAGCTGGGCAGGCAGATACCCAGGGAGGCCTACAGAGATCTCACAAGCATAAAGCAGTTCAAAACCAGGCAAAACTGCATGACGAGAAGTCAGGACAAGGGCTCTCTGGTTGGAGAGGGGGGCGAGAGGGGGCACACAAGGGGCTTCAGGGTGCTGGAGTGGCCAACATGGGTACCATGCATGTGTCTTTGTGGTGACAAGTTAGGGAGCTGTTCATCAGGACGCATGCACCTTTCTGCATGATGATCAAACCCCAAGACCACCTGTCTGTCAGTGCTTTGTACTGTGGTGGCTTGTGTGCTGCTCCCATGCTGGAAGCTAGGTCACTGGTATTTCAAATGTCAGCAGGGCTAGCCAAAAGGAACGGGGTTCGGCAGGGCTTCCAGACTAAGAACAGACAACGAGTGAGGACTAGGCTCCCCACTTTGGAGGAAGAAGCTGCTGAAACCTTATGCGGAGCTACGAAGCATTTCGGAACACTGAAAGCCTAAACAAACAAGCAGAACATTGTTGGAGAGAGGCGGCAGACGGGCCCCTCATGCCCAGGGGCACTCGTGTCCACTGACAGCTGCAGGGGAGCCGACCCTGGGGAGGTGAGCTGGGTGAGGCCGGTGGGAGTGGAGCCTGCAGGATCTTCATTTGCTGATGGGACACGACTCAGGTAAAGAGACATCACTGCAAACATCTTCCAATGTTTGGACCTATGAGTGTGCAAAGTATGCTTTTATGAAAACTGGAAGTGATCAAAAATGAAGTGGAACCATGAAGATCAATATACTAGGCATTCGTGAGCTGGAATGGACTGGTATTGGCCATTGCGAATCAGAAAACCATGTGATTTACTACGCCAGGAATAACACAGTCAAGAAGAACGGATTGGCATTCATTGACAGAAAGATCTAGCTAAATCCATCACGTGATACAACGCTACCTGTGAGAGGATTGTATCTATCCACCTTCAAGGAGATCCAATCAATACAACTATTAGTCAATGTGAGGCACCAACGACAAAAGCTAGTGATGAAGAAATGGAAGATTCTACCCATAACTTCAGTCAGAAGCCGATCAAGCGTGCAATCCAGATGCGTTGATAGTCACTGGTGATTGGAAAGGAAAAGCTGGAAACAAAGAGGAAGGAACTATGGACTTGGTGATAGAAACGATGTCGGAGATCCCATGACAGAATTTTGCAAAACCAACAATTTGTTCATAACAAATACCTTTTTCCAGCAACATAAAACGTGACTATACACATGGACTTCTCCAGATGGACTACGCAGAAACCAAATTGACTATATCTGTGGGAAGAAACGCTGTAGAAGTTCAATATCAGCGGTTAAAACCAGACCAGGAGTCAACTGTGGAACAGACCATCAATTGCTCTTTTTTTAAAAATTGTTTTATTAGGGGCTCATACAACTCTTATCACAATCCATACACACATCAATTGTGTAAAGCACATTTGTACATTCATTGCCCTCATCATTCTCAAGACATTTCCTCTCCACTTAAGCCCCCGGCATTAGGTCCTCATTTTTCCCCTCCCTCCATCAATTGCTCTTACGTTAGTTCAGGATAAAGTTGAAGAACATTGAAACAAACCCACAAGAGTTAAAAGACGTCCTTGAGTCTATCCCAGCTGAATGTTGAGAACATCCAAGAACAGAGATGATGCATGGAACACGGATGACAGAAGCCCGGAGGAGCTGTGAGAGGACACCAAGACCATCGTTCCTGAGGAGACCAACGGTCCTTGAAAAAGGCAGGAGAGGGAAGATCAAAGTGGGTGTCGGAAGAGTCTCCGAACTTGATCTTCATCACAGAGCAGCTAAAGCAAATGGAAGAACGGATGACGTCAAGGAGCTGAACAGAAAATGTCAAAGGGCAGCTCAAGAAGACAAAGCCAAATATTACAACGGAATGTGCAAGGACCTTGGGGGGAAAGACAGGATCCAGGCTCACGCTGAGCATCAGTTTCAGGCAGGCAAGAAGGGGTTGGGGCTGTCTGTAGACAGGGGAGAAGGCCCCCTTTCTGTCACCGTGTACCGCCGCCCTGCCCCACCTGGGCAGCACCGCTCACCCAGCTCCCCGTAAGTATCTGGTAGGACTTTGTGCCCAGCCGCTTCGAGGACATCAGGAACGGTGGCCTGTTGACGTGTTTCTGCTCCGCCTCTTGCTCAACCCAGGTTCCGGGACCAGACGTGGCCTAGGAGTAAGCGTAGCTGCTGAAGTCTAGAGGCACAGGGGGTGGCCAGCCCCACCTGGAGCCAGAACAGGCGATGGGGGCTCCTGGCAGCTGACCTCAACCACCTGGCAGCCCTAGACCTGGACCCAGGGGTGGTGGGAGGTGCCCAGCTGTCTTCCAGCCATCCTCCCCTGGTGAAGGAACCCTGTGAGGGCACCCATTCTCACGCTGACTCAGCAGCCTAGATCTCCCGCCAGGTTCCCCAGCGCCCTCGTGGCCTGGCAGGGCCTGGAGAGGTGCTTCACCCTCCAGTCTGAGTGCCGGGCACTCAGGCTTTGGAGCTGGATGTGCAGCTCCTCTGTCCTCTGCCCCCTGCTGGGGAGCCAGGGAAAACATTTTTTAAACTTTCTTTTGTTTTTTTAAGTCCCACTTGGGTACTTTTATTTGCCTTTATTTGTTTTTGAGCAGCTTTATTAGCATATGACCCACAGATCATACAATTCAATAGTCCAGTCGTATTAGGAAGAGTTATACAATCACTACCACAATTTTTTGTTCATTACCACAATTTTAGAACACTCTCCCTTCTTGAATCATCCTTACTAGCTCCCCAACTCCCCCCAACCTCCCCT
>NW_022104341.1:72694228-72709739 GCF_000313985.2 Echinops telfairi
GGGGTGCTGGGAGTGAGCCCCGGCGAGTCAAACACGGGGTGCTGGGAGTGAGCCCGGGCGAGCCAAACACGGTGTGCTGGGAGTGAGCCCCGGCGAGTCAAACACGGGGTGCTGGGAGTGAGCCTGGGCGAGTTTGAAGTGGGGCCCACGAAACAACACTTCCTCACTTACCCCACAGATCACCCAAGCCTTCCTCCAAGGTTACACCTGGGAAAGCGAGAGTCGTTACCCCCTGGGCGGCTGGTGAATGCAAGACCAGGCCTGGAAACGGGATGAGTCTGATTCTTCCTCCCCCAAAGGATCCCCCCAACACGCTCACGCATGCACACGCACACACACAGACACGCGTGCGCGCTGAAGAGCCCCCTTCCGAGAGAGGAGGCAGGCGGTGGGGAAGACTGACCAGTGTTCGGGGGCACTGGCTAAGGGTAGACCAGTAAATCCTCTCCGAAGGCATTTTGGGGTTCCGGGGCAGCTTTGAAAACACGCCGCGCTTCTTATTGTGGTGCGAGTTCAAGTCTTCCACGAAGCTCTTGAAATTTGCCAGCTCCCTGGGCTTTTTTTTCTGAAAAGCAGGCAGAGAGAAAGAGATCTGTCCAGCCATGAAGGCCAGGAGCCCACGTGCTTGACCCCACAGCAACCAGTGAACAGCGAGAAGGGGCTCCAGAACACCCCACCTGGGCTGGGCTGGCATCCAGTCTACCGATGGACCTCCGGGGGGCAGTGCAGGACCAGCTGCCTTCACGGCAGGGCCTCCATAACCCCACCTCCCCCAGGGAGCAGCACAATGACCTCCCAAGGGGGGGGGGTTCAAAGCAGCTCCCCAGGCCTGTCTCCCAAGGCACGCCTCCAAGGATTCAGGCCACCAACCTCTAGGTTAGTCACCCTGGTTGTTAGCTTTTATGTCGGCTTGACCTTGGAGGAGAGACTAAGGGCAGAGTCCAGCCCATCAGCCTGGTCTCACCTGATAATGCCTCTTGGGGAGAGACACAAGGGACCCCTCCTCTCTGCGGCCTTCCACCTTCATCCTGGCCGGAACTCTGTGTCTGCCTGCAGGAGTGGCCCCCTGTGGGCTGCCAACCCTGGGGGCCACCCTGGGAGCCATTGTCACCCTGCTGTGTTCCCTCCAACCTTGGATCCACGTGACTCTGCACCCACCGGCCTGTGATCTTCCCGCTCCCGGCTCACCTTCCCACCTCATTGGCCTGCAGCTGTGTGAGTCTCAGGAGGGTCTCAGACTTAAGGACTTGAGGGGGAATGTGCGGGGCACCTTCTTGATACACGATTCCTTCTTGATATAAAGCTCTTTCTTCTACATAGATGAATATCTCTAGACAACCCGCACAGTAGGCCTACCCTTAACCGTCGTGCCTCCTCAGGACTCCGAGAGCATGTCCAGTAGAGACGAAGGGAAGCCCTAACTTTGTCTTAGACAAGTAATTGGGCCTAATTACAGTGCGCGTGAAGAAGGCAGAGCACAGGTAGAACTCACATAGCCGTGCCACTCACCCGACCAGCATGGCTGGGCTCAGGATGCCCGGGCAGAGCAGCTCTGTCGAAGTCCCCACAGGCCTCGAGGCTGGTCCCCGGCCAGCCCTGCCACCGTGGGTGGGTGGGGTCTGCATAGTGCATGCTCATGAGAGGAGAGGTGTCTACTGGGAAGTCAGACAGACTTACCAGCCAACCACCCCCTGGCCTAGCGTCCATTCAGACCTACAGCCACCCTGTAGGGCAGAGAATTGCTCCCCGGGGTTTCTGAGGCTGAAAGTCAAATGAAACCAGACAGTCAGCAGCTAGTGGGTTTGAACGACTGATCTTTTGGCTAATCGTCCAACGCTTAACCTCTGCACTCCCAGGGTTCCCTTCAGACAGACTTGCCAGGGTTCAAATCCCAACTCTGCCTATGACCAACGATGTGGCCTGCCTCAGTTTCCCCACAATGGGGAGAATCGGTAAATTCCAAATCTTCCCAGCAGGGTCATTCCGTTGGGGAAGGGCCCCTCTCATCCCCCTGGCCCCAGTACCCACCTGCACAGAGTAATGTCCATAAGGTGGCGGCTTGGCCCGGTCGCCGGAGAAGGTGTCATAAGGGCCGCGGGCACCGACTTTGTGTGCCAGGTACGTCTCAATGCCACTTTTGAGGAAGTACGTCCCTGGTGCCAGACCACTTCCCTAGGGCACAGCAAGACAACCGCACCTGCAGGGAGAGCTGCTGCGGGGAGCTCAGGACCCTCTTGGGGTCCTGGTTTCCCCGTCGGCCTTGGGAAGATGGGCAAGGCTTTTCAGGGGCGGGGTACCTGATTCCCCAGGGGGCGTGGCTTGTTGGACATCCTGCACATGAGACTCTCGGAATGGCCTCGGTTCCACTGGCTCTCCTCCAGCTTCTTGTACGGGTTGCCCCTCTCTCCATAATTCCCAGGGCCTGGGTAGTAGTTCTGGAGAGGGAGGGGGTCAGAAAGGCCATTAGTCCCATCCCTGGAACCAAGGGCAAGTGAGGGAGAGACGCCTGGACTCCCGGCCTGGGAGGGGAACAAGCAGGTGTCTGCACGCTGTCTCCCAGTGCACAGCACTGTGGGCTGTGAGCCTCCAGTGTGGCCCAAGCCTTGGTTTCGCAGCTCGGCCTCCTCACCAGGGCCAGGGGCGGGGCCTGCAAAGCTCCTACAGCTCCCTTCTTCCATGCCACCACCCTTCAGCCACAGTGGGCTCCTCCCTACCCTCAAACCCAGGCCATTCTGTCCAGCCTCCTTGCCTTCTTGCACTCCTGTCTGCAGGGCCTTCCCGCTCTCATGGGCCTTAGGGATGTCACAAACCCTGCAGGGTCAGCTCAAAGAAGGCGTCGTTCCTGACAGCCCCGCCAACCTCCGGCGACCGCCTGCCTCTTCCCGGGCCATGCCAGCCCTCGGGGCCCCACATCCAGGTCCTGCTCTCCCACAAGTGGCTCTCTCCCTACGCTGTGGACCGTGCTGGGAACCAGGAAGATGTGGAGTCCTGGGTTCCAGCCCTGACTGTGCACGTCAGGACTCTTTCTGGGTCTATGGTCTGCATTCCAACGTGGGCATTGTAAACTTCCCTGCGGGGTCACGAGGGTCAAGTTAAACGCTGTTGTTCGTTGTCATGGAGTCGGTTCTGACGCCTAGTGACTGTGTTAGTCTGGGTGGACTAGAGAAACAAATCCACAGACACGCGTATGTGTCTGAGAAAGAGCTGCATATACAAGAGCAGTTGAATATTGAGAAAACATCCCAGCCCAGTCCAGATCAGTCCATAAGTCCAACGTTAGCCCATATGTCCATGACCAGTCTATAAATTCTTCTTCAGACTCACGCAGTACATGCAATGATGCCCAATGCAGGAAGAAAGATCACAGGCCAGTGGGTAGAAAATCTTGTGGGTCTAGTGGTGGTGGGAGCATCTCAGTGCTGGCAGGAGTCTCCACATGGCTCCTCTAGCTTCAGGGCTCTAGCGTAGCTCCATGTGTCTTGTCAGCAGGAAGATGAAGCAGAGAGTCTCTGTGTATCTGTCCTCCAGTGAGCTATTTATCTCCGTGATGCCTCCAAATGAGCTCACCAAGCTGTGACCTGATTGACAGGCTAGACTCCACCCCGACAAGTGAACACCAGATTATGTAACTGCCACAGTGACCCTGTGCACAACAGGATGAAACACACCCCGGTCCTGCACCATCCTCACAATCATGCCCATGCCCTTGTTGCAGCCACAGTGTCCAGCCAGCTCCTTGAGGGCCCTCCTCTTCTTTGCTGCCCCTCCCCTTTACCAAGCATGATGTCCTTCTCCAGGGACGGGTCTCTCCTGACAACATGTCCAAAGTGTGTAAGACGAAGTCTTGCCATCCTTGCCTCTAAGGAGCACTCTGGCTGTACTTCTTCCAAGACAGACCTGTTTGACCTTTTAGCAGTCCAAGAGACTTTCAATATTCTTCTCCAGCACCACGATGCAAACTTATCGATTCTTCTTTGTTCAGTGTCCACCTTTCACACGCACAGGAGGCAATGGAGAAAACCGTGGCTTGGGTCAGGTACACCTTAGTCCTCAAAGGAACACCCTTACTTTTTAACATTCAAAAGAGGTCTTGTGAGTTAGTTAATTGTGCCAACCTGGCCGATAACCACATGTGGGGCTAATTGAAAGGCGGAGGGATAAATGGGTGGTGAGCCTCGCCTTTCTGGTTCCCAGGTCTCTTGCTTTGTGATAGCGCACCAGGGTGCAGCTGCCTTAGCAGTTCCCTGCTTCAGCTTGCAAGATTGACTTCCTACAAGACATCCCCAAGGAAAAGCCACGTGGGCATATCCAGATGCAGCCCTGGGTGCTGGAGCAGCCGTGTGGAGACCCCTGCTAGTGCTGAGATGCTTATTCGTTCACTGACTCAGCTTTCCTCCTGCAGTTGGCATCATTGCCTCTGTTTTATGAGGTGGAGGACTTTGTGGACTGGTGTTGGGTAAATGGGTTAATGTTGGACTTGTGGGCTTGGGCAGCATTGGGTTGGGATGTTTTCGTGATGCACACTTTCTTTACGTAAAACTTTACATGAGTCGCTGTGGATTTGTTTCTCTAAAGTACCCAGACTAATACATCTTGTAACTATCAAATCTTCCTAGCATCTAACAGTGAGGCTTGTCGTGAAGTTAAATAATCTATGCAAGTTCCCCTGCGCAGTGCCTGGCAAAGGCAGCAACAAAGCAACAAGCCCTACTGCCAACGAGTCAATGCAGACTCGCGGACTCCTTGGGACAGACAGGGACAACCCCCTGGGATCCCAAGGCTGTCAATCTTCACAGAATCAAACTGCCCCTTCTTGTTCCCTCAGCAGCTGGAGGGTCCAGCCGGGTGGCCTTTTGGTTAACAGCCAAGTGCATTAACCAGTGTGCACCAGGGGTCATATGGGGTGGCTGGCTGACTGGGGAGTGGGCCGGGAGGAGAACTGTGGCTAGAATCACACACACACACACACACACACACACACCCCGGGGCCTCGACTGCTAGGGTCAGAAGTGTGTTCTACGTGGCGAAAGAAGAGCCACCAGGCAATGTAGTTGAGTGAGGAGAGACCCCAGCTGTGGCTGCCCTGCACCTCGTAGCCACACGAGGGCGCTGCCGCTCCGCTGATGGCTCAGCCTGAGCACAGGGTCCAAGCTGGGGAAGGAAGCAGCTTAGACGGGGCCTGGAACTGGTTAAGATTGGAAGCTCTGCAGGGAGGGGTCCCCTCTGGGAGAAAAGGCTCTCCCAGGACGGGGGTGGGGTGGGGAGGTGTCCTAAGAGCAGTTTGAGAAGTTGGTTCCTCACGCTGTGTACAGCTACCCCAAAGCCAGGAAGTCGGCACGGAGGGGCCAAGTTGGTCTAGCTCCTGGCAACCCCTGTGCTCCACCGGCTTTTCAGTGGCGTGCCAGGCCTTTCTGCACAGGCATCCCGAGGGAAGGGGACCTCCA
This sequence comes from Echinops telfairi, assembly GCF_000313985.2. NCBI lineage: Eukaryota > Metazoa > Chordata > Mammalia > Afrosoricida > Tenrecidae > Echinops > Echinops telfairi. Next base: position 72,699,673 of record NW_022104341.1, read on the forward strand.
CCCCTCTGGTTGCACAGCTCTGACAAAGACATTAACCATTTGGGTCACCCAGGCGCCCCCACTTAAGAGGTGGGGAGACCGATTCACAGAGCTGTAAACTGAGAGTCCAAAATCCCACCTCTGGAAAGGGGGGCAGCCCGCACTAGGCCACCACACCAAAGGCCTGCATCTTCCTGGGTTCTCCATTGTGCTGCTAACTGAAAAGTCGGCAGTTCAACCCCACCAGCCGCTCCACAGGCTAAAGATGGGGTTGCCTGGTCCTGTCCAGGTGAACCAGAACCCAACCCAAACCCACTGCCATCAAATGGATTCAGACTCACAGCAGCCCTGTGGGACAGGGTAGAACTGCCCCTGGGGTTAACACTTCATGGGAACAGAAAGCCTCACACAGTCTCAGAAATCCTAAGAGACCATCGTACTGTGTCCTGGGCATTAGCATCGATTCCAGTACAGTAGGATGGCCGGCACTGGTGTTAGAGAGCAATGAGGAGTGCCAGGCAGGGCCCTCAGCCTGCAGGGGTGGAATGAGGCTGATACCAAGGGGGCAGGAGCAGCTGCTTTAGATTCAGGGAGCTCAAGGTCTGCAACCCAATGCTGGGGGCTTTGACCAAATACTCTCGTTTCTTCCATAAAACCTTCAGGTTTGGTAGCACAGTGGGGCTCATGGAAAAGGCTGCTGTGTTGGCTAGAATGTTAAGCTCAAAGCTGTGGGGATGCAGGAAAGAGTGGTCAATTCTGGAGGGAGTGTGAGAATGGAGGGATCATGATTCATACGTTTGTTTTTTTTATTGGGCCTTGGAAAGTGAGAAGGAGCCTAGGGATGGGTGTGGGGAGGGTGGCCCGGTGGGTAGAGCCGAGCTGGGCCAGACAGACAAGTGTGATGGCAGGAACTAAAGACTGGCTGAGGAGATTAGACCCATTCTGAGCCATGTGCACCCAGACCTACCTGGCTGGGCAAGAGTGGTGGGCAGGGGGCATGGCTTAGAAACCAAAGGGTTGGCATTGCCTCTGCCAGAGGCTATTGGGATTCAGGTCACTGACGGGTGGAGAAGCCAGAGCTCTCTGGGGAAGGACTGCTGGGGCCTGAGGCACCAGAGATGTTGGGGTGGCCCCTGAGTATGTCCCCTGGAAATGTCCCGGGGGGCATTTCCTGACCTACAGTGGTGCATTAGCTTCCCAGCCCAGGTCTCAGGACAAGATGACAATAGAGAAAAGCAGGCCTTAGACTGTGAGAACTCACCCCCCACCCCAGGGCTGCCTTCTGCACCCTCAGTGTTTCCTTGATCTGTTTAGCCCTGAGCCCAGGACAGGGGCCCAGATGAGGTCACTGCACGAGTAGGTGTGGGGACAGGAGGAGAGGCAGCCAGGAGAGAGAAACAAGCCCTAGCAGTGTTCAGGCCTGCCCTTCACCACCAACTGTTCAATCCATGCAGTCAACAAACACTCCCAGATGCCCCAGGGCTGGGATGGTGAGCACATAAGAAGGCAACAGACAGCTTCGACTTGTCCTCACTGCCTCTGCCTTAAGATGATGGCCTGAGCCCTGACATTCAATCCTGGCCTCTACACACTGCGAAAGAACAAAATCCAAAAGCCAATTCTTGGGTTCAGATCCTGCTTTTGCCATGCACTAGCTCTGTGACCACGAGTGAGCGCTGACTTAACCTTGTTCTTCGCCAATGCCTTCAGTGCAGCTTGGACTTCTTCCTTCAATACCGTCAGTGCTTGGTCAGATGATAACCTCTTGAAATGACTGGATGTCAACCAATTCTTTTTGGTACAGTGACTCTGTGTATTCTTTCCATCTTCTATTGATGGTCAGGATTTTGCCCATAGGATCCTTCAATATTGAAACTCAAGACTTGATTTTTTTTTTCCTTCTTCAGTTCTTTCAGCTTGAGAAATGCAGTGTGCTTCCATTCTGTAGTTAGGGGGCCAGGCCAGGGGTCATGCTCAGGAGCTAATGTGCCGTGTGGGAGGGGTACTATGTACACTCCCACAGGAAGGACTCCTGGGAAGGGGAGATGTTACCCAGCAGGAGGTCAGGACGGCTTCCTGGAGGAAGCTCCAGAAAGCATGATGCATTTGAGGAGTGGGGGGACGACAGAGTGCAGGGTACAGAGTGCTTGAGGAAAGAGGAGGCAGGGTGAAGGCAAGAGAGGAGGAGGGCACCCTTGGGTGTGGGTATGGCTCCTGCTATCGCTATAGTGACCTTGTGAGTTTGACCTCAGCATCCTCCCCACAAGGGGCACTGATTCCCACCACAGTGCTTCCCCTGCAGCCCTCCTACCGCCATCCAGCCTACTGACCTGCACCCCTACAACCAGGCTTTTCTGAAACTGTAAACCGAGTCCTTCACCTGTCAAGCCCCACCCCCTTAACCCTTGCTTTAGTGACAAGGTCCTCATGACTCCTCTCAACCACTCCCTCCTCTCCAGCCACACTGCCTCCTGTCTATTAGTCTAACCCGTGCTCAGCCTGCTGCCTGGAATTCTCCCCCAGCAGTCCACAGTACAAGCCTCCAGAGCCCTGTGCTACACGTCTTCGTTCAAATGCCACCTCCCCCAGGAAGCCTTCCCAGACCACTCTCTATGAATTGCTGTCATCTCCCTACCCACTCCTCTCCTCTCCTCACAGCCCTCATTACTGTGCCTTTGATTCTGAACACTCTTGCCTGGACCACAAGGACGCCTGCTGGCTCCAGAGAGGCAGCGACCTTATCCTCACCCTGTTGGACCCCAAGGCCTAGAGCCGTGCGGACACTTTGCCGGTGCTCAGTCATTATTTTCCAGATGAATGACAGGATGGGTGGAAGGATAGATGGACTGATGGATAGATAGAGGGGCGAATTTGCTGAGCAGGTAATGTGTGTTGAGCTCTGGGTGAGGGGCCCGGAGATCAATCAGAGCTGCCCCTGCCTGCAGGGAACTGCTCCAGTGTGGGGAGGTCGACAGTTGCAGCGGTAGCTGGCAGCCAATGGGTTCCAGGTGGAAGTGAGGGCCCGGAAGACAGCCTGGGCAGGTCTGGAGAGGAGAGCAAGCCAAGAAAAGGCACCACCCGGGTGAAATGCCCCGCAGAGTGACGGCTGGTGGGTACAACACCTACCCCAATGAAGCCTTGGAAGCGGGCCTCCCCGGAGCTGAGCAACCCCCGGTTACTGCTGGGCTTCTGCTGCAGCTGTTCCAAGAAGTCTTTGAAGTTGTAGGAGCCGGGCCCCAGTTTTTTCTCCTGTCCCCAAGAGAAGAGAGCCGACCATGGCATGTTGGGAAGGTCTGCACAGGGAGGACCCGGGAGGAGGATGGTATTCCCTCAAGGGTGAGCCCCATCTGGACTGGAGGCCCCTGAAGGCCACACTGGAAACAACTCCAACCAGACAGGAACCTGACCTCTGGAGGGGGAGGGGAGCGGCCCCGGGGCCTTACCTGTAGCTGCTTCTCCCTCATGATGGCCTGGTACTGGAAGTGGGGAAGCTGGGTCAGCCGGGTGGCTTCCTGAGCCTTGGCCCAGCCTGTGCCCACCTCCCTGTTCAGCTTCTTCTTGCTGAAGCAGGTCTCCTTGGAACCATAGGTCCCAGGTCCTATGTGGGACTGAGTCAATGCACTGTGAGGGCCGCACAGCCACACCCACACGCACCTAGTCCACCCACACAGCAAGTCGTCCCTAGCTGCCTCCCCATCCGAAGGTACAGGAACAGTGTCCCCTGCCATCCCTGACCCCAGGCCTGGCACCAAGGGGTTTAGTGACAACTGTCTTTCATAGTAGCAACAGCTATGCACTGCTAGGCCCTTTCTTAGTTATATCCCTGCAGCTGCCTTAGGACATCTCCCTTGCTCATTACACCTCAGGGCACTAGGGAAACTTGTCCAAGAGCCCAGCTGGTGGGTGGAAGAGCTAGGAGCAGAGTCTGGGTTTAACGGCCACCTCGTGTGTAGAGAGCCAGTGGGCAGCCAATCAATCACCAGGTCTTTCTTCCAAGGCAGTGCTCTGGTCCTGCATTTATTAAACAGACTCTGACTAAGGTTGCCCACCAGGGTGGGGAGACACACGGGGGACCAGGGTCCAGGCCCCACATGCAGATTCACCTTGTCCACAGAATAAAGCCTGGAGTGTGCAGCCTGCGTGAAGGTCTTAGACTTCTTCTCGTTGGGGTTCACAACACAGGCACCGAACCTACGCAGGGAAGAAGGACCCATGAGCGTCCACTGCTGCCCCCCAGCGCCCACCGCTGACCCTGGCATGGGCAGTTCTGGAGAGGGGAGAGTTAATTGCTCAGGGGGAGGGGGACTTTGCATCAGAGCCCATAAAAGATGATGGAGTTTTCATTGTGAACATTTCCCAGGGTGTCCCTCCGTCAAGGCCTTAGTCCCTGCTGATTCCCCTAATTAGATACTCCTACCTGGACCCGCCCCCCACCCCACCCCCAAAGTCTTGGCTCAAAAGTCACCTCCTCAGGACAATCCCTTCCCACTCCAGCACTCGCCAGCCCTGGCTCCCAAGGGCACTTGTCACGAATAGGCACTCCCTTTGTTCCTGGGCTGCGGGGTCCTGCCCTGACTCGCTTCCCCACAGGAGCGCAGACGCCCCAAGGGCAGAGTTCTGCTGTTCAGTCACTGTTGACCCGAGACCCTAGAACTGTCGGACACACAGTAGGCTTGCCTCTCCCCCCTCTTCTCTCTCCTTGTGGGCACAGGACCTCTGGACCTCTCCCGGAGCAGCCCACAGTATGTGCTCTGGCAATGGCTTGACACGGAGAACTCCGAAAGAAACCCACTTCTCCGAGTGTCGCGCCCCGCCCCCACTCCCCGCCCCCACCCCAGGCTCCAGCCCCAAGTGGGATAGCTGAGCTGGGGCGGAGCTTTCGCCAGAGGTGAGGGAGGACCCAGAGGTAGACAGCTCTTGGGACCCAGCTCCGTCGCCTAGTCCCCAGCCCCCAGCCCAGCCCCACCTGGCGCTCTGTACCCCAAAGGGCGCTCCGCTAAACCACTTGGTGGCCATCGCGAGGCCCCACGCCAGTCCCTGAGGGCCTGAGGGCGCACCGCCTCGCTCCCTGTCCCACGCCCAAGCTCCAGCCGCTGGGGCCCTCCGCTGGCCGCCACCGCGTTGCCAGGCAACGGGGTCTTGTGATCCGCTGGCCCCCCAGAACAGTGCGCCCCGCCTTAGGGCTTGCAGACCCCCGTGCGCGGGCGGGCTCGGCCTCTCTGCTCGTCCTTCCGCTGATTTTGTCAGTTTGCCTCGCACATTTCCAGTGCTGCCTGACCGCAGAGGCCCCACCCATACCCCACCCCTGCACCCGGTGTTTCATAGGGATGCCATGTGGTCTGCCGGTCTGCAGACCCATTTGTTGAGCTGGGTATGAGTCCTCTCTTCAACCCAGCGCCCAACGTGGACCTGGTGGGGCCCAGGCCCAGCAAATGCTTCTCCACGTCCCCCTTGGAGTGATGGGGAAGCAGACTTCCTCTGTGAAAAAGAGGGCTCAGGACGCCCCCACTTTGGGGAGTGAGCTTGGAAGAGCAGAGGCTGGTGGGAAGGAGGGGGCAGGCTACAGAGGCAGCCTAGAGAAACAAATCCAGGGAGGCTCCTGTGTGTAAGAGGGAACTTTATATCAAGGAGCAATTGTGTAGTAAGAAAACATCCCAGCCCAGTCCAGATCAAATCCAGCAGTCCAATATTAGCCCATATGTCCAATACCATTCTGTCAATCCCTCTTCAGACTCACATAACCCATGCAATGACACCAATTTCAGGAAGGTCACAGGCCAGTGGGTAGAAAGTCTAGTGGACCCAGTGGCAGTGGAAGCATCTCAGTGTTAGAGTGGGTCTTCATGTGACTCCTCCAGCTCCAGGGCTCTGGCTCCATCAGTTTCTCTCCATATGTCTTCTCCACAGGGATGTCTCACAGGGAGTGAGCAGAGAGAGAGTGTGTGACTCTTGCCTCCAGAGAGGAAAACAGGAGTTCCCAGAAACCTCAGAAGAAGGCCATGCCCACACAGAGGCCTCATTGGCTTTGACCTGATAGACAGGCTAGACTCCACCCCTTCCTCAAGTTGACAGGAGATTATGTAACTGCTACAGAGTCTCATCCATCCTGCAGATGCCCTTTCTAAGTGGCCTCAGTCAGCCCCATCGTTGAGACCTTGCAGCGTTTGCACTGCGGTAACTCAGTAAGCAAACAGACTGCCACATGCCCGTCATTCTCCCCTGATGCCATTGGTGGGTTTGAGGGGAAACCTTTGGGTTAGCAGCAGTGCCCTTAACCACTGTGTCATCCGGGCTCCTTGCAGGGGGTCTGCAGAGGGCCTCACCCCACTCGGTGGTGACAAGACTCAAGTCAGAGAGAGGAGAGGCTTGCCTGGGGTCCTGCATCCAGTCAGTCCTGGAGGTGGACCAGGAGGACAGGGAGGCTCCTTCCAACTGCTCCCCCCGCCCCCGCTGACCCCCAGAAATACCCTGCTGACACCTCAAGCCAGCATTTCAATTGAGAGGGCAGACCCCAACACCATGGGAGCTGTACTCCTGGGCTCTAGATCTGGCACACAAATGACAAAGAGGCAACACTGCACCGCTAATCTAGTGGTCAGAGGTGACAGGCCTCAGGGACTCACACAGAAAGGAATACCAGGCTATCCAAGCTGAGGCGCTGCCCTTTCTCCAAGTCTGTGGAGCTCAGGGTTCCAGTTCTGCAGTTTACTGTGAGGATTAAGTGAGATCACTTAGGTCAGGTGCGGGGGGCAAACAGTAAGTGCTCATTAAGAAGCCATTCCTGACCCTTGGAGAGCGATCTTGTAGAACACAGGAGAGTAGAGCTTAAGTCTAATTTGCCCGTGTGTGTGTGTGTGTGTGTGTGTGTGTGTGTCCCTAGGGCAGCGGTTCTCAACCTGTAGGTCACAACCTCTTTAGGGGTTGAAGGACCCTTTCACAGGGGTCACCCGATTCATAACAGTAGCAAAATTACAGTTATGAAATAGCAACGGAAATAATTTTATGGTTGGGTGCTCACTAGAACACAAGGAACTGTATTAAAGGGTTGAGGCATTAGGAAGGGTGAGGACCACTGCCCTAGGGTCTAGTACTCAATAAATACTCATTGAATTGGTTGAAAGACTCAAAAAACTCAAGCTCTCTGCCGTGGAGCCGATACTAATTCATATAGCGACCCTACAGGGCAGAATCGAAGTGCCCCTGTGAGTTTCTGAGACTGTCACCGTTGAAGGGGGGTAGAAAATCCCATCTTTATCGCAAGGAGCCACTGGGGGTTTCCAACTACCCACTTTGAAGATCACAGCCCAACGCATAACCCCTACATCATCAGGGCTCCCTAGTTGAAGGACAGGGGAATACATGAATTAATGTAGTCCAGCGTACCAGTAATGCATAAAGTCTCAGAGGGACTCACGTTTGAATCCTGACTCAGTTGTTCCTCGCAGGTGGCCTTAGGCACATTACCTACCTTCTTCAGCCTTCAGTTTCCTCATCCGTGACAGGCACTGTGGCTTCCTGGAGGAGCTGTTTTAAGGGGTTGGGGAGGCGTGGGTGTGTGCACTTTGAACTCCTATGTCCTGGGGAGGGAGGCCCTGAAAACAGCTCCGGGTCTGTACAGGCAGCCCACACCTGCCTGGGGCTACTTTGCTTCTTTCCTCCACCTGAGCCCTTTGGCTCCAGGGCTGTTGGAGGAGTGACCAGGGGGTGTAGGCCAAGGTGCTCAGGGCTGTGTGTCATGACTGTCAGACCGGCCAGAGCAGGACAGAGTGAGTCAGCTCGGCAGCAAGGCAGGCTGTCCTCCCCCAAACCTCCCTCTCACAGCAACTTCCTTCTCTCCTGGAGGGATGTGGGCGACCCCTGGATTTAACAGGCACTTCTACCCTGCCCTGTAGCATCACTGTGAGCCGGCATTGACTTGAGGGCAGTGCATTTGGTAGTTTGGGTTTTGTGCGGCCCTATTCACTGTGCGGCCCTAAACTTCATACTGGGGCCAGGATAAGCAGCCTTCCCTGTCTGAGCCTTAGTGTTCTCTTCTGTAGAGTGGACAGGGTGGAACTGCCCCTGTGCGTTACAGAGAAGACTGTAACTCTGTTTGGGTAGTAGAAAGCCCATCTAACTCCTCTGGAGCCTCGAACTGCTCACCTTGTGGATTGTAACCGATATGGTACCATGAATACAAGACTTGGAATTAAGTTTGAGAGCTCTGTGGTGGCAAGCGTGCCCGCCCCATCCAGACTCTGAAACCACCTGTTCCATCCAGGGAGCCAGGATTCCGGCCTCGCCCCTGCCCTCATCTCCTGCCACCTGGTCCTCATGCTCGGTCACCTCCAGACCCACAGGGCTGCTCGGTCCCCTTTTCAGATGCCTTTCCCTCTGCTGGAATGCCCTCCACTAGCCCGCCCACTCAACTCCTCATCTGAGAGATGATCAAAAGCCAGCCCTTCTGGGAATCCATCCCGACCCCCCCAAGTACGGAAACACTCCAGCTTCACCTCATCATTACCAGCACGTATCCTGAGGATTTTTCATTGGAAAATTATTAAATGTTTTCAAATGGACAGGTGTCCATTTGGGTGGGGGAGGGGATACCAGAGGATTGCGTGAATTTACATTTTCACTACTAAAGTCAAATATTTTCCCAAGCTGCTAATTGGTTATATTTCCTCTTTCGAACTTGACAGTCTGTTTCCCCGAAAAGATGAAGCAGCCGGCAGGCATCTCTGGAGCCCCAGCCCCAGGAGGAATGGAGAGCAGAAGGGATTGGGAAGCGGAGACCTGCTGCATATCCCACATCTTAAAGGACCAAGCAGTCCCGCAGCAGGAAGGGCGGGCCAGCCTCCTCAGGGAGGAGAGCCGCAAACGTCAAAAAAGGAGGACCGAGGGGGTAGTGTCCGGGTGGGATGGAGCCCAAGGGAAAGGAGGTGAGCCACCCCACCCCCATATTTATCAAGGTCACGCCTATTATCTCCCGGGGCTCTGAGGGAGAATCGCAGTGGAGGGAGGCAGCGGGTCCCATTCAGGGGAAAGGAAGGCCAGACCCCAGCGGCAGCAATGCTGCAGGGCCAGCCCTGGCTCTCCCAGTCAGCACCCTGCGCAGTGGGGTGGCGTCCACCGAAGGAGGAACTGGCTGCGGGTTCGCGGCCTGGCTCGGCACGCCCCAGTTCTGACCGAGCGACCGACGCGGTCAGCACCTTTCTCTTCTGGGAACCGCAGCTTCCTTGTTTGCTGGGCAGGGAGAGTGAAAACACGCCTTTCACGCTGCGCCCGGCTTCGCGCCCGTCTGGCAACGCACCTGTTTTTCTGGAGTACCTGGTTGCGCGACGCAGGCGTCTAAGGGCCTCGGAGTAGCGAAAGCGGAAACACCCATAGGGCGCTTGGACCCACCCGCCCTCGGGAGGGGTCCCGGAGCAGGAGGACGCCCCGGCCTAGGCCCTCGAGCTCCAGCTGGGCTCCCGGGGGCCCCCACCCACTGCCCTCCCGCGGCCTCCGGGGCGGCATGGCGGAACCCGAGCCTGCGGCCGCCGACCTGGACGCCCTGGTCGATGACCTGGACTACCTCCCGGGCCACTTCCACCTGGCCCTGCAGCTGAATTTCGAGCCCCGCTCGCCGGCCCCGCTCCGCGCCCGGGACTTGAAGCTGCAGCGGGAGGGCGTGCGCCAGGAGCTGGAGCTGGCGAGCGCCCCGCAGCGCCCGGCCGTGCTCCACCTCCTGGGCGCCTTCGCCTTCTACCTGGAGGAGGTGGACGAGGCCCGCGAGCGCTTCCTCCAGGTGGCCCGCGACGACCCGGGCAACCTCAACGCCTGGGCCAATTTGGCGCACGTCTACGGGCGGCTGGGGCAAGAGCGAGAGGAGGAGGAGTGTGCCGGCCAGCTGGCCGCTCTCATGGGCCTGCAGGCCGACCCGGAGACGCCCGGGGACCCCGAGCTCCGCGCGGCGCGCTGCCTGGCCGAGCAGGGCTACGCGCACGGCTTCGACGTGGGCTGCGCCAAGCCGGAGGAGCGCGCGCAGGGACTGGCCGCGGGCATCGCCCTCTACGACAAGGCGCTGAGCTATGCGCGGCAGGTGGGTGACTGACTCCGGCTGGGGG
>NW_022104341.1:72709852-72780659 GCF_000313985.2 Echinops telfairi
CCAGTAGATCTCTGCACTCAGACTGCCCAAATGCTAACCCTTCGCGCGCCCCCTCCCCCCACCAACAACTTTGCAAAGAAAATACCTCTCCTCATCACCCCTGTCCCTGACCAGGTCTGTGTACCTTCGGTGTCCTCGGCTAACCAGTGACCCCCGCCTCCTAGCGCATCTGCCTCCTTGTCTCTCTCTGGCACCATTTCCAGCTTGCCCCCCACCCCCCAGCCAATACCCGTCCATGGCCCCGCACCGTCTCCTAGGGAGAAGCACAACCACAGGACATCGCCACGGAAACCAGCAGCATTCCAGCCGCCTCTGGTTCCCTCACCCTTCTCCTAGCTGGTCACACCCCACATCTCGGCCATGTCACCCCCTCTTGTCTGCAAAGCCTATGGACCCTGCAGCCTTCCTCTGCTAGCCCCGCCTGGTCATTTCTTCCCGGGGCCAGTGTCGCCTCTTCCTCCCGGGATTCCTGCACTCCCACTGGACCTTCCGCTTTATCTTCTACTCGCCGCCAGTGTCTGGGTGCACAGTCTTGCCAGCGATGCCCCTCCGTTGCCTATAGCTCTCATCGGCTCCCTTGTGCCCTGCAGATCAATCCTAGGCTTTCCGTGCACATGTGACGGACCTTTGTGCCCCCCTGTGCCAGGTTCCCTCTCACCAGCTAGCTTTGTGCTGCATTCTACCTCTCCTTGTCCCCCATGTGGGACCAGTCCCCTTAGCCTGTCTTGGCCTTTTTCTCGACCGATTCCCAAGGTGTTGTCGTATCCTTCTGTTCCGCTGTGGCCTGGAAGGTTCTCCTTCCGTCTTGTCCCAGATGGCCTCTCCTCTGGGAAGCCTCTGCTGACGTCTCCAGGCTGAGCAGGCTCCCTACCACTGCTCGCACGGTCCCTTCAGAGTTGGCCTCCCCTGCTCCAGCGGGAGGTCTTTGAGAGTGGGGACAGCCCTCCTCTAGTTTGCACCACGGCCCAGAGTGGCCCTCCGTGGGGGGTGGGGGGCGCTCTGGGCTGCACCCTCATCCGAAGGCTGGCTTGGCTGGGGAGGCTCTGTTTCCAAGACCCGTCCCTTAGGTGGACGCAGTCCCTCACGGACTGCCTCAGCTGCTATGTCTGAGGGCAGCTCACATTCCTCATCTGATGCGGTGGGAGGAGTGAATGGTGAAGGTGGTGCCTGCTATCTGAGAGGCTGATGTTTTGAACCCTCAGCCGCCGCTCTATAAGAGAAAGGTGTGCAGCTCGCTTTCTTAGGGGTTGCAGCTTGGGATGCCCAGGGGGTAGTTCTCCTATGTCCTACGGGGCCACTAAGACTCCAAGGGAGTGGGTTTGGTATCCTGGTTGTGGTTAGGCGCTGTTGATTTTCAACACCCCCACGGGACAAGGCAAAACTGCTGCCTAGGGTCATCTAGGCTGTAAGCTTCATGGGAACAGGCCACCAGGTCTGACTTCAACCTCTTGGTCAGTGCTTAACCATGGGGCCACCAGGGCTCCTTGCCGCTATCCCAAGCATTAATGTTGGTAAACTATCTCAAATGCGACCTGCCCCAGAGATGAGCAGGCTCAGAATCCAGGCTCGTCCTCCTGGGCAGTGAGCTCCTCCGCAGTGGGGCCTGGGAGAGTCTCCTCTGTCCCCTAGCTGGGGTGTGAGCCCCGTGTGGGACTAACAGGCAGGGGCCTGGTGCTCACAGCCCAGAATGCCAGACTGGCCTCAGTGGAAGGCTGAATGTGCTGAATGTGGCCACAGCAGCAGAGGGGGCCTAAAGAGCCTAGGTCCCCACCTGCTGCAGCCTCCCCCTCTCTGGGATGTGGTTCCCAATCTCAAGGGGAGGGTGGGAGGGTGTCCTCCAAAAGGAGGGTCACTGGGGAAATCTTCCTGGAGGAGGTGAGCAGGAAGTCGAGTTTTGGGCGGTGGAGACCTGACTGTGGTCACTTCCAGCCTGAACACCATATGGCACAGCAACAGGGGGTGGTGCCCAGCGAGTGGACACCCAGCTGAGAGAGTGCTGAGCAGGACCTAGCCTGATGCCCCACAGAGGGAGCTGATAGGCTGGGTGATGGGACTTCACAGCTCTCTCTGCCGCATCTTAGAGGCTCTTCCTGGCCCTGGATAGAGCAGCATTCACACACACACACACACACACACACACACACACACTCACACACAACCCACTGGAGAAAGTAATGGAGTGTTGTGCTGATCAAAGATGAGACCTTGCTTTTCTAGAATACCTGGCACAAAGCAGGAGAAACAGCCATCCCAATCCAGACAATGATGATGATTTCGTTTTAGGTAGAGGCAGGCGCGAGGGTTTGATTGCTGCTGTTCTCTGCCGTGGCTTTGGATACAGCACTCTTCATCTGAGTCTCAGTGTCTGCCTTACAAACATGAAATAGTAATGATGGCTCCCCTGGGTTTAAGAAGCCCTGGTGGTGTAGTGGTTATGAGTTGGGTTGCTAACAGCAAGGTCAGCAGTTCAAAACCACCAGCCATTCCCTGGGAGAAAGGCAGGGCTTTCTTCTCCTGTCAAGAGTTACAGTCTTGGAAACTGCTCAATTCTGGACATCAGTGGTATCAAGAAGATTGGCGTCACCCAGGGCGGTAACTCATGATGTCACCCTCCCACACCAGACCATTCAGAATCCTTCATGTTTATTGTCATTTTAATCAAGAATAATGGGGGATACCAGTATAAATTGCTCACCTGTACTGTTTCTTAGATTATACAATTACCAACAACAAAATTGTTTTATATACGCTTTCTGCATTGAATCACTAAATCATTAGTTCCACGTTAGTAATTAACAGAGACCTTTTGCAATTTTTCTCCTTTTCCTTTAATTACCACATCATCCCCAGAAACCCTATTGGTAGAGGCTCGCAAATACTAATCACCACACTGTGGCAGCTGAAACACCAACAAAACCAGGAACTATGAAAACACGGCAGCACACAGGGACATTGGGTACTAACGACAGCTCTGGCCACAGGGCCTCAGAAGGTCCACACTACACTAGCACAGAGACTTAGCTGCGTAGCTGTTCTGATACGTGTAGGCTGGGCTTGCAGAAAGGTTTTTGTTGTTACAACCACAAGGTTATTTTCATGAGAAAGAAGAAACTCTGCTGAAACACTGCACCAAAATTTTGCAACTTTTCCACCCTGACCATGTCTGACCATGTCAGAGGCAGCCCCTCCCCTCTGCACCCCACCCCACCCCCTTCCTAGTGAGGCTTTTGAGGGGCATGTCATAGAGCCAGCTACTCAGCAGCCTAACATTTATTGAGCACGGACTGTGTGCCAGGCCCTGTCTTTAAGAAGTCTGTGCCCCCCGAAAGGGAGAAGCAAAACCATTGCTGTTCCTTCATCAGCTAGCCTTGCCCGAGCCTCTCGCCTGAGAACAGCAGACAAAGGCCTATAGCTGACCAAGGCTGCAGATACTCACTGTGTGGCCCGTGCGGTGTGATGCTCATCCCTAGGTGCTGTGAGCCCACCTTTGCTAAACCTCAGCCACGGTCCCAGGGGCTGATGATGGGAGCTCCTACTGGGGGCAAGACCCCCATCCCGACTCATGGCCCACCCGGGCAGGTAAAGGGGAACTGCCCCAAAGAGGGTTAGAGACCGTGGCTTCAAAGGCGCCTCTGGTGGGTTCTGACCACTGACTTTTAGATTCCTAGTCCGGAGGAGGAAAAGGGAGGGGCACTCAGAGGCAGGGCCAGCAAGAAGGAGGTGGGGCAGGCCGGCAGGCTGCTGTCATGGGACCCTTGCTGGAGAGGACAGCCACTCCCAGGAGCAGGGCGGCAGGCTGGCCCTGGGCTGCAGCCCTCCTGGACTGCCTGCCGCTGCCCCGGGTGGGGGGGAGCCCCTGGCAGCAAAGGATAAAATGCTGCTGAAGAACTGGGTACAGCTGCTCATCGGCTAATGAGCAAAAGGGTCCAAACAAACAAAAGGCCCTCGATCCAACAATAACGTGTGTGTGTGTGTGTGTGTGTGTGTGTGAGAGAGAGAGAGAGAGAGAGAGAGAGAGAGAGAGAGAGAGAGACTCTCTTACCTGGCTCTTTGGTCCCTCACAATTCTCTTTCTTAAATTGTGAAAATATGAAGATGTGGAATGTTTTCATCTGTCACCTCCCTCACTAACCCCCAACTCTCTCTCTCTCTCTCTCTCTCTCTCTATCTATCTATCTATCTATCTCTCAGTGGCAAGTCTCAAGGGTTAATAAGCATTAAGAGCATAAACTTTAGAAGACAGATGGATTTCCCATCATCAGAAGGCTGCAGGCAGGTGCCTGTCGGGCCCCTATCACACAGGCACCAGGTAGGGCACAGCCCATGGCAGGCATTCACTGCAGGCAGCCCTTCTCCCTGCACCCCGAAGGGCACTTGATTCTCAGCCTCAGGCTTATCAAGCGACTCTGTCGCAGCCCCTGAGGGTGAGTTCTCTGTCATGGGTCACTCCCCCACCCACAGACTCATGCCCGGTGCTGACCAGCTACACACCCAACAAGATTTTAGAGCCACTGTTTAAATGATAGTTGAGTCATTGAACCTTAAGATTTGAATGGGGTGAAGGCCTGGCCGTCCATTTCCGTGGAGTTCACAGGCACGGACTCCTGGGGGGCAGTTCTACTCTGTAACCCCTGGGGTCATCTCGCAACAGCAACCACACGAACCCTGTTTCTCTGTAGAAGAAGCTCTCCAGGCTCAGCTAACCTGCTTATTTCACTTTCCTTCTCTTGTCCCCCGAACTCACTCACCTGACATGCCTATGGACACATAGGTACACACGTATACATACAAAGCACAGAATCCTTTATCACCGCTCATGGCCAAAGCTGCCACCACCGTGGGCCTTCCATCCCACCCCTGGGCACAGGCTCTGGGCTCAGAATCATGCCTGTCATGCACGTGACCTTCTTCTCAATCTCAGCAGTGCAGGGGATGGTGAGCCAGGTCTGGCCAGGAAGTCACTGAGGCCCAGAGACGCCCGGCAGCTTGTCCAAGGTCAGCCAGCACACCCTAAGGGCCGGGCCAGCCAAGGCCAGCCTGGGGAGCAGGCAGTCCTGGTGGGCCAGCCCGTACCTCACAAACAACAGTGTGGGCATTCTGCTAGATGGCCGTGCCCAGCAGAGCACCGGCCAGCCAGCCCGGGGTCCCAAGCACAGCACATTCACACATGCACACACACAGAGGCACACACAGCGGGGGAGGCCAGCTCCAGGGGTCTGGAGACAGGTCCTGCCCTCAAGGACCAGTTCTTCCTGCACTGCTTGGCCTCTAACAAATCCCCCACGCCATTCCCCCCTCCGTCCTTCCTCATCCTCCCCTCCTTCCCTTAGAAGCAGAGCTGCCTCGAGGTCCTGGATTGGGTTACACTGTGCCGTACAGACAGCCTCGGTCTAGCTGCCCTCAGAGGGTGGGTGGCAGGTGGCAGTGGGGGTAGGGGGCGGTGACTGTAGCTCCCACAGGCTGGGTGGCCCGGGTAAGCTAGCTAACCTCTCCCAGTGTCCGAGGGTCCCTACTTTCCTCCAAGAAATGCAGTCGGTGGTACCAGCCCAGCAGGGCCCAAGGGCAGGCCCACCCCACTGGGCACTGAAGAGTAAAACCTCCTGGATAGAGAGTCAACCTTACGGGGGCCCCCAAGATGCCCCTAACTGTATCCCCACCCCATCTCTTGCTCACGTCTGCCCCTTTCTGCCATCTCCCCTCACCCTGGCCCAGGACCAGCCCGGCTAAAGAGCAATGACACTGTGGAGACCCATTGAGAGTCAGGAGCCAGGGTCAGGGTTCAGCCCCAGTCCGGTTCCCGCCTCACTGGGACGGTGAGCAGGGCACCTCGCTCCTCAAGCCCCGTTTCCGCTCTGTCAAGTGATGGGACTAGGGAGGTGGTGTCAGGGACGGGAAGGCATTGGAGAAGTGGGGATGGAAGAGGCCGGGAAGGGGCCTCGGGCTGGAGGCAGTGCACACGCATGCACGTGGAGGTGGGGAGTCACCTGCTGACTACCAAGGACGCTGCTGCAATAACTTGAGAACCGTCTGCAAACTGACTTGCAAAGTTTGGGTTTGAGGGGGAAAAGGCAGGATGGTAGACCCGCAGACACGAACCCACACCCAGCCTGACATTTGCCTGTCACCATCGCATCATCAAGTGACAAGTGTGTGTGTGTGTGTGTGTGTGTGTGTGTGTGTGTGCTCCAGAGTCGAACTGCCATGCAGAGTTTTCTTGGCTGTGATCCTTTTTGTTTGTTTGTTTGTTTGTCTGACATGAGTCGGGTGACGGCTCACGTTGTAAATCAGTTTTACATCTGGCAGTCCATAGGCACGTGGCTTTGTGTCCTTGGTTAGAATCCCCACCGCGCACCATTTCTCACTCCCTGCCTCCCGGCTTCTCTGCTTCCCTTTGCCCCTTCCTTCGTCATCCCTCGGAGCTGGTCCTGGAGTAAAGGCTGCCTCCTCATCTCAAATGGCTGGTGATTCTAAGGTGTGGCCACCTCACCAGTGTTGTTCCCCTTGCAGACCTGTCTTCTGTTTGGCTGACGGCTGAGCCTCGGGAGTGAGCTCTCTTCGGGACCTCAGGGGTGACCAAGGGCTGTGGTCTCAGAGCTCCGTCTGTCTCTAGCCCACAGCAAGCCCGGGCTGCGTTAGGATGCTGAGCTTGGCTCCAGGTGTCCTCGCAGCCTGTGGTCCCTTTCACAGCCATGGCAGGGGTGTGTGCGTGTGTGCAGGGTAGGGGGGGCTCTATGGAAGCAGATCACTGGGCCTTTGGGTGGGGCACTGGGTGGGTTTGAACCACCAGCCTTTCAGTTAGTCGTCCATGGCAGGGGCAGACAAACTTTTGAGACAGAAGAGCCAATCCTGTCGCTTCCAACAATTAAAAAAGTATCCGAGAGCCATCGGGGCCTTTGTACCCACCAGTGAAATCCCTCCCGTGATCTGAAAAAGAAACTATGGTAGCTGTGTCTCCAGCTTCCACATTATTTCCCAGCCGAATCCGGGCCAGGGCACACTGTCTGCATCACCCTCGGGCCTCACACGCCCCTCCCCCAGGCCGACGGGTTGGAGTTGGTTCAACCAGGAAGGAGATGCTGACGCTGAGCACCGGCACTGTGCGCTTTCCACCCAGGATCCCGTCTGATCCTCACGGCGATGCTGGCAAGTCCGAGCTGCTGTCTGACGTGAGCCCTGTGACAGATGAGCAAGACCGAGGCTCCAGAGCTCCAGGCCACAGGGCTAAGGGCGGCTCACAGGGACTGGATTCAGGACTTGCTGGACATCAAGGCCCTGGCTCCCATGTCATCTCAGGGCCGTCTGCTTGGAGAAAGAGCTGCTGGTTTCTCTGCCATAAGCAGTCCAGGAGGCTTTGCAGTTACCCTTTGGACACACCAGCCGCTCCCACCCCCACCCTGCACAGGGAAGATGAGGCTTTCCACCACCTGAAGAGTCCGGTCGTCTCAGTAGCCCACCAGGGCAGTTCCACCCTGTCCTGGAGGGGCGCCACGCCTCAGAGTTGACTGCATGGCAGTGAGTTTGATTTGGGTTTGCTCTGTCAGCAAGGGTCACTGCTTTCTTTTGGCTTCTTTTCTCCACCCTGACCTCACCAGGCTGAGGACTGGCTCTGCCCTCTCGTGGCAGGGAGCAAGAGCAGACTTCCGGTCTTTAAAGGTTGGCAGCCTCACAGACCCGAGGGGCAGCTCCGCGCTGTTCTGCAGGGCTGCTAAGAGTTGGAATCCACTCGAGGGCTTGAGTCTGTCTCCTGGAGCCGGGACCCCAGAGGCAGGGCAGCCTGTAGCATCACCTGCCCCCACCAGTTCGGCTGGAGAAAAGAGCTTTTCAGTTGAGGGTGGGAGCCGTGGTGGTGCCATGGTTACGCTCTTGGCTGATAACCAACACGCTGCCGGTTTGAGCCCACCCAGAGACTCTATGGGAGAAAAACTCCAATAAGTTATGGACGAGGCCAGAAACCGGATGGGGCACCCCCCCCTCCACCCCCCGTGTGGTGGAGCCCAGGGGAGAGTTGAGGATCGCCTGGAAGATGCAGAAGAGCAACAGGTGGAGGGCGCAGCATTTCAAACCCCTGCCACCCCCACCCCGAGAGTTGCTGGGCAGATGCAGAGGGTAAGAGGTTTCCTCAGACCCACAGAGCCGCTCTGCTGGATTTGAACCCAGGACCGGACAGGGAGAGCTGTCTTCTCAAGGAAGGACAGTGGCATAGGACAGTGGTTCAGGTGGCCCTGGAGACATCGCCGATCTTGGGCACCAGCACAAAATGAAAGGGACCCACAGGGCTGGCCTGGAGCAGGACTGGGAGGGTGACCATGGGGGGGCTGCCGGCGGCCTGCTCAGAGCTGAAAGCCCAAGACAGAGACCCAGAGGGGATTCACTGCAGATCACCACCCCCGTCCTAGAGGACACAAATGACTTGCCCTCCATGACGAACCCAAAGGGGGGCAGTTCAAACCCAGCCCCCAGACCTCAGAAGAGCCACCTGGCGTGGGAACGGACTCACCCCCCCACCCCCGCCCCACTGCCCCACTGCCATACCTGTGACCCAGGCAGGCCTGGTGGGGTCGTCCGTTTATGCCCAGACTGGACACCCCCCCTCCCCCGGGGAGTTAGAGGTCCACTGGGACTCCAGTCCCATCACTTTGTTCTCTCTACACCCAGTGACGCCGGCCTCTGAGCCGTTTCTGTGTGGGAGGGGCCGGGGGAAGGGTGCTCTGGGCACAGAGGGGAGAGTCTGCTGTGTCACCACAGAGAACATTCCGGTTATGCAGGAAGAGCCCAGTCCTTGAGGCCTGCCACCCTTTGACTTCTATTTCTGCAGCATCAGCCTTCTCGAGGGCAGTGTGAGGAGGAAGGAGCAGGCCCGTGGCAGGGAGACTGATCTGGTCGTCACCGGAGCTGGGCCCCGGCTTTTTCTCCACCTCTGTTTCCTCGCCTGTAAAGGGAGGCAGGTGCGGCCCCCAGCTGCCATGAGAACCCAGTGCCAGGGTGCAGATAACCATTCTCTGTCCCCTTTGTCACGCCCTCCTGCAGGGAAGTTAGTCAGCTCTCACGAGCCAGTTCTGAAACGTGGAGCCCAGCTGTCACCAGGGACAAAGTTCAAACCACAGGCAAACCTGGTCCTGAGGAGCCACCGGGGCTCTGTACCAGCCTGCCCAGTGTGGCCACAGAAAGCCTCAGGTCGATTCCACCGGTGGCGCCCCCACAGGTTAGAGAGGAGAACTGCATGGGGCTTGCTTGGCTGTCCTCCTGACCGAAGCAGATCACCAGGCCTGTCTTCCCTATCTTTCACAGAGGCACTGGTGGGATCCAACCACCAACCTCTAAGTAAGTAGTGGAGCACACACCCTCCACACCACACAGGACCTACGTAGATTTGTAACCGTCGGTCTAGTCCAGGGGCCCGTAAACTGCGGCTGCTGAGCTATATGGGCCTCTGCTGGTACATACTCTAAAGCCAAATGAAAATGAAACTATCAGAGTTTCTTGCGAAGGATCATATTCAGCAAATGGTGATTCCGTCTGTCTCTGAAAATAGGTTATGGCTCTCGAATCATTTTTAAGTTGTGAGGGATCGGCTTTTCTGTTTCAAAAGCTTGTCGGCCCTGGTTTAGCAGAAGCTGTTGAAATCTCTTACGGTCGCCATATTCCCCCCACCAGATTTCTTTCTTTGGGGGTCCCCACTGGAAGTAAATGGAAAAGTTTGATCCACTCGTGTACCTGCCCAGCTTGACACAAACCAACTCCTGTCCTGGTTTGCTCGAATCCTAGTGTGCATGGCCTGTGAGTTTGGCACTTCAAGACTCCAGTCCTCAGGTTTCCCTGGGGATCATAATGCCTAACCCTCCCACTTAACAAGAGATACATCTGCCAGCCCCTCCTCTCTCCACTCTCAGTGGGGTGGCCCTGCAGAGGGAGGGCTTAGTGCTGTGGCTGGTTAACTTCGGGGTGCATTAAGAGAGCTGGTACGGCTCAGATTGGTGGACCCACTCCGAAAGCTTCTCTCAGTGGGTCAAGACTTAGCACTGCTCTCTGGTGGTGTAGTGGTTACACGCTGGGCTGTAAGCCTCATGGTTGGCAGTTTGAAACCACCAGTCGCTCCTCGGGAGACAGATGGGGCTTTCTACTCCCACCCAGTCATAGTCTTGGAAACATTGTACAGGTGGGTAGCGATGAGTCAGCATCGACTCCATGGCAGGGAGTTAATGGGCTTCCCACGGAGCACTGGTAGTATGGGTTGCTACCCACAAGGTCAGCAGTTCAAAACCACCAGCCACCCCTCTGCTTTCTACTCCGATATAGACCTTGTGGGTCTCAGAAACCCACAAGGGCTGTTCTACTCTGTCCTATAGGGTCGCTGTGAGTCGGAATTGACTGGATGAGAGTGATCAGCATCCCAGGGGACGCCATGCTGCAAGGTCAGGGTCCAACTTTGAGGACCACTGGATGAGCAGAATGAGGAAAGGGGAGTCTGGCACTAAGCTGCCGGGTCCTTAGTTCTACTGCTTTCTGGCCATGCTGGTCTGGGCGTGTCTCTAGCCCCTCTCTGTCACCGCAGCCTTGTTGGTAAAAGCAGGGATCCTACTGGTCTCTGTCTTGCAGTGTTGTCTGGCTGGTCGGATGGGTTAGCATGTGTCACTGTGGGCTGGGTGCATAGTAAGTGCTCAGGATGAGTCACTGTTGCTGGTACCGCCAATAGCCCGCCAGGCTGCGGCTCAGGCTTATATAGTGGCCATGTGACATAGAGGACATGGCCGCCCCTCAAAGAGGGGGAAGAGACCCACGTCACATGCTCACAGGGACTCTGTGACACTGTCTGTGGAAAGGGGCTCTGTGCGTGGGGGACTCTGGACAAGGCCAGGTCCTTGCAATTAGTTGTGGGAAGAATGCGACCTGCCCTCCAGTATTTTATTATATAAGCAAACCTCTTTCTTTACTTCTCCGAGCCTCCGTTTCTCCATCGCTACAATATTAGCGAGGGCCTCCATGGGGCTGGAATCTGTTTTGAGAACCCCAAGTTCTTCCCACCACTCTCAACCAGGATCGGAGTCCCCAGCAGGGGCTGACTGCCGCTTACGTACTAATCTATAGTGAACAGTGGCACATGGCTTCGAAGATGTGGTGGGGGGAAAAACCACAAAAAACACGTGAAGCTATTCACTGCTGAAGTAAGCACAGGTAAGCCCGTGGCTGCCGTGATCACTGGGTGCTCCAGCCCTGTCAAGAACTGTGCATTTGAAAAGAGGCTTTGATTCCATAGGAAGATGCCGTGGGATTGGGAGAGAGGCCTAGGAGCAAGACCTTTGATAGGGTGAAACTATGTGAAATTGTTCACTGGAGATTAATAAGGTAAGCACATGCTTTCTTTGCTTATTGGGTAACCCAACGCTGCATTCTCACCTTTAGCTTGTTCCAGAGTCTGGGTTTCAGGTAGGGTCAGTACTGATGAATGGCCCGGCCCAGAACAGCAGCCTAATTGGAGAACCCTCCAGTTTGAAGCCTGCGCCAGCTTCCCAAGCCGACCAGTCGCCTCTCCTAGACTCCAGGGTCCTCTCGCCTACAGGGATGTGATGAAGATTAAACAGGAGAAATGGTGGGGTGTCCTGGCAGAGCCTCGCCAGGCCAGGCGACAGCCCTCAGCAAAGGCGTCTCTGCTTCTGGCAGACGCCCTCAGAGACCCCTCCCGGGCTGCCTTCAAGCATCTTGCCTCTGGGAGCCATAAACTCTGTAACTGAATTCCTTGCAGCCATAAGAGGTTTTGAAGCAACTTTATTCTCTGGGAGAGAGGTGGAACAGCCCCCCTTCTTTCTTCAGGAGGGGAGGGGGCAGTTAGAGGCCTGTTTAATTTAATTTAACGCACCGTGGCTTGCCAGGTTGCCCCTGGTAACAGCTTCAGTTGCTGCTTCAGTGACAACCAGAAGGATTTTAAAGAGACAGCCCGGGCCAGAATTACACAGTCTCCAGCAGCTTCACCACGGGGAGAGAGGTCTAACGCCCAGGTGCTCTGTGCAGGCCATTAACCCCATGCCATCTCCACTGCCATCACGGGCAACTCCGTGAGACGCCCTGCAAATGTTACTTATCAGTTGGGTTTGATGAGGATAGTGTTTGGGATTGGTCCACAGTTGTCACTTGGCTATTTATTTATTGATTGATGCAATATCTGTCTTCAAGGTGAGAGGAAGCAGCGTGGGCATGCTTAGGAGTTGTCCCTGCAATTCAGACATCCTGCCACCAGGTGGTAGTATTGTATATGCTTAGTGCAGACTGTAACCAGGTGTGACCTTGAGGAAGTCACTTCACCCCTCTAGTCTCAGTGTCCTCAAACAGGTTCCATGGGTCAACTGAGTGCTGGATCAGGAAATCTCGAGTTGACCTCTCAGTCCTGCCCTGTGCTACTAACTGGGGTTTGGAGCTCGTGGTTTAATCTCTCACAGCCGGGCGGCTGTAAACTTCGGAGCCAGGAAGAGCCTTGAAAGCAGCATGTTCTCCCATGCTGGAGCCCCATGGTGCGGGGAAAGGTTCCAGGCCCCCCAGAAGTGGATGGTGGGTTCTCTGGAGCCTCAGCCTCATAAGAAACTAAAGTGGACAGGCTGTCCTGGGCCCTGCGTGCTTAGCTGGAGCCCAAAGAAGAAGGAAAGGGCCAGGTGTTTGGGAAGCGTGTGTCCCAGCAGGTGCTGCCCTCCCAACTCCCGCGAGGCCAATACTGCCACCCCACTTTGCGGCGGTAAGGACATGGCCTCGCCTGCAGGCTTGCCCACTTCACTAACCGCCATTGAGCTGATTCTGACTCACAGCGACACCACTGGACAACACAGAACTGCCCCTGTGGGTTTCTGAGAATGTGACTCTTTACAGGAAGCCTCCTCTTTCTCCAGTGGAGCAGCTGGGGGTTTTGAACTGCTGACCTTGAGGTCAGCCGGCCAGCAGGTAGCCACTGCACCACCAGGGCTCCTCTCTCACACAGTAGGTGCTCAGCGATGCGAGTGGAACTGTTCGCATCCACCCAGCCTGAGGGTGAGAGGGTGAAGGGAGGGGCCGGGACTGGGGGATGGGGGACATGGTGAGAGCAGGCATGAGCCTGGAGATGAATGACAGGAGAGTCATGCAGAGGGAGGGGAGTCCCAGGCAGAGCTGCTGATATGCACTAGGGGTTTTATTGGTTTTCATTAAAATTCCTTCCCGAGGCAGGAGCAGCTACTCCCATAAATAACGGCATAAATATTTTATCTGGTTCCCAAGTCGGTCTAAATGCAGGGCAAGGTTGGCAAGAATCATAGCAGGGGAAACAATTCAGGGGGCGGGGGGCCAGGATCCAGCTACACTGGACTCACTTAGCATGCCCTGAGGGGCTTTCTCAGAAAGGCTGAGGGAGGGGCCGGGGCTGGCGTTTGGATTGCCAGGCAGAGAGATGGCAGCCTGTGCTGGTGGCACAGAGGCAGGGTTGTCCAGAGCGCAGTTGGGGAGCCAGGTGGAGGGAGCAGAGCTCGGTCAGTGGGACAGGAGGGGCAGGATTCACCGGAAATGCACTTCACACCCGCTCCGTGATGGGCACCCAACTAGGAGATTTTACACCCATCATTACCACCAAGTGCAGTGACTTGCCCAAGGTCTCTCAGCCAGGACTAGGGTCAGGGGTGCTGAAGGCCAAGCCCTTCCACGACACTGGCTGGCTGCGAGGGTCTCGGAGGGGCGCTCTGTGTGCCCTGATGACAGCAGCTTAGCGGTCCTCTGCCTCCTCAGGTGCCCATGGAGGAGAAGAGGGGCTGGTACTTCACCATGGCAACGCTCTTCATCAGGTCAGGCTGCACGGTGTGGCAGGGGGACCCCAGGCCGTGGGGCGAGGGGAGCCTGGGAGGGGCTTGAAGCAGCCTGGGGGCAACCAGGAGGAGGGGCAGGCCAGCCACGTGCCCTTCTTGATCCCAGGCTAGATGGCATCTCCCTGGAGCTGGGCAGTGAGGAGCAGAAGCGACTGCCAGCCTTCAACCGCACGCTGACCCTGCTCCGGCAAGTCCTCAAATCCTCAGACCCCCACCATCGAGGTAAGGGCTGGCGGGAGGGGCGCGGGGGTTGGGGCAGCCTGTGCCTGGCTGGCCTGTATGGATCACAACCTGCTGACCCCACCTCCAGCGCTGTCTCCCTCTCTGGGACCTTGGCACCCCTGTCTCTTGTTGGTTTGCTCGGTGCAGTTATGTGAGGCCTGACGCCCATCTGTGGCTGGGGGAACGGGGGCTCTGTTGGAGACAGGCCCAGTCCGTTTCCCACAAGGCCTCACAGCTGGAACAGGGACCAGGGCTCCCGGGGTGGGGGGGCGTCACAGGATCCCTGTGCCTTAGATGAGGTCACCAAGTGACATGCTAAACACTGAAAAGTCACACCAAAGAGGTGTTCGTTCGCTCATTCATTCATTCATCACTTGCATATCCCCACCTCCAACCTCTCTCTCTCTCCGTCCCCGGGACACTCAGTGATTTCATGTCACTCTCCCTGCGGATAAGGAGCCCTGGTGGCATAGGGGGCTATCAATAGGGCTGCTAACCGCTAGGTCAGCAGTTTGAACCCACCGGTTGCTCTGAGGGAGAGAGTGGAGGCTCACTGCTCCTGTAAAGAGGTAGTCTCCAAGTCCACAGAGGCAGATCTGGTCAGTCCTGCAGGGTCACTCTGATGGCGATCACCACTAGCACTGAGCTCCATTCAGTTCAGATCCCATTCCTCTGAGGCAGTGGTTCTCAACCTGTGGGTCGCGACCCCTTTGGGGGTTGAATGACCCTTTCACAGGGGTCCCCTGATTCAGAATAGTAGCAAACTTACAGTTATGAAGTAGCAACGAAAATAATGTTATCGTTGGTGAGGGGGTCACAACATGAGGAACTGTGCTGTTTAAGCACTCCGTTTGCTAACGGAAGGTTTGAGGTTCAACCCCACGGGTCGTCCTGTGGAAGAAACCTGAGGCAGTCTGCTTCCATAGTAAAGATGACAGCCTGTGGGGAGGGAGGGGGGCGGAGAGGGAGGAGCTGATGCCAAGGGCTCAAGTAGAAAGAAAATGCTTTGAGAATGATGATGCAACATACGTACAAATGTGCCTGACACACTGGATGGATGGCTTGTGATAAGAACTGTACGAGCCCCCAGTAAAATGACTTTAAAAGCTGACAGCCCGGGCACCCTCGTCTAAGACCGCTCTTTTCCGACCTGCAGGGTGGCTGGGAGTCGGAACGGACTCAGCCGTGGATTTGGATGTTTTCCGGGTGTGGGAGGAACCCCCTTTGTCAACATGGAGACCGACAGCCTGGGGTGGGGCTGGCTCACCCCCCATGCAACTCTCCTCCCTCTCCCACTGCCCCCTTGAGACCCCTCTCCTACTCGCCCCACAGCTCTGGCCTGGTGCTACCTCGGGATCCTGATGGAGAGAAAGGCCACCTTCTCCACCACCCCCCTGGGCGTCCACGACTGCGGGTACTCGGGGACCGACCCCCTGGACTGCTTCGGCAAGGTGGGAGCCCCAGCCGCACCCACTCCCCATAGGAGAAGGGGCCTGACCCCTTCCCCCCACAGCTCCCCACCGTGTGCCCCATCCAAAGGAAGGACCCTCACGCCAGACTTTCTCTGGAATGCCCCATTCCTCCTTGACTAAGACTAAGGCCCTCCCCACGCCCAGCCCCGCGGCCCACGTGTCAGCTGTTCAGTTTCCAAATACACCCCCACCTTCTCCTGTAGCCTTCTGTCCAATGTCGTCCCCTCCACAGGAGTTCCCTCCCTCCCCCACTGGCAGAGTGGAAAGAAGGAGGGTTCAGCTGGGCCCCGTGCCCCTTGCCAGCTCTGCCTAGTTCTAGGGCCAGCACTGCAGGCAAGCCACTGAGCGCTCAGCGCCCCGGCGTTCATTGCTGGTCTGTCTGCCCATAGGTTGCCAAGTGGCTCTCGAGGTAGGCAGTGGGCAGAGTTGTCCACTGTAAACATCACAGGGTGCGGCCCAAGCCTCCCCACAGGCACCTTGGTTTGGGGGACAGCCTGGTGTCTGGAGCCTTCCGGGGAAGCCCAGGGCCCCATGGTACTCTCCGCTGTGAGCTGTCCGCAGCAGCCCCTCCCTGGGTGAGGGAGGAGCAGCTTCTCAGGGAAGACCATGGATCTGGCCTGGCTCACCAGTGTTCTGAGAGCTGCTTCCAATGCCGCAAATGCACTCCTTCCTTGGGAACCCCCTGAGTGGCTGTGCTCAGGGAGGACCGGCAGGGGCCCTGCCCCAAAGGGGCACACCTTCTCACGGGCAAGGCACACAAGACCCACCGGGCAGCCCCGCTGAGGAGCGCTCTGTCCCAGGTGGAAGCTGGGGGCTGCCTCAGGGTGGGGGAGGGCCCTGGCCTCCTCCTCCTGTCCCCGCAGACACAGGGAGGGGTCTGCGCGAGGTAAACCTGGCAGTGACTCTCAGGAGTTGAGTGCCACTGGGCTGTACCCACAAGTGTTGGGATCCATGATGCGTCTGAACTTACAGGCAGGTGGCTTTGGGAACACAAGCCCTGCGGTGATAGGGCTTCCTCAGAGGTGGGGGTCCCGTCGGTGAGGCACTGTGTAGCTGGTCCTAGGGGTGCAGTGGGTTGCAGTTGGGCTGCTAGCCACAGGTTAGTAGTTCAAATCCACCAGCTTCTCCATGGGGGAAAATGAGGCGATCGGCTCCCGTAAACCCTAGACGGGGACACCAAGAGTTGGAATCGGCTGGAGGACAGTGAGTTTTGAGTTCGGCTCTCGCTAACCACAGACAGAGCCTGCTCTTCTCACACACACGGAATCCAGGAGCCGGAATGGGAGTGCTGATACCAGAGGACAGGGGGAAAGGAGGGAGAGAGGGGAGGACGGGGGAACCAATCACGATGATCGACACATAACCGCACCCCCCAGGGGAACAAATAAAAGAAGACACATGGGGGAAGGGAGACAGTAGTCGGTGTAAAATATGAAAATAATAATCATTTATCAGGGCGTTATGAGGCTGGGGGTGAGGAGGGGAAAAGGAGGAGCTGATACCAAGGGCTCAATAGAAAGTAAATGTCTAGAAAAGAGTAATGGAAACATATGTACAAATATGCTTGATACGATTGATGAATGGATCGGTTGTATGATGTAAACAAATTTTTAATTTAAATTTTAAAAGCATCTGCTCTTCCCCTTGTCCCCTCCCCAGGCCATCGAGACTGCCAGGGGCCAGCCCCCCGTGCTGAACCGCCTGGCCAAAATCTTCCACTTCCTGGGGAAGCAGGACATGGCCATTGGAACCTGCAACATGGCGCTGGACGTCCTCCGGGACCCGGAACTCAACTGGCAGGCCTACTGCACACGGGCCAAGGTACCACTGCCCCCCTCCCCATCCTAGCCACACACCAGCTCCCAGAGCCCAAAGGTTATGGATGCTTGGTGGTGGCCAATTTGTGTTCTAAACGGCTGGTGAGTGAATGAAGGGGGCCTTGCCACACGGCAGGACATCCTCCCGCAATACCTGATCCGGGACCCTCTAGCCTCTGCTTGATCAGCACCCAGACTGCCCTAGGTCCCCGTCTGGTGGCAAGCCACTTACCATTCTCAGCCCCCAGTCCCCAAACTGTAGGGTTTGGGTGACTACCCACGGCCATCGCGTGGATTTCGACTCACAGTGATTCAGTGGACGGTGGAGAACTGCCCTGTGGGTCTGAGACTGTAACCCCTCCCGGGAGTAGAAAGCTGGTCTTTCTCCCAAAGAACAGCTGGTGGTTAGCAACCCACCGTGTAACTGCCACACCGTCAGGGCTTCAACACCGGGTTTCTGAGACTGGAACCCTTTATGGGAGCCGCCAGCGTCATCCTGCTCCCACGGGGTGGCTAGCGGGTTTGAACTGCCAACCTTGTGGCTAGCAGCTCAATGCCTAACCCACAGTGCCACCAGAGCTCCATAAGGTACGGATAACGACACCTCTTTGTAAAGGCTGCCAGAAGTCAAATCTGAAGCCCGTTTCCTGGCGTGCAGGAGGTGGTGTTGAAAGGCAGAAGGTGACCTGGTAGGACACAGGTTAAGCTCTCAGCTGCTGACTGAAAGGTTCCTGGTCCAGGCCCGCCCTGTGGTTCCACAGGGAAAGACCTGCCAATCTGCTTCTCTCAAGGACACCAGCTGCTGTCCGTTCCGTCTCAGAGGGGCCCGAAGGACAACAGAACCGAACGCAGCCGCTCCGCGCCATCCTCACAGTAGTTGCTGTGCCTGCGCCCGCTGATGCAGCGTGGTGTCGTGTCGCTCCATCTCCCTGAGGGCCTTGCTCTTTTTCGCTGCCCCTCCACTTCGCCAAACACGATGTCCTTCTCTACGGACTGGGCTCCCCTGACCACAGGTCCAAAGCACGAGAGACAAAATCTAGCCATCCTTGCCTCAAAGGAGCATTCTGGCTGTACTTCTTCCAAGACAGACTTGTTTGTTCTTTGGGCTGTCCGTGGCACTGTCAGTGTTCTTCTCCAGCACCGCAATTCAAATGCATCCATTCTTCTTTGCTCTTCCCTGTTCACTGCTCAGCTTTCCTATGCATAGGAGGTGATTGAAAACACCGAGGCTTGGGTCAGGCGCACCTTAGTCCTCAGAATAACATCCTTGCTTTCCAACATTTTAAGCGGTCTTGTCAAGGATTTCATCTTGCTTGAACCCATGATCAATGCTCTTTGAAGGAGTCAAGAGACCAAGCGACGTATTGCATTGGGTCAACCTGCTGCACGAGACCTGCTAAGAATACAACCTGGGAAACTCAATAGGATGCTTCTGTTCCATCACCTGGGGTCAAGATGGATCAGACAGCACCTAACACCACCACCGGAGCCCTGATAGCATAAGTGGAAGTTAGCAGTTCAAAACCACTAGCCACACCTAGGAGGAAAGACGAGGCTTTCAACTTCTGTAAAGAGTTGTAGTCTCAGAAACCATAAAAAATCACTACCATTGAACCAGTTCAAATCCACAGCAACCCTATAAGGCAGGATGGAATTGCTCCTTAGGGTTTTCAGGACGACAGATTCTTACACGAACTGACAGCCTCCTCTCACCCTTGCATAGAGGCTATTGGGTTTGAACCACTGACCTTGCCCTTGGCAGCCCAATGCTTATCATATTACGCCACCAGGGCTCCTTACACATAGAAGCAGTTCGGTGCAGTGAGTCAGTGCTTTGCCTCTGAACACATCCCGTCATGGTTCGAAATCCCACTTCGCCACTTAAATGCTGCTGGACTTTAGGCAAAATACTCCTGCCCAAATGCTGGGGCTCAGTTTCCCCCTCTGTAGCATGGAGGCAACAGTATCTACCTCGTAGGGTTGCGGTGAGCATTAAATTGGATTTTGTGAGTGACCCTCAACACATACTAAGCTGAGATGGCATGACATTAGTGCCGAGTCAAGGCACATTTAGGACCTGACTCACAATCTTTTGAGGTCGTCCCTCTGTGGGCATTCAGCTCAGCAAGTGCCAAGTTTAGCCCCCCGCTAGTCCCAGATCAGCCTCCTGCAGTGCTCACATCTGCTCCAAGAACCCAGACTCTGGTTGACGTCCCTCCAGGCAAAACAGCGCCCCTGTCCTCCCCAGTACCTTTGCTGGGACCTGGCGGCCAGTCTGCTCTCCGTCTTGCTGTCTGTGACATCACCATTGGGCCCACAGTCAGAAGGCCGGGAATCCTGGAGGCACTTCTGTGACAGTCTGCGTTTGCCAAGGGCTTTCCTATCCGTGGATTCATGTCATCCCCACAAGACTCCTCTGAAAGGCCGGCATGTCCTTCTACAAAGGAAGCTGCTTGAGCTCAGAGAGGTAGCAAACTCACCAACGTCCTGCATTCAAGTCCAGTCAGATTCAACTTAGACTCTCCTGCTGTTCCCGTCACTGCAGACCTGACTCCTGTCTTCCCAGCATGCTTGCTGCCTCCCAGCAACTCCAAAGGGCACACTTCCGGCTCGGATGACCAGACTCGCAGCAGGCTGGGGCGAGGAGGAGAGGAGAGAGGGGGAGAACTGCATCAGCTTCATCCGTGCTGTGACCTATCAGCTCCATAGGGAGCTGGCCGCATGACCTCTCATCTCCCTCTGCCAGCCCCTTGCCCACTCCCTTCTAGCCACCCTGGCCCCTTCCTGACCCTTGGCCTGTGAGACTGGGTCTTGCCTCAAGTCTGACTTCCAGCAGACGTCCTCCCTCACCTCCTAGAGGTCTTCACACCGCAGGCAGCCTCTAGTGGTCGATTTACTTAAAATGTCAACCCTTTGCCAATACTGGGGTCTACCTTGCCAGGCAGGTGTTCTCTTTAGCACGTGTTACTCCTTAGCATACGATGTACTTACCTCTTTACTGTTTACTTAGTGCCCAGAACAGTAGCTAACAGAGTAAGCTCTTGATGGAGGAACTGAACACCCACTATAAGCTATGAGCCCTGCTGCCCTGGTGGTTATTCTTTGGGCTGCTGACCTCAAGTATAGCAGTTCGAAATCACCAGACACTCCATGGGAGAAAGACAGGGCTTTCTACTCCTGTAAAACTGCCCACCAGGGCAGTTCTTTTTTTTTTTAATAGTTCATTGTATTGGGGACTCATGCAACTCTTATCACAGTCCATACATCCATCCATTGTGTCAAGTCCACTTGTACATTTGTTGCCATCATCATTTTCAAAACATTTTTCCCCTAGATGACTTTAAAAAAAAGTCATTTTATTGGGGGCTCATACAGCTCTTATCACCATCCATCCATCCATTGTGTCAAGCACATTTGTACATTTGTTGCCATCATCATTCTCAAAACATTTTCTTTCTACTTGAGCCCTTGGTATCAGCTCCTCCTTTGTTCCCCTCCCTCTCCCACCCTCCCTCCCTCACAGACCCTTGATAATTTAGAGATTTTTTTTCTCATGTCCTACACTGTCCTACCTTTACCCACTTTTCTGTTGCCCATCCCCTTGGGAGGGGGCTATAGGTAGATCATTGTGATCGGTTCCCCTATCTCCCCCCACCTTCCCCTTACTCTCCTGGTATGGCTACTCTCATTATTGGCCCTGAGAGGTTATCTGTCCTGGATTCCCTGTGTTTCCAGCTCTTATCTGTACCAGTGTACATGCTCTGGTCTAGGCGGATTTGTAAGGTGGAATTGGGGTCATGATAGAGGGGGTGTGGGAGGAAGCATTAAAGCACTAGAGGAAAGTTGTATGTTTCATCAGTGCTATACTGCACCCTGGCTGGCTCTTCTCCCACTGGGGCAGTTCTAACCTGTCCTCATACCCTGTGCTATGAGTTGGAATCCACTCAACAGCAGTGAACTAGGCTATGGCTTCTCAGTAGCCATGGTAACCCCCAGGGAGGACATCAGTGTACTCGTTTTTCAGAAGGGGGAAATATAGCTTACAATATATCTTCCAGGTCGCATGGCTAATGAGGGGAGGGGAGAGCCAGAGTTCTAACGCAAGTCCAGCTGAATCCAAAGCCCAGGCTCCCCAGCCCACGGTGCTGTCTTGTAGCCTGAACCTACCCCAGTGGCTGTAAAGCATTGATACCTCTCACAACAGCCACCTTCGCTTTCTTACTTCCTCCTGCTGGAATCTCTAGATGTTCTGAACGTTGCCGGTGTGGCGGGGAGCAGGGAGGGAGACAGGAAGTGGGGATGGAAATGGGAAGGGTCTGGAGTCCTTCGTAATTCCACATGTGTAAATCGAAGCCTGTTCTGTCCAAACTGCTGGCTCACAGTGGAGACAGGATTTGAAACATTGCCCGATCCTGTGCCACCTGAATGATGGCGGTTGTCTGAGCTCACTGTCGTGACGAAGGTCTCCCTGAGGGTGTTCATGGTGACGCCGTCCTGTGGGACAGGCCCCCTCTCCACGGCACCTCCATCCCAGTGCCCGTGTCTCCTCTCTCCGCGCGCATCTCACCACAGGCAGTGGCTTTGTCTGCTTGCTGTTTGCGATGCGCTCGCCTGCCAGAACGTGAAGCCCCGCCGGGCAGGCTTCATCCGTCTTGTTGCCACTGGCCCTCCTGCCACGGGGGCCCACGCCCCTGGGGAATGAACGAGCGAATGACTGAAGGGCTCTTCCGCTGTGGCCTCCTCACTGTACCGCTGGGGAAACTAAGGTCCAGAGGGGGCAGCCGCTAGTCCATGTTGGCACAGACGAGCACTGACTGCCGGCTCCTAGCTGCCCTACAGAACTGCCCCAAGTTACCACTGTGAGAAAGGGCAGAAAGGAGGACGGGGGTCCTTGCCTTGAGATGCTCCCTGATCGACTCTCTCTGTCGGCAGATCCACATCAAAACTTACCTGCATGACCTGGAGCGGGCCAAGATGGGACTCGGGGGCATGCCTGACAGGAACCACCTGGCCTGCGCCAAGACTGACCTTGAGGAAGTGGTCAAGGTGTGCCCAGGCATCAAGACCTACCTGGACATCAGCCAGGTAAGGCAGCCTCTGAGCTTAGCTCTGGTCGATGCATAACCAAGAATGTACTCCATGCCTAAGGAGCCCTGGGGGTGCTGCTGGGCTGATAGCCACAAGGTTGGTGGTTCAAAGCCACCAGCCGCTCCACAGGAAAAAGAGGAGGCTGTCTGCTCCCATAAAGATGTCTCGCCTCAGAAACCCTGTGGA
Source organism: Echinops telfairi (assembly GCF_000313985.2). Taxonomy (NCBI): domain Eukaryota; kingdom Metazoa; phylum Chordata; class Mammalia; order Afrosoricida; family Tenrecidae; genus Echinops; species Echinops telfairi. The sequence continues at coordinate 72,732,451 of NW_022104341.1, forward strand.
GGGTCACTGTGAGTGGCACTCAGCTCTAGAGCAGTGGGTTTGGGGGTTCGGCTGGGTCTGACCACTGAGGAAAGAGCGGGGGTAAGGCACTCCCCCTGCCTCGTCACAGTCCCGCCTCTCAACCATGCTGATGGACAGCGTGACGGGCAGGACCTGGCACTTTCTACACACCGACTAAGTGTGCATTCAGTAAGAAGTGCCGTCTGTGCCTGGGGCTGCCAAGGTGGCCACCATGTCCGTTTTCCCAGGGGAGAGTGAGAGTGGAGGGGCAGGAACTGACATCTGAGCACAGCCTCTCTTTCCCACCTGAGGATCCTGCGAGGGGGAGGGGACACCGTTTGTGATTGCTAGCTGTCGAGGGGGCCTGGATGAATGGATGATGACTGGTTGGTGAACGACCGAATGTATGAAGGAACAGATGGACGGATGGAAGGATGGGACCGAGAGTTCGTGACCTCCAGGAGGAAAGCTCACCCCTCAGCCTCCCGCCACAGGTGTACTACTACATGGGCGTGGACGCCGTGCAGGAGCTGATGGCGGTGGACGAGGCGGCGCTGAACCAGGCCCTGGTCTTCCTGGCCAAGGCCAGTGAGTGCGAGGTGGGCGCGACGCTGCCAGAGCTGCAGCTGCTTCGTGGCAAATGTCTGCGCATCAAGGGTGAGGAGGCCAACGCAGCGGCCTGCTTCAAGCGCGCCGTGGAGCTGGACGACACAGGCTCCTGCCACACCGAGGGCTTCGGCTGCCTGCTGGAGGCGCTGCTGGCGCAGCGGAGCCAGGAGCTGCTGAGCGACAGCGAGCTGGGCCGCGAGGTGGACGTGTGGCTGCGCCGCGCCCAGGACAAGTACCCGGCGGGGCGCCTGCGCCAGGAGCTGCAGCGCGTGTGGCGCGGCCACACGGACGAGGTGCTGGGGCTGGCCCGCGCCTTGGTGGCCCAGGGCCGGCTGGCGCTGGTGCGGCTGCTCTTTGAGGCCATGGAGCTGGAGGGCGAGGGCGCCGCAGACCGGCCGCTGGCCTTCTGAGAAGCCTGCGCCCCGGACCCAGCTGATTGAACCAGGACTGGGCACCGGGAGCAGAGCAGAGCCCCTCAGCTTCCCTCTGGAGAACTTTGAAAGGAGACTTTGAACCTCTAGGGCGCTTGGAGGCCTGAAGGAGGTGGGGCCCAGTTTTATTAGCTAGCTGGGGGAGGCCGGAAGGCCAGTCAGCATCCTTATGGGAGTGGCTGCGTGAAGGACAAGAAAGGGCCAACCTGCCAAAGACGGAACGTGGCCGTGAGTCTCAGGAGACAGAGATAGCCGCTTCAGTGGGGCCATTTCCTAGTCCCGGGGGCCAGTGTGTGTCTTTGGAGTCTCAGGAAGCACACGTTGGCCTTACAGCAACTCCCGTGTGACTTGAGTCAGTTTGCCATCAGCGTCGGCCCTAGTGGTTGGTTGTTCGAATCCCGCGGCTGGGCTGCAGAAGAAAGGCTTGCTGGCCTGCGTCTCCAGAGTGCCCGGGAGCAAACCCTGTGGAGGGCTTCTGGCAAGTGGCACCTGGAGTCGGAATCAGCTCAAAGTTCCTTGCTCTGCCGCTGTCTGTTGTGTTTCCTTTGGCCTCAGGCCCACCCCCCCTGCGGGGCTACGGGTGGAGGATGAGAGAGCCCATCCCAGCCTCCAGAGTGCAGTCAAAACCATAGGCTCCTACGCTTATGTGGCCTATACTGTGCCTCCTTTCCAGAAAGAAAAAACAGTACTCAGAGCCTCCCTGACCATTAAAAGCATTAGTTCTCAACCCATTATCCAGGATACATGGAGTGGACCTCTCTGGTTTTGCAGCCCCTCTAGTTGTTCAAGTGCCCACCAGGGGGACCCATAGGGGCACTTTGGGAGACCAGGGGAAGCTATCGAGAGGCTTTGGCTGGCCGCGCAGGCGGCCTCTGCCCCCTCCACACCAACCAGACACATCCTGCATTCATGACCTTTCCTCAGTCCCCTGGGGAGGAGCGTCTGGCCAGCCCTGGGCCATAGACTCTGGCCCTTGCCCACCTCTGTGCCGTGAGCCAACTGCTCAGGCCAGGCCGGGCAGTCTCCCGGGACAGGACTCCAGCTGGTGGGGGGAGGCCCAGTAGGTGGGTGATCTTTATTTAATTACAGTGTTGAGCCCTGCAGGACACCACTGCCCACTGGGCTGCTGAGAGGACCACTGTCAGCGACAGAAGCAGGAAGAGTTCCTCGGGGGACCATTCCAGAGTGAACTCCTTAATAGCCCCGTAATCAGAGTAATGAAGGTGAAGCACACCTTGTGCTGCCTGCCCACTCCTTCCTGTGGGCCTGGCAGCCACCCTCAGGCAGCCAAAAACCCACTTAGCAGGGATGAGCAGAGCCTCTTACAGCTGGTGAAGACGGTGGCCTCTCTCGGCCAGAATCTCCCAGCTGGAACGAACCCGAGCCACCCAGTACGTCTTCCAGCCTCCTCCTCTTGTCCAGAGCAGCGAGGGTGCTGAGAGGTGCTTTTAAGCCACATGTAGGCTCCTAGCTCCTAGGCGACGCAAATCCGTTCCCCATGGAGCAACGATGTTCTGTGACATTGGTTGCAGGCCCCGCGACGTGCCAGCACTCTCCCCACATCCGCCTTGGGCTCCCTGTGCCCATTCCGTGCCACCTCTTCCATCCTCCTCCTGCCTTCTTTGCTCTGCATTTGGACAACCGCCACCCTTGTGGTGGACTCCATCCATTTTTGAATGGGCCTGGCACTCCTGGGCAGCACCCATGGTCTGCCATGGGCTGCTAAAGTGAAAGCTAGCAGTTGGGATCCACCCCACAGTGCCAGGGCAGAAGGCCTGGTGATCTGCTTCCATAAGTTGACAGCCAAGCAAACCCTGCGGAGCAGTCCTACTCTAACCCACAAGGCCACCGGAGTCGGCCGAAACTCGAAGGCACAGGTTTGGGTTTTTAAGCTTCCGAGCCTGTCCTTCTATTAAGTGGGAGTCTTCCCCGTCGTTCTCGGTTCAAGCTCACTCTCTGGGCTCGCGGAGAGCAAACCTTACAAGCAGGGGCCCCGTCTTCTCTCTCTCTGCTATGGCACCAGGGACCAGGCTGGGCTCTGACGGGAGAGTCCCTGCCGGACTCATCCTGCAGTCTGCAGGGAGTGGGTGCTCGCAGCTGAAAACAGAGGAGAACAGGGGCTTCTCCCCATCCTTAATCAGGCCCCCGGGAGCACCCTGAGTGCATGCTGGTGGCTGGGTGCCAAGTGATGTGAAATATCTCCTTTTCTCAGGCTGTTAACTTTTTTACTTGTTTAAGGAATGGGAGGATAATGACATTTAGCTCTTTACAACTCAGCAGGACAATGAGCAGATGGAAAGAGATCCCGGGCTTCCAAGCGAGAGATCCTCCCCAGCTCCACAGGACCGGCAGGGCTTGCTCATGGGCAGAGAGACCAGCCAGCCTCCCTCCTTCTCCCCCACTTCAGGCTGCACACCTGACTCCCCACCGGCCCCACCCCACACTTCCCTGCCCCTGCTCAGCCTGTCTCCCTGGTCTCGAGCGCCCTCCCCGCAGCTAGTTCCTGTTGAACGGAGCCCAGTTCACATGCTGGCTACTCACCGGAAGGCTGGGAGTTGCAGCCCTCAGAAGAAAGGCCTGGCGATCTGCTACTGAAAAGCCCACGGAGCACAGGGTGCCTCGGACACAGGTGGGGGTGCATCATGAGGCATAGTTGGTTCCATGGCAACGATTTAGCCAAGGAGCAGCAGAGGGAGGGAGTGTTCTTGGTGAGAAAGCAGTGAGTCAAGAGGACTAGAGCTGTCGGGTAGCTGGCGCCTGTCTGATCACGGACCAATGTCAGCAGAAAAAGACCCCCCCCTACCAGACACACACTGCCCAGTTTAACACTGCTGTAGCTGGTGGTCATTGGGGCAGCTCCACTCACAGAGACCCCCACATCCTCATGTGAAATCCCCTCCTGGCAGCCACTGTGCCAATCGCTCTCATGGAAGATCTCCCTTATTGTCACCGACTCTCTTTTACCAAGCCCCAGTCCTTCTCCACGGACCGGCCCCTCCTGCTGACACAAAGTACATGGGATGAAGCTTCCCCACCCTCGTTCCTGGCAGGCGGCGGCACTGTCCGTGGTCGGAGGCAAAGACGTCCATTCTTCTCCACTTGCTTTCACGCCACGCAGACGGGGCCATTGAAATCCCATGGCATGGGTCAGGAGCGCCTCGGGCCTCCAAGTGGCCACTTGGTTTTTGGACACATGTAAGGGGCCTTCTGCAGCAGATGTGCCCGATGCCAGACCTGTGTCTTTCGGTCTCCTGACAGCTGCTTCCATGAGTGCTGACCGTGGACCCAAGTAAGATGAAATCCTGGACAATTTTAGCACGCTCTCCATTCCTCCTGTCCATTAGTCCCCTGGGAGGATGCTGCTTTCATTTCATGGCGGGGCGGGGCGGGGCGTGGGGGAGATGGAAAGGGGAGGGGAAGAGGTTCCGCACCAGGCGGCAGTCCTTGGTTTTCCTTGGTAAGTGCTTCAAGCCTTCTTTGTTATCTGATCCCACAGTGAAGTCCTAGAACATCGCCATCCTTATCATCACCATCAAAACCGCCAGCCGAGCGCTGGCCTTTGGACCAGTCACCGTGCCTGGTGTCTCCCACACCCAAACTCCGTGTAACCGTCACAAACCCATGAGCACCCATCAGCCCCACCCCCACTGACAGGCGGGACCCGAGGCTCAGCATTTCCCAGAAGCCCCCACGGGACTGCCTTGAAGGACAGGCAGGCTAAGAAGTCTTAAGGGATGGCTCTCACTCGTTGGATGGCTTTCTCTCCTCTCACATACGCTGCTTGATAAACTGAACACTTAGACAATCCTAACGGATTGTCCATGTTTCTGTTTTCCAACCACTCGCTGGCTCTGCGGGAGGATCGGTTCTGCTTGGCATGTAAACGGTCTCATTAAGCAGCAGCTCCTCGGAGAGGGGTGTTTGTCTCCCACAAAGTCAAAGATATAAACAAAAGAGCCCACCTACCCCCTCCCTCCCGGGAGGGAAGAACACATCCCTGCTCAGTGAAGTGGGTGCCCCACTGAAGGTGGTCTCCGGGGTGCAGCGCTGGCCTGCTACTAACAGAAGCACAGCTGGCCCCAAACCGCCAGGAGCACCTTGGGGGAAAGGGCTGGTGCCTTTGCAAAAGATCAAGAACCAAACCCAAACCACAGCCATCACCCCAGTTCCGACTCTTGGCGACCCTCTCTAGGGTTTCGGAGACCACGAACCTTCATGGAAGCAGCCAGCCTCGTTTTTCTCCCGAGGGGCGGCTGGTGGACTTGAATCGCCAGCCTGCAGTGAGCAGTCCACCGCGTATCCCACAGGCCACCTCTCAGCCAGTGCGCCTCCCAAGGAGCGTAGTTCTGCTCCGGAGTCGGAACCAGCAGGACAGCCGCTGGTTTGTTTAGATTTTCTGTGGGAGGCCCCAAGTGCTCCTCCTCTCACTCCGAGGGGTCACCAGAGCTGTCAATCATAATCTCCTGCCTCTCTGAACATAAGGGTGGACATGTGTCCCAACATGGGCCAATAAAAGACCTTCCTGTAGTTTTGACACTGGATCCAAGAGGAAGAACATATTCTTGCCCCTCTGCTGGCACAGCTACAAGCAACGCATGTTCCCAACTGTATGAGTGAGGAGTAGGCTGAGCAATGAGCATCGAAAACCAACCAAACAAACGCTGTTGTCAATTCGATGCCAACTCATAGGGACCCTATAGGACAGGGTAGAACTGCCCCCTTTGAGTTACTGAGATTTTCTGAGTGGAGAAAGCCCTGTCTGTCTCCCAATGAGAGGCTGGTGGTTTCGAACTGCCAGCCTACTGGATGGAAGCCCAACTTGTAACCATTACATCACCAGGGCTCCAATGAGCACCAAAGGCCTGGACAACAGGATCTTAAACCAGATGCAGGCTTGTTTTTCCTGCAAAGCCAGCCCAAGTGCCACTTCAGTAGCTGTAGCAATTCTTTTGCCCCTGACTCCCTGGAGTTCTGGTAGTGTAGCAGTAACACCTTGGGCTGCTAACCGTAAGACGGCAGTTTGAAACCACCAGCTGCTCCCTCAGAGAAAGACAAGGCTCTCTGCTCCCTTAAAGAGCTATGGGTCTTGGAAACCCGTAGGAGTCGTTCTACCTTGTCCTCTAAGGTCACTGTGAGTCAGCCTTGATTTGCTGGCAGGGAAAGTAGAAGAAATCCTGGTGGCGCGGTGGTTGGGCACTCAGCTCCTAAGCCAAGGTCAGTGGCACGGATACACCAGGAGCTCCACCGGGGGAGAAGTGGGGTCTACTGAAAAGACAACAGCCGAGGGGTCTACTTCTGAAAAGACAACAGTAGAACTACAGGGGAGTTCTACTCTGCCTTACAAGGTGGCTATAAGCTGGACTTGATGGCTATGGGTTTGGGTTTTGGAATCCCGAGCTAGGGCTCGGTCCTCCAGATGGCCAAGTCTTCCCAAGACTTCAGACACTAGCCACACGTTTGGGGTTCCCAGGCCACCCACACCTCTGATCACCTGGCTACACATGTGTAGCCTTAGTTCACTAGAACAACACACAGAAGGCGGGAGAGCATCATATTTATGATGACAGTGTGATTATAATGGCTACAAGTCAAAATTCACATAAAGAAGAGAGGTGTCTAATCCCTGGCCTGGATTGAATTGTGTCTCTGGAAAAGACGTGTCAGCGTGGCTGGGCTCAGATTCTCAACGGCTTGGTAGTTGTGTCATGACAGACTCATTCCCCCGTGGTGTGATCCGATGTGATTGGGCATTCGGTGGTGGGGGATTTGAGTGGGATGCAATGCCCTTGCTCAGGTCATAACCCTGATCCAACCTTAGGGGCTCCCCGGGACGTGGGTGGCCACTATTGCCTTCTCTCTTACAAGAGGTGAAAGGCGGGACCTCCACCCCAGCAAGAAGGAAGAGACGGGACCCAGGGTCTCTGTGCTGAGAACTTTTAGACCCAGGGGACGATTGAGGTCCAGACACACGGCTATTTCCGAGGGACGCTGAGCCCACAGATGTAGAAAGGGGGCCAGGACAGTCCCCTAGAGCGAGTCCCTTGTATCCTGATGTCCAGCCTCCTAAACCGTCAGAGAATAACTCTCTGTTCGCATTATTTCTGCTAGAGTAGCACTAGAGAGCTAAAATCAAAATCACGCTCGCTGCCCCCATGCGTGTCCAATAGTGTGACTGTTTGCGGGAGTAGAAAGGCCAGTCTTTCTCCCTGGGAGCTGCTGGTGGTTTCAAACTGCCCACCTTGTGGATCGCAAGCCGAGTACCCACGACACCACCAGGGCTCCTATTAGATAACTACGCCTCTGTGCCCTCTGGGACGCATCACCCTCCTGGCGTGTCAATGTCCATCACCAACCAGAAAGGTCCCTTGAAATTCAGCGTCCAGAGATTCTTAGGCCCCCATCATCGACTCATTAGCCTTGTGATTGCACTGTCTCCAGGGCCCCTCGGGCTGATGTCTCCGCCAGTTATCTGGTGAGATGAACTGTCAGGAGTGGCCCTGGGCTCACTGTGAATAACACACATGCTGACCACTTGAGAAACCCCCAGGGGATAAGGCTACCTAAAGAGCCCTGGTTGCTCAGTGGTTAAAGCACTCGGCTGCTAACCGAAGGTTGGCAACGTGTACCCACCCGCGCCTCCGCCAGAGAACGATGGGGCAGTCTGCTTACGTCAAGACTGCAGCCTTGAAAACCCTGTGGGGCTTAGCGCAACTTGCCCACTGGCACTGGCTTTGTTGTTTGTTGGGGGCGGGAGGCGTTTTTGTTAGAGATTGTTACTTCCTAGGAACAGGGCACAAAGACCGAATTCCCCAGATGAAAGCAAGTTTCCACCTGATGTCCACCTTATCCCGTCTGCATTCATCTGTGTGGCATGCACAAAGGTGCCCTGCTGCCCCCTGGCCTGTTCTCAACCAAAGGGTTCTCTCTCAGCCCAGGGCAGGGCACGCTGGGAGCACTGTGCAGCAATGTCCACGGAAGCAGTCTGGGAACTGCAGGATTAATACTGTCCCCCTAAGCCCTGGGGACAAGAGAATTCTGAGGCACATTCCAGTGTCCCCAGAAGTCTCCACTGGGTTAGCCTCCGTTGCCCACAGCAGTAGCCTGTCTGTTCTACCTCCCCATTATTTCTTTCTGCTCCCTTCCCCACTGCATTCCCCAAGTCCCTGACTACTGCTTTCTGGTATTGTTTCCTAAATTAACCAGTTGCCCTGGAAGGCTTGTCTGTGCTTAGATGCTGTGAAGTCCTCCCTCGTCCCAGCAGGGGTCTCTGCCACTCAGTGCTCCTCCTGCACGTTCTCTGTAGCTACGATACCCGTGTCTTGTCTTGTCACAGCCATGCCCACTGCCGTCAAGTCTACTCCGGATCGAATCGTCGAGACCTTGCACAGGGTCCCCGAGACGAAGTCTTCACGGACGCAGACAGCCTCATCTCTCTACCAAGTGCAAAAGAGGCAGGACTCTGTACCGTCTGCACACCAGCTGTGTCTGTCATGAGCATGGTGCGGGCGCCTTGTGGTCATTTATCCACTAATAAGTCCTAGTTACTAAGCCTTTCAGGTGCACCAGGCAACAGTCCAGGCTTGAGGCTGGCCAAGCACAGGGCGTGTGGGGCAAGTTAGGCCTACCATCTGCTTTCGTTCATAAAGGTTTATTGGAACACAGTCGTGTCCAGTTATTTACATATTCTGTCTATGGTGCTGGCGAGGGAAATGGAAAGGAACAGACAACCTGTCTCGGAAGCAGTACAGCCAGAGTGCTGTGCAGCGGCGAAGATGGCGAGACCTCATCTCACGTACTTTGGACATGTTGTCAGGAGACCGGTCCCTGGGGAGGGAGGACAGCACGCTTGGTCAAGCAGAGGGCCAGTGAAAAAGAGGAGGTCCCTCGACAAGCTGGGTGGCCACAGGGGCGGCGACAACGGGCTCAAACATGAGAACTTTGGGAGAAGGACTGGCAGTGTCCTGCTGTTGTACAGAGGGTCCGGTCGCTGAGTCACAAGTGCTTTGAGGACACCCAGCAGCAACCACCACAACGACTGTGGCTTCGCCAATGCCACAGCCGTCGAGCTAAGTAACTGTGACGGAGGCCAAACGCCCAACCAGCCTCAATCATTTCTATTTGTTTTTTGACACACCCCCACACAGTGTGCGTGGTCTGAGCAAGAAGGACCCTTTGGTGAGTCAAACAGACCAAAGCGTCTACCAAGTGTGTGGGGAGGATCCATGGAGGATACAAATCATCATCTCAACACGTAGCTGCGATATTTAGTATAGTAAATGGTGATTTAAAACAAAAAGTCGTCCACTTGATTCCAGCTCATAGTGACCCCATCTCTATGTCCAAGGAGAGCCGTGCCCCATAGGCTTTCTTCCAGTGGCTGGGTCTCAGAGGCAGCTCACCAGGCCTTCCTTCCAAAGTACCTTGGGTGTGCTTGAACCTCTAATCTTCTGGTCAGCAGCTGAAGCCATTCACCATTTGCACCACCCAGGGAGTCCAGATGGCACTGAGGGCTCTCAAGAAAAATAAGGGGGTGGTGTCAGGACTACTGGGAGGGGAGGGAGTGGGGTGGGTTGTAATTAAAGATAGCGTGGTCGACAAGGGCCTGACTGAGAAGGTGACATTTGAGCAAAGATCTGAAGGAGGTGAAGGAAGGAGCCAGGGGGGTGTCTTGGGGAGGAGACGCCAGGTAGAAGAGCAGCAGATGCCAAGACAGTCCTGAGCTATGAACAGCAGAAGTAACAGCTATTGAGCAATATCAACTCCACAGCACCCAGTCACATGCACCACATGTGCAGCATGACCCCACATGACCCCACATGTGCCTCTTCAAGTGCTTTCCACTCATCATCTCTCTCGTTTACTGCTCAAAACCCTTTATCTCAAGGAATGTCCAGATGTCTTTGATCGCTAATATTTATAGAGCACTTGCACTCTACAAGGAACCTGGTGGGATGGGGGCTATGCTTTGGGCCGCTCAATGGCAAGGTCAACAGCTCAAGCCCACCAGTCGCTGCCTGCAAGAGAGATGAGATTTTCTGCTCCCGTAAAGAGTCACACCTCAGAAACCCAAAGGACTGCTTCCATCATGTCCTACGGGGGCGGCTCTGAGCCGGAATCCACGGGCTAGCAATGGGTTTGGGCCTTTTTCAGTTTATGGAGTCATTCTGTACAAAGTTGCTTATTAGCCCTCTATCACCTCTCCGAGGTTACAGACCCCTGTGGTAGAGCAGGAGAGGTCAGTAGCACAGGTCGCACCACATAGGTGCTGGCGCCAGGGCCAAGTCCACTCCAACCTGTCTGCATCCAGATGGTGTCCTCTTCTCCCTGAACCACGGTCTTCGTGGGCAGGGATTCCGCGTGCGTCCCTCCTTCTAGGAAACATCCCCGTCCATGCTGGGGAAAGTGGGGGTGGGCCGAAGGGGGAAGACCCTGGATGAGATGGACTGACCCAGTGGCTGCCACGTGGGCTCAGGCGTTGGCACGTTAGTGAGGATGGCGCAGGACCAGGCAGGGTTTGGCTCGGTGGTGCTCTGAGTCGGAACCTGAACAACAACAACATTCACACCTAACCCAAACCCCGCACCCAGGAGAAAAGGGGGGCTTGTTACAAGGAGACGAGGGAGACCAGATAAACTTCTGCTGAGCCACCCGGGGCGTACTTGAGGATCACCTTTATCCTGGGCATCTCCACTGCACGTCCTCTCTCCCTGCCTGCTGCCTGGCTCTGCCAGCACGGTGCAGCGCGGACCCAGAGCTGCTGCCCGGAAAGGAGTCGCCGGGAGTCTGATGAACGACTGCCCCCTTTTTGTTCTATGGTTTCTACGCCTAGCAGCACATACTTATCACCCGAGGGCACTACTGAGAAATAGTTCAGCAAATGTCTATCCCTACGTATGCAGAGCAGGAGCCCTGTGGCATGGTGGGTTACGTGTGACCTGTGAACCACAGGGTCAGAGTGGCTCCGATGGCCGCGAGTCTTTTTAAGTGCCGTGTGCAAACACAGGTGGGCAGATAGCGTGTGCGGAAGAGGAGCCCTGACGTCTGGTCCCGCCAGAGCTAAGGAGAGCAGCATGTGCGCACTAAAGGCCCTCCACAGTTCCCTCTGGGGCGCTTCCGTAGAGCACCAACATGATGGCTCGTAACAACAGCTGCAGCTGATGGCACCTGCCGGTGTGCCAGGCACTGTGCTCAGCCTTTCAAGGGATTCGCTCCTTTCAGCTCCATCCCAATCCCACCAGGGAGATGTGCCCTCTGTTTTAACTCCGGGAGGTTGAGTCTCTGGCCCAGGAGCACATGTTCCGTCTTCGGGAGAAAGTTCTCAAATTGAGGAGGTGCACTCAGGTCCCTGTCCAGGGTCCTGTCTTGGAGGGCCATCTCTGTGGGTGGCTGTGGGCCCCTGGAGACCTTTAGCTCTGCCTGCCTTAGCGAGTTTAATTGGCCCACCTTCTGTGCCGGCCGTGCAGGGACGACACAGCGGGTCCCTGCAAGCTGAGCTGGGAGACAAACCCTCCGTGAATGTATTTTAAAACAAACAAAATGTAGAAGGAAAAGCAAAACCCTTGGTTGAGCGCCAGCACCGGGCCGGGTCCTCAGCTCAGGGCTGCAAATCTGTGCCTCCCCTCCAGGGGCTTCCTGTCCGGTGAGTGATGGGCAGAGACCACTCTGTGGGTGGTGTGTCCCCAGGACTGAGAGGCACCCGGCCAGGTGGGCTTGTGAGCTGGTATCCCTGCAGCTCCAGCCTCATGGCGACCCCCATGCATGATGGCCGAACCCAGAGCTGACCCTGGCTGGCCCTGCACTACCCCCGTGATGGGCTGCCATCTGTGACCCACAGGGTTGTCATTGACCGGCTCCTGGAAGAATGAGACCGTAGCATCCTAGCAACCTGCAAGCTTTCCCTGGCAGACGGTGGTGGCCACCCCGGAGGTGCGTCGGCTGGGAGGCAGAGCTGGGTCTCCCGCCTGGAAGGAGAGAATGCTACCCCTGAACCACCAGTCCCCCCGCCCCCGCCCCCCGACTCATGTAGAAGCTTTACCTTTTTTTGTTATTCATTTAAAACAAGACCTTCTGATTTTTTTGTTTCAGAAACTTGTGGAGTCCCTGCCCCCCACCCCAAAGATCTCCCTCAATGCAATCCATAGATTGCAGTGGTACACAAGAAGGTGCCAGCAGCCACAGAGCCCCCATTCAGCCGCCCTGGGCTTTCTCCACAGGGAGGAAACACAATCTACTCTCTCCCTGGCTGCCTCAAGCCCACTCCACTCGGCAGCTCCAGGCTGCAGAGCCTCCTGCAAACCCCAAGTACAATGCAGCAAGCTCGCTGCCTCCCAAGGGGGTCGTGAGCATTAATTAGTTACCACTGGTAAAGTGCTCTGAAGATGTGGGGGTGTATAAACATGGCAAGTCATTAGACCTCCACACCACCATGCTCTACAGCCTGGGAACTGCTAATTGAGAAATAATTAACACCTCAGGGTGTAGAGGACGGATGCCTGGCTTTTCCAGCATGGAAGGGTTGTAATAGCATGCAGAGGGAGCAGGGGGGAAGCTACGGCTGCTTTGAATACGGGGACTCTGGGAATTTAAGGAGCACAGTCACCCACCCCACCCCCTCTGCCCAATGTCCTTGCACACAATGAGGTGGGGCTATGGCCCAGTAAAACCTTTGGCAGTGCCCTTCTGGGGTAAAGACCCAAGCACCCCTGTTGGGTGCAGAGGACAAGCAGGCTCTTGGAGACAAAAGGGCTCAGCCCAGCACTTGCCAGTGGGCCAATGACAGCCATGCCATCTCCTGAGCTGTGAAATCGTGATGATGTGCCCACCCCACCCCCACCCCCCACTGCTGGCCACCTCTTGTGCCTGGTGCCTTTCCTGTAGACCTGCCTGCACATTAGGGTCCATCACCTGACTCCAAACTCCTGATGCCTGCGCCCACCTGGGATCTATAACCACCAGCTCTATGGTGGGGACATACGGCGACCCCAAGGCAGCCCAAGCTGAGCACCAGAAGTAAGTGCTGTGTGTGAGGAGCAAAGAAAGATGTGAACCCAGCATAGCTCCATGATTCCATCACAGGTGCTCAGCATCCCTGCTCCGGGCCTTCTGGTTCCCTGCATCCTCTGCCTGGAACTCCACCCCCAGGGCCATCCTTGTCCTGGCAAGTGCCAGTCACCGTTCCCAGCCCAGCTCCATCGTTACCTCCTTGCTGAAGCTCCCCACCCCCGTGTTCCCTCTGGATGCCTCCCCTCCCTCTGTTACACCATTGACCACTCTGTGTTGTTACAGGTAGACCCTGGCACACTATGGTGTTTTTAGGGCCAATAGAATCACCAGGCCTTTCTTCCCATTCTCTCTTCAATGGGGAGCTCTGCTATGCAGTGTCCACCCGCTGGCGTTTGAAACGCAGGCGCATCGCTTCTGGAATCATAGCAACTTACAACTCAACCACAAAACAACGAGCGGACGGGCCAGTGGTGATGTTATTGGTCAGTAAAGTGATACCATATGCAGCTCCCACCTCAGGACATCTGCACATGCCCTCTCTTTCTGGAATGTTCTTCACCAATACTTGCAAATTTCTCTCTCTCACCTTGTTCAGGGCTTTGCGAAAACGTCACCTTTCCTTGAGCATCCTAGATCAAACTGAACCCACCCAACCTCCATCACGTCCCCCTTCCCCAGCTCCTTTTTCTCCACCAGCATCAGACAGCTGGATTCTATTTGAAATGATAATATGTTTGTCAAATGTAAACAGTGCAAATGTCTGATTGCATCGACGTTACTTAACAAAAGAAAAGGGAAAGGTTATAATATAATTCATCTCGACCAGTGTGGTTGGAGCAAATACCTCTCTGGCCTTACCCCATTTCTGGCCCTAAAAGTAGCTTCATGCTCTTCGTTTGGTGGCGTGGCAAGAATCAAAATGAGGAGGAACACCTGCAAACGCCCATTCATCACCAGGACATGCAAAGTATGAAGTACGATCAGTGGAAATCGGAAGTTGTCAAAATGAAGATCCATATCTTGGGCGTCGGTGAGCTGACGTGGACTGGTGTGGGTCATCTTGAATCAGACAGTCATGAGATCTGCTATGCCAGGAATGACAAACTGATGGGAAACATTGTCACGTCCATCGTCAAAATGGACATTTGAAGCTCTGTCCTGAAGCACAATGCGTACGTGAAACGATGCTATCCGTTCCCCCACAGCAAAGACCAGTTAACACCACACGTATTCAAATGGACACATCAACCTCGACTGCCAACCAGGAAGCTATGAAAGACTGTAACCAAGTCTTCTATCTGAAGTGGATCACCCGTGTAGTCAAGATGCATGGATCCTGACTGATGGCCGGAGTTTTTAAGTTGGAAACAAAGAAAGAATGAGTAGTTGGGGAACTACGGGCTTCATACCGGAAACCCTGGGAGATCACGAGATAGAATTCTGTAGCATCAGCGACCCATTCGCTGGAAAGTCTGTGTTAGCAACAACAGCCACAGTTGAACTTTGCCAGCTGGGACACACAGCAATGAAATCAGCCCGCCAGTGGGAAGAGAGGACGGGGACACTCGCCGCCCTCAGTGAGAACAAGCTGCGGCTGCCTGCAGAGCACGCTGCCAGTGGGTAACAGGCAACCTCAAGCTGAAGCTGAGGCAAGTTAAAACACGTTCAAAGGGGCCAAAGTCTGCCCCACCGGATTTAGAGACCGTCCCAAGAACAGACGTGATGCACTGATGACTAATGAGCAGCGGCTAGACGCTTCGTGGTAGGACATCAGCTACGACAAAATCAAAGGGTCGTTAAAAAGGTGGGATATAAAGATGATCCCCAAATGAATATCAGAAGAGATTCTGAAACTTGCTCTTCCACACAGTGTAGCTATAGCAAATAGACAAAATGATGAATAAAAGAATGGAATAGAGTTCAAATGGGCAGCGTGAGAAGCCCACGTTAAAGTGTTATAATGAAACGTGCTAACACCTGGACTTAGAAAACCCAAAGGGAAGAGTATGCTCAGTACTTCTCAGGCTGAAAGATCTGAAGAAAAAGTCAAGCCTCGAGTTCCAACATTGAAGGATTCTATGGGCAAAGTATTGAGCAACACATGAAGTAGCAAAAGAAGTGGAAGAAATACGCAGAGCCCCTGTAGCAAAAGTAATTGTTCAGCGTTCAATGATCTCAGGAGACAGCATATGATCAATAGCCAATGGTATTGGAGGAGCAAGTGCAAGCTGCACTAAAGGCAAAAAACAAAGTTCCAAGAATTGGCAGAACACTAACAAAGATATTTCCATAAATTGATGCAATACTGGAAGCACTCGCTAGCCTGTGATCGTTAGGTGCCATCGAATCAATTATGACCCATAGGGACCCTGTGCACAACAGAACAAAATACTCCATGGTCCTGCGCATCCTCACTATTGTTCCCATGCCTGCGCCCCTGGTGGCAGCCATGGTGCCCATCCATCTCATTGAGGACCTTCCTCTTTTTCGTTGACCCTCCACTTTACCAAGTATGATGTCCTCTCTAGTCTATGCCAAGAAATTTGGAAGACAGCTACCTGCAAACATACTGGAAGAGAATAACATGTGTCTTATTCTAAAGAAAGATGATCCAAAAGAAAACAAATTATCAAGCTATCTCACATGCAAGGAATATTTTGCTGATGATGATACAAAAAGATGCATCAGAACATCAACTGAGAACTGCTACAAATTCAAGCCAAATCCAAAGAGGGCATGAAGTGAGGGATCCTGATGCCAGTTGTATCTTGGCTGAAAGCAGAGAAGACAAGAAAGATGCTAACCTGTGTTTTATTGACTATAAAAAGGCATTCAACCATGTGGTTCGTAACACTATGGAGGACAGAGACAGAGAAAGGGAATTCCAGAACACTTCATTGTGCCCACATGGAACCTATATCGAGAGAGAGAGGCACTGGTTCAAATAGAACAAGGGGGCACTACCGTGGTTTAAAACAGGAAAAGTGTGCCACAGCATTGTATCCTTTCACCGCCCTATTCAGTCTGCCTACAGAGCAAATAATCCAAGGAGCTGGACTGATGCAGAAGAGCGTGGCCATGGAGGAAGACCCACCAACAACCTGCTCTAAGCAGATACACAACCCTGCTTCCTGAAAGAAAAGGACTTAAAGCACTAACGGATGATGATGAAAGAACAATCTTCAGTGTAGATTGCACCTCAACACTAAGGGGGAGGGGGAAATTCTCACAACTGAACAAAAGAGAGTGCAGAAAATAATGAAATTGCCACAAATTTCATTTATTCGGACCAAAGTCAACATCCATGAAAGTTAATAAATCTAAAAAAAAAAAGAAAAAGAAAGTTAATAAATCTAACGTGCTAGGCATATCTGCTGCCAAAGACCTCCTTAAAGTACTAAAGCAAAGCTGTCATTTCGAGGACTAAGGTGGTCCTGAGAAAACCATGAACTGACTTCAGAATAAGCAAATCTGTCTTGGAAGAAGTGTAGCCAGAAGGGGCCGACCCCAATCCCCCGCTCCACAGAAGAATTCACTTCAGAGGACAGCACTGAAGCTACAGCTCAGGGAGAGGGACACGTCTGATCAGAGCACACAGGAGCAAATGAAGGGGGAGGAAGAGACAGTGGAGCACATCCTGGCCCTCCAAGCCTTGACGACGATATCCCTGCTCAGAGCAGCCAGTGCAGAGAGAAGACGATATGGCCAGCCCCACTACAAGGCACGACATCCCGCACTGACCCATAGCTCTATGGGGACAACACTGGAGATAGTGCGAGAATTGGGCCCAATCTGACCTCACCACACCGAGGCAAAACACTAAGGGCGTGCAACAGAACAGCAAGGGGAGCAGAGCAAGAAAGTCCCGAGGGAATGCCAAAAATAGACTTTGGGGCCAGGGCATGGCACCCCATCAGATTCAACTGGAAAACACTCCTAAAGGTCAACAAACAGACCTTGAACTATTTATAGGCTTTTCTTTTCTTCTTTTGTCATTTTGTTGCTGTTGTTTTCTTTTCTTCCTTTGTTTTGCTCTGTCTTGTTTTTTTGTGCATATTATTATCTCTGCAGGTCTATCTAGATAAGATAGGCAGTATAAACAATCTGGAGGAGAAAACAACAGACCAACGGTTTGGGGTGGTGGTGGTGGTGCGGGACATGGGAGAGGTGGAGGTGGAGAAAAGGAAGTGGGTGTTAACCCCAGGGACAAAGGAACAACAAGTGATCCAAAATTGATGGCGACGAGGGTGTAGGAGGCCTGGAAGGGCTTGATCAAGGGCAATGTAACCGATAGAAATTATTGAAACCTAAATGAAGGCTAAGCGTGATAATGGGACAAGAGGAAAGTAAAAGGAAATAAAGGAAAGATGTAGGAGGCAAAGGGCATTTATAGAGGTCTAAATATGAGTATGTACTTATGTAAATATATTTATACATGATGATGGGAAAATAGATCTATGTGCATATATTTATAGATTTAGTATTAAGGTCGCAGATGGACATTGGGCCTCCACTCAAGTACTCCCTCAATGCAAGAACACTTTGTTCTATTAAACTGGCATTCCATGATGCTCACCTTCCCGACACAATCGCTGAAGACAAATGTGTGCATAAGCAAATGTAGTGAAGAAAGCTGATGGTGCCTGGCTATCAAAAGATATAGCATCTGGGGTCTTAAAGGCTTCAAGATAAACAAGAGACCATCTAGCTGAGAAGCAAAAAAAGCCCACATGGAAGAAGCACACCAGCCTGTGTGATCACAAGGCGTCAAAGGGATCAGGTATCAGGTATCAAAGAATAAAAAATCATATAATTTTATTGAGGGTTTGTGCAGAGTGGGGACCCAAAGCCCATCTGTAAGCAAGTGGACATCCCCTTAAAGAAGAGTCTCGGGGAGGAGACAAGCCAGGCAGGGTGCAGTGTAGCACCGATGAAACATACAACTTTCCTCTAGTTTTTAAATTCTGCCTCCTCGCCACTGTTTCCCAGTTGTACCTTACAAATCCAGCTAGACCAGAGGATGTACACAAATACAGATAAGAACTGTAAACACAAGGAATCCAGGACACATAAACCCCTCAGGACCAATCATGAGAGTAGCAATACCAGGAGAGTAAGGGGAAGGTGGGGTAAAAGGGGGAAACCGATCACAATGATCTACATATAACCCCCTCCCTGGGGGATGGACAACAGAAAAGTGGGTGAAGAGAAACGTCGGACGGTGTATGACATGACAAAATAATAATAATTTATAAATTATCAAGTGTTTGTGGGGCACAGGGAGAGAGGGAAAAATGAGGAGCTGATACCAAGGGCTGAAGTAGAAAGCAAATGTTTTGAGAAGGATGAGGGCAACACATGTACAAATGTGCTCGACACAATGGATGGATGGATGGATAGTGATGAGTTGTAGGAGGCCCCAATAAAATGATTTTTTAAAGGAAAAAAAAAAAAGAAGTGGAGCCAGACTACTCAGAATTAAGCATGAGAAGACTTTTTCTGACATGCTTTGAACATATTCACAAGGAGGAGCAGGGCCTGGAGAAGACGCTCGAGCTTGGTCAAGGAGGGGTCAGGGAAAAGCTGAAACTCCTCAACGAGATGCACTGGCAGCGTCTGCAAGGATGGGCTCAGAGGAAGCATCGAGAGCCGGGCAGGAGCGTTCCGGCGGCGTTCTGCTGCAGGACCGGGCTGCCCTCCGTGGGAAACGGCTCTCAGGCAACAACAACCCTGGCTCAAGATCCTGACGAGTTTCTTTGGCTTCACTCGTGTGCTGGTTTGGTGGCTGGCTCTCCTCACTAAAAGGTGAACTACGTCGGACGCAGGGGTCTTCGTTTAGGCCTTGCTCGGTTGCCCTCCTAGTTTTTAGGCTAGTGCCTGGTACTTGATAACTTGAATACCTATTCCGTGACTGAATTTTCAGTTCCTGTCTCATTTTCAGTGCCTTGAATTTTGTTTGTAAAAGAGGGAGAGTTTCCTCGGCGATTTCAATATTTTTTGTTTTTAAAGTCGAAAGTGATTTAAATTGAAAGCCAGTAAGCGCATAGGTAGATGCCGAACTACCTGGCCCAGCGTGCATCCCGGTTACGACAGCACAGGCCACCATCACGCAACGCAAACTGTAGGGCGGTGCCTGTTCTAGACCCAAACAGCCGACCAATGAGAACGATTGTTTTTTTTAATCATAGAGTTACACCACCCAAATTCCTAGAGAGCACTTCCGGAACGGTGCCCCGGCCAATCTAGGATCCTGGGACAAGTCCGTGTTCCCTATCACTCTCTATGGCTCAGCTTCCGGAAAGGGGCGGGGCTGAGGCGCACTCTTCCCAACCTACATGAGCACAGCTTTGTGATTGGCGAAAAGGCAGGAGGCGGGCCTTAGGGGCGGGCACTGTCTCCGGCGCAGGCGCATTGACCCGGCGCGCCTGTCCTGCGGTCCAAGTTGGCTCCAATTGCAGTTGGTGAGCATGAGTGACAGTGGGGACGCGTAAGGGCGGCGGGCCGCGGAGTGTAGAGGAAACGGGGTTCTGGGAGGCGGAGTTGTAGGACCCGGTGCCTCACGTGCCTCCGCTCCTGGGAGTGCGCGGGGTCAGCATCATAGGAACTGTTGGATAATAATGAGAGCTCCAGGAAGCTCGACTTCGTTGCATCTTTCCGCGAACGCCTTGAAGCCCGTCCTAAGCATCTCCTGCTCCCAGTTTCCTCTGTTGTCGCAGGAGTGCACTACCTTCTGCCTTCTCTGCCCTCGGTCGGTGTTCCGGGGAAGTATTCCAGCAGGAAAAGCCCCGAGGAATTCGACTGTAGTCCAAAATAGGGAGAGCTTCTCCGCGTGTTGATGGCTGAGCCGATTCTTGGAACTCCAGTGTTGGCCTTTGTGCAGCATGGTAAAGGGAAAGAAACTTCTAGGGGATTGAAGCCTAGAACCGCCCAGGTCGGCAGTTTGAACCCACCGGCTGCTCCACAGCCCTCTGCTGTAAAAACTCACCCTAAGAGACCTTCCTCCTCTGCCCTACTGGAATAATACAGGGAGAGGTCAGGGGTCAGGGTGGCCAGTCAGTATGCCGGCTGCCGGCCATGCACAGTGGAGTAAACTAGATGTGGATACTGCCTTCGTGCCGTCCATAGTCTAGAGCCAGGCGCTTGCTGTGGTTTTCAAAGTGTTGTCCCTGGAGCATCAGCCACTGGCAGCCTCTGTGGTGAACTTGTTAGAAATTCACACTCTTGGCCTTTACCTGTAACCTGAGTCAGACACTCCGGGGGTGAGGCCCAGCAATCTAATATAAGCCCTCCTGTGATTGTGATAGTCCTGTAGCAAGGTAGGTTGAAGAGTGCCCCCCACCCCTCCCCCCAGTTGAGGCAGTAAGGAGGAGACGGATAGACGGATGTGAGAGAGATCTCGGGAACAAGTGCACTTGCTTTGGGAAATCAGTGCAGGGTGGGTGAGTTTCTAGCTTGGGCCACTGGCCTGACAGCAGTTGGCAGTAAGTGATGGACGGACAGCACCAGGTCTGACCCCAAGTGTCCTTTATCACCAAAGGCGTCACTTGCCTTTGCACTAGGACTCTGTCTGGGGCAGTACCTCTCAGCGGATTCCAGGCCGTGGGCCACATGGGAAATGATAGTACAGGTACCAGTCACAGAGGTGATGGGGCGGCTGCTTGAGGCTGGAGGGGACCAGCTGGAGGACTTGAGGCTGCTAAAAGCTGGTGGTAACCACCTGGGGACTCCAGCTCCCCAGAACTGAGGGGTCAGCAGCCCATCCTCAGCTGAGGGAACGCAGCCCTTCACGGAGCTTTGCTCTGTGGGATAGACAGGAGTAGTGTTCACTAAGATTTGGCAATTAAAGTCAAGAACCTTTGGGCACTTAATTCCATTCCTGAAAAATCTGCCCTAAGTGTATAACAACACAGCATATGCATGAAAAAGCCCCACTCCTGGCACCCCCCACTGCGTCAGGGTTTTCTGTGCCTCATTGTTCAGGAGAAGGCCAGGCCTTTCTTTCGGGTACCTCCAGGTGAGCACGAATCCTTAACCTTTAGGCTAACAGCCAAGCACATAAGACTGGCACCACCCAGGAGTGCTCACTTTAGACTGTGTACAACAGAAAACCTCACACTTCTCCCCCCAGGAGGTGGGGGTGGGGGGGCGGAGCAAGCAGCAGGGTTGGTTTTTTGTTTGTTTTCAGTACAGTCACTCAGTGGCATAGTGTGTTGCCATTAGAGATGTGTGGATATGTGGCAAAACCCTGCAGAAGCAGCATCTAGCAAACTCCTGGCCTGTGCTGAAGATACAGGTGAGCAAGTTAGACAGGGCTCCCAGCTGCACAGAGCCGAGTGCCTAAGGACAATAGACTAGCAAAGTGAGTCAGGCACCCCAGAGGGTGACTGGTGTGTGACAGGTGGTCGAGTGAGGGGCTGCTGCAGAAGAAGCCAGTACAGAAATGGGCTAGGAAAGGTTTCCTGGGGTCAGGATGGTAATCCCAAGGCCTGGAGATGACTAGGTGTCGGGAGGCAAAAGGTGAGGAGCGCTCTGTGCATAGTGGACTTGGTGTTTCAAAGCGAGCGTGTGGCAGGGGAACGCAGAGGTCAGTGATGAAGGACAAGGCCAGAGTGACCCGGCTGCCACCTCCCAGGGGGTGGGGCATGCAGACTGAGCAGGCAGAGGTTTAGGTCTTATTATAAGGCCTTGGGAGGCCATTGGAGGTCTCTGAGCGAGACTATCTACTGCAGGCTGTGCTGTAGTACCTCTCCCGTAGCTTCCATGTGGGGAGTGGATTGGTGTAGGAGAAGTGAGGAGGCCGATTCAGTAGCCCAGTGAGAGGTGATGGTGCCCTAGCCCTGGGAGGGCACTGTGGCAGCGGGGCAGACTCCGCAGTAGGGGATGAGGTAGGGTATGAAAGACGAGGGTGCTGACCAGTGTGGGCCAGAGGGAGCGAGCATGGGGGAACAGGGAGGGAGCTGAGTTCATTCTGGGAACCCTGAAGTCCCCGTGTGAGCTGGTCCCTATGGGTGAGCGGGTGGTAGGATGTGTCCCTTGGAAGCACAGGAGACACTTAGAGTGAGGGTGTTCTGAGTCGGCACCTGGGCCTGACATGAGGTGTGTGAGCTGTAAGGAGAGATGAGCCACAGCGTGGGGAAGAGATGCGGGATGCTGGCAGGACCCAGGTTGCCTGCTGTCTCCTGACACTGTTGTTTTGATCATACGTGGGAACATCATCATTCTTTTAAGCAGCAGTCAGAGGTAAGAAAAGTCGTCCTTGGGCTTGCTGGGCTATTGGAAAGGAGAAGCTGTGCACCGGCAAAACTGGTGGCGGTCTAAGACGCGTGTGTGTTGGAGACCAGGCCTCGAGGTGCGGGCACAAGTCTAAGGCTTCTGTTCCTGCAGGCGCAAGTGTTTCCCTGGGCTGGGCCGGCATGGAAGCACTGCTGGCAAGATGGCGAGCGTTGCCCACCCTGGCCACCTGCAGGCTTCACCACCGCGCGCCCGGGAGAGGAAAGCTCTTGACGCTGTCCCGCATGTTCCAGCCGCAGAGGCTGCGGGAAGACCAGGTGCTGTCCCTGGAGGGCAGACTTGGTGAGCTGACCTGTAAGAGCCAGCGGCTGATGCTTCAGGCGGGCCTCATCCACCCGGCGAGCCCCGGCTGCTACCACCTTCTGCCGTACACCGTGCGCGCCCTAGAGAAGCTCGTGCGGGTCATCGACCAGGAGATGCAGGCCATCGGGGGGCAGAAGGTCAACATGCCCAGCCTGGGCCCGGCAGAGCTCTGGCGTGCCACCAGCCGGTGGGACCTGATGGGCAGGGAGCTGCTCAGACTCCGAGACAGACACGGCAAGGAGTACTGCTTAGGACCCACCCACGAAGAAGCCGTCACGGCCCTGGTCGCCTCCCAGAAGACGCTGTCCTACAAGCAGCTGCCCCTCCTGCTGTACCAGGTGACCAGGAAGTTCCGGGATGAGCCCAGGCCCCGCTTTGGCCTTCTCCGGGGTCGGGAGTTTTACATGAAGGACATGTACACTTTTGATGTGTCCACGGAGGCCGCCAGGCAGACCTACAGCCTGGTGTGCGGCGCCTACAGCAGCCTCTTTGATAGGCTGGGGCTGCCGTGCGTCCAGGTGCAGGCAGATGTGGGCAGCATCGGGGGCACGATGTCTCACGAGTTCCAGCTGCCAATGGATGTCGGCGAGGACCGGCTCTCAGTCTGCCCCAGCTGTAGCTTCTCAGCCAACAGGGAGACCCTCGACCCATTGCAGACCCACTGCCCTGCGTGCCAGGGACCGCTGACCGAAACCAAAGGCGTGGAGGTGGGGCACACATTCTTCCTGGGCACCAAGTACTCTGCTATCTTCAACGCCCAGTTTGCCAGTGTCCAGGGCACGCCGTCGCTGGCTGAAATGGGCTGCTACGGTCTGGGGGTGACGCGGATCTTGGCTGCTGCCATCGAAGTGCTCTCGACAGAGGACTGCATTCGCTGGCCGGGCCTCCTAGCCCCTTACCAAGTCTGCCTCATCCCCCCCAAGAGGGGCAGCAAGGAGGAGGCAGCGGCCACGCAGCTGGTGGGGAGCCTGCAGGATCACATCATCGAGGCGGTGCCAGGGCTCTGCGGCGAGGTCGTGCTGGACGACCGGACTCACCTGACCATTGGAAACAGGGGAAAAGACGCCAACAAGCTTGGTTACCCCTTTGTGGTCATCGCTGGCAAGAGGGCCCTGGAGGACCCACCCCATTTTGAAGTGTGGTGCCAGAACACCGGTGAGGTGATCTTCCTCACCAGAGAAGGGGTCGTGGAATTACTGAGCACGGTGCAGGTTGTCTGAACGCCACTAGCCCCCAGCACACACACACACACACACACACACACACACACACACACACACACACACACACACACACTCCCCGTGGTCACGTGACAGCTGCATTGTCGTTGTTGTCCCCACCACTCCTGCCCTGGGCAGGCTGCTCCCAGAAGGCAAGACTGTGGCCCCAGTAACCAGCTGCTATCGCCTCCACCCTGACCCGGAGTGGCCCGAATGTATTGGAGGAGCACTGTGCCCCCCACAGGTTTGTTTTTCTGGAAGGAGATCGCCACGCCTTTCTTATGAGGCTCTTCTAAGTGGACTCAAGCCACCAACCTTTCAGTTAACATCCAACACCAAGCTGTCTGTGCCACCCAGCGACTCCTCAAGACTGTTAGGAAAAAGGTTTGTTCTTAACCCGATCGCACGTTCAAACTGTTGGCATTGAAAGTTGTTAACACGGTCTCTGTGCCTGGACCAGCCCTGCTGTCTACCACGCATCACTCCACTGGGGGAGCTTCTCTGAGCAGGCTGAGAGGACAGAAGGAAACCTAAGTTCTAGTTTTGTCCCTGGGGGTAGCTGAGGGCCGTCCTCCCTCCGTCTGCCAGCCTGTGACTCCAGGCCTCCTGCTGGCTCAGGCCAGAGCCCGCCCTCAGCCCTCCTCCACTGAGGGTGCGGGGGAAGGACTGGGGGATCTGACCCTGCCACCAGCTCCCTGGGGACGTGGACCTGCCCCGCCCTCGGCCGGGCCCTGGAATCCCAGCAGCTGTCCCTGGGTAGCTCCTTGAGACGTGCGTGGCAGGCAGCACCGGCCCCTCCCACCCTCCGTGGCCGATGGGACCCAGGAAGTGATGCTCTAGCTGGGGGCGCCCTCCAGGGAGCTATCTATTGAGGAGCATGGGTGTGGATTCAGTAGTCAAACTGCTGGGCCCATGTTGACCGGAAGCAGCAGTCTTGCTGTTTGTCCGCTGTGACGCTTCCCGTCTGGAGCCGCTCCTCTCCCTGCCTCCTGCTCAGAGCCCACCAGCACCAGACCCACGGAGGCCAACTGACCCCGCAGGGGCTGGAGGGTTCTGTCCTGCAGGCCTCGGGAGACACCCTGCAGCTACACGCCTCGGAGCCCTAGAGGCAGAGTTGGCCCCCAGGGCCATGCCCAGCGTGGCCGTGGCAGGGTCTCAGCCAGCCTTCATTGAGACACGGAGTGCACGCCTCTTCTCGCGGAGTGCCGCCTGCTCTCGTGGCTCCCACATCCACATTGGGTCGTGGCCCCCGTGGGGTCTGACGTGTCTCATTCCCACAAGACTGTAGGCCCAGTTCAAAGCCACACCTTCAAAACAGCCCTGGCGGCCCTTGGAGGAGGCTGTCCCCTCTGTCTGGTGGCCCTGGTCACACTCCTGCTTCCTGTGGCACCAAGCTCCTTGCGGGGCCTAGCCAGCCTCTTGAGGGTGGCGAGCCCCTGGGGCCAGGCTCCAAGCCCGAGCCCGTAGCTGGTGCCCTGTCCCTGTTTGGACCCTTGGGCCCACCGGTCAGCTTAGCTCTGCTGGAGCACCTCCACACCCGGACACAGCCCGGTCTCTTCACAGATGAGCCCGCCAAGCCCCAGTGCGTCCCGGTGTCGTGGCCTGCTGTCCGGGACTCTGAGTAGACGTAGGCACACTCGCTCTTGGACCCTGATGGCACATTGGCGTCGTCTGCGTGTGGCACCCCCCACCCCGATTTTTAAAGCTCCCGGGCTATTCTAGCAGGCAACCAAAGTTGGGTCCGAGCCTCTGGCGTAAAGTTCAAGTCACAGCAGGCACTTCCATGACTAACCGGAGCCCGCTGTCTCTAGTGTCTGCCGCTCCTTTGGTGAGGGCCTGCCGGGGGCACGAGGCTGTGGGTCTCCAGACACGGCGGTTCTGCAGGGTGGATGCCGTGGCTCCCGTTTCCCGAACCCCAGTGGAGGCATCCTGATGGCTAAGCTAGTGTTGCTTCCCAGAGGCAGCGGCAATGTGGTTTGGCAGAAAGAGCAGACCCTGGAAGGCACAATCCTAGACCCACCACTTTGCAGGCCTGTGACTCAGGCCAGTACTTACTGTGTCCATCTCATGGGACGTCTGTAAGATAAGATCCCCTCATAGCGGCGCAGCTGGGGGTCGACTGAGCTTACTGAAGTGAACGCCCCCTCCTCCCCAGCCCTGTCATGTGCTCTCCGGAGACACCTCCCTTAGACCACGTGAGTTATATCACCCCACCGGGAGCCCGGTTCCGCTGTGAGTGTTGTCATCTTGCGACCCGGGTGTCTTGTTTCCTGGATCCGAGGCTTACAGCCTTCCTGGACGTTCCACCAGCAAGAAGGAGGCCCACGGGCAGGAAGGCTGCATCTCCTCGGAGGGAAATGGGAA
Organism: Echinops telfairi; assembly: GCF_000313985.2. Classification (NCBI taxonomy): domain Eukaryota; kingdom Metazoa; phylum Chordata; class Mammalia; order Afrosoricida; family Tenrecidae; genus Echinops; species Echinops telfairi. The sequence goes on from NW_022104341.1 coordinate 72,758,672, forward strand.
AGAGTAAACTGCCGCCTCGTTCCTGTCCCTGCCCCCTCGTTACTGAACTTGCCAGCTTTACCTCTCGCCACACACTGAAACGGAGATGCAAGATAACAGGTACAGTCTGTATTGTCACGGCTCTTCCTTGGGGAGATCGAGCAGCAACCGGCTGGGAACTATTTAGCAGAATTAATACTTGGGGACAAAGGCAGATGCATAACAAAACCATCCTGTAAATCAAGCCTGGAATGTAAATCAAGGGCTCCATCAATGTTCTGGGTTTTAATGGGGAAAACACCTGCTGGGCTGTCAATAAAAGAGCTCTGCAGAAATCTGTTAGATTGTCATCTTAACTACTTGAGTGCCAGGCCTCTGCAGAGGCCCACGGCCCAGGCACACATCAGCATGCTTTGTGTTGGGGGATTGTAAAGCTTGCTTATGATGTGGGAACGGAGGGAACCCTTTCATGAGACCATTAGGAGAGATGGGGGAGAATCAAGGGGCTTCTACCAAAAGGGCCTGGAGGCAGCAGCTGGCCTCTGAGGACAGACAGACTCCGCCATCAAGTCCATTCTGGCTTGCAGTGACCCTGCGGGCACTGTCACCCTATACAGGAGTGGAGAGCCTTACGTCTCGAGAAGCAGCTGGTGGTGTGAAACTGCTGACCTTACAGGGAGCAACCCAGTGCTTACCCCACTGCGCCACTAGGGCACCACCCGACTATGGGGTGGGGGGTTGTCAAATTCCTCAGCCCAAGGCCGATTGCTATGAGGCAAAGACCAGACACGGCCTCCACCCTTCTTTATGAATGCCGACACCACCCCCTCCCACGGCACTCTTGCCTCTGCCAGCTTCCATGAGTCATTGCAGCGGCCACACAGCTCACAGACCATGCTCGTGAGTTATGGGCTTTATCGGGGAAGTCAACAGGTTACATTACAATTCAGGATCAGAAATGCTTAAGCTACACATCTGGGGTCAGGACAGCGTCTTCCCAGCCATGCCTGCAGGCAGGCTGCTCTCGCCCTCCGTCTCTCAGCCACACTGCCTCTCGTCTCTGCCTGGCTAAGCAAATACTTCAAAGCTCTTTAAGTGCTGCTAATAAAGTGCCCACAGGGCACCCCACTCTACCCAAGCCCTTGGCATGAGAGCACTCGGGCTCTAGCTCTGAGGGTCAGCATGCCTAGCTTCCCCCCAAGCCAGTCTGCCTGAAGGCAGTCTACTTACCCTGTGGGCTGGGAAGCGCACTGCTGTCTCGGCTGCAGCCACTTAGTGGTCTAGCCCTCTGCCTGGATCTAGGAAGTTCAGCATACAGGGATCTTGGGGCCCAAAGGACATGCTCCTGCCTAGATAATCATTCTTAATAGTAGTGCAATCCCCACTTCCTGCTTCTGAGCTGGCTCATTTTATACCCAGTGTGATGGCACAATCGACCAACCCTCACATTAGAGTTGTAAGGCTTTGCACTCACAATTAATCCTGAACCATATCCCAGACCCATCCAGAAAAAGGTGTTTGGTGGGAACTGCAAAGACTCAAAGAGCCTCATCAAGGAATTCACTGCACCACACCGTCACTCAATTTTAAATAACACCAGTCAGCTGTTAGACTGCCTGTACTTAATGGCTCATGCATTACCTGGTGTGAGATCCATGTTCATACTCTTGTTCTTCAGTTTCCTCACCTGTAAAGTGGGAGAACAGGTGGGTGGGTGGTGCTTGGGACTCCGCAGGATGGGGAGGCACCATCCCTGTGCAGGTGTGGTGCCCATCTTGGTCAAGCCAGCAGTTCTTTGAATGAGGATGCTCATTCAAGGCTTTGAATGCACTTCCTTGGTGGAGCTAGTGGATGTTGGCTAATGGTCCTCACCAGTTAATGGTGATGGAGGGCATGGCCATGTCTTTAGAGGCAGAGATGGCTGCCGAGACCCAAGAGCACACGTGGTGAACTTGGGGATCCCCACTGGTGGGGTGTCATGAGCTGCGGGCCCAGAGAGGTCCCAAGCAGATGGGTTGGGGATGTTCCATGATAGTGCCAGCTCGGAGTAGGAGGCGAGGGGAACTGGGTTGACTGCTAGCTCCCTAGGAACAGGGACTGGGTCTTGTTCCTATCAGTATTTTCCAAAAGGCTTAGGAGAATCCCGAGTTCAAGTTCTGGCTCTACTTTGCATCAGCTAGCTGCCTTTGGGCTGGTTATTTGACCTCCTTGTACCCCTATCTTGACAGTAAAAGGGTGCTAGTGCAAATATCTGCTTCACGGGGTTACTGGGAGAATGAAATGAATCCATGCAGCACCCCCAGAATGGTACCTGGCATATTGCAGATGTTCAAGACCTAGAAGCTGGTGTTATAGAACCAAGCTTGCTTCTCCTCTGGAGTATGCCCCTGCAAGTCTCCTCACCTTTGCTGTGCTCTGGCCCACACCTAGAAGGTCCTCCCATCTCCCTCCACCCCCAGTTCCTTTGTCACCTTTGTGCCCAAATCCATCCCGGGTCAGGTCATGAGCTCTCCTGTGTTCTTCATTCCCACCTCCGTCCGTCCACCAGGGCTGACTTGTTGTGCACCTACTATGTGCTGAGCAAGTGCTTAGTTAGGCCTCTGTTGTCAGATGCCAAGTTGGTTCACAGGCATGCATAGTGACCCTACGCACAACAGAATGAAACACTGCCCAGACCTGCGCCCTCCTCAGTTATGTCTGAGCCCGTTGTTGCAGCCACTGTGTAAATCCATCTCCTTGAGGGCCTTCCTTTCTCACTCACCAAGCATGATGTCCTCCTCCAGCCTCCAACCACTGAAGGGTCAGTAGGCGCAATCTCATGGCGAGGATACATAAAGATCATTGTAAAGTCATAGAGGATAGGAAAAACAGGAGAATAAAATAAAGGAGTCAGACACATTTTATGGTCGCATGCTCACCTCAGCCCCTCTTGGTGGTCCACGTGGGAGTGGGAGAATAGAGAGTGTCTTTACTATCTTGGGGTATTTATAGGTAGCCATGCATATTCAGTAGTTACATCCGCCACAAGGTGGGAGGAATCTACACCTGAGCTCACAGGTAAGGAAATAGAATACCTACACTGGAGGAAGGCAGGGGTGCTGGGTGACATGGCGGCGAGATCGCAAAAGGGTGTCTGCTTCTGTAGAGAGATACAATCAACCAGGAGCTCCCTTTAAGGCAGCAGAGCTGTTAGGGGAGAATCTGTGGGAACCTATAAGTAAAGCAGGATAATGTACTTAGACTTTAACTTAACCAAAGTGGTGGCTTTCCTACTGTGGAATACTAGCTTTCCAAATTCCCTGTTATAAATCAGGGAATATAGTCATCATATTTCCCCGAGTGTTAGTTTCCCACATCCAGGGACTTGCCTCTTCTGATAACGTACAGAACTGCACTTGGAGAAACTATCAAGTATACAGACGTCCAGTAAAGGTGCAGGTGCCACGGAATACGTGGGATGAGGAGCCAGAGAGAGCTTCGGATGCGAATGAAGGCTAGGTGTTAAAAAGTTAATGGGGGGGAACTGTCTGCGGAGGGAGGAGCAAGTGGGAGGAAGAGTATACTTGGCAAAGGGAACAGAATGTGCAAAGGCCCAGAGCTAAGAGCATGCAAGGTTGGGGGATAAGAAGTAGCAGTGTCATAGATTGAACCCTTAATGTGAGGCGCACTCTGCTATTTGCTTCACCTGATTCATTCAGTCTATCCTCATAACACCAGCACAAGGCCAATGCTGTTAGCCTACTAATAGCCACTTATAAGGAAGCCAAGAGCCTAGCAGAGTGTGCAAGGCCACACAACTCGGGCACAGCACGGCTGGAATTGGAATCCAGAAGCCTGGCTCTGGAGCCCTCTCTTTTAGCCACTGCAGCCCCCGCCCCAGTACTGAAATATGTCCAGGATGTCTGGAATGGCCTCGAATGCTGGGCACGCATGCTGCTGAGGGGAGGGGGTGCCGCTGAGGGCTGAGAGCAGGGGCGTGCATGGACTTGCTTGTGGCGGGATTTCTTTTCATCCAGGGTTAGAATAATCATACCCACTCAGCAGCAGGGCCATGATGGGAGAGGCTGCCGGAAAAACTCAACCTTGATGGCCTGTCGGAACCAGAAAACAAAAGGGTTCTGACTCACAGCGACCCCGTAGAACAGGGCGGAACTGCCTCTTTCTGGGAGTAGGAAGCCTTGTCTTTCCCCAAGGGAGCAGCTTGTGGTTCTCAACTGCTGCCCTCGCTGGCAGTAACCCAACACGGAACCACTGCACAGCCAGGGCGCCATTAAAGGTTTGCCAAGCAAACACCGAAGCTGCACTGAAGGCGCTAGCAAGCAACAAGGCTCCAGGAAGTGACAGAATTCCAACTGGGATAATGCAGCTGGCAGAGGCTGCCCTGGAGCCACCCACCTGGATCTCTTCCAGTGGGCTGGCCGGGTAGCTGTCTTCCCAATGCCCATTACTAAACAAGGGGATCCTGCACAACACGGAAATTATGGACCAGGACCAGAAATATACACACGGAAAATTTTGTTGAAGAACATTTTTTAATGGTTGCAACAATACATTAACAAGGAGCTGCCAGAAATCCAAGCCAGATTCCGAAGAGGACGTGGCACCAGGGCGATCACTGCTGATGTCAGATGGATCGTGGCTGAAAACAGAGACTACCTGAGAGATGTTTTACCATGTTTGATGGACTGTTCAAAGGCATTCAGCTGTATGGATCATAACAAACGAGTAATATTGCAAAAAGTGAGGATTCCAGAACGCTTCGTTGTGCTCATGCAGCGCGTGTACATGGACTCAGAGGCAGTGATTCGCACAGAACAAGGGAATGCTGCCTGGCTTAAAACAAGAAAGGTGTGTGTCAGGGCTACATCCTCTCACCGTTCAACCTGCAAGCTGAGCAAACAATCCAAGAAGCTGGGCTACGTGAAGAAGAACATGGGATCAGAATTGGAAGAAGCCTCATTAGCACACATGACACAACCCTGCCTGGTAGAAACCAAGAGGACTTGAAGCACTCACCGATGAAATCGAAGACACCTCAACGTAAATTTTTAAAGAAAATCCTCACATTGGGCCAGTAAACAACATCATGATAAAAGGAGACAAGATGGAGGTTTTCCAGAATTTCATTGTACTTGGATCCACAATCAACACCCCTGGAAGCAGCAGTCAGGTGACATGTTGCCTTGGGGAAAGTTTGCTGCAAAAGACCCCCTGCAAAGCGTTGACTAGCAAGGCTGTCACTTTGAGGACTGAGATGCTCCTGACCCACCCAGGGTGCCGTCAGTGCCTCGTTCACAGGTGATAAACTGGAAAACTGCAGTGGCTGCCTGTGGATGACGGTGCTGGCGAAGAATGCGGAGGATCCTGGGCTGCCAGGAGAACCACTTCCTGCTGGTCATAGGGCAGCCAGACGGCTCCTCCAAAGTGCGGCTGGCAAGACTTGACCTCCTGTGCTTTGGACGTATTATCAGGAAGGACCCGTCCCTGGAGAAGCCCGCCAACCGGAGGGAGGGAGGGAGAAGAGGACTGCCGCCGTGGCTGCCACAACCTAAGCGACTTGGCAGAGTTTGCTTCTGCATCAACTTGACTGCACCTAACCACAGGAGCAGCAACAAAGCAAGTGGGGTCGGAGGAGCCCAGGGAGGGAAGCAGGAGGGACTCTGGAGTGAGCCGCGTGGGTTCAAGTCCTGGCGCCTACACTCGCTGGTAGTGGGATTTTGAATTTCTCAATCCCTCTCTGTCACTGTCTCCTTAGTTATGAAATTAAAAGTCTCAGGCTGGGTTACCTAGGGGAACCAAACCAGTGACACTCATCTATGTGTAAGAACTTTCTGTCAAGAAGTAATCTTATACCTAGAATGCATCCTGGCCAGACCAACTCAAGCCCATAGGTGCGATGCTAGCCGGGCAGCACAGGCTGGGGGGGGTGGGTGGGGGGGTGGCACAGACTTCCGGGGATCCAAGGTCAGTGGGAACAAGGCAGGGTGCCAACAACAGTGCTCTGGGTTGGGCAGCCCAGAAGGGGCTGCCATTGAAGGCAGGTACAAGTTCCCAGCAAGGACGGAGACAAAAGGCAAATCCCGTTTTTGTCTTATAAAAGGGCCCCACCCCCAGGAGGCAACATCAGGTCTCCTGGACTGACAGGTTGGACTTTACCTCTACACATTCACACAGGGTCGAGTTGACATAAAATGCTAACTGTCATGCAGAGCGGACCCAGGCACAGCAGGTGAGCCGAGTACCCAAATAAAGTCATAACAGTGATGGCAGTAACCTGCTGTGCCCATCCTGCTTACCTGCCAGCAATGTGTGACAAGTCATGGCCTGACCCAGGGTGGGGTGAGTTCTTTATATGCACCCCCACCTCACTCCCCAGAGGTAACCAGACAGGAGGGGTCTGTGGTGGTTCTTTGGTAGAATTCCCACCTACATATGGGAGTCCCCCCCAGCCCTGCCATGGCCAGTGCACCTCACGTGCAGCCACCACCTGTCAGTGGAGGCGGTGTGTTGCCAAGATACCAAGCAGATTTCAGCAAAGCTTCTAAGAGTAAGAAGAAATGTCTGGCAATCTACTTGCAAAATCTGTGGATAAATCACTGTAGTATTAAATAAAATTGCGTGGACGGAGGGTGAGGGAACCAGCCCCCACCCGCTGCTTGAACTCACTGGTTCAGTAATACTACTTCTGGGTTCAGTAATGCACAATTGTACGGTTGAGATATATAAGCATTATATTAAAGTCATCAAGAGCATGAGAGATAATACAATAATACAGTCAGGCATGATACATAGCAACATTGCTCACCTCAGCCCAGCTTGGTGGTCCACGTGGAGAGAGGGGGAAGGGAAGGAGGGAAAGGGAACAAGGGAGAGGGGAGTGACCAGGGAGTGAGCAGCAAGGAGCTCAGGGTCAGAGAGAGAGGTCCTGCTGACTCACACCTATATACCTTTTGGGGGCATGCCAGCCCACTAATTACAGGTAGAGACATACGTCACAGGAAGGGGCTGCACCATAGGCTACACAGCAATGAGAGGGTGGTCTCTGGGTCTCCATAGGAACATTTATCAGTAGGTTGAAAACTCCACCTACAGGAGCCTGTCCATTGCCCCCAGAGGCAGGGAGCAGGCCCACCCCTGTGGAGGGATGAGACAGCAGTCTGGCAACTGATTGCCCTCAGTGGGGGAATGCCTGCGCATCTAACCTCCCCCCACAAATCACGATGGCCCAAGACCATGAATGGCCCCAAGTCCGAAGCTGATTTCAGCTAGCCACAGCAATCAGTCCGTCCAGTGCCTCTCCGTGACTGAGACTCCAGCCTTGGGAAGGGCCGTACGGGGTCGGAGCTCTGTGGGGTGGAGAACCCTGGCGTGCTGGGAAAAGCGGTCCTCAAGTCATGGAGGGGTGGCGGGAGGGGCCTAGGGGCTGGTGCAGGTGCTTTGGCTCTGCCTTAGTCCCAAGCATCTTGGGCCTCAATCCTCCCCCCCCCCCACTGTAAACTGAGGAAAGGGGCCTCGAGGGGCTGCTGGCTGGGCTCTGCTGGAGGCGAGGCGCCCAGGAGGCACCCAGGAGGCCGGCCCAGCACTCCCACAGGAAGCCGCGGCCCAGGCCGGCCTGCGCCCGGAGCAAGGGGAGCCACAAGGAGGCCCTTGCCTGCTGGGCTCTCGCCCAGCCCCTTCGTCTCCCTCCACTCTGGGCATCCGGTTGCAGAAGCGTGACTCTGTGGACATCGGTAAGTGACCAGGACTGGGGCAGGGAGGGGTGCACTCGGCAGTCCAAGGGCTGTATGGGCCTGGAACACACCACAGTGCAGCCAGGGAACTGCTCTGCGAGTGGAGGGCGGCCACGTGCAGGGCCTGAGCGGCCACACAGGAACCCCTGTCATGGGCAGCAATCGAGTTGTGACCCAGGGGCCCTGCCCCAAACAAGTTCTGGCCCTTTCCTCTGGGGCCCCAGGACCTTGTGCGGGCGGAAGTCTCACCACAGCTAGCATCTCTAAGCTGGAATGCCAGGGGCATCCCTCGGCAGGTGGACCCACTGCTCTGACAACCAACCCAAAAAGGAGAGCGAGGGTCAGAGGAGGGAGAGCCCTAGGTGGGGGTGCCACCCCTGCGTGAGCTGTGGAGTGGCCACGCCTGTGGGTCGAAGCCTGAGAATGCAGTTGCTGATGGTGTGTATCAAGCAGGGGCCCACATCAGGACTCGGTTATTTCTCTATTCCCTCATTCATGCCTGCATTCCCCACCCACCCCAGGGCCCTCTCTGAAGGCTCTGGGCACTCAGAGGACCCCCTCCCATCAGGTCAAGTGGCTTGCCCAGTCTTTATGTAGTGAAGCCAGAAGCCAGACTGCTACCTGGCGGTGAGCAAGAACCACGCTGTCCGCAGGTTCTGGCTCAGGTGGGGCTAGAGGGAAGCTGCTGTCTTAGAAAATAAACCCCAGCAACTGTGTGGGCACGCCAATCTTCCCCCATGGTCCTGAGGGGAAACTGAGTCCCATAGAGGCCAGGGACTCACCAGGATCAGGAAGCCCCTGGCCACCACAACAGGTCGTGGGGCTCCTGCTTCCCATCCTGGGGTCTAACCATGCTACCAAGAGCCCCTCTCAAATGGACACCACCCTTCTCAGGCCGTCCAGGTGTCTAGGGAGGTGAAGTGTGAGGGCAGTGCCCACCCATCCTGCAGGGGGCCCCAGTGTCATAGAAGTCCTTCAGCTGGGGTTTGAGAAACAAACAAATCCCCTGCCCTGGACTGGATTCTAAAACAGCGTGGCCCAGCAGGACCAAGGACAACACCCACAGGTCTCCCAGGCTGGGATCTCTACAGAGGCAGACTGCCACATCTTTGCCCATGGGGTGTCTGGGCTCCTCCTGTCAGCCTTTTGATTAGCCATCAGATACTTTAACCTCAGGGCCCCCCGGGCCCCCGGGGGCTTGAGAAGCCAGGGCTCAGGCAAGGAGAACCATCCTGGGCACAGGGTAGCCTGGAGGGCCGGAGGCCGTACCAGCATTAGTACTCAATGCCAGGCACCATCCTAGGGCCCTACCTGGTTGATGCCAATCTGCATAGCAACCCTTGGATGGGATGCTTTCATTAAACCTTTTGCAGATGAGGACGGTGAGGTGCAAGAAGTCACACACTTGCCCAGGGTCATGCTCGCTGTTGAATGGCCGAGGGGAGCTCTGAACCCTGTTCTTAACCCTTACACTCCAGCTGCACTGTCAGCCTGACCATGATGCCGCCCCGTTGGCAGCCTTCATGGTGGGCAGCAGCACACCAGGACACACACTGGGCCTCATCCAGGGCCATCTCTTCCCCTTCGGCTTGCACATGGACTCTGCCTGCGCCTTCTGCAACCCGATCCTTTCTGCCATGGACCAGTTGAGGGGCTTCTCAACGAGGAGACCACCTGGCCGTCCAGCCCAGCCCTGGTTCTGGCTGCCGGAGCTCAGGATGCCCACTCTGGGTACACCACTCTGCTGGGTGCACCCCGGACTCCCCCAGGGTGCACAGGACCAAGTGCAAGTCCATTCACCTGGTCAGTCAGAGCTCCGCTCGCCTCTCACCATGAGCTGGGCTCGGCCCGGGGTATACAGGCACAGGCACGGTCCTGACTCTCAGGGAGCTCAGTCTGGTGGGCCCCGAGGTGATACGGCTGAGCATGGAGATGTCGGGGCAGAGGGATGGTGGCGGTAGGGGTTGTTAAACCGGTTCCGACTCAGTGACCCTGTGTACCACAGAACGCAACACGGCCTAGTCCTGGACCCACCTTTGCCTGTTGCTGTGAACCCACTGTTGCATCCCATCCCATTGAGGGTGGTCTTCATCTTCTCTAACCTCCACCTTCAGCAAGTATGGCCAGGAATGGTGCCTCCCCTTGGCATATGCTGAGACCTCTGCCACCAGCGCTCCCCCTTGGTTCCTATTCCCCAAGACCAGTGGTTCTCAACCTGCGGGTCGAGACCCTTTTGGGGTCCAATGGCCTAAGACCATTGGAAAACACATTTCCGATGGTCTTAGGAACCAAGACACGGCTCCCTCTATCCATTTCCATGTGGGTCCACCCACATGCAGATACACCCACATATGAGTACCTGGTGTGTGAAGTATGTTACCCATGCTACACCAGGCTTCAAGACAAAATCTCATTTATTTGTAATTAGAAATAAATATTTCGCAAGATATAATTACATATTGTTTTTGTGATTAATCACTATGCTTGAATTATGTTCAATTTTTAACAATGAAGACCTCCTGCATGTCAGATAGTTACATGATGATTCATAACAGTAGCAAAATTAGTTATGAAGTTGCAATGACAATAATCTTATGGTTGGGGGTCACCACATGAGGAACTGTATTAAAGGGTCGAGCCATAGGAAGGTTAAGAAGCACTGCATAAGACCTAGTTTCCAGGCCATCTCCACGGGAGGTCTTTCCTGCTGCACCTCTCCGTCAGGGTCCGTCACCCCTACCTCTGCCCAGCCCAGCCAGGCTGCTCGGGCCTCATTTGTGGAACGACACCCTCCCTGCTCTCCATCTCTCCCCCGCAGATGACCCGGGAGATCCTCAGGGCGGGCCCCAGTGCCCAGGAAGAACAGAAACAAATGGTTCTTTCAGCCCTTGTGTGACTGCGCATGTCCCAACCACCTCTAAAACAGCGGGGCAGGAGGCCTTCTAGCCCAAGCAGCACGTGCCTCTGCACCCTGGGGCTGCAGGCAGGCTTCCTGGCTCTGGGCGTCAGGAGCCCATTCTGCCTGTAGACCTCATTGCTGCGCCCTGGCAACGCCTTTCCCCTGCAGCAGCTGATTTGGTGGAGGGAGGGGAGCCGTATGGCACCCTCAGGTTACCTTTAACCTCACTTGGCAGCAGCAGATTGAGTCTCGGAGGGATTAGTCATTGGACCACGAGCGGAGGGTGGGAGCATGGACCAGGGCCAGAATGGTGCCGCTCTCAGGGCATGGGGCGCAAGCAAGATTCGTGGGCAGTGCTTGCTGGGAGTCCAGGGGCAAAGGGCCTGGAGCACCGTGTGGTGGATGTGGAGGGCCCAGAGTGGAGCTGCAGCTGGCGAGAAGCCACCGTGGGCCTCTAAGAACCCAGAGCCGGACCAGAACAGGTGCCAGTCTTCTGGCTGTCCTGCGATGAGCCAGCTCAAAGCAGCTGGCCCTGTGGCCTTGGCCATGTCCTGGGCCCACTGTGGGCCTGGAAAGGTTAGGGAGGTCATCCCTGGGGCCCCTTACAGGTCTTCCACATCAGGCCTGGGAGGAATGGGGTTTGAGGGCCCTTAGCTCAGCAGCCTGTTGGGTGAGCCCGACGGCAGGGGCTAGAATGAGGTGTGCAGCCAGGTAGTGCAGGCTCAGCCGTTCCAGGCCACACAGTGCCGGCTGCAGGAGTGAGGCAATGGCAGTGGGTAAGCTGGTGGCAGAGGGCCTGTAGCTAGATGACCCACAAGTAGCTGTATGGCTTCCTGAAGAGGCCAATGTCATGGCCCAGGCCGGAGCCCTGCTCACAGGGCAGAGGGGGGCTGAGTAAGTCATATTTTCCAGGGGTCAGGTATCAGGGACACCAGAGCCTGTCATGGGTTTCACTGAGGCCCAGGAGCAGAGCAGAGATGGCTGATACACAACACTGCAGTGCCTCCTGGGGGTGTCCCTAACTAGCTCCGGGGCTCTTCTAGACCATTCCAAGTTCGCACCGACAACAGCCTGTACAGGGCCATGCTGCAGCCACAGGCAGAGACCTGCACCTGGAAGGGAAGTGGCTGGCCCCGGGAGTCCTCCACGGCAGACACGGGCACACAACCAGCCCCCAGTGAACCCAGCCTCAGGCAGCAGCTGGCATCAGGCTCATGATGCAGTTGGCTCTGCTACTGTAACCAATATCCCCTGAAGCTCAGTGTTCACTCCAACAAATGTCTATTTCTCAGTCATGTTGTGATCAACGGCTACAGGCCAGACGCCTCAGTTCTGCTCCCTGTCTTATCCGTCTGGGCCCAAACTGAAGGAAGTGCCCCTGTTTGGGTCCAGATTCCCCAAGCACAGGGACAAGAGCAACGGCTCTTCAGGCAGGTCCAACAGGGCACAAGGCACATCTGCTAACATCCCTTTGAATTCACATCACAGCCTCTCCAGAGCATCCCTAGGGGTAGGGAGGGACTGCTAGAGGTGGGTGATTCCGGCCCAGAGCAGACAATGTCCTCTAAGGCAGCAGTTCTCAACCTCCCTCATGCCGTGACCCTTTCATACAGTTCCTCATGTTGTGCCGAACCCCCAACCATAAAATTATTTTTGTTGCTACTTCATAACCAATTTTGCTACTGTTATAAACCAGGTGACCCCTGTGATGGGTCGTTCGACCCCCAAAGGGGTCTCGACCCACAGGTTGAGAACCGCTGCTCTAAAGGGAGACGGCTGTAGACGACATTCCCATGACAGTGACCCAGCATGCACAGTCTTTTAAGAGGCACGACACCCAAACGTGAAAACGGGAGGAATTCAGAGCTCCAGTCTGTGGCAGACCTCCACCCTGCAGTACTCTGAAGGTCCAGTACCAAGGACCTGTGGACACTGTGTGTAAATGTAGATGGGGGCTAGGGCTTTCCTGGCTCCGCCCCACCCCAAGGCACCTATAACATCCCACTCAATGCCCCCGGTGCACAAGAAATAGCTGGAAGCCCAGGTCTCACAGCCGAGACGCCTGTGGTCGGTCAGTGCCATAGAGCTAGATGTACCATTTGCTTATGTGAGCATAGCTTTTGTGAATCGTCCTCCTTCCACAGCCGATGAGAGCCATGTCCCTGGTCCCAAGCCAGTCTCCACAGGCCAGTCGCTACTTGGGTCAGCTGCTGTGGTAATTGCAGTCTCCGGTCTCTTCTGAGAGGTGGCTAATAGTTAGCTTGTCATGAGTTCAAGGACAGTTCTGCCCACAGAGGCGAGTGGAGGCCAGCTAGCGTTGCGCACTGGCCAGAGAGGCTGTAGTCCAGGGACATCAGCAGCAGCCCCCTGGCTTGGGGCTGGGAGGCACTGTCCTAACAGTGACATACAGCACTGGACTCCAGCCACAGGAAAGGGAGGGTGCAGCCCGGGGCTCTGGCTCCACAGCCCAGCCTGGTCACTTCACTTGGTGCACCTTTCTCCCCTGGAGAAAATTCTTACAAAAAGGAGAGGATCCGACACAGACCAAAAATGCTGGTGTCAGGGCTTTTACCGAGTACCTGCAGTGAACACAAGAGACAGAGAGAGATAGGGAGAGATGTGTTAATTGAATTACAATCTTAATCAGCCGTGGACCTTCCTGACAACCTTCAAGGTGACCCTCTGGAAAGGAGTCCACATTAAAATGCAAGGTGAGCACATTTATTTGGTTAGTGGTTTATGAGCCCGACCCTCTCTCCAAGAGGGTAGCCAGGACCTCATGCACCGTTAGGCCGAAAGCTGGAACACAACTACACCACATGCGTTCAGTTACTCAATACGGTTGGTGAGCGCTCGGGTAAGCCAGGTCCCCTGTGCAGAGAACACAGAGGAAGCAGACAAACGAAGCCAGCACCCCTGCTCGAGTTCAGTCCTGGGGGCAGGGAGATAAGAAACCAATTACTGACAGGAAGGCCCAGCACTGTGAGACGAGGTCAGCCACGGAGGCATAGTTCCCGCTCTGGGGACAGAGCCAGGAGGTCAGAGACCGACTTTAATTCAGAGAAGGAATGGTGATGGGTGTCTGACCAGAGCCAGGGCTGTAAGGAGCGAGCAGCTGCCTTGCTGTTCAGTGTACAGCAAAGGGCGCAGGCAGTGCTTGGCCTTCCAGGTCTAGGTGTTTGCATCCATCAAGGGGCCTGGTTCTAGCAAGGGGTCCTGCGTCTAGGCTCCACCCAGTTTAGGGGCTGGAGTTGCCAGAACCCGGTCCTGGGTGGCCTCTTGCCTATTCTCGGTATTTAACAGCAATCCCTCCCGTCAGCATTTCCGTGACTCTGAGAGGCAGGAAGTTGCTTTTCCTCCAGTCGGTCCGCCCGCTTTCTCTCCCTGCCCCGGCCTCTGGCGGTGGGCTAGGGTGGGCCTCCAGCCTGCAGCGAATCTGTGAGACTGGCTAACGCTGAGAATGCAGCTAGAACTGTGTGATAGAAGGAGTAAGGGACCTGGAGAAGCCACAGGTCGGCTTGGAGGAGCCCTTCCCCTCGGTGTACCTCCCCCAAAACCACAGCACAAGCACCAGGACCCCTGGACACTGCCTGGTCAGCCCCGCATCATGATGCCCACCAGGCGCTCTCCCCCGTCTCGGGCCTCATGGTGAGCTGTTCACGTGCGTCACCTAAGCCTCTCTGGCTCCCCTGGCCCAGCTGCGGGCAGGGCCTCCGCCGGGCTCTCGAGCTCTCCAAGACACGGGCTGCTTCCGCCTCAGTGCAAAAGCACCGCTTCTCTTCTTAGCTTTGCTCAGAGCTGAGGGGAACGTGGTTCACTAGCCCACTTCTACACCTACTGAGGGCGCCCCCCCACGGCTGCAGAGAGACCACTTGCCAATTCCAGCTGGCTGCCACCACTAGGACAGAGGCACCGAGTGCAGTGGGTCTGCTAGACTTTGCCAGAGCGCATGGGAGCCAACTGACCGGCTCTGGAGCCCCCGGAGGCATGCAGGCCACAAGCTATCCCGTTTGGAGTGCTTTGCTGAGTCACAGGGACGCTGACTGCTGGTGCATCTCACTAGAGGCAAAGCTCTTTTCTTTGTACCTTTAACAATGGGATACAGGCACACTTAGGGTTGGGAGGGTCACTCACTGCATCCTACTGGCCATAGGCCAGGCCCCACAGCTGCCACCTCACACAGCTTTGTGCCCAGACCCTAAGTGAGAGAGCACCAGGCATTCAACCTGTGCTGACAGCCGGGTATGGCCTGAGCCCCTCCCCCACGGGCAGCTCACCTGGAGTGCTGCAAGGTCTGCAGCAGGGTGTTCTCCGGAGGCACGCGGTACAGCTCTGCCCGCTCCTCATCCTCAAAGTAGACCTGCAGGACGGCCAGAGAAGCAGTGTTAAGGCTCCCGTGTGCCGTGGAGGGGGACGACTTGCGTGGGCTCCAAGGCCACAGGCTGGACGGGAGCAGACGGCCTGGGCTTTTCTTCCGTGAAGCCTCTGTAGGGCTGGAAGAGCTGACCTTCGGCCACCAGGGCTCCTTTCGGCAGCTACAGTCAAGCGCGACTAAAGGCTCCACAGCACTGGGTGCGTTGTGGCCAGGCCAGGGCAAGTGGAAAGAGACCACGTTATTTTATTAGTCGAGCCGCTTCTTTGAACCCTGGGTGCTTTGCACTGAGTCCCCTCATGACACTGAAAGAAAAGGATGTCAACTCCATTTCTCAAGTGGGGCTAAGAGAAGCAGAACTGGCCCACGTCGCCCCACTAGTGAACCTTTGAGCCAAGACTCAAGCCCAGGCCATCAAGCCTTCCCTTGCCAAACAATCCAGTCCTCCGGTCAGCGCTGCTTGAGGGAAGGCAGAGAAGGGCAGGGAGTGGAGGAGCCCAGCCATGAAGAGAGAGCCACAGAGGAGACAGGAAAGGGAGAGCCTACAAAGCAGGTCCCACATTGGCATCAGGGCCCAGCCAGTGCACCCACACCTAGAGCCAGCCGCCTCCTCGTCAGAAGGCTGTCCAGAAGGGTGTGTTGGGCACTGAGCATCCGAGCAGAGGGGAGCGCTGTGGGGGCAGTCAGTACCCCAGCAGATGAGGCAACTGTCCATGAGGGGTAGGGCAGGGTAGTGTGAGTACACAGGACGGGTAAAGCTCAGCGGCCTGACAGGGAGCCGCAAGTGCAACTGGGCAGGAAGTTCCCAAGTGGGAGAGGGACAGCAAGGGGTCAGGACAGCGAGTAAAGTGAGGGAATGAATGGCCGTGGTTATAACTCACCTAGTGCCATCGAGTAATTCGGACTCAGAGGCCCTAGAGAGGGCTTCTGAGACTATATATCTTGATGGCAGCAGACACCCTCACCTTTCGCCCAAGGAATGGCTGGTGGGTTTGAGCACCGACCTCACCATGAGCCCAGTGCCTACCCCCAGTGCCACCAGGTTCTGACAAACATAGAAAGGGCAAGAACAAGAATACAATCCTGTGTTTCTGGATTAGAAGTGGCGCTACTAGTAAGAGACCATGGCTCCGTGTGTGCACCAGTGTTCCTGTAACATCTGGGGTGACAGGACATCAGCATCTTACTTGAAAATGATTAGAGGAAGATAAAGTCCTTGTACTGAAAAGTTGTGATCATTAAAATTTGCTTTCTTTTAATCCCATAAAAGAAAAAAGTCAAACTTCTCATACCTGTAAATTATCAGGACAGTATTTCTGCTCCACGTCCCAAGAGGGCGTCTCAGCAAACATCACCATCAGGTGGTCAATAAACCTAAAGGGATAATGTGCATTCTGGGGCTCGTGACCCACAGACCTACCTTCCCACACCACCGTCCTGGGACACCACTGCAAAGATGCATCGGAAGCGGGTAAGACATGCAAGGCAGGTGTACGCCCTCTTGGATCGGAGCATCCATCAAGCACCACTGCCTACCGCTGACCTAGCGCTGCTCCTTAAAGTAGCACAGGCTTGACAGCAGCACTTACAGGCAGCCACATCCTAAGGGTCAACTTTATGGAATCTCAAGTTAAATGTGCCAATTATCTTGTTCTCTAGTATTTACACACGCGAATGATTATCCATATGCAACGTGACATGACCTCCCATCCCTCCAATGACATATGGAGGTGACATGAGCGCTCTCTGTGGCAAAGCCTCTACTGTGGTCACGTCTACCAGCCAGTGAGCATGGGCTGAGATGTCTGTCACTGCAGAGCACAGCGGGTAGGGGGAAACGAACAATAGGCCAGAGAGGTTACACCACACCAGGCGGCGTGGAATCCCCTATACATTAGTCCCTCCTCATGGAAACTTCACCAGACCGACCTTCCTAGTCCTCCCCCGTGGGGTCAGGCATGTCAGCAAGAGCCGAGAGCTGTCCAGCGAGTAGGTACCTGGAGTCCTCGTGAAAGGCAGAGATGAAGTCCGACTGGGCATACTCTGGGTACAGAAAGAGCACCGGCCAGCCCAGCCTGCCCTGCTCGTCCAGAGTCACTCGGGCTCCACAGGGGTTCTCAGCATCGGGCCCGTCCAGCGACAGAGCGCCTGGACCTTCAGAAGCAGAATCTTCATCTTCACCGGCCGCTCCAGAAACTAACCTGATGTTGCGAGCCTGGATGAAAGAAACACCTCCCCCCGGCCCTCAGCTGTAGAGGATGATGCAAATCTACTTGGTGAACTAGGGAAACCATGAGGATGCGAAGCTGTGGGCTGCCTGTGGGCCGGCCCTGCACAATGCACCTTCATCACCTGAGGCCCGGGGGGAGCGCTACTACACTGGGCCCTATGCCGCAGAGCCGAGCTCCACAGAGGTGTTCCACCCTGGGATCTCAGCCACAGAAACGGCCGCAGAGGACAGGAAGAGAGGGGCTGTGGCAGTGCAGATGTGGGTTGGAGGGGGCTGGCAATGCCAGGCCCAGGACAACTGACTGACGGACGGGCAGACCAGTTGAGGGGCGAGGGCAGAACAGCAGGTGCAAATGCATAGCAGGAATAAAAGGTGTAGGTACAGCAGTGGCAAATGCTTCCGCTGGGCTCATACGTGGACATGAAAAATACTGGGTTGACGTAATCTTGAGTCTCTCATGGGAAACAGGGCCACGTCTGGGGTCTGACCAGTCAGGGCTCACCTCAACTGTGGCTAGGGGATCCTAACAACTAAAAAAAGTTTGCATGGGGGGAAATTAACATGCCACCCAGAGTACCCTTGGCAATATCCCTTCAATTGGGCTGTCCCTTAGAGCAGATCAGCAACCTTCGCTTGGAAGGATGACACGGGAATGCGTTAGGCGCTGTGGGCTCCTTCATCACACTGCTTCGCCACAGCATGAACACGAGCAAACTGCTTCAGAGCAAGCATCCCCAGGAAGGGTTCCCACAAGCTTCCGGCTTAGTGGCTTCAGCAGACTAGAAGGGCTAAGCTTTGGGAACTCACCTGAATGGCCTGGATTAAAGTTTCGTTCTGATCCTGCTCCTTCTTTTCCTTCAATTTTGCTTTCCTTAGATCCCTCTGTGCCATTCGCTGAAAATGAAATCCAGACGCCTCAGCCCCAAGGACCTTGTTTCCTCAGTGCCCCAGCCTGCTCTTGCACTGCTACAGCTGGTCTCCACCCCACGCTCTTGTGGCCAGGGATCCCAGTAACTGGACTCAATCCAGCTACAAACATGACAAAGCACGTGTACAAAGCCTGCGTTAGCAGACATTTAAAAGTCCATGTACAGCTCAACAAGCTCTGCCAATGCATACACCCGAGTCCCCAACCCTCCAGTCCAGCCGGGGGCTTCTCCATCTCCTGGAAAGCTCCCTCAGGCCCCTTGCAGTCAGTTTTCTGCACCACTGCCCTGCCCTTTCGCTGTTGATTGCTGTTATATTCCAGTGTATGCTTGTGCCACCACTTACTCATCCATCCTCTGACAGGTGGACACAAAGGCTGTTTCCAGTTCTGCACCAGCACAAGGAAAGCAGCTACGAATGTTCTCAGGAGTCTTTTTATAAACATGTTTTCATTTGTCTTAGGTAAACACCTAGGAGTAAATGTGCTGGATCTTCAGAGCAGGCGTGCATATTGAACTTTCTAAGAAGCTACCACAGTGGTTTCCAAAGTGGCTGCTTGCACCCATCGCTCCGTCGGAAAGTATGAGGGCTCCCGTCATGGTACTGCCTGCCAGTGAAAGGTTTAGGCTTTCTGGTGGGTGTGGCGGGGTGTCTTAGTCAAGGGTCAATTTTCTTTTTGGCGGCCAGTGATGCCAAGCATATTTAATTCACTTGTTAGACATTTATATATTTTTTAAGTATTTGCATACCTCACTGAATCAAGCCCATTAAGAAAAAAAGTATTTTTCCTATTGAGTAGATATATGAATGTATTCCAGATACAAATTCTTTGCTAAATATTTCTTCCACTCAATGGCTTCTCTCTCTTTAAAGATCATTTTACTGGGGCTCTCACAGCTCTTCTAATAATCCATACACCCATTATGTCAAGCATATCTGTACATCTGTTACCATGATCCTTTCAAAACACTTACTTTCTAAACATTTACATTTGAGCCCTTGGTATTAGCTCTTCTTTTTACCCTGTCCCCTCCTGACCTACTGATAAATTATAAACTATTATCTTCATCTCTTACACTAACCACTGTTTCCGGTCCCCCGCGACTTCTTCCTCCCTCTTCTCCCCACCTCCCCCCTACCCTCCTGCTGTCACTTCTCCATTTCTGTTCCTGAGGGGTTTATCGGACCTGGATTCCGTGTGTCCCGAATGGCTTCTCTTAATACTGTTCTTAACAATGCCTTTGAAAAGCAGATCTTTTCAGTTTTGACTAAATCCCATTAATGAAGTTTCTGCCTTTTATGGGTTGGTATTTTAAAAACAGAGGTCAAATCCATACAGTAAACCGTGGCCACTGCCAAGTCCGTTCTTCAGCATCACTTTGTATATTTACCATGTTACTAACCACCACCTCTGCCTCGTTCCAAGCCAGCTTCACCCCACACGGGAACTCGGTCACCCGCACAACCCTTGGCAACCACCTTTAGTCTGGCTTCTGCATCTATGGATTTACCCATTCTGGTGTTTCATGTAAGTGGAACCAATACAAGATATGACCTTTTGCACCTTGTTTTTTTCACTGAGCATAATATTTTCGAGGCATATACGAGAGCATCAAAAAGTTCAAAGGGAAAAATGGAATTAAAAGACAAGGAACATTTCCATCAGCTTGATGAAATGCCCTTTAGTTTACGCCCTTGCTCACCAGCATCACGCTGTAACTGTTTGCACCACGTTTGTCTGTCCTCCGAGCGGAGGGGAGGGCCTCTCACAGTGACTGCTTTGGGCTCTGCTTTGTACAGCAGTCTGCCGTGCCGAGCCACCATCGGCGCTGCCTTTCAGGCATCAGCTGCACATTCTGCCACCAACCTTCAGCTTGTCTGCTTTCACCCTCGTGTCCAGAAGCTTCTTCTCTTTGCCGTCTATCTGCAGTCCCTCATCACACCAGCTCACGGCCTCGGCAAAGTTCCTCAGTTCCAGATGGCACAAGGCACCTGCAGAACCCGGACTCCTTAGACAGACTGGACAGTGGGCCCAGAAGGCCCCACCCCCGGCTCCCACCCAGCACCCTAGAAGGCGAAAAGGAGTTAAAGCCCCTTGTGCTGCATCTCAGACAGAGAACACATTTGTGTATCCTGGATACAAAATAAGGATTTCTGGTATGAGGACTCTTATCAACGTCGGAAGGTCACAGCTTACTAGCGAAGAGCAGAGGCTTTGAATCAAACGGCTCGGCTCCACCTCTACTGGCAGGGCCTCAGACACAGAACCATCTGAGCTCCAAGTGCCTCCTCTGCCCAGAGGGGAGCCGAATCCCAGCTCAAGTGATTTTTAAGAGGGACAAGTGGACTTTGCCTCAGCCATGCATCAAGCCAGTTGCCAAAGACACTCAGGCCTCTCCTAATCTTGTTCTTTATGGTTCAAGCTGCTTCTCGTTTCCAGTAAAAAAAAAAAAAAAATTGTTGTTGTTGCATTGTATTTTCTCCAGTTGGCCACGTCAAGCTCTATGCAGAATTTGGAAATACCCTTAAGTTTAAGGGCTTAGATATCAGAACTCAACTGCATTTCCCAGAGATGAGCACGCTGATCTTCGCAGGTAAAAGTGACAGCTGATCTGAGGGTTCCAGCCTGGGGCTAATGCCACAGGCATAAGCTCAGGTCATTCACCCCGCTTTGTTCCAGGTCTTCTCTGCCCTGCAGCGGAGGAAGTGGATCTACTTCACCCACTACATGACCATCTACAGGGGCATAACTGGATGAAGCATTTTAAGCTCGTCTATGGGGATGTGGCAAAGATTAATGTCTGAAGAATAATTAAAGTTTGCAAAGCACCTCTGTGCTTCTCAAAGAAAGGGTGATCTATAAAAGTAATAAAAACACTATGATTCTATGGAAAGGCCAGACTACAACAGGAAAAATAATCTGGAAAGATCTCAGCATCAGTGTTATCGGGAAAGGTCCATAACTTATCTTTTAATTAACATGAACATGGCATTTGAAGATCTCGCCTTCCAATCAGCTAATTTGGGAGAAAAATATTAGGAGTGTGGCTTTTGGAGCTGCTTTGTTTTAATTAATTTTATCCTTTATTAATTTAAAATGAGTCTCAATTTCCCTTCAAGTCCTCAAAACACAGAGGGTTAGCTTATTCTTTGGAGAATTCTTTTGAACTGGGCATGTTGCTACTTATAAGAAGCAGGAACTTATCAAGATTGCAAAAACAAGGTGACCTAATTAGTATTTTAAGCACCTTAATCGCTAAGCTTAAAATGGCCCAACTTTTGGTGCGGTGAGTTCCCTCCTCTCCACGGAGCAGTGCAGGGACTCTCCACAAGACTCACCTCTCACTACTGCTTTCAGGTGGCAGGGCTTGAGCTTCCTGGCAGCCATCACGTCTTGGAGAGCAGAACGAAAATTGCCTGACAAAATTCCAGTTCAGACAGAAAAAGAACAAAATTTGAGGTCAGAATGTTCCCCACATGTGTGTGCACTGACAAAAGACACTCATCAAGGGCCTTAAAAATGTTGACAGCATCGGGCACAGCCACAAGCTGTGTACATGTCTAGTAGACCCATGAAAAATACTCAACCTCACTCATGGTGAAATGGAAAACAGATAATAATCATTATTGGAGAGAGGGTGAAAAGTGCATTCTCAGGATAAACTAGAGATCTTTGCTTTACCTGAAGTAATAGAATTATTGGTAAAATCTTTTTTATTTTTTCGTTTTATTGGGGGCGCATACAACTCTTATCACAATCCATACACACATCAATTGTGTAAAGCACATTTGTACATTTGCTTTCCACTTAAGCCCCCGGCATCAGGTCCTCATTTTTCCCCTCCCTCCCC
>NW_022104341.1:72782103-72786460 GCF_000313985.2 Echinops telfairi
CAAGGGCTCAAGTAGAAAGCAAATGTTTTGAGAATGATGATGGCAACAAATGTACAAATGTGCTTGACACAATGGATGTATGTATTGATTGTGCTAAGAATTGTACGAGCCCCCAATACAATGATTTAAAAAAAATCTTATGGCTAACTTTGTTCATTTTTGTACTATTTTTAAAACACTTAAAGGGCGTCAAGGTCAATTGTGAAGGTCAGAGTTCACAAAGACAATGTTCTACATCCTATGTTGGTGGATAGCAACTAGAGTCTTAAAAGCTGGTGAGCGGCCATTCATATTACAACTCTTGGGCTCTCCCTGTCCACAGCCAAGAAGAGTGAGAAAAATTCAAGACACGTGGAGACAGTCAGTCAGAGAACTAACGGCCCACAGTAACACTGGTTTCCAAGACCAAGCCAAGACAGGCAGAAGTCGGCGGGCAGCTACCACTACCAACTATGTGAAAGAGAGCACATTCGAAGGTCGGGTAAGATAAGCGCGAGAGAGAAATGTGAAACAAAAACCTCAAGCTTATAAAAAGATCAGACTTATTGGACAGACAGAGACTGGTGGAACCCCGAGCCTGTGACTCAGTCACCCTGCAGATCTGGAAACGAGCTCGCTCTCAGCTAACTAACAGGCAGGTCTACAAAGGGCAGAAAAGCACAAGCGAGGAACACGCACCATGTGAAACCCAAAGAGCAGCATCCACTGAAGGACAGAGTTCAGAAGGGCTAGGAAAGGAGGAGGGCTGGAAGGAGGCAAGGAGGACATAAACTATCTCGCTCACATTGTGGGGACTGCAGTCAATGATGTGACACAAAATCAGTATGAATTGGTGAGTGGAAACCTGATCTGCTCTGTAAACCGTCACCTTATTCACAAAAAGTTTAAAAAGCAAAACATAAAAGCAGCCTACATACGTAGTGAAGAGTGGAGAAAAGTAAAGCACGAACCTGTAAAGAGTGGTATCTGGTGCAACTTTTGATGTGGCTATTACGATGGCATTTGCATATTAGTTTTTAATGACAGGTACAACTTGTAAAATTAAGTTAAAGAAAACTGAATACGAAAGCACATGTACACATGTAGACGCTGTTGAACTGGGAGACGTTTTATTGGATATATTCGCACCACCGTTTTTAAAATTGCACATGTACACACTTAACCAACTGTGTCAGCAGCACTGCCTCAACGATGGGAGGCGGGGATGGACGTTTAAGGGTCCAAGGGCTTCTAGTTAAAGGCTGTAGATGGAAACATACCCTGACTCAGCCCATCCCCAAATCCCCCCACAAACAAACAGAAAGCTATACACCCCCAAGACCAAACAAGGAAGAACACAGAACAAATGTGGACATCCAGAGAGCAAAGGGTCCAGGCCAAGCAGACGGAATGCTGAGCCAGCAGAAAGAGAGGCCAAGAGCCACCAGGCTGCACCACAGCACCTCCGCGGCTCAGGCACGGACGATGCCACAGGCCTCTGGAAATGGGGGTGAAGGTGGATGAAAAATCGACTTAAGCTGTCAGAAGTCCACATTCCTTACCTGTCTCCTGACAGGGATCGCCCCCTTCCCCTTCCTTGGGGAAGACCAGAGGTTTATAACAGAGGGTCTCTAGATGGGGACCATCAACTACGGTGTGGATGCGGTGAAAGAGCCCTTAGTTCTGTTCCCAAACAACGGCAGCTAGGAAAGCACGAGCTAATTCCAGAAAATGTCCTAGAAACAACGTTCTAACAGAAAGTTCACTAGATACAGAACACACACTGCTAAGACATGCCAGCACTAGAGAAAATTCTAGAAGCTTCCAAAGGAAATAAAAAAAGAACCATTCAAAGCACTAAAAGTTTGAAATTTTTTTTTTTTTTAAGTTTGAATTATTGTAGACTTTTCAAGAATACTGTTCAGTATTGCTAGAAGACAATGAAGGAATGCTGTAAATTTTGAGGGAGAATGATTCCCAACCTGAAATTCTACACCTATGCACATGATCAAATATGGAAGTGTGAGAGTTAAAATAAAGCATTTTCAGCAGTACAAGATTTCAGAATTTACCTTTAATGCATCCTTTATCAGGGAGCAGATAAATAATATATTCCACCAAAACACTGGAGTAAAGAAAGAAAAATTGTGGGATCCAGGAACTTGGGATCGAACATAAGAAGAGAGGCAAATGAACCACACACCCACACCCCAATAAAGGAGGAGAGAGATCACAGATTCGCAGCTGTGCCCTAGGCATCCAGCCACCACCCAGAGCCAAGGAGCAGTAGAACGCACAGCACACCTGAGGGGCCCGGAGCCAGAAACAGTGGCAACCAAGTGAACAGGATGCAAATATTCAACATGGCCATGAATGAAAATTTACATAATAAGGCACTTTACACGACACAATCATATAAAGGTTGCATAACAAACCCAAATCATATACATATCTGAGGAGAGGGAGGCAGATGTATGTGACATGTGGCAGCGGGGAAAGAAAATGCTCATGTTCCACAGTAGGAGCCAACAGATAACGCCCCAAGCCGACCACATGTAAAATGTGACCATATAAGCACGTGATCTAGTACCATCTGAAAAGCTGCAGTCATTGGAGGCGGTCACCTCTGAGGAGCAGGCAGAAAAGACAGTCACAGGACTGGTACCTTTCATGACAAGCCTGGACTACACAGCTATTTTAAAATGCTGTGTGCACATGCATGTGTGATCAAAGTAAAGAGTACACGTACATAAAGACGACTAGAGGGTATACATGCTTCCAGTGTTCACAGGAGTGATTTGCTTGTGCAATTAGTTTCACTTTTTTAACCTCTTATATTTTTCAAAGTTGCTGCATTAAGCATGTATTACTTTTACAATAATAAAAGAAAAAAATTACTAAGACACCGCCCCCCCAACCCTCAATAGTTCCTAATAAGCAGGTAGCAGCAGTCCTGGATTTTAAAAGCAGACACGCAGACACCCTGCGCAGGAAAAACTCCATCCATGAGACACACCATTGAGTTTTATGGAATATCTTAATACTCCCCTTCTTCCTTAGACTCTCAAGCCCTCCAGCAACTACTGTAACACCTCTTAACATACGCTCACTCTTCCAAAAGCACCAGATAATAAAATTGGTTACCCAGGTGGTACTGTGCTGCTGCCCGGTTGGTATAAAGGACAACATTCAAATCAGTGTCTGCACATTTCTTCTTCAATCCTTCAGTGTAGGAAATCATAGCCTTCTTGTAGTCTTTTTCTTTAAAGTAATCATTGCCTTCATCCTTATAGGTCTTGGCCTGCTCTAAAAGAGGAGGAAAACTTGTCACTCTTAGGTTTCTTAAAAGGTTCGTGAAAAATAAATCATGCAATAACATATGATAAACCAAATACAAGAAACCCACAGGCAAAGATAACACAAAATTAACATGCAAAAGCTGAGGATCAACCTGGAAAAATAAAGGCATGCATATATAATGTTATAATCAATTCCAAATATCTTATGGGATAGATGACCAAATGCCTACCAAAAAAGAAAAAAAAAAAAAGCAGAATTATCCTATCTCTTAGAGAAAGGTTTTTGTTTTTGAAATGCTGAAGTAACATGGTAAATTTAAACTTGTTTCTGCTCGCACTGCTTCACTCTCTGGAAGGCAAACCATCTTCCTTGCCTGGTTAAGAGCCTACACAATTTTCAGATTCAGCACAAGTGTGTAGTCATTGTGGGGCCAATCCTGCTCCTTCGACATTCTCAAAGCCAGTCCAGAAAAGCCCGTGAAAGCCCAACCTGTGTAAAGCAGGAGTGTGCCAGAGGGGTGTGGCAAGAACAGTGACAGGGGCACACACTCGCACGCTAACTCCTTGTTATTCATCAGTATCTTCCTAACTCCTGTCCTCTCACTTCCATGCAGACACAAAAGAAGTGTTAGGATCACGTAGGATACCTTCTGGGGATCGTTCGTCATCAAAAATTATTGACTGGAGGCAAGCCAGGTCGGGGCTCTCTCGGGGATTGATCTCTGATGGCGCTTTCTTCATAAAGAGGGGGATCTTCTCAAACTCCTGGAGAATGTGAAGGGAACAAATCACCTGAATCGAAACCTCCACTGGCACGCCATCAGCGTCTTACCCATCATGATTTGCTGCATCACCCCTCCCGACCGCCCCCACTTCGGGCCTCAGTTTCCAGTCTGTGAAATGCCAGTTTTACAGGAGGAAGGATGGAAGGTGATCACACGATGGAGGGTTTAACAGGATCGTGAGATGAGCTGTGTAAGCATATATAGTAAACGTTTCTTTTCGAACAAAAATCCCTCGAGTCCTCATCCTTCACACCTAAAGAGTGGTCTGGGTGGCTTAAAAAAAAAGGGGGGGGG
>NW_022104341.1:72787475-72796580 GCF_000313985.2 Echinops telfairi
CAACCGCCCCCCGCCCGCCCTTAGAGGCGGGACTGCAACGCCAAACCGCCAGCTGAGCATCCTGTCTGTGGTTCCGGCTCTGTTCTCTGTTCCAGTCTCCAGTGCTCTAAGGTCCCCACTAATCCTAGAGAAAGCCCTGCCTTCTAGGGATTGGGAAGTGGCGAGCAGCGAGAGAAAGGAGCGACAGGAGTTATCAGGTGGTGGCAAGAGCTGTCACACTTGAGGCAGGGGCGGCCTCCCCGGAGAAGGGGCATTCAGCAGACCGGAGGGGTGGGGCGGGAAGGGGCAGGGGAGGACAGTGATCAGGCGTGGTGGAGGGCACGTTTTCTTCTTTTCTTCCTGTCACGGGACACGTTGGGAAGTTCTGAGAAAGGGAATCCAGCATGCTCAGTTCTGAGTTAACTCCCCTTCCGCCTCCCCACAGCTGGGAAGAAACCTGCGTTTCCAGCCCCGGGGAGGCAGGCCCAGCTGCCTGCCTGCGATCGCCTGGGATCACCTGGGACCCCAGTTACTCTGTGTCCTGGACCCAGGAGGCGCTCAGGGTAGAGACCCCAGATCCCAGAACAAGGCGTCACACCGGCGTCGAGCCAGGTCAGTCAAAGCTGACAACGTGAAATGTACCATTCGGATGGAGCCGAGCGAAAGCCGGTAGAGGAAAAACTGCTGACCGCTGCCCTGGAATGGGAGGCTTCGCGGAGGCTTCAAGTTCAACCTCGTGGACACCAAGGCGATTCTGACTCAGAGTGAGCCTGCAGGAGGGCGTAGAGCCACTGTGGGTTTCTGAGGCTGTAACTCCGAAGGCGGTGACGCTTTACAGGAGTAAAGAGCCTCATCCTTCTCCCGCAGTGCCTGATAGTTTCAAACCATTGACCTCTGGGGGTTCAGTCCAGCTGGTAACCACTATATTACCAGGGCTCCTTCCAATAATTTGGCTTTTTAAGGTTTTATTGTGGTTTAGGTCAAAGCGCTCATTCAATAATGTATACATACATTGCTATGTGATCCTGGTTGCAGTTTCTCCAATGTGTCAGCTCTCTCCCCACTTCCACACTCGGTTTCCCTGTGGGAAAGAAGGATTTCTCCCAAGTTGTCTCCCCCAAATATATGCCAAACTTAGCTGCTTGCGAATGACTGTACACTTGGAAGTCATCAGGAGTAGCCATCTAGAGCAAGCAGACACCACTGTTTGTCCCACAAGTAGGGCCCACTCCCTTCTGATACGGATAGTAGTTGTCTATTTCCTAGTAGGAGACACCAGAGAGGTCAAACCGCCCAAGGATGACCAAGGTTAGCCTGCCATCATGAATCTAGGGTCCGCCCATCTTGTCACATGTATACCCCTAGACTTTCCCATTCCTATGGGCACACCCCTAGCTCATCCCCTTCCTGTTATGCTTATGCCTATCATAGATCCCCTTCCTACAATGTGTATGCCTATTGTACTGCCCCTTCCTGTGACGTGGTTACCTGTAATCATGTCCCCCTAATGAGATATAACCCTTGGTTAGCAATAAAGTTAAAGCTCTCCCTGGTTCTCGCTCCCAGCTGGGGGGGGACTCTCCTGCTCTCATGGCCGGGCTCCCCCCACAAGGACCACCAAGTGGGGCTGAGGTGAGCATGCTACCATGAACTGTGTCTGACTCCATTACTTGACTCTCTACCTCTCAAGCTATGACTTTACTATAATCTTGTTATCACTGTACAGTTGCGCCTACTGGACCTGTGATGATTTGTTGGGGACTCTCCCTCCTCTCTCCACATTCCCCATTTCCATTGGCTCAATGTTCCTGACTCTCCCTGCTTCTGAGTGCTACTTTCAGGCCTCATATAGTGGGGTGATCTGGGGAGCACCTCCCTTACAGACATTACTGTTCATGTCACAAGCCTGCCTATTGTTTGGCTATAATGTGGCTCCCAGGAGGGGGTTCATTTCTAAGTTTGAAGGGGATCTGAGAGCCATAAATTAGGAGTTTACCAGTTTCTTTTCGACCAGTAAGTCTGCTCTTTTAAAGATTTTCCATATTGAGATATAATTTACATATCATACACTTCCATAGTTTAGTCATATTTTAAAATAGTTGTATACACATCACCACAATCAGTTCCAGAACATCGGCCCCCCTCCTGCAGTCATTATTTGCTCCCCATTTCCCTCCAACCCTCACCCCATATCCCCGATAAGCCATTATTCCAATTCTCTATATATCCTCCCAACCTGTGCTTATATGCTGGAAAACGCACCCAAAAGCCCCCCAAAAAACCAACAGCAGTATTAAAATCAGAGAAAAAAAATATGCTGCAAAAAAAGGAAATACTGAAAACTAGAACAAATCCAAAGTGGGTCAAAGGGAGAACAGAGAACCAGGTACCATATTTTAACCTAATTATATCTGCCATCAGAGTGTTCAATAGTTTGCCTGGTTGCAAGATTATTCACGTCCCTGGCCCAACAGAGACTTAATTTATGTGGGACCTTTGGGCTCCCACTGTCATCAATAGCCTTCAGCAAATTGAGTGCTCACAACCTAAGTTCTGATATTTTCCCTCCTTCGATTTGGATTTTGTTATCCTTGGATCACACAGGCTGCTGTGGTTCTTCTATGTAGACATAGTGGATGCTTCACTTAGGTGGCTTCTTGTTTGAATATAAGCCTCTAAAACCCCAGACACTATTTTTGGTAGCTGGGTCCCACCTGTTTTCTTCACCACTTTGCTATAGTACCCATATCTTCAGTGATTTCTTCAGAAGGGTGGTGTTCTTGGATTGGGGGTAGAATAAGTTCAAGTTCAAAATCCATTCACTTGTCTATGGATTATGTCTCTGGCTTACTTTTGAGGCCTCAATTTTATGACTATTATCAAGCATCCCTCTGGTGTGTAAGTTAACCATCGATTGTGTCATTAATTCATCCAATGGCATAGAATTTAACGTATTGTTGAGAAAAGGAATTTATAAAAGTATAAACTGGCTCTAAACTGTAATCCGTGAGTTGTTGATTTGTACAGATTGAGCACTTTCATTGACCATGGGGATTGGTGATGGGGGAAACTGTCAGTAACATTCATTCATAAAGGCAGAACCTTGCCTACCAGATTAATGCGTGTCACAGTAAAGCAAGGAGGGCATTGGAATACTAAATAGATGGTGATTCTGGGCCACCTTTCATTGGATACCCACAAAGCAAGGGAGCCTAACTAAGGTCCAGCAACCAATAGTGCTGTAGGGTGGCAGTCATCTAGGTCTTCTCCCACTAAGGAGTTTCAGTCCTGAGTCCAATAACTGCAGCTGAGTCCGTTCAGTGGGGTTTCCACATTGAGTCCTGGTGTGGCCTATGGGGGATGTTCCCCCAAATGATAGGAGTTTAAGGTCACCGTAGGTCATCACAAAATGCCCGGGTCACTAAGGGCTGGCTTAGAAAATAAGTCAAGAGTGTCTAACCACGCACACAGGACCGGCCTTAGTCTCCCCTTGAATTCTCCAGCATTGCTGTTGAGCGGCCCTTCCCAATGTGAAGTTGCTCCTCCCCATTTACCTGCCAACAGAAGTCTGGACGCCTCCCCCAAAACTTAGAAGCTCTCCTCCCCTTATTAATTTAAATTGCCCTCGATTGTTCTTTCACTCTGGGACCTTCTGTAGTGGTCCTAGACAAAGCTTGATCAATCCATTCTGGTTCATCTATATTTTACCATTTGGGTCCATTCTGGTTCCCTTGAGGTGTGGCTGAGCTGGAAAGAACTGGCTCAAAGCCCTGGTCTAAAGGATACAATTCACTCCCAGCTCATTTTTTGGTAGCAGTGAGGTTTCCATGTGTTTGGGGATTGGCTCTATTTTAAGCCTAACAAAATGGCAAAACTGACTCATTAGAGTTCCACATTATTTGTATGACCCTACCCTTACGGTGTTCCATGTACCTTATTTACATTATTACCAAACTGTCTAAACCCACTGGTAGATCAAAAGCACCTTATTTGCATAACCCTATTCAATCTTTGGGTGGGAGACACAGAGACTGGCTAGAAGGGACATCAATATGAAGCAATTGCCTGTACCACACTGTGGAGCCCAGTTCTACTCTGATACACCGAGGGTCACCATAAGTGTGTTAGGCCGGGTGGGTTACAGAAACAAATTGAGGCACTCGTGTAAGAATGCGCTGTATATCAAGAAGAAATTATGTATCAAGAAAGCATCTCAGCCTAATCCAACTCAAGTCCATAAGCCTGAAACTAGTCCCTAAGTCCCTCTTCTGACTCATGCAGCCGGTGGTGGATGCATCTCCAAGGCTCCAGAAGCAACCAGGGTCGGCCAGCAGGAAGGTGAAAAAAGAGAAATGAGGTAGGTTCCCAGGGCCCTCCTTATAAGAAGGCCACACCCACAAGAAGTCACCATCAGTCTGTGAGAGATTGACAGGCTAAACCCCACCCCTACACTTTTACATATCTTCAAGTTGACGTGAAATTATACTACAATAAGTAGGAATCAACGTGGCATCTGGTCTTCTCCCATTCCACCACCACCAGAATAAAGCATTCCAATGTGACCGGAGATCTTCAGATGGTGACTGCTCTCGCAAACTGTGGATTCTGTTGTGTGTACATTTTGTACACACATTTTCCCCTTGGTACTAGTTTGAGGCTCCACCACAGTGCTACTGTGTACAACTACTTCTAACTGCTGCTTGGGACTCGGTACTGTCGCCAACGATGGACCCCAGGCTGCCCTCAGCCTCCCCAGTCATCACAAAGAAAACCACAGACTTCCTTTTATGTGTCCCCGCACAAACGTGTACAAAGTTGTCCATGAGTTGAATACTCGTGAGGGGAATTGCTGGGCCATAGGTCTGCAATAACTGAATAGGACTGAGTGGTGACAAAGGACTGTTGGAAATGTGACAATCTCTGTTTCACCCAGCAGTGTCTGAAGGTTCCTGCACAGTGCAGTATACTACTTGAGATGGCTCTTCTAGCTAGTCTTTGTAATTCCCTCCCAACGAGTGGGTAGGATGATGCAGTGAGGTGTTTGTGGCCCACCAAGGGGGTCGGATAGCTTGCTAATCATGTAGAAAAGGTACACAGCACCTTAGGAGTGGGACCATGCATATAAAGTGTACGGAACTCTAATGTGGGGCTTGGTCAGCTTTGCCATCTTACTAGGCTTATATATTTCCAATGGTTTTAAATATATTTTTAAAAGGATTATGCAATCACCACAATAAATTTTAGAACATTTTCTTCATTTTGTATTCATTATTATTTGCTCCCCACCTCATCCCCCCAACCTCCCCTGCCATAATCCTAAAAATTATTAGATAGTCTCTAGATTTACCTATCCTGGATATCATTTAAAGAAAATCAAACAACCCCATCCCCACCAACAAGAACAAAAATAAAACACAAAATCCTCAACCCAAAAGAAAGCAGATAATGAGAAAATCTGAACAAGTTTAAAAATGGGTCAAAAGGGAAAACACATGGTAAGATGTTAAATTCTAACCCATGTCTGTAGTAATCTAGGTTCCAATGTACTGTCTGAGGATAAGACTGTTCACATCTTGGTCAATGAACCAATAGAAATAGAGGCTTAATACAGTGAGACCTCTGAACATGGATTTGGGGCTTTTGCTATCATTCATAGCCTTCTGGAAACCAGGTGCTCAGAATTTGAGCTCTAATACAATTCCATTCTCTGTTCCTGGACTTTATTATTTATAATCCTTGGATCACATAGGTTAGTGTGCTATTTCCATGTGCACTGAGCTAACACCTTACTTACATGGCTGCTTGTTTTAAGACAAGCTTTTAAGGCCCCAGACACTAGCACCCGTATCTTCAATGATTGTTTCATGTATTTCACTGGGTTTAAAATGAGCCCCTTCAAAGGTGGAAAGCAGGGATCTCACTGCCACCAAGAAAGAGGAGCTGGTAGTGGAGCATGTCCTTTGGGTCCTGCGATTTGTGCTGAATCTCCTCCATCCGGGAGATGGAGAGCCATGGCACTAAGAAATGGCGGAGGAGCAGCAGTGGCAGCAGAGGCACCAACACCACGGTCCTGAGACAGAGCAGTGAGTGGGAGGGGAACAAGAAGTGGAGTGAGGCAACAAGAGCCTCTGGGCAGGGGGCTCTCTCACTCCCAGAGTGGAGAGGTGTGCTCCGCAGGCTGTTTGCTGGGGAGCTGGGTTTGCCAGCCCACAAAACCAGAGCTGAGATTGGGGTTCCCCAGCAGAGCAGCGTGTCTTTGGGGAATTTAGTGCCAGACTTAAAAGAGCTTTGCAACACCTTCTCCAGCAGGGCAGAAGGCCAAGGGGCCATGGGGCTGAGAGGCCACGGACCACCGAGAGAGGTGCCTGCCGGCCTGGTTGAAAGGAGGTTGTCCTGATCGAAGAATGACATCCTGAGCGTTTCTGATCATGACTTTTCATGTGTTCCCTTCCTTAAGAAGCCCCACAGAGTATTGTCTGTGAGCTCTGTGTGGCTCTTGCAATGAGTGATCAAATACAGCCGAGAAGTAGAGTGTGGGGAGCGAGGCCATGGACATGAGAATTGGGAAAGAGGGTAGGAAGCTGGAGGCATGTCTGACCTCTGCCTCATAGGCATTGGCCTGGGGCTGATGTTGGGTTTGATTCTCCGACCCCCCCGGAGAAGCCAGAGGCGTCAGATGCCGTGCCTCCCCACCCCCCACCCCCAACCCCCCAGGTCATAGTCACACTTTTTATTGGTGGTGGTTGCTGAGGAGATTCCAGCTCATGCAGAGAACTGCTCCAGAGGGCTTACAAAGCTGTAACCTTTCAGAAGCTGACCCCAGGCCTGTTTCTGAGGTTTGAACCTCTGGGTAAGTTTGAATGGCCAATCTTTGGGCAAGTAGCAGAGCATTTAGCTGTTTGCCCCACCCAGGGGCTTACTTGGCCTCCCCACAGACCTTCCTGCTGTCCTCTGGAGGAAATCTACATCCCCTAACTCTGCTGCTAAGGTGTGAGGACTTGGCCCCAGCGCCCCTCTCCCCATTCACCCCAGGCTCCAATGCACACGTGGTGGGTCCTTGGTCCAGGGTGCCCTGCTCTCCCACACACCTGTCCAGTGCCTCGGACACCTGGAACTACTATAGCAAAAACATCACAAAGAGGTTGCTCTCAATAACAGTAGTTTATTTTCTTCCAGTTCTGGAGGTTAGAAGTCTGAATTTAGGGCATGCCTCTAGGAGGATATTCTTTGGAAATGTCAGCATCTAGATGCTGCTGGCCATTCCTGAAGTTCCTTGACATTTGTTTGATGTTCTGTCATCTAGCTATCTACCTATCCTGACCTTTTTATAACTCAGAAATGATTAGATTTAGGACACACCCACCCACCATGACATGATACCGTTCACAAGACTAAGATCTCCTATTTCCAAGCAGTCACGTAACAGGTACCAGAGTGAGGGTTCCCCCAGATTGGGCAGGGTGGTTCTTTCTCCAGGAAGCCTTCCCTGATGCCCCAGCCCCCAGCTGGGCTACGTGCTGCCTCAGGTGTCCCTCATCACCACACCGCCCTGTTGTGCTGTCTGTGTCTTCCCGCATCAATCTCAGCACGACTGTGAGAACCTTAGGGGCTGGGTAAGGCTTTGCTGTGGGGGGTGTCTTGTGCATCGTAGCATATTAAGCCGCATCTTTGGCTTCTGCAGACCATCTGCAAAAAGCCCCCCCCCTCCCCCGCCGACAGAGTGTAACCACCAAAGGTGGCTCCAAATATCATCTGGCCGTCAAGATGACCCTCCGTTCAGCACTCCTGCATTCGCTTACATTATAGACTTGGGACGTAGGGCCAGCTCTCCTGCATATATGTACCATCAGCACCCAGAGCAGGGCTGCTCCTGGGTGCATACATACTCAGTGTGATTGTTGCCCGAATGAACTATGGCCCGTCTTTGGACAAAGACCTGAAGGTGAGGCTCCCCGAGCAGGGTGCCGGGGTAGGAATGGTCTGGGGAGGGACACTTTCCTTCCCTGCCCTCCACTCTCCAACCTCACTGCCATCAAGTCAGCTCCGACTCACAGACCCTAGAGGACAGGGTAGGACTGCCCCTGCGGGCTTCTGAGTCTGCCACTCATGGAGTGGAAAACATCAAGCCCACCCACCCAAATCAACAGCATTTTTTGTTTGTTTTTATAACAGACTCTCGGGGAGGGGAAACTCAGGCACTCAGCTTCTGCTGTGTGGAGTAAGGCCTGCTACTTCAGCTCTCTTCGTCCCACGTGTCCCACTTCAAACAGGTGGACAGCAGCCTATGGGAGCCATGCTCCTCTCTAAGGGCGGTGGGAAGGGCTCTGGCCTCCTGCAGGCTGGGCGGGCCCAGACCTCTCCCATGAGGAACACTCCAGAGGGAGAGGCGAACCATGTGGCATTTATAGGGCGCACGGCTGGGGTCACGGGGACCCCTGAGGAAGACTGGGGCCCAGGGGCATCACTGTTTCAGGGACATCTTCCAGGAACCGAGGGCCTGCATGATCCAGGAGCGCCGCTGGTGGGAAGTGGGCAGGTCCTCGCAGCTGGGGCTCCAGCGGTGCGTGGCGGCCGGGTCGAACACCCAGGAGTCCCGGTACAGCAGCGGCCAGGAGTTCCGCCAGCAGGTGGCCAGGATGTGGTCCTGAGCCTGGGCCGCATAGATGCACACGGACGCTTCGGGGTCATGTCTCAAGTTTTCCAGAGCTGGGGGCACAGGGACGGGAGAGGCAGCTTCCTAAGGCCAGGTCCGCCCCCCTAGCCCCCAACAAGGATCTGCGGAGGTGCAAACCTGCTCACTCTCATCTTTCCTCCCCGCCCATGGCCGTTCCCTTCGGGCGGCCTCCCCTGGTCTCCTCTGACTTCACAGCTCCTCAGACTGTTCCCATACGTCCACGTCTGAACCCCCCGGAAAGCCTCCCGGCCCGCTTCAGCCTGCCGGGATTTCTCATCAGCCGCCCCGTCACAAAACGCAAACCCTGGTGCTTGGGTCCCTCGGAAGAGTCTGACCGACTCTGTGCATCAAATGGGCGTGGCCTCGTTTTCTGAGCCCCCGGGGGCGTGGCCTCTTTTTTAGCCCCCCCCGATGGGCGTGGCCTCGTTTTCTGAGCTTCAGTGGGGTGTGGC
>NW_022104341.1:72796728-72807908 GCF_000313985.2 Echinops telfairi
GCCCACTCCCAGGGCTGCACCTAACTGGGTGCTCCCCCGGGATAAAGACAGCCCCTCCCCTGCGCTATCACTCAGCGAGGCCCTTCCTCTCGCACCCCCGGCCCCCGCAGTCTCCTCAGCCCTGCGCACCACTCACCAGCTTTGACTTCATTCAGACAGTCTTCTGTCACGATGTTCTCCATACAGGGGACCAGGTACCCTGGAGCAGAATGCAAGAGGTGAGCGTTTCCACCGTCCGCCTCCGACGCCACCCCACTGCCAGACCACACCTCCTCAGAGAAGCTCGTCCCACCCTCCCCCCGCCCCCAAACCAAGAAAGACTGGACATCAGGACTCCGTTTGGACCCTGAGGCCGATTCCCACAGAGGGGTCCTAGGAGACGTGGCTGCCCGCACAGGCACCAGGCTAAGGAGAGGCAGGGTCTGGGCTGCAGCGGACTTGGACCCACAGTGCAGCCCTGGGCAGGTCCTGTCCACAGCGGGGGCCTCGGCTGGGGTGTGGAGAGATGCTGCCTCTGCGTCCACTCGCCCCTGCAAAGCTTGAGAAGCACTCACATGAAAGACCCAGGGGGTCTGGGGCCCTGAGCACCTTGAACCCATCGGGGTGGCCGGGAGCAGAAGCCCCCAAGGGCAGAGTCGGCTGCCTGGGCCAAGGATGCCCTGTCTTTTGGAGACTCAACCTAGTCCACCAGGCTCCCCAGGAATCCTGCGCAGCCACACTGCTGAGACCCCGCCCAGCCCAAACCAGCCTGGCGCCTGCGGGAACTGTGCCACTCCTCATGGCCCCGCCCTTTAGCCCAGGCTGTCCCTTTGCCCCCCTGGCTAATTCCCATCGACCTGGAATGCCCTGATCAACCTCCTGACCAAAATGGACCAATCCATACTGACTCTGGATGGGTGCCTCCTGGTGCTCCTGAAGGACGGAGAGTCTCCCAGTATATCCGGTGTTCCTCCTATTTGTGATTTATGAATCTTCTCCTTCCCAGGAAAATAGGACCGGTGCCTTGCTTCTGAACATGAGCAAGGCCCTATGGACCACCGCCGACCATTGCTCACCTCCCTTGCTCTGCCCACCCCACCACCGGAATCTCTAATGGGACCACGGCTAGAGGAGGCCATCATGTGTGGTGAGGGCATGGGAGACCCTTGGGGAGGTGGACGGGCAGACTAGCCACCACGATGAACTCACGTTTGCTGGCAATTGTGACCAACATGGGGCAGTGTTTCGCTCTGTTGTACACGCCTCTGCCACACGTCAGTGCTGACACGTGGCGACTGTGTAGGAAGGGTAGAACTGCCCCGGGGTGTTCCCGAGACTGCAACTCCTTCCGGGAGTAGAAAGTCTCATCTTTCTCCCCAATGTCAGGTAGGCAGTCGGGCCCGTGAGCGTGGGGTTCAGAGAGTATCTGGGCTGGGCATCTCACATTCACTCACTGCCACTGGGTTGATTCCAACACATTGCCACCCAGTAGGATGGGGCAGAACTGCCCTTACGGGTTTCTGAGGCTGTAACTCTTTAATGGGAGTAGAAAACCTCGTCTTTCTCCCATGGAGCGACTGGTGGCTTTGAACTACTGACGTTGTGGTTAGCAGCCTAACGAGTAGCTACTACGCCACCAGGGGTCCCTCCCACCAGACCAGAGACTTCTTCATCTGAGATCCACTGGAGGGGTAGGAGGCGTGTCTGTGCATCCTGAAGGCATGTGCAAAACTAAATTGTGCACATGTATGAAGAAACCAGTCCCCGGAGAAGGACAGCATGACGTCGAGGGACGGCGACAAAGAGGAAGCCCTCAACGAATGGGTTGACCCTGCGGCCCTAACAGAGCAAGAATTGTGAGGGCTGAAGCCTAACAACAATTGAGCGTTTTTCATCCTGTGGACACAGGGGCTACTGTGAGTCAGTTACTGCCTGGCTTCTAACACCACGGTCTTTAAAGCCTCGTAAGCTCAGAAAGGTTAAGAATCATTGCCCTGCACCGGAGTCCACCTGTGTCTCCCTGGCCGGGACAGACTCCTGGTGTGAAACCCATCAGTCACCCACCCGTGTTCGGAGTGACTCATTTGGAGCAAGGCTGAAAGAAAGCAGCACCGAGGATGAAGCCCTCATTGCCACGTTGGGCAGGCTGCCTGCAGGCCCGGGCATCCCTCCTCGGTCACAGCACTGCTCAGACCACACCAGCAGCTCCTGGTCTCTCTCGCTCCCCTCCCCCCTCTGTCAGCCGTCCTGTTTCTTTCACAGTAAGCACCCTGCCTACAGGTTATACGCTGGTCTGCGATCCTCAGGGTCGGCAGTTTGAAACCACCTGCCACGCCGAAGCTGAAAGGCTTTCTACTCCCACGAGAAGTTACAGTCCCAGAAGCCCAGGGGGGCAGTTCACCCCTGTGCTCGTGGGTCGCTGGGGGGCAGTATCGAGGACTGGGCATCCTGCCTGGCTGAGCGCTCTTGTCAATTGCTCCCTCGTGGACTCTGACTCACAACAACCCCGTGTGTTACGGAGGTTTTCTGGCTGTAATCGCCATGGAAAGAGCACTGGTGACCGAGTCAGGGAAGTGTTGGACTGCCAACCTCAAGGTCGGCGGTTCAAACCCATCAGCCACTCCACAGAAGAAAAAATGAGTCTGTCTGCTCCCGTAAAGATTGACAACCCCAGAAACCCTGCAGTGTAGGGTCACCATGAGCCAGGAGGGACCTGATGGCAGTGGGCTTGGTTTGATGCTGTTTATGGAAGCAGACTGCCAGCCAGGTCTTTCGTTTCTTGGTGGGCATCTGGGTTCAAACCGACAGCTTTCCTGTTGGCAGTCCAACCCAAAGCACGGGAGTGGGGGATCAGTAGAGATTCCTGAAGTAAGTCAACAGATGGATAGAGGGATGTACTGGTGAGAGCAGAAGAACTGGCGAGAGGGGCTAAAACCAACAAGCATTGCTTTCACAAGGGGAGATGGGTGGGCGCTTCATCATCTCCAAGCCCCTTGGCAGCGGCGTCTCCTGGTCCTTGGCAGAAAGAATGAGGTTGTTTAGAAGCACACAGCTGAGAGGAGGCCCACTCACCCAGCATGGCATCAGAAGAGTCCTGTGGGTGGGTGGCGGGGCAGTGGGGTTCTGGGCAAGGGGAACCTGTTGTTGGGTTCTTTCCAGAAAGGGAAAAGGTGGGATTATGGAGAATCGAAAAATGAAAGTGACTAATGTTTGAATACTTCGATATGCCAAGTTTCAAGGCTGGGACCTTTCAAAATATATCATCATTCAGTCTGTAAAACAGGACAGGATCCCCATATTACAGATGAGGAAACCGAAGCTCAGTGGGAATAAATAATTCCATTGGGGCCACCAGAGAGGGGATGGTGGAACTTTGAGTCTACTTGACCTTTTCTACCATGAAGCTCGGCCTTTCCTACTGAAGCCAATGGTGAATTTGGCTGGGCTCCTGTTAAGCCTGGGCCCATAGTGTACTGCAGGAGGAGAAGCAGCAGTTCTGCTGGTTAATCTCGGACCTGTGTCATCACTTCATCCAGGCATGGCCTGCACAAGGACTCCATGCTCAATCTGGTTCACAGCCGACGTGCTGTGTTCTAAGAGGAGAGGATCTCTCTAATGTGCACCATGGTGCTATCTGCTGGCCAACCCTTGGCCCTAAAGGGAGTCATTCTATCAGGTGCTAGAAGGGCTGGCAACCTGGTAGGTGTTGAATCAGAGACAGCTAGGGCCTTGGCAGCAGAGCTCGGTGTACCAGGGTGGGCAGCTTACCTATGAACATGACCGAGGCCTTCCGGAGGGAGGCCCGGGAGCTCTTGGTGAATTCCAGGCTCTGGCTGAGGAACTTGAAGGCACTGTCTTGATGGGTGTTCACCTGGGTCAAAAAGAAACCCAAGAAGCCTTGGCCTTCAGAGGGACTAGTTACCCAGCCAGCCCTCATGAGGCTAGGAATGGTGACCCTGACAGGCGGCCATGCCTGGGACTCCTGGCTCCTAAACATTTCTGCCTCCCCTCATCTGCCCAAGCCCTCCCAGAGGCCAAGCCTCTTCTCCTCTTAGCTGACAGCAACAATTGCTTCAAAGGTCCTCTCGCTGTCCAATCCACCCGGCTGCTGCTGCTGCTGCTGGAAAGCTCTCACATGCAAATCCAGCAAGAGGTGGGGATAGATATGGCACGTGAGAGACCTAGTAGGTTAGGAGACAGGTGTGATCAGGGTGAAAGATTCAAGTTACAGAGCCGTGAAGGAATACATTGGATGGCCAGAGGGCCTGATGGTGCTTAGCCATCCGGCAGGAACAAGACTTCCTTATGTGTTTGTTAGTAACTAGGAAGCCAGTATTCTTGATAGAGCAGTGACAGAGTGGTGTTTGGGCCAAAGTGTGGTGTTCAGGATGGGTTTGATCAAGTAGAAACTGGGGGCAGGGGGCAAGTATTCAGCTGAGAATCTGTTGCAGGAAGTGAAGAGAAATCTGATCTGATCCCTGTTTGGCTGACGCCCCCTCCAAGCTAGAACAGTAACTTCTGGGCCTGGCATACGAAGAGCCCGATGGTCACTTTCTGGGTCTGACACGCCTTCCCAGCTTCCTCTTCCACCCCTGCCTCCTCCTTGTAGGCCTGCTAGGCTCTAGTCCAAGGGCATGGCCCAGGTACCCCCAGGCGGGCCAGCTCCTTGACACCTGTGGCCTTTGAACATGTGAATGCACCTGTTTGTGATGACCACCCCTCTCTTCTTTGCTTGACAAGTTCTCTCATCCTTTGAGGCTCAGCTCAGAAGCCAGCTCCTGGAAGCCCTCCACAGCCCTCAAGCAGAGCTCACCTCATCACCTTGAGATGTCCACAGCATCTTGTGCATCCTGTGTCATGGTAGTCATGGCACTGGGTTGTCATTGTACACACCCGGTCCTCCCCTGCTGCTCCCCAAGAGAAAGAAGGGCGCTGTCTCACTCATCAGCTCAGAGGCCTCACCACCCTGCCAGGACCTCGAATGGATCAGGCAATGGAGGAACTGCGATACTGCACGAGGGAAGGGGTGGAAAGTTTACCAACCACTTTTTAATGCTAGGGCGAGAGGCTGACGTCACATAAGAAAAGCTGTCAATGGCCTGAAGCAAGAAGAAGCCAAGAATCCAGAGGGGTCATGACCTGGGGGGTCAGAGGCCTCTGCTTCCGCAACTCCACACGTAGCCTGGGAGAATGGTGACCAGTGCAGTGTTCCATTCACTGCTAATTCATATCTGACAGAAATCGGGTTTCCAGACTCACGGGACCCATTGTGACCGGAAGACCCTGACTCTATCGCCATGGTACTTTCTGTCACCTCATATCCATGTGAAAGTTGGCCATTGAATGAAGAATTGGCGCACTTGAATTCTGTTGCTGGTGAAGAATACTGAACGTACCATGGACGGCCAGATCTGTCTTAGTGGTACAGCCCGAATGCTCCTTAGAGGCAAGGGCGGGAAGACTTCATCTCACCCACTTCGGACATGTTGCCAGGAGACCGGCGCCTGGAGCAGGACACCCCGCGGAGGAGAGTGGAGGGGCAGCAAAAGGAGGAAGACGCTCCACAAGGGGAACTGGCACGGTGGCTGCAACCATGGCTCAAACTGAAGCCCCACTGTGCGGGCCGGGGCGGGCCACTGAAGCCCCACTGTGCAGGCCGGGCGGTGATTCTCTGCCCCTTCACGACTTCAACCACAACCACATCGCCCGAGATCATCTTTGAGCCTTGAACTAAGTCTGTCCCCTGAACCAAAGCCCAAACCAAACTCACTGGCCTGCGGTCCATTCGGACCCACAGCAACCCTGGAGGGCAGCGTCCACCTGCAAAATCGCATCTCTTTCCAGGAGGAGACATTCCTGTCCTTCTCCGGCGGAGTCCCTGGCGGTTTCAAACTGCTGGACTTGCAGTGAGCGGCCC
This sequence comes from Echinops telfairi, assembly GCF_000313985.2. Classification (NCBI taxonomy): domain Eukaryota; kingdom Metazoa; phylum Chordata; class Mammalia; order Afrosoricida; family Tenrecidae; genus Echinops; species Echinops telfairi. The sequence continues at coordinate 72,802,625 of NW_022104341.1, forward strand.
ACGGCGTAACCACGATCCCACGAAACTCCAAGAACCAAACTATTAGTGACTTGGACTCATACTGACCCTACAGGACAGGGTAGAGCTGCCCCTGGGGGTTTCTGAGCTTAACGCTTTCCAGGAGCAGAAAGCCTCTGCTGACCTTGCGGTTGGCAGCCCAGCGTGTGACCCCCAAGCCATCGTGACATGGACCACGTTTTTGCCCAACTAGTAAAGCAGGTTGGTCCCGAGCAGTGCACAGTTTGAAAGAATTATGGACGTGAGATGTAACGGACAACAGTTGACCCTCAGCCACAGAGGCGAAGTGGGGGTAGACCGATAGGGGCAGACGGTGAGTGTGCTGACCCGGTGCCACGAACAGAGTGGAGCCCACTGAGCCGTCTCTGTGGAGATGTGTCAAAGGGGTGTATATTTGTTATTCATATTTTCACCGAAAAGAACATGAAAAAAAAAAAAACCAAGCAGGCAAACGAAAAGCTTGGTTTCTAGCTTTTCTTTCCAATTGGAGGGGCTGGCATGAGTGGCCCACATGGGGACAGTAAACTGGGCTCTCCAACCCTGCTACTGACGGCTCTGGGCTCTCCAGCTTCCTCCAGGGCCCGGCACCCCCACTTCACTCACGGCTATCAGCTCCCAGCCACGGTGGGTTTTGAATTAGTGACTGTGGCCAACACTTCTTCCGGGCCTCGTTTCTTCCTCTGTCCAGTGATCATGAGACTAGACACTCCGCGGTCCCAGTTGTGAGCATTATCCATGCGCAGATGGTGGTGCCAGGGCCTGGTCTCAATCTTAATGATCATCATCTACTTTGTATGCTTCTGCTGCATGCCAGGAGGCCTTTGCCAGATCTCCCAGGTATGAAGCATGTGTGCCCGAAGCTTGGGAATGGCCTCGACCGAAGAGAACTACCTTGCCCGAGGTCAAACCTCTTCCCGGAGTAGCCAGCCTCCAGTGGCAGACGGGCATGAGGGGGAAAGACCAGGGCGCTGGAGCCCATCTGAGGGTTGGCCATCATAGGTTGGCCAAGATCTTCCAGAAATGACATCACAGCTCCACTTCTTTCTTGGCCACTCCTGCTTCCCTCGACAGGGGTTGGTTTCAAGGCCCTCCCTAAGAAACCTCCTACATGCTCACCTCTGTCCCAGAGTCAGCTTCCTAGGGAACCCAACTTATGTGCACAGGGAAGGTTGACTGGAACTAGACAGCAAAGTTCCCCAGAAGCCATCCTGAGACACTGTGGCTGTCTAGGGAGGCCACGTGCCACAAATGTGTTGCCCAGAGAGGGAGTGTGTGGATAGTGAGCACATTTCTTCAGTAGGAGACCTCCCAGAGCCTGAAGTGTGTGGCACTCATCTGCCCATGGCCGTTAAGTCATTTCCAACTCATAGTAACTCAAGTGCAATGATGTTACTAGTGTTGTAATCAGTGAGAGCCTAGTGCCTTGATACAGACAAAACATCTAGTGTAGATTCTCGAGCAGAACGAGAATTCCAGACCGCTTCGCTGTGCTCACACGAAACCTGTGCACGATCAAGAGGCAACTGTGCAAACAGAATAAGGAAATGCTGCATGCGTTGAGATCAGGGTTGTCTCCTCTCACCGTACTTATTCAAACTCTACGCTGAACAAGTAATCAGAGAAGCCGGCTTAGGTGAAGAACGTGCCATCAGGATTTAGGAAGGCTTATTAACAACCTTCAATATGCAGATGACACAACCTTGTTTGCTGGAGCGAGGTGGACTTTACAACTCCATGGAAAGAAAACTAAAATCCTCACAGCTGGACCAGATAGGTGACATCCTGGCAAACGGAGAAAAGACTGAAGCTGTCAAGGATTCCATCTTGCTTGGATCCACAATCGATGCTCAGGGAAGCAGCCGTCCAGAGATCAAAGATCATCGCACTGCATACATCTGCTGCACAAAGACATCTTTCAAGTGTTGAAAAGCGAGGATGTTTCTGTGAGGACTACGGTGTGCCTGCCCCAAACCATGGTCTTTTCAATGGCTTTACACACGTGAAAGCAAGAATAAGGAAGAGTGGAGAAGAACTGAAGCATTTGAACTACGGGGCTGGGAAGAATTTTGAAAGTACCATGGGTTGCCAAAAAACATAAAGGAATCCGACTTGGAAGAACAGCCAGCATGCCCCGGACAGGCAAGGATGGCGAGACGTTGTCTCATGTACTTAGGACATGCTATCGAGAGAGAGAGAGACCAGTCCCTGGAGAAGGACATCCTGGTTGGTAAAGTGGAGGGGCACCGAAAAAGAGGAAGGCCCGCAACAATTGATATAATGGCTGCAACAATGAGCTCACACCTGAGACCAACCGTGAGGCGGGTGCAGGGTGGAGTGGTAGTTTGCTCTACTGTGCACGGGTCGCCATGAGCAGGAACTAGCTCACCGGCTCCTAACAGCCCCAGCACGACAGGACGGTCAGGAGGCGCACTGGTGCTAGTCGTCCGATAGGCTGCTAACCACGAGGTCTGTAGCCGGACGCTACACGCAGCTCCGCAGGAAGGTGAGGCTCTCTACTTCCGAAACCCACAGGGGCAGGCTACTCTGTCCTGTGGGGTCATTATGAGCCAGAATCAGCTCCATGGCAGTGAGTGAGTATTGTAACTGGTGACAGAATACACAGAGTAGTCAGTTAAATTAAACGCTGGGAGACGATGGGATGGTTGGCCCCATGACCTACCTGAAAGATGTTCTTGGCCTGAACTATGATATGACTGTGGGACCTGAGAGGGAAAGGCAGACTCAAGCAATGTGTAGGATCGTTAAGATTTGAAGAACAATAAGAAATGGATGGTGGCAGGGGGCGGGGGGCAGGGAGTGGGGAAGGAAGCAATCTGGGCTGAGGCTAGGTTTCTGCTCTGTGAGTCCAGAGGGACAGAGCAGAACTGAAGTGGAAATGGTAAGTTCAGAAAAGACATGCTGCGTGGTTCACCCAGGGGGTGGTCCCAGGAAACATTAGGCACGGGAGAGAAGTCAGAGATGCGGCTAGACCTCCAGCAGCCGGCCACTGGTGGGTGGTACCAGAAATAGTCAGACGGATGCTTGTGTAACCGGAAGACAAAGTAGAGCCCCCTCCAACGGCAACCATCAGCCACTGTCAACAGGAAAGCACTCACAAGGTACTTGCAGATTTTGGCCACTGTCTTCTGGCGGTTGTCCCAGGGCTTCCGGCTGTAAGCTGTTTTGGGCAAATCCCAGCCCATGAAGCAGGAACATCGGAACAGCGTCTTCACACATTTCTGGGGGCCAATGGGAATGGAAGAGAGCTGTGGGGCCCCAAGGCAGCAGATGATGGTGGGGAAGGGGAGTGTGTGAAAACTAAATTTTGGAAAAGAATTCCTATTTGAAATGTACAATGGCTGTTTGGAGGAGTGAGTACCTTAGGAGTACAGACCACGAATTAATTGTCTCCTCCCCACCCCTGCCCAGTGAACTGTGTCTTGATGACTCTTGGTTGGTTTGGTTTCTATAGAGAGTGTCCCCAATGGCCCCAGGTGGTGGGGTGGAAGGCAGTGCCCAGGCCCAGTGCTCACTCACCTGGCTCACCTCGGAGTTGCCCTCCTGCATGACCAGCAGTATGGGGACCAAGGTGCTGATCAGTTGCTCCTCCATGTCTGGGCTGCGTGGGGACCGCAGCTTCTGCACCACCTTCCCGTACAGGTTGATGCATGAGCAGCGCACATCCTCCCGCGACTGGGGCACAAAGGCGGACTCAGGGGGTGCCCCTCCTCTGGGAGGCTGCCCATGCCTGTCCTCTCCACCTACCCGGGGCACCAGGGCATTCCTTTCCTCATTCTGGGGGGTCTTCCAGGCACAGAGACAGCTGAGGCCACCAGCAGGGCTGAGCCGGTACCAGCCACCCCCTCCTGAGAGCCTAGATCTGAAGTGCTCCCCACTATTCCCAGTCAAGGCCCCCAGTAACCCAAAAGGTGACTTAGTGATCCATGGGAAAATGCACACTTGTGGCCAATAAAAATAATGTGCCCAGTGTAGGCGATCAGTCGCAGAAAGGGGAGAATCTATTTCAAAAGAAGAGATAGAGTCGGCTAGAATCAATTAGAGAAAGAGATGGTCTCTGGGTTGATGAGCGAGCGTGTAAAGGACCGTCTCTGGGAGAAACATTTTTAAAGATGAGGACCGTTCCTGGGAGAACCAATTAGGAAAAAAAAGAGCCGGCTCTGGATTGGGAAGAACCAATCAGAAAAAGAGGCCTTCTCTGGAAGAACCAATGAAAAAAAAAAAGGACCAATTCTGGGAGAACCAATTAGGACAGGGACCTTCTCTGAGCGAACCAATCACAACAAGATCAGACCATTTGAAGCAAGGCGCCTCTTCCTCAGGCTGACTCCGCCCTTCCCAAGTCCCAGGGTTATGCGCTGGGGTAGTGGGAGATCTTGCAGCCCCAAGTCGTGCAGAGCTGCGCTCCATGCGCAACCACCTCCCCCCCTCCCCCCCGCTTTGTCAGAGAGACTCCTTACGTCACTAAAGTGAGGCATCAGGACCTGCAGCAACTCCACGTTGACCGAGGAGTCAAACAGCTTCAGGTCTTGCCCCTTGAAGATGCTTTTGATGTTGTGCATGGCCTCCACCACCAGTTGCCCATCCACGTTCTGCAGGCCCTTCACCATGGCGGGCAGGAGGGCCTGCACCTTGGCTGTCTGTGGGGTAGGGGTGTCTGGGATAGGCTCACAGGTGGGAGACCCAGCCTCTGATCCACTGAGATGAAGTCGATGAACAAGCTGCCACCGTCGATGCCATCCTACCTGCTGTGGGCCCTGTCTCGAGAGCTCTGGCTGCTCCCTGAAGGCCTCTCTGACCTCCACTGGTGACTCCTTCCTGATTGGGGTGCTCAAGGTCCCCTGCACCCAGAGGCCTCCCGTTGCACCGTCCCTGTATCAATGATCTCTCTGGGCCCGGAGCCCGCCCCTTCCTCCTGGCTACCCTGTGAGCTGTACTAGTGCCCATGGTAGGGGAAAACAAAGCTATTTAAATGTTCAGCATGCACCTACAGTCTGGACCTTGGCTTCCTCGTTTGTAAAACAAGAACCGTCACTGCCACCTCTGCCCCTCCTGGGAGACCTGTAGCAAAGCAGGTTAAGTGAGGGGTTCTGGTCCACCAGCAGCTGCATGGGAGGAGGAGGGGGAAGACGCCCGCTTCTGTTCAGACATGCGGCCTTGTTAGCCTTGTGGGCACTTCTCCTCTGACTTAGAGGGTTGCTGAGTCAGAATCAACTGGAAAGTGGTGGGTATTTTGGGGGGGGAGGGC
>NW_022104341.1:72808008-72822781 GCF_000313985.2 Echinops telfairi
GGGGTTCTACCCGGCCTTGCCTCTCCTCTATGTGCACTGCCAGAAACCCTGGACTAGCACTGATTTCAACAAGAATGAAGCCTGTGATCGAGAGAGAGTTTCTGGGCTGTGAGGATGGACTATGAACCACAAAGTTGGCCGTTGGAGCCCACCCAGAGGTGCCTTGAAATAAAGGCGTGGCAATCCCTTCCATAGGGCACAGCTATGAGCGCCTGGCAGTGCACACTTTTCCTCTGCCCACGGGGGGTGGGGGGGGGGGGCGGGTTGCCAGCAGTCGGAATCCACACAACAGCCACCAACACAGCGACATCCATTTTCCCCATGGGACAGAGAGAGGGCTCTGATTCTGCCTCCAGGATCGGAGAGACCATGGCAAGCAGCCAGCTCCATGCTTTCTTGCGGCAGGACCCCGGCTCCCTCAACCCCCTGCTCTCTGCCTCACCTTCTCAGTCCTGCGGGCCAGGATGATCAGGCCTCGAATGGACAGCACCTTCATGATGGGGTCACGGTGGCTCAGGCCTTCCGCCATCCGCCCCAGAGAGTACTCCTCGGGGATCCGCCGCACCTGCTGCATCTGGAGGAGCTGGGGCGCAAGCAGGTGATCACTCACTCACTCACTCACTCGGGGTGAGGGCGGCCACCGGGGCCTCCCCAGGGAAGGTAGGGCACATGGGATCACCAGGAGTCTGGGGAAGGTGTGTGAATGAATGATCGCTGCTTGGGTCAGCGCTGTCCAATGCCGGCCACTGGCGACCTGCTTGTGTTAAGGCAATAGCCAAGGTCACCGTGAGTCAGAATCAACTGCATTCGAGCAGATGTGGGTTTTAAATAGGCACATAACTTTCACATTTCTATCTCCAACCTCAGCCTCTGCCCAGATTAGGAGTGCCAGAGATTTACTGGACAACCCCCTGGACGACTGTCCATCAGGCACTTTGCAGCAAACCTGAGCGTAACACGTGTCCCTCTCGCCTTTTGCCAGCTGGCTCTACTTGCCTCGGGGGCCTCCTGCCCACGGGCCCACTGTGTAGTCCACCCTGTTAGCACCGGTGGCCAGCGTCTACCCACCATTTCCTGGATGTCCTATCCATGCTCGTCGGATGCCCATCTCCACTCTGAACCCCACTCACCCCACCTGACTCCACCTGAAGCTCAGCCCCTTTGAAGCTGTGCTTGACATGACCTCTTTGGTCTCCTCCTCCCCACCCTATGCTGACCACCCTTTCTCTGGGGCCCTGGGAGCCCCCAAGCACCCCCCTCAGGCAGCACGTGGGACCTTGAGTGCTCATCTGCTTTTCCACCTGCCTCCCCTATCAGACAGGGGGCTCCCTTGAGAAGAAACACCCAAGCCATCCCTCTTTGGAATCTTGGTACCTAACCCAAGACCTGGTGTGCTGTATGTACTTGGGGAATGTTTGTACTGTGAGGTTGGGTTCAACATGAAATGCGGCTCCTTTCTCCTGGCAGGGTTAGCGCCACCCCCGACTGGTGTCGCTGCCAAAACTCAGGCATCAGCCTCAGTCCCTTCTCCCTCTTCACCCTCCCCACCCACAGCAGCCGCCTGGTCTCCAGCCCCTGCCGAGTCATCCTCAAGGGCTCGCCCATTGCCTCAGTCAGCCCCTGTCCGCACTACGGCTCCTAGGACAACAGTGTATATAGGAGGGGGGAGGGTTGTGGAGAGCTCAGGGGAGGGGGCCGGACAGCTGAGGGGCAGGAAAGGAGGGGCTGCACTTTCCTCCGCGCGCCACCCCCCCCAACACAACTGCTGCTCAAGTCTCCTCCACACCCATCTCTGGGTTAGGCACAGGACACACAGTGACCCTATAGGACAGAACAGGACAGAGCTGTCCCTGTGGGTTTCAGAGGCTGTCAATCTTTACGGAAGTAGAGAGCCTCATCTTTCTCCCGAGGAGCAGCTGTTGGTTTCGAACTGCCGACCATGATGTTTGCAGCCCAACAGGTAAACCAGTAGGCCACCAGCACTCCTGGTCATAACACAGAGATGTGAGTAATGACAATAGGTAATAACTGGCTCAGGCAGTACCTCTGAGGCGCCAGGCGTGGTTCTAAGGGCTTTATGTGAACACATTTAATCCTCAGCTGACGCATGTGAGGTCCAAGACATTCATTCACAAAAGTGAAGAGGAGCAATGAGCAGTAAGATCGGGAGGCTGTCGCCGTGTCGGTCCCTTGGTCTTGACACTGTATCGTGATCGTTTCATGAGCTGTTACCACGAGCGCAAAGGACACACCAGGACTCTGCTGTTTCTTACCCGTGCACAAAAACCTATCATTATCTCCAAGTAAAAAGAGCTACTGGCAAAACAAGACAATAAATACTAAAACAACAACAAAAACACTTCCATGCAGAAATGTGTCCGCCAAAATTACATGCCTTAAAAGTGTACTTCGGGGGATGGGAGTGGGGGAAGCATCTGAGATCATCGGCAAAAGGTCTGCCCTGAGTATTACTGTTTGCTGAATGACTTCTATGGAATCCAGCTGCCAGCAACAACTCAGAAAGATTAGTCCTACACCTGGGGGCCAGAGGGTTGATATCTACGGGGAGGAACAGCTCCGAGGAGGGGGTGAGGATGTCACGCAGCTTGGAGAACATAATCGGCGCCCTGAATGCACACATGGAAACTATTGACTTGGTGCATGTATGTTCCACAAAGCAGCCGGCCGTCCAGAGGACGACCGCAGTTCTGTGTCCCCGGAGTCGAGGGAGGAAGCTGAAGCACAGATGGGTGATGTGGCTTGTCCAAGGTCACAGCTCCCGTGAGAGGTCACTGGGAGAAGAGCAGGTGCACACTGTCACACACACACACAACCACACTCACAGCAAGGGGAGCCTGGAGGGCAGGGGGTACATCTGAGCCATCACACAAATGAGTAGCTTGCCTCTGGTGAGGAGTGAGACCCTTCTGGGAATGGGGGACCAAGCCTGACAGAGGACCTCCGTGCCTGGAGGGAGGGCCCCTGCTCAGACACACAGGAGGAAGCTGGGGACTGTGGGCTCACAGGAAGCACCCCTAAGGTCCCACCAGCAGATGAGACAGAAGTGCCTCTCCAGGGAGGTGGCTGGGAGAGAGGAGCAGGCTGAGTTGGGCAGCACCCGGGTTCTGGGTCTCATGGGTCCTCTGAGCTGTGTGACCTTGAGACTTAGCCCCAGTTCACCAGACCCCGGGCATCACGGGTGCTTCCCTGCAGGGCAGCTGTACAGACCATGAGTAATGCAGGACAGAGGTCGGGACAGCGTTTGGTCCTTTCTCTGTCCCTCATCAGGGTCACCAGAGAAATCAGAGGGAAAACTGGGCCAGAGCTGGGTCTGAAACCGACTCCTGGACCCCAAACCCAAGACCCAGGCACATCTTTTCAGCAGAGCCTGATGGTCCCTGCAGAGCCCACATGTGCTCTTGGGCACTGGTCCCCTCTCTGGTCCAGGCCTGCAACGCACGCAAGCCCTGTGCTCCAGGCTCACAGCCATGCTGGAGAGGCAGGAAAGGTGCCAGACGTGGTCCCTATGGTCCAGCTAGGAAAAGGACCCTTCCAGGCAGCTGCCCTGCACCTCATACCATTCAAGCAGTCAGCCGCCTGCCTCTGAGTCCCACAACACCGACACTGGGAATGACCGGGTCCTCCCGCATTGCATCTGTCAGGACACAGGATGCAGACGAGAGGGCTGGCTAAGGGAGCGTGTGTCAGAGCCCAAATGTCCAGGTGTGAACCCTGGATCTGCTGCTCTCTAGCTGTTGTGGCCCTGGGAAAGGGATGTGAGTCTGTGTCTCAGTTTCCTGCTCTGTAAATCAGGGATGTCACCCCACCTGCCTCGTCGGAGTACTGTGAGGATTAAATGAAGCTCGGAAAGCGTGCCTGGAAGACAGTAGGCACTCGGTTAGCCTTGACTATGATTATTGGTCAGTCTCTCTTGGGTCTGATCCCATCGACTTTTCGTGATCCATGTCTTATGATTCACCACCACCACCACCCCCACACACTCAGCTTACAGAAAACGAAGCAACCCTCCTGAAGACACCCCAATCTATTCCCCCGCGCCCTTGCTGTCCCTGTCTCCCCTGCTTGAGGACAGCAGTGCCCAGAGAGGGCCGGCTGCTGCTGGGGGCCGGGAAGAGCAGTGGGTGAAGGGGCGGAGAGAAGGGAGAGGAGGAAGAGGGAGGTACAGGTCTTCATGACTCAGACCCAGTGGTCCTCAACCTTCCTCACCCGCAGCCCTTTCCTACAGTTCCTCAGGTTGTGGTGACCCCCAACTAGACAACTACTTTCATTGCTGCTTCATCGCTGTCGTATTGCTACTGTGAGGAATCGGGTAACCCCTGCGAAAGGGTTGTTCGACCCCCAAAGGGGTCGCGACCCACAGGTTGAGAACGGCTGCCTTAGCGCAATCGCGGGACGCCTTTGCCGAGTGTGACTCAGGAGGGGCGCCCCCTGGCGCCCGGGTCTGTACCTCCACGAAGAAGGCGGTGGCCGTGATCTTGTGCTTCTCGTCGCCTCGCTCCAGGAGTGGGATGAGCAGGTAGAGGATGCGGCACAGCTCCTGGCAGGAGTAGTGCACCATGGCCCTGGGGGGGCGGGGAGTGGGAAGGGGGGGGCGGTGTAGGCTGTGCTTTCAGGCTCTCCGGGCTCTGTGGGCCTGCTCGGTATGCCCCAGGCAAGCCGAGCTGAGTGTGCGCCTTCCTTCCCTGAGGGAGCCCCAGACGCCATCTCACTGGCCACCTAGCTGAACTGCTTTCTTTCACAGATGGGGGAACTGAGGCCCAGGGTGGGAACGTGACTTGGCTGAGGGTGCAGAGCAAATGAGGGGGAGAGGCAGGCGAAGGGGCCCGGCTGCCCGTGGGTCTTGTGGGAGGAAGAGAGAGATGGAGGGCGGGTGGGGCCCTGATGGTTGCTGGGCTGCAGCCAGCCATGCGAGCCCCGTGCTGTTCTTCAAAGCAGGTGCCTAACTCTTAGCCCCGTTCCCGGAGGTGGAGGCAGAGCGTGAGCCACCCACGGGCACCGCGCTGAGCACAGACTAACGTTCAGGCAGGGCTCCCCACCGACTGAGCCGGCAGCACCCGCCTGGCCTGGGAATGCATGGCTCACCCCAGCCTTCCTGAATTAAAAATCTGGGGGTGGGGTCCCGCCCTCCATGTCTCAGCTGGCCCTGCAGGTGTGCTGATGCCCACTAGAGTTGAGGACTGTGCCCCCTGCTCCCTGGACTAGCGATTCCAGGAAAACCTAGTGGTCACACCCAGTCCGCGCTAAAGACAGCCTTGGTTCAAACCGTGGCCCTAACTTGCGGAGTGCCTATGGGCAAGTCCCTTGACTTCTCTGGGGCTCAGTTCCCTCGTGCACAACATAGATCATATCACAGTGCTACTTCACAAGCCGGGGGGCGTGATCCATGCGTGGACTCCGTGCAGGACACTCAGAGTACAGGAGGAGCTCAAGAAACTGTGCGGTGTCCCGAGACCTCCGTCCTGGGCACCCAAGGGGCAGGCCTCGCAGGCAGGCTGGATCCCTCAGGGGCCACTGTAGGAACCAAGGTGCCCAGGACCCCAGGAGCATCTCTGTGTGGTCAGGGAAAGCGTCCTGGTCTGGGGTCAGCTCTGCCACTTCCAGGCTGCGTGACCTTAACTCAGGACAGCCTGTCTCTGAACCGTGTCCTGTTCCTCTGAAAATTGTGCATGAGTAATCCCCTCCCTGCCCACACTCATGATGATGAGAATAAAAGCTAACACGTGTGCAGCTGTTTCCCTGAGCCAGGACTCTCCCAAGCACTTTATGTATCATTGATCGATCCTCACTCCAAACCTCTGAGATGGGTCCTGGGGCTATTTCCATTTTTCTGAGTAGCAGTCTGAGACACAGAAGGGGGGGGGGCAGTCATGTGGCCCAGCTCAGACACAGGTAGCCCTCCCCACCGCCCGCACCCTTAACTGCCGAGCTGTATGGCCACGACTGTAGTCTTGTGCGGAGGTGGAATTAACAACGTGGCCAGAAAGTATGACCGCAAACGTCCAGGGGGATCTGCAATCGACAGGCCAATCGGAGGCGGAGTTTATATCCACGTAACTGTCCTTCTGTTGTTCAGTGTTGCCCTGGGTCGGAACTGATCCCGGGCAACAACATAGCCACAGAGTGTGGGGCCCGCTTACACATCTGTTGGATCCCCAGCTGTCCTCCGAGGCAGACCACCTCCTCCTCATGGTAGGGAAGAGGGGACAGGCCAAGCAGAAGGGACTTCCCCAGAGGAAGATGCCAACCCAGGTGGCGTGAAGGGCCTGGAGTCGGCCCCCCACGCCAACCTGTCGGAGGTGGTCCCCATCTTACCTCGCCAGCAGGGACACGCCGCGGTGGTGGTTCTCCGCCTGCCCCAGGAATTCCCAGCCGCCCCGGTCCTCCAGAAAGCTGGCCTCGTGGAAGCAGCCCATCTTCAGCAGCAGGGTCTTCACCACCTTCACCACCCAGCTGCCAAGACGAGGGACCAGAGGCTCATGTTCGCCCAACCCCACCCTCCCTCCCAGGGTGCTCTCAGGGTCAGCTCCCAGGTGGCCCCCATGCTGGTGGTTGGGTGTGGCGGGCAGGGCGCCCACAGAGTGCTCTCTGAAAATGCTAGCTTGCTTGAGAGCAGGAGAGTCAACAGAAGCAAAAGCCAGCACCCTTGAGAGATGGTTCTCATGTTTCCTAACGTACTTTGACTAGAGGAGGGAGTCTGGGCTGGGCCTCCCCACTCTCACCCACTGCTGTGTCCCTGCAGGACCCCCTGCTGCCGGGCAGAAGCCTTGAGGGACAGTGCTTTGCCCTGAGGTTCGCTCCTTGTTCCCATGTGAAAGTCCAAGCTTCTCCCGAGGCCTGGACTTGGGACCCACCCCGTCCTGAGGTCGCTCCTTGAGACGTGTGCTGTCAGTAATGGACTGTGTTGGTTTCCTGGGGCTGCCACAGCAAAGAAGCCCAAACTGGGCGGTTTCAAGCAGCAGAAATGTCTGGAAGCACCAGGCTGCGTCCGAAGACTAGAGGAGACTCCTTCTTTGCCTCTTCCTGCATCTGGTAGCTCAGAACCCCTCACGGCCTTTTCTCGTAGCTGTGTCTCCCCAATCTCTGCCTCCATCGCCACATGACGTTCTCCCCGTTTCATCCCGTGTCTCTCTACTCAAATCTCCCGCTCCTTTTTTCTCATATGTTTAGTGATGACCCTCATCTTGTATGAACTCATTTTAATTTGAATACATCTGTAAAGACTCTGTTTCCAAATAGGCCACATTCACAGGTTCCAGGTAAACATGAATTTTAGAGGCTTCCTCCTCAACCAAAAGAGCCCTGGTAGTGCTGTGGGCTGCATGTTGAGCTGCTAAGCCTAAGATGGTCTGTTCAAGCCCCCCAACTCCGTGAACCCTAAGATGGCCTGTTCAAATACCCTCACTCTGCTAAACCCAAGATTGTCTGTTCAAATCCACCAGCTCTGCTAACCCAAACACAGCCTGGTCAAACCCACCAGCTCTCTGTGGGAGAAAGACAAGGCTCTCTGCTCTGTGAAGAGGTAGAGGTACTGTCTCAGAAACCCAGTGGGCAGTTCTACTCTGTCTTATGGGGTCCCTGAGTCAGAATCAGTTCCATGGCAGTGAGCTTACTACTCAACCGACCACCACCCCTACCAGCAACACTGGCAGGGTTCAAAGGCAAAGAGAAGGAACGGACGAGAGGGGGGAGGGATGGGAGGAAAGGAAACCCGTTGGCCGTGATGGCGAGGACACGGAGGTCGGCCGCAGGTGTTGCCCAATTCTCCTGGGGGCTGACGTTCCCCAGCTCTTTCGTCCCCTCGAAAACTCCAAGTATTCAGTCTACATGACTAAACAGAGACGATACATTTCCTTTTAGAGAATTAGGATAATTCCTCTCAATGTCCAGAAGCAGAACCGCTGGCTGGAACAGAGTGCCCAGGCCGCGCACTCTCCCACGGGGCCTTCCTGCGGGACAGGTCCCGTCAGCACCTCCTTGGCGGCTCAGGCCCTCAGACGGCAACAACCTGGCCTACAGGTCTCGGACGTTGACACACAACCCCCCTGTGCTCGTGTGTGTCGCGAGAGATGAGGATCTACTTGGGCAAACGTTCCTGAACACAGCGCGACACCATGTCCTCAACCACGCTCCAATTTCCAACAGGAACGATCCTCCACATGTCCACGTGCCCCTACCCACTGTCACGGGGCAGACTCTCCTAGCTGTTCTGCACAATGACGAACGAAGCCCGTGGGAAGAGGGCTGATGGTAGAACAGCCCTCTGGCTTCCTCCCGACACCCACTCTGCGAGGGAGACCCTCCGGGAAGCTCAGCCTCTCTCGGCAACCCTGAGCAAGGACCACCTCCTTCCCTTGGCTTCCACTGGGATGGGGAGACAACAGGGGGCTGCTGCAGCGCACAGAGACCCAAAGGCTGCGTCTGGTGTCTCCCTCCCAGTTCAACCCAAAGTAAGAGGTGAGCGGGCATGCCTCCATAGAGCTAATCCTGGATTCCTCCACGGCCAGCCTGCCTCTGCTCACAGATCAACATCCCCGCCTTTGGGCACCTGTCAGCTTCTCTGAGCGTTCCCACGTCATCACTCAACCCTGTAACACCTGTGACCCACTTAATTCCAGTCACAATATAACAACAATCAGTTCTTCTGAGATGGGCCTGCTTGATGCTCAACCTAATGAAGAGATCAATGAAGATATTAGTGCTACAGCAAAGTGTGGTGAAGAAACTAAGTGATGCTCGGCTACCAGAAAAAAAATAGCATCTGGGGTCTTATAGGTTTGCTTCCAAACAAGCAGTCAACTAAGTCCACATGGAAGAAGCAGACCAGCCTGTGTGACCCACGGATTGTAAATAATATCATCCAAATCTAAAGGAGGGAATGGTATCAGAGTCTAAATTGTGAACACCTGGCTTGCAGGTGGCTATGGATGACAGTGGAAGCCCTAAATCCATTTAGAGTCCACACATGGATCAAGAAGCCTTCAGTGGCTACCCTGTGATCACAGTGGAAGGATGTGAACAGCCCTGTTATCAGACACAGAGCATCGTAGTTAGGTCAAAATGTAATATCATTTGAATTCCCTTTTGACCCATTGTTTCAGTTATTAAAAAAAAAGTGAAGGGGAGATAGAAGTGAATTAAGTCCCTGTTGACTCCCCTCTGACCGTGGACTGGGATGTGAGCAGCCTTGCTATCATGCAGAATGCATTAGAAAGTGGATTGTTGTGGATGGAGTTAGGTTAAAATTTAGCACCCTATCATTTGACCTCCCTTATGGTCCATTTAAATTTGTTCTAGTTTTTAATATTTTCTGCTTTCTTTTCTATTGAGATTTTATTCTGTTTTACTTTGCTATTCTTGTTAGTTTATATTTAAAGGTTTTTCTGTATATGACATTCAGGATAGGTAAAGCTTTAGAGATAGTAAGTGGATTAATGATTCATTGGGGGCATGGCAGGGGTGGTGGGGGTAGGTGGGGAGCTAATAACGACAAGTACAAGAATGAAGAAAATATTTTAAAACTGATGTGGTGATAATTTATAACTCCTCTTTATATGATTAAACTACTGAATTGTATGATATGTGAATTATATGTCAATAAAACTATTGATAAAAAAGTTTTAATTAAATAGAACTGGAATGCCAATAACGGTTCATTTCCTTAATATAGCATCTTGAAAAATTAGTAAAAAAATAATTCCCCAACAGTCCTACACAAAAAACGGGCCAAGACTGCTCTAACTGGAGCGGCCTGAGGTGACCTGCCAAAATGGTTCGCTACTCACTCAACCCAGAAAACCCCACAAAATCCTGCAAATCAAGAGGGTCGAACCTCCGGGTCCACTTCAAGAACACCCGTGAAACTGCCCAGGCCATCAAAGGCATGCACATCCGGAAAGCCACCAAATACTTGAAAGAGGACACTCTGCAGAAGCAGGGTGTGCCCTTCAGACGTTACAATGGTGGCGTTGGTAGGTGTGCCCAGGCCAAACAGTGGGGTTGGACCCAGGGTCGGTGGCCCAAAAAGAGCTCTGAATTTTTGCTTCACAGGCTTAAAAATGCAGAAAGTCATGCTGAGCTGAAGGGTTTAGATGTGGATTCTCCGGTCATTGAGCACATCCAGGTGAACAAAGCCCCCAAGATGCGCCGCCGGACTTACAGAGCTCATGGTCGGATCAACCCATCCCTGAGCTCCCCCGCCACACTGACATGATCCTGACTGAGAAGGAACAGATCGTTCCCAAACTGGAAGAGGAGGTTGCACAGAAGAAAAAGATTTCCCAGAAGAAACTGCAGAAGCAAAAACTCATGGCTCGGGAATAAATTAAGCTTAAAATAATAAAAAATAAAAGTTAAAAAAAAAAAATGGGCCAAGACCAAAAACACAGTATTTACAGAAAAGGAAACACAAACAGCATTTAACCCTATTTAAAGATGTTCAACCGCACGTGTAATAAGAGACATGTAAGCTAAAACGGATGCATGCTGGTTGTTTTTCCCCACTGCAGATTGGCAAAGATAACAATGTTTAAAAATAAATTGCGCTAGCCGCAGTGTGGGGGGAATAAGCACACTCACACAGTGCTGGTGGCACCGTGAGGGGCAGTTTGGCAAATGGGCACTTCGGGTGGCAGCGCACTTTAGCAGGCATCCCTCAAGGACATCCAGAACTTTTCTACCACATAATCTCTTCTTTCTTCCTGACTCTAATTTTTTGTTGTGAATTAGGAGGAGGTTTACAGAGCGGGTCAGCAGTTCACACACATTTGGTCTCAACTCCCCCATTGCAATCCCCTTGAGGGCCCATCCCTGTTTCCTGTTCCCATTCCTCCTCCTTTCCTCACCCTCTATACTTGGTCTTGGGGTGAACGCGGCCCTTTGGGGTCTCAAATGGTGTTCTTGTGACGCCTGATATTTAAATGCAGAAATCCCATGATGCACCAGTTCTACTTCAGGCACAATCACTCCCATTTGTAAACACATATGAACAATTCACTACAACGGGCGGGGGTTATACATGCAAAGGCCTAGGCACTACTCAAATCACGAGACTCCTGGTGAAATGAATTACAGCACATAGGGATTCTGTCCTAGAAAATAGGATGAGGCTGTGAACATGATCTTTGTGCTGTTACGAGGTACCATGGAATTGGTGCTGACTCATAATGAGAGAAACACTACCTATATGGAATCATCCTCCAAACACGGTATATGCTATAAGCAAAGCTGCATAACCACGTGCAGCGTATGCTACCATTCATGTAAAAATAGGGAATATAATACACGTGCTTATCTATGTGCACACCACTCATTATATATAAATTGAATGCTTTCTCTCCAAGAAAGAGATGTTGAAATCCTAACCCCTTGTAGCTGTGAATGTGATTTTGTTTGGAAAGAGGGTCTTTGAAGATGCTGTCAGTTAACATGAGGGGAGAATCCCTGTCCAAGACCCAGGTTAGATTCCCAACCAAAGCACTGATTGTCCACCCCCCCGTCTGTCAGGGCGTTGCGTGTGACTGTGATGCCGAACAGGAGTCAGTGGAGCTTCCCGACTAAGATGCACTAGGAAGAAAGCCCTGGAGGTCTCCGCCCACAAAAACCTTACGGCCCACAATGCATGCTTCCTTCCATTGTGGGCGGGGTTGCCAGCAGCTGGAGGCCCAATTCACAGCCCCTAGGGAGGACCTGCAGAGGCGGCTGGATGCGTATCCCATCTGCACGCGTCCTCCCGAGAGAAGGGACACGGCGGGAAGAGGGTCATCTGAGGACGGAATCCTGCCGCAGCTCCCGCAATTGCGGTACACCTGGGGCTACCGGAAGGGAGCTTCCCCTAGAACTTTCTGAGAGGAGAGAGCCCTGGATGCAAAGCCCTAGCCTCCAGAAACGAGAGACAGTAAACCTCTGTCCTTAAAAGCCTCCGGGCATTTGGCTCCAGCAGGCCGAGGACACTAGACACCACTTTGAGAACGCTATGAAAACATATGGCAGCCTTTGGAGAGGGTAACTGGGTTAAGGTAGAAAGGGAGGCTAGCTTCTCTGTCTTTTAAATGTTTTCGCCATGTGCACATATAACCTATTACAGGGGCAATTCCCTTTCGCCATACTGACTCAAGCGTGCTGAGCAAACGATGCAAGTAGCTGGGCTAGACGAAGAAAGGACTGGAGGACAAGCGTTAGCCACCCAGCTTGCCGAAAGCCAAGAAGACTGGAGACACGGATGGAGACGGAAGACATTGAGGTATGAATTATACCTCAAGGTAAAGGAGACAGAAATCCTCACACGGACCCCGAAGCAACATCCCGGTCCAGGAGCACAAGATCGGCGCTGTCATGGATTTCACTCCACCGGGGTCCACGGTCAACGCCAATGGAAGCCCAGTCAAGAAACCCAGTGGTGTGTGGCATTGGACGGGCAGGCCAAAAAAGGCTGTGGTTACAGTGTCCCAAAGCAGAGCTGTCACTTTGAGCATGAAGGTGCTCCGGACCTAAACCACAGTATTTTCGATCACCTCGTAGCTGGGTGGAAGTCAGACAACGGATCAGGAAGCTGGAGAGAGTAAACCTTAGAATGCCGGAGTGCTGAGGAACATCAAACACGCCGTGGATTTTCCGAAGCACAAACACATCTGTCTTGAAAGAATGCCCTCTGGGAGGGAGGGTGGTGAGGTTTCAGTTCAGGTGATCTTTTGGACATGCTTTTAGGATGTCCCTGGAAAAGGACATCGTGCTTGGTAGAGGGTCAGCAAAAAAGCAGACCCTTGAGAAATGGACTGGCCCACTGGCCACCAGCTGGGTGTCAGCATCACAGGACGGGGTAGTGCTTTGTTCTGTGGTACGTAGGCGTGGAAGCCGACCTGATAGTACTTCACGGCAACATCGTCAATTAACCATTTAAAATACAGCGGTGGGTCCTTGGACACAAGCCTAATATCTCTAGGGAGGGAAGAAAGAAAAAAGTATGGGGTGAGCCCCTGGGGAGAGGGAGGGAACTCTGCTTCTCTCCTGGGCCCAGTACTGAGTTCAGCATCTGGCACACGCACCGCAGGTGCTCAGAAACAACTGTTAGACAACTTACTGTGCTAATAAAATAATGTTTCTTATTTTTCTTCTGTCTCAAAGCTAATGTGTATCGAGTGCGCACTCGCTGGCCATTTGGAAGGGTCCTTACTGGGTGGCCGTCTGTCCCCACTGTTGGAGACAGCAGGGGCAGCCAGGAGGGCAGAGCATACCGGACGGGCACAAAGGCGGGGGGCTGTCCATCCTTCTTGGTGTCCTTGCGGGGGCCCACACGGCCAGGCAGACTGAGGCCAATGTGGTAATGGACTTGAATGAGCAGGGCCAGCAGCAGCTGGGGGTAGATGCGCCTCACTCGGCCCACGCAGCTGTTGACGGACAGGAGCTCACACAGGCCGCTGGCTGCCTGCGGGCAGAGAGCAGGCTGGTGGGATAGCTTCGACCATCTACCCAGCGTTCCCGGCTGGGCCCAGGACCACCCCTCCGGGAGATGGCTTCCCTCTCCTCTGGCCCAGCCTGAGATCTCCCCCATAAACCCACGGCCCTCTGGGTGGGTCCTTTCCCAAACCATAACAGCAGCCACAGTAACCTCGGTCCAGGAGTCACTGGGTGGTGTAAGTGATTCAGTTTGAAGGTCCGAGGACCCATAGGGGCAGCTTGGAAGAAAGGCCTGGCGATCTAATGTCAAGCCAGCCTTTGGAAAGGTGATGGGACACACAGCAGGCCACTGTGCATTGGAATCAACTTGATAGCAACTGGGGGACCGGTCACTCTGGTCCCGAGCTTTGACCTCTACCAGGGCGAATGATGGCAGTGAGATCCCTCCCTTACTCCCATGGGGCAAACTCTCGATCCCATTTTGCAGGTGGGGTGGTGGCTCACCGGGCAGAGCTGGGCCTTGCCTTCAGGTTTTCAGACCCCAGCTGTAGAGTGCCCTTCCTCTACCTCACTCACGACCGGCACACGCAGGGCACGGGGACACCACGCTGGCCTCTTCACCCTGGCTGCCCCCACGCGGCCAGCACCAAGGGAAACCGGCCCCAGCCCTGAGCAGGAGCCAGGGAACAGACCCTGTCCTGGATGCCATCGGGGCATGCCCGCCCCTTCCAGAGCATGGCTGCCCTCACCAGCTCGCCAAAGCCCACCAACCTGAAGTCCCACATCGGCTCTGCTGGCTTTCGGCCCACAGTGCCCCGTAGGACCCACTTTGCGTGTACCTTGAACATCTCCAGCTGCCAGCCTCGTTCTGGCCCTGGCCTGAGTCCACACCCCACTCCCACTCAGCCCACCAAGGACCTTGTGGGGAAGGGGTGAGGGGTAGACTTATGGGCCCTAATGACTCATCTTGGCTGCACCATGCCCAAACTCTTCTTTGAACCTCAGACTCCTCTGTAGAGAAGGGGTGCTGATCTGCACCCACCTGGCCTCACGTCTACCCACTGCTGCCCTGCCTCCACGTGGTCAGCGAGCTGCCCCGGCCGAGTGGAACGGCTCCCTGGGGGTTCGGAGGCTGGGACACTGCATGGTAGCAGAGGGCGCCATCTCTGTCCCACAGAGCAGCTGGAGGTCCAAACTGCTGACCTGCGGTTAGCAGTCCAGCGCTTCATCCACCCTGCCCCCAGGGCTCAGACGGCGCCGTGTACCTCCAACGCCACACGCTGTCCCTTGGGCCCGCAATTCCTCATGGAACGTTCCCTGGGAATAAGTGATGTGACCGCACGCACGGGGGGTGGGGGTG
>NW_022104341.1:72822881-72855339 GCF_000313985.2 Echinops telfairi
GGGGGTGGGAGGGTGGGGGCTGGCGGAGAGCAGGGAGTGCCAGTGGGCTGTACCATGTGCACTGCGCAAGCTCGGCACACACCATGGGAGCCCAAACGGGCACAGACTCTGTCCGCGTGTGCTTCTTAACTGCTGGGTCCGCTCCACCAGGCATGAGTCATCTCATCTTCCATCACCACCGCCCCCATGTGACAGCACTGCCCACTGAGGCTGGAGAGAGGCCGACTCTGTCCACGGAGCACAGGCTGGGTCAGCGGAGTCTCCGGGTTGTTGTGTGCAGACGGCAGCAGCAGTGCCCCGGACAGCCATCCGGCCCAGCCTGGCCCCGGCCGCACACAGTCCTGAAGGAGGAATGGCTCATGCCCACATCAGGGCGGGATGACCAGACACTGCACAGGGCACAGTTGGGGAGAGATGGCCAGGAAGCCTGGGGCTGGGCAGTGAGAGATCGGAGTCAGGGTCCCGCCCCGCTGTGTGATGCTGGGTGACGCTGGGTGAGACGGGGCTGTCTCTGAGCAGCATGCCCTCTGCTGACCGGATGATACCACCGCCTCCCCCTCTGGCCACCACCTACTTCTATTTATTTCTTCCGCTATCAGGATGTCTTGCTCTCTGACGAATCTCCACAACCTGTGTGTGTGCCCGGCAGGCTCATATTTCTTGAATAAATACATCAGTCCAACAACAACAAAGCCTGGTGCCTTTTGTGCGCCCGGCTGTGGTGGTGTCAGGGTTGTGCGTTGGGCTGCCAGCTGCCAGGCCAGCAGTTTGAAACCACCAGCCGCTCCTCGGGAGAAACACGGGCTTTCTACTCCTGTCAAGAGTCCCGGTTTTGGAAACTCGCCGGGGCAGTTTTGCCCTGCCCTACCGAGTCACTGTGAGTCGGCCGGCGCCCACGCAACCGGATGGCAGCGAGCTTGGTTTTGCGTATGCCAGGAAAGGGGCCTTTGCACAAGACCTCTTTAAGGGGTTCAAGATCAAAGGTGTCAGTCTGAGGACTGAAGGGCACCTGGCCCAAGCCGTGGTGTTCCCAACCACCCCGTGTGCATGTGCCGGGCAAAGAGGGGCAGGCGCGTTTGCACGCTGGGCCGGGGGAGCGTGGCCTGACTTGAAGGAAGCCCAGCCGGGCTCCTCCTCAGAAGACTTCATCTCCCGGACTTTGGACTTGGGATCAGGACTAGGACGTCATGGTTGGTAAAACCAGGGCCAGCGGAAAAGAGGCGGCCCCTCCTCAGCCGGGTGGGCAGTGTGCCTGCCACCGTGAGCTCCCACTTCACAAAGGGGAGGACGGCGCCACCGGGCCGCGTCTTGCTCTGTTGTGCTCTGCGTCGCTCTGAATTAGAATGGACTGGGCAGCTCCTCACACAGCTCTGTGCCAGGTGTCTGCTGGGCCCTGGGCACACATGGTAGCCCAGACGGGCACAGACACATGCCCGCACGTAGCTCTAAGGGTTGCCCACCCTGTTGTCAAATTACACCTGGAGTCAGCTCTCCCACGACGGAGTGTGTGTCGTGGGAAGGTGTCATGCAGAGATGTGACCGGGTGGGAGAAGTTGGGGTGTTTGAGCTGAGAACTGGGGGCTGTCGGTGTGAGTGGAGGAAGTCCAGGGAGAGCCTTGGAGACAGAGGAAACCGCACCTGCGGTGGGGCGTCGGGGGACAAAGAGCAGGCACGGGGACCGGGGAGTGGGGTGCGGCTGGTGAGGGGTACAGGCCCCTCCGCCCGGACAGGAGGCCGCGCTACCCTCAAGGACACCAGGGAGCCACGGAGGGGAGTGAGAACCCCTGCGTGTTTCTCCCGGGGTTTTCTGGCTGGGGTGCAGATCAGAAGGCCTCCTTGGATGGCACAACTAATTCAGTGCTTACCTACCAATAGCAAGGTTACTGCTTCAAACCCACTAGAGGTGCTTTAGCAGGCAGGCCCAGCCATCTGTTTCTGGAAAACCCTATGGAGCAGTTCTGCTGGGCATGCTCAGAGTCACCCTGCGTCACACTCAGCCGGACGGAAAGAGGTCAGGATTGGAGGGGAGGGGAAGGGAGGGCTGTCCTCCGGCTGGCTGGGGCCAGGGTGGTGGTGGAGGCAGAGAGAAACCCATCCTTCTCGTCCACCTGCATCAGGCCCCGGCTACCTTCCTGGCTCTCCCCGCCTCTCCCACCGGACTGTCAGCCAGCATCCCACAATCAGAGCGGCCTCCGGCCTCTGTGACCCCAGACAGACGCACTTCAGTGACTGAGCCATTTCATGTTTCCCAAATGAAGGGGCCTTCTCACGTGGGGCTGATGTGCACTACGGGAGGAGAGGCGGCCAGGAGAGTCAGATTCAGGGCTGTGACTCCCAGGTGGTTCTGCTGCCACAGCCCAGGCTGCCATGACTGCCCAGTAGGTGGACAGAGGCTGGCATAAGGCCACAGAGTTAGCCACCCCAAGCCGAAGCAGGGCGTGCTGAGCGTGGTAGCGGGATGGGAGGAGAGGGGAAGGGCTGGTACAGGCAGAGGTGGGGGTGGGTCCTCACCGCTAAGGGCACGATGGAGGCCCGGCCCTTCTTGGTGACAGGCTTCTCCTTCAGGCTGGTCAGGAGCAGATCCAGGAGGTCTTGGACGTCACAGCTGGGCTTGCGCAGGATCAGCTGCCGCCACATCTCTGCTCCGTTGCTGAGAGGCCACGGGAGGGGCGGTCAGTATCGGCCAGGGCAGGGGCCCCACCCTGCCCCCACGGGTTTGGGGAGGGCTACGAGAAGCTGCCATCTGTCACGACAGCCATGGGCAGGCCAGCCAGGAATGGTCCGGGAAGCACTCCCAGGAAGCGGGGTGCTACCAGTGATGGAAAGCATAATTTCCCAGGTGCTTACAGATGAGGGGCCTTCTGACCGTGTGTGGGAAATGGATTTCAAAGACAGGGGACGCAGAGTCATTTGGAAAGGGACCCCCGTGACAGTCGCGCAGCCCGAAGAGCATCATTGATGGCACTGAATTCTACACGCGAGGCTGTGGGACCAGAGCCCGTGTGCTGTGGATCATCTTGCCACGATTTGAAAGGCAGTGATCCCACGACTAACAGCCAGGACAAGGAAGAGGAAGATGCTCTCGAGGTGACTGGTCCTGGTTGCACTGGTCCATGGGGTGGAACTACTGGACTGTAGGCCGCCTGGACAAAGTGCCCGGAAAGCTGTTCACATAAAGCGATGGCGGACGTCTCCCACAACCCCTCGGAAGCCCGCCGCACAGCGGATCCCCTGAGCAAATACTCATTGCGTGTTCGCTGAATGGGCGGGCCAGCCCTCTGCGGGTGCAGACGTCTATACAAGGTCACGGGTGCTCACGACCCTGGGAGCGAGGGTTGGTACTGCCATCTGACAGATGTGGGACCGAGGCTCTGAGAGCAGAAGTCCCCCGTCCAAGGCCACAGAGCTGATGAGCCACAGAGTCAAGCTCTGACCAGGAATGACGGCCAAATGTGTCTCGGAGGACACATTTGGTTAAACGCTAGCAAAAAGGTTGGCTCTCGGGATCCACCCAGCGGGCCCTGGAAGAAACACCTGGCCAACGGCTTCCTACGGCTCACAGCCTGGGGGCACAGTTCTGCTCAGAACTGACCCCACGGCAATGGTCAGGGCTTGTTAGGATTTGGCTTTTAATGTCCTCAAAGCCCGCTCTTTCTCACGCGCCCTGCAGCCCAGCCCGCTGGGGCCTGGAGGCAGCTCTTGTTCTGCATCATTGGGCCTGTGTGGTAAAGAGTTAACAGAAACCTTTCCCCCTTCAGGCCTGAGACTTTGAACCTGCCAGGCACAGCCCCCCTCCGTTTCCCAGGAAACCTGATAAAGAGAGTGTGTTAACTATGTTGCTAGGCAACGCTGCATATGGTAAAAATGGCCTGGCTGGTCACTGGTCTGGTCTGGAAGGAATTATAAATACACTGTAAGAACTGGTGGGGACGCCACCCCGAGGAGCTCCCCGGGTGCAGTGACTTGTGCAACTGGCTGGTCCCAGTGGGGACGCCGGCGGGGAGGCCTGGGCAGTGAATCTGAGAGAAACTGGTTCCTGGGTGCCTGGGGCAGCACCTGCTCCCAGCCCAGCCCACGAGCGAGCGCTGGGAGGCCTGAGAGACCAACTGGCAGACCCAGGCAGCAAGGGTTCCATCCCCCTGGTGGGGCAGGTGCCAGCCTGGCCCTCACCGCCCTGGTAACTTAGGCTTGAGATACGGTAGCTCTCCTTGCTGGAAGCATACCCCATTCGCTCAGCTCTGGACAATTTTTTCTCTTCAAGCGACTGTGTTTGACTGCTCAACCAAAGGCACCCAGAGGTGCTCAGGAAGAAAGGGCCCAGTAATGGGCTTCATTGGACATGACCGCTAAGAGATCCCTGTGGAGCTGCTCTATGCTGATGCACACGCGTCCGACTCGAGTCGGAACACGACAGCAGTTAACAACAGCAACTCACAATGCCCCACCTATCCATTCACAGAGCACCTGGCCGTGGTGCCCACGAGCTCACCCCTCTGACTCAGGCCCCCTCTGCCCATCAGAACGTGAGCAAGACGTGTCTGTCCTCTTGCACCCACCTGGCACTCAGCCCCCACCCCCAAGTCGGGATGCAGGGATAGTTCTGCCTTTTGACTGTGGGGGAAACACTGACGTCCAGAGAAGGCTAGCAGCTACCCAAGACCACACAGCGGCTGGAGGATGAGTCAGGGAAAACCCCACACCCCAAACCAAATTTCACTGCCCTGAGTTGATTCCAACTCTTGGGGACCTGTGGGACAGAGGAGCACCTTCCTTGGTGTCTTTTTAAGACTGTACATCGTTATGGGAACAGGAAGCCTCCTCTTTCTCTCGCAGAGCTGCCGGTGGTTTCAAACTGCTGACCTTGGGTTAGCAGCCCAGCGTGTACCCACTCCACCACCCGGGTCCCCGCCTGCTTTTGCTAGTGTTGTTAAAGAACTCTAGGCTTGCAGACCATCCGGCTCCAAGGTCTGGTTCAGGTCCTGCTTGCTCACTGCCCCAGAGCCTCAGTTTCCCCGCCTGTGGAATGGGGTTGTTGTGAGAATGGAGAATGCACTACGTGCCCAGCATGAGGCAGCCCTCAGCCATAGTGCTCCTGAGGAAAGGCTGTCCGAGAGGGCAGGGGAACAGCAGAGGGTCTCCTAACCCCTGGTTGGTACCTGTCCAGTGGAAGGGGGCACATCAGCAGAGCCACCACCACCTCGGTCATGAAGGAGCTGGCCAGGAGGGAGACGGGCAGCAGGGCCACCTCGCGGGCACGCGGCTCCTGGATGTGGCTCAGCTTCACGTAGATACCCTGCATGATTTCCGGGATCTAGGGCACAGAAGGTGGGAGGGGACAGAGAAGCCAGGGGAGACATGAGGGGTGAGGGTGAGACGGAGAGAGGATGTGAGAGACAGGGGAGGTGGGCAAGAGGGAGGAGTATAAGGGGGAGCTGGGGGTGGGGGGAGCATGCAGCACAATGCCTCCTGCCATGGGCTGAGACCGCTGGACTCCTCGCTCACGCCAGATCAGGCGGCTTTCTCTTTGGGGAGGGGAGCAGTTCTGGGGGTTCCCAGAACTCAGATACTACCCCTCCTCCACTGTCCTCCTTGTCCAAACACGAGAAGGCTGGGCAGAGTGACAGGCAGGCCCCGGAGGGTCTCCCAGAGCCCAGAGACAGCCTTACCCCTGCCCCCCAGGGAGCCTTACCACCTCCAGCGCCCGGTGCCTGTACCACTCCAGCACGGAGCTGAGGGTGACCTCCGAGGCCAGCTGCATCCTTTCTCCGGAGCCCTTCCCAAGGATGTCTGAGATACTTGTCAGCCCTTCCAGGGCTGCCAGCAGCAAGTCCTTCACCTGCTGGGGCCCCAGGAATTCCCCAAATTCCTGAGATAAAGGTGCAGAGATGCTGACTCAGCTGGAGCAACACCAAGACCCAGACCCACAGACCCCGAGGGGCTCTGTCCATGGGAGGGATGGCTGCAGAAGATGAGGTTCTGTGGTCCCCACGGGGCGGGCGGGAGCTTGTGGAGCAGAGGAAAGGGGAGGAGGCCCTCAGGTGGTGGGAAGGCCAGGGGAGGCGCTGGGCAGCGGGCACTCACAGCAATCACGCGCAGGATGTTCTGGCACGGGCTGGTGGCATTGTAGGGCCCCAGGAAGCGCTTGTTGCTCTCATAGAGCTCCTTCTTGTTGGTCTCCTCCTTGTTCCTGGCTCCTTCAGGAAGGAGCAGAACTCAAGCTCACACCAGGCTGACATATCCCGTCGTCGAGTCAGCTGGGTCCCCAGACCCGGGCCCTGACCCTTCCCATCTGGCTGGAATTGCACTCAGCCCCACAAGACAATAGTCAGCCATTCAAGGTCAAAAGGACATGGTTTCCCCATGGACAGAGTTCAGCGGGGTAGACAAGATGAAGGAAACACGTTTCAGGGCCTGGGGTCTACCCGCATCTCCTCAGTTATACAAGACCCAGGGACCAAAAATCCCTTGAGACAGTGTGATCTTAGGGACCAAGGGTGGGGATTGTTGGAAAAGGGAAAGATTTTGAGGTCTAGGATCTGGCAGACTCAGGGTTCAGTGCTCCCTATAGTTGGGGAGGAGGGGGGCGATTAGACAAACTACCTCATTCCTTGAGACTCTAACACTGTGCGTTTGAGCTACACTTGCAAGATAAAATATGACATGTCCAGTTACATTTGAATTCAGAGAAGCAATGGTTGAATTTTAGTATAAGCAGGTCCCAACTGTGCTGCTGTCATTGTTAGGTGCTATGTCAGTCTGGGTAGACTAGAGAAACAAATCCAGGGAGACTCATATGTATAGGAAAGAGCTTTATCGCCAAGAGTAATTATATATTAAGAAAACATCCTGGCCCAGTCCAGATCAAGTCCATAAGTCCGATATTAGCCCATATGTCTGATAGTAGTCCATAACTTCTTCTACAGACTCACGCAGCACACGCAATGATGCTGGGAGCAAGAAGATCACAGACCAGTGGGTGGAAAGTCTTGTGGAAGCATCTCATTGCTGGCACCGCTCTCCATGTGGCTCCTCCAGCTCCAGGGCTGGCTGCCATCAGCATAGCTCTATGTGACAGGTCAACAGAATGTGGAGCAGAAAGCGTGTGTGTCTCGGCCCCAGGGAGGAAGATGGGAATTCCCAGAATCCTCAGGAGAAGCCCATTAGCGGTATCATTGCTATGACCTGCTTGACAGGCTAGACTCCACCCCTTCCCTCAAGTTGACAGGCAATTACGGAACTGCCACAGACGCCGGCCATTGAGCCGGTTCTCGTCACGCGCCTGGGCACAGCAGAAGGAAACCCTGCCTGGTCCTGCACCCTCCTCATAACTATCCCGATACTTGAGCCCATTGTCGCAGCCACTGTACCAATCCATCTTGTCAGGGCTCCTCCTTTTGCTTACCCTCTACTTAACCAAACATGACGTCTTTCTCTAGGGCCGTGTTCTCAGCCTTCCCCATGCCGCGACCCTTTACTACAGTTCCTCATGTTGTGGTGACCCCCCCCCCCCCCACCAACCATAACATTGTTTATGTTGCTATTTCATCACTGTCATTTTGCCACTGTTATGAATCGGGCGACCTCTGTGAAAGGGTCATTCGACCGCCAAAGGGGTCATGACCCACCGGTTGAGAACCGCTGCTCCAGGGGCTGGACTCTCCTGACAACATGTCCGAAGTAGGTGAGTCAAAGTCTTGCCATCCTTGCCTCTAACGAGCATTCTCTCCAAGACAGACCTGTTTGTCCTTTTGGTGGTCCATGGTACTCTCAGTGTTCTTCTCCAGCACCAGAATGCCAATGCACCGATTCTTCCTTGGTCTTCTTTATTGAATGTTCACCTTTCACATGCACATACTATGGCTTGGGTCAGGCCCACCTTAGTCCTCAAAGTAACATCATTGCTTTTCAACACTCTAAAGGCATCTTGTGCAACAGATTTACCTAATGCAATGCATCTTTGATCTCTGGACGGCTGCTTCCATGAGCATTGATTGTGGATTCAAGTAAGACAAAATCCTCGACAATTTCAACCTTTTCTCCATTTATGATGATATTATTACCTATTGGTCTAGTTGTGAAGATTTTGCTCTTCTTGACATTGAGTTGTAATCCATGCTGAAATCTTTGATTTTCATCAGCAAGTGCTTCAAGTCCTCCTCACTTTCAGCAAGCAAGGTGGTGTCATCTGGATGTCGCAGGTGGTTAATGAGCCTTCCTCCAATCCTGATGCCATATTCTTCCTTTAATTCAGCTTCTCTGATGATCTGCTCAGCACACAGATTGAATAAGTATGGTGAAAGGTTACAACTCTGTCACACAACTTTCTCGATTTCAAACCATGCAGGATCCCCATGTTCCACTTCCAGAACTGCCTTTGATCCATGTACAAGTTGCTCATGTGCAAAATCAAACGTTCTGGAATTCCCATTTGTGGTAGTTACATAATCTGTTGTCAATTTGAAAGGATTACGAGTGAAGGGGTGGAGTCTGGCCTGTCAATCAGGTCATAGCCAATGAGGCCTCTGTGTGGGCATGGCCTTCTCCTGAGGATTCTGGGAATTCCTGTATTCCTCTCTGGAGGCGGGAGACTCTCTCTTTCGGCTGACTCCCTGGGAGACATTGCAGCTGACAAGACACATGGAACTACGCTAATGCTGCTGGAGAAGCTACGTGGAGACCCAGGCCAGCACCGAGATGCCTACAATGCTACTGGATCCACAAGACCTCCCACCCACTGGCCCGTGATCTTCCTGCATTCGGTGTCATTGTATGTGTTTCATGAGTCTGAAGAGGACTTTATACATTGGTATCAGACATATGGGCTACTGTCGGACCTGTGGACTTGATCTGGACTGGGCTGTGATGTTTTCTCAATATTCAATTGCTCTTGTATATAAACCTTTTTCTTATATACTTATACATGCTTATGAATTTGTTTCTCTAGTCTACCCAGACTAACACACCATTCTTCTCAAAGTTATCCACAATTTGGCATAATCCAGGTAGTTAAATGCCTTGGCATGGTCAATAAAACAGAAGTAAACATCTTTCTGGTATTCTCTTCTTTGAGCCATCTGAGATCAGCAACGATATATCCCTTGTTCCACGTCCTCTTCTGAATCCAGCCGAACCTCCGACAGCCCCTTGTCAATGCACTGCTGCCACTGCTGTTGACGATCTTCAGCAAGATCTTATGTGCACGTGATATAGTGATATTGTGCTGTAACTTGAGCACTCTCTTGGGTCAGCTTTCTTTGGAATGGGTACAACTATGGATCTCTTCCGCTCAGTTGTCCAAGACGAGTAGGTGCTTCCAGTGCTTCCTCAGCTTGTTGCAGCTGGTTCAGTTGGTGTCCCATCCATTCCTAGAACCTCGTTTGGGGCTAATGCTTTCAAATGGTGACTGGATGTCAGAAAGAATAATGTCTGGGGTCTGAAAGGCTTGTTTTCAAACAAGCAGCCATCTAAATGAGACTAAGTCCACATGGAAAAAACACCCCAATATCCAAGGATTATCAATAATATGATTCAAATTTAAAGGAGGGAATAGTATCAGAGCTTAAATTGTGAGATTCTGTGTGCAGAAGACTTTGGGTGACAGTGGAAGCCCAACATACATGTGCAGGATCCACACAGGGAATAAGCCTCAGGTGATTTCCCTCTGGCATAATTGAAGAACGGAAATAACCTGGCCGTCAGACAGACCATCGTGGAGAGACGACTGTAGTAGATTAAAAGGACAAATCGGACTCCAATGGCTATAAAACCGTGTCACTGGCTCTCCCTCCTGATACACTTTGGGCTTGATCTGGTGTTTAATACTTCCTGTGTGGTGTTTTGCTTTCCTCAAATGTGGGTCTACTTCTGCTGTACTCTGTCATTGTTGATAGCCGTCTTGATTCTGTTGCGGGCTTTTCGTATATGAAACCCAGGATAGGGGATTCTGTAGCGACAACTAGAATAAGGGTTCTTGAGGGGAATGGTGGAGGAGGTGGGGGGCGTTTAAGGGGGGGCTGGTATCAAGAATTCGAGGAGGAGGAAAATGTTTGGAAGCTGAGTTTGGTGGCCATTGTAGAGCACTGCTTGAGATGACTGAACTACGGATTGGCAGGATGTCTGCGCTAGCTCCCGATTCAATGGTTTGGGGAGAAACAAAGACCTGAGGTCCATCCATTCTGGTGCTGGTTCTGTGGTGACTCAGACGTCACACCGGCAGTCTCAGGCCCCAGGTGACCCTGTGCTCATCCCCTCCATATCCTGTCAGCCCGCCTTTCCCCAGTTCCCGCGGTCTGTCCACTGTGAAGCTGGCCCTCAGAAGCACGAAGGGAGGCTTACGCTTTTGGAGTTCTAAGAGGGTGTAAAGGATGATGATGCCGTCCAGAGCTGCCCGGCCAATCTCCTCGTCAGGATCTCCCACTCGAAGAATGAGCCTTCCCAGCAGAAGCCCCAGCGTCGGGAACCCAGAGGACATCTGTTTGTGTCAGAAGCGTAGAGATGGCACCTTATAGGTTCAGTAATGCTATATAGTAAACAGGGAACCTAGCTGGATGGTCTAGCCCTGAGAGCAGATAAAGGAGGGGGAGAGCCAGCAGCCCTGGATAGAAGCACAGCCTCCCTCTGAGCTCAGAGCGTCCCCAGGAATGCCCGCCCTCCCGGGGGCCACTCACAAAGAGAGGCACCGTCAGGAGAGTGTGGTTCAAGACGGAGACATTGCTGTTCACGGCCCGCGCTCTCTCGTGGGTCTTCCCGGAGTTCATCCAGGGTCCCAGGGGCTGTGGGGACAGCAGGGAAGGACTCAGTGCTACCGGCTGGATACAGTCCCTGCTTCCAGGGCAGAAAGGCCAGCCTTTGCCAATCAACAGGAAGCGCACACAGAGAGCAAGACGTGACTGACCACGGCCCTCACCCTCTTCTCAGAGCTTAGGGGGTGAGGGCTCAGACACTGAGGACAGGACTGGCAAACAGGAGGGAGGACTGGGTCAATGGGAAGAGATGAGAGTTGGGGTCAAGGAGATAAGAGAATCCCAGAGGAGAGCAAAGTGAGAGAGCAGGATGGGGGTATCTGTAGCAGGATGGTTGGGGCAGAGAGAGAGATTTGAAGAGGCACAGGCCTGGAGTAAGGACCATAAGAGGGATGGGGAGGCAGAACGTTGGCACAAGACAGCATACTAAAGTCGAATCACTTTTTCCTGGGTCCCACCCCCACTACCCCTGCGCAAATCCCTCTCTCCCTGCCCTGCTCCCCTCCCTGCGCTGTACCTCAAGGATGCTCTTTAACCCAGCAGGCGTCGGGTCCTCAATGAAGAGGGCATTGAGCAGGGTCTGCAGGGCATTCAGGGTCTGGCCATAGAGTGTCTGTGGGCAGGAGGAAGACAAAATCACTGGGGTGGGGGAGTCTCCTGGAGCAGACCCCAGCCTCAGGGGAGCCCTGGCACAGGTCACAGGAGAAGAGGGTTTTCAGTCAGGAGAGCTGTTTTCTGGCGCTGGCTCTGAGACTGACCAACAGGTGATCTTGGGCAAAGTATTCCTTCCACTGTTACGATTTCCTTCTTGGGGAATTGGTAAGAATTCGCCCTGCTCTCTCAACTCTGAAGGGGTGGAAGCAGAGCCCAGCATGTGCCAGGTCAGACGCGGAACTGCTGAGCTAGTTTCACAACCACATCAGTTCGTCTCCATATTGTTTTCCCCCCGTTCATGAATGAGTGGACACTTGCCCAAGGTCACACAGCCAAAAAAGTGCCAGACCACCAGGAGCAGGGGAGAGGATGGATGGAATGCGGTCAAGAATGACAAGAGCTAAACAAATAGGAAGGCCAGCCTTGTCTTTTCTTTTTCTCCATGAGAGCGCGCTCTGCTTCTTTTAATACCGTGCAGACCCAAAGAGATTTTCCAGGTGAGCTCCCTTAGGAAGCCATCCCTCTCCTGAGGTTCTAGGCTCCTCATCCCATGGACTGAAAAGAGCACCATCCAAGAATGCTCTTAGGAAGCTACAGGCATTATAAGCACACAGGCTGATTGCTGGGTTTGAGCCTGTCTTCCTCTTGCCTGTCCCTCCAGGATCTCATTGTCCGGGCTGTGCACGAAACCAGGAACCAACGCGGTTCTCAGGATGACAACCACCACCAAGCAAGTCTCCTCTACCAACTACCTCCTCCTTCCGGTCATGCGCTGCCAATCACTGTGCAGCACTCCCCCCCTGCTGGTCATGTCTGGTATTGCAACAGGAGCCTCCCACTGGGAGTTTCTCAGGCGAGCTCTGCGGGAGCTTAGGGCTCTCCAACTGCTTGTGTGGCCTGTCCCCTACAGGCTGGTGGCATCACTTCTCACCACTCCCACCCTCTCCCTCTGGGCTCCAAACACACTGCCATCGTGTCCCACTGCAGTCGCCAGGTTCTCTCTGTCCACGGGATGCTCCCTCTGCCTGGAATGCTAGCTGTCTCCCCACCCCCTGCAGGCTCTACAGCCTCTCCAAACCAGCGCTGTGGATTCCCGCTCACCACCACCCTTTAGGACAGGGTGCTGAAAACTGGCCAGAGAGCTTCCAAGGCTGTAACCCTGTACATCTTTCTCCTGCAAAGCCGCTGGTGGGTTCAGACAGACAGCCACGCGCCATCCACAGTGGCATGCGTAATCGCCACCCCACCAGGGATGCTCCTCACCGCACCATACTGATTAGTCCCAGTGACCATGCCCCACGGTTACCACTCTGCTTCTGTTTCTCTGAGTCTTTGGCAATGTCGGTGTCCCACCTCCTGCCCCAGTGTGGCAGGAAGTAGGTGGGCGCCAAAAGAGCCCTGGGGGGCACCATGGACTCAGCGCTGGGCTGCCCCAGTCACGGTCAGCTATTCAAAACCGCCAGTCGAGTAGCCTCAGGAACCCTAAGAACATTGTGAGCCGGAATGGGCCCATAGCCCATTGGGCACCCAGTTAATGTTTGCCGGCAGCCTATGCCCCACCTGCGCTCTCCTTTGACCTCCTCCAGCCCTCCCCTGTCCCGAAGGGTCCTCTGATCACTTGCTTCTCTCAGGACAGCCTTGCAGCAGTTTGCGATGCTCATACCAGCCTCTTCAGACTGCCCTCTCCAAACCTCAGCCCTAACCCCCCACCCAGACCAGTCTTTCTATGTTATGGCCCCCTCCTGAGTCCTCGATCCCCAGTTCTGGCCACACCAACATCTTCCCAGCAGCAGACAGGGGCCGCCTGTTCCGAAGTCATTTCTGGTCCCAATACCCAGGCCAAGAGAGGTGAGGAGAATTGCAGGGCCAGGCAGCCAGAGAGTAGCGTCTACAGTCCCGGCGGACCCTCTGGAAGGCCCTTCTGCTCCTCCACCCCTCCCTGGGAGGACCGTGAGGGCACAGCCCTGAGGCCTGCCTCACCTGTACGGCCTCCGCCTTGGCTTCATCTTTCTGCTGCATGGCCTGCACGGAGGGCAGGGAGAACACACTTCTGACACAGGCGCTCACCAGCTCGGACCTCTCCCGCACGCCCAGGCCTGGCTGTGTGTGGCTGGAGCAGAGACAGAGGGCATGGGGGGGGGGGGGGGCATCCAGTGAGGGCATGTCCCCTCATGGTGGAGAAGCCACGGTGGGAGGCGAGGAGGGAAATGGGGAAGGGGTGGGCCTGGCTGTGACCAAGCTGAGGAGGAACTGGCGAGGTGCTGGAGGGGCCAAAGAGAGATCTCAGAAGGGGCAGGAAGAGCCTGGGGCAAGGGGGCGGGGCTCTGTGGGCACCTTAATTGGGTCAGGGTCTCCATGGCCTGCTGGCGGACAGAGCTGGACAGGGAATCCAGCGGCTCCTCTTGGATCTGCCTCTGTAGCGGGAACCCCAGCCAGAGGGGCGGAGAGGGTGGGCAAGGCTGTTCCTGACCTCACAGTCCCCCACCCTCCTCCCAGTGGTGCCAGACCCTGCCAGGTCTCCAGAAGCTGGGGAGCTGGAGGGTCTGCTCACCGACCTGGACCCACATTTCGAGGACACTCAAATGCCCTACACCCCAATCAGCTGCACCCGGCATGGAGGGCTGGACAAGAATTGGGTGGACATCTTGGTGGCAGGAGGGCAGGTCTGGCCCCAAAGTAGGGTACCCGGTTGTCCTGCTGACAACTCTTCACTTCCACTTCTCTCAGATCCACACAGAGCAGGTGCTCACGCAATGCTAGTGAAACGAAGGCATATAGGGCAAGAACACACACGCACCCCCCACCCCAGCCCCCTGCCTTTAAGGGAAGCCGAATATAATTCTGAGCACTTCGGTCTTTCTCCCTGGCCCAGCTCCTGCTAACCGACGACTGAGCAGGGACTGTGTCTAGCCAATGGGCAGTGGGAGGCGGGGATATGCAGGAATTCTCGGGAGCTTCTGGGGAAAAGGACACATGAAATAAGGACTCCTCACATTGGGCACACGAGCTTTGTCATTCGTTAACCATTGGGCTTGCCTGCCCACAACCAGTGGGGTGGAGTTAGCACCCCACCTGGAAGATGAGGGCGGGGCTCAGAAAAAGGAAGTGATTCGTCCAGGCTCTCCCAGGAAGCTGGGCCTGGGGCTTGGGTCCAGATGTCCCTCCTGCCTCTCTATCCCGTGTTCTGCCGATCTCAGCACGGGTGTCCTCAGCGGGCTGCCTCCAGCCTCCCCGTTCCCCCCACCCCCAATTGGTGCCATCGACCCGGATGGGACTTCCACACCATCATCTTCATCATCATCATCTTCTTCTCTCCTACTTCCAGCAGCGTCTGATTCTTCTGGAGGACAAGGACATTCTCCACCTCGAGGGGAGCAGAGGACAGTCATCAATGAGGGCCACTCCGAGCCCACCGCTCGGGGTCAATGATACACCACCCGCCAGGGACCACCCAACACAGTCAACTGGTCTCTCCCCAGCCGCCAGTCAACGACCCTGGCTCAGGAGGAAAAACCACCACAACGGAAAGTTGGGGTGCCTGGGGGTGGGAGGGGGAATAATCCCTCCAGGTCAGCATTTGGAGCGTGAAGTGTCGGAGGCTGCCAAATGCAGCCACCTCTAATCAACTAGGGGAGAAGGGGCAGGTGCCGGTGAGACAAGCAGGCCCCAGCGTCCCAGCCCGAGACCCCACCATTAACATCACATCTGAAGGACCTTGTAGTGCATGCTGGTCAGGTTAAGGCGTTCTGTGACCCGAGGGATTAGCTGATACCCTATCAGCCTATGAGTTCCCGCTGTCTTATGGCAGAAGTAAAAAAATACCTTCCTATGAGGGAGGGCGGAGTGGGGAGGGAGGGGGAAAATGAGCAGCCGATATTAAGGACTCAAGTAGAAGGCAAATGTTTTGAGAATGATGATGGCAACAAATATGTGCTTGACACAATGGATGTATGTGTGGATTGTGATAAGAATTGTATGAGCCCCCAATAAAATGATTTAAAAAAACCTTCCTGCAGTAAAGGTAACAAAAGAAGCTCATCGATGGAGAAGGTGGAGAGTTAAAGAAAACCACACGTTTCCCCCCCACTCCTCCTGTGAAGAAATGGAGACCAGTTCTTCTCTTTTTAAACCTGGAATCAGTTTACGGCCAACTTTAATCAATCGGATGCGATGGAAGTGATGCCGTGTCCGTGCCCAGCCTAGTCCTTAAGGGACTGGCAACTGGTAGCTGCCTCCGCTTCCCCCTGGAACGCCACTGCCATGCTGCAAGGAAGCTCAGGCTGGTCTGGGGAATCACAAGAGACACCTGAGAGATGAAGAGCCACCTTGGACGCTCTGGCCCCAGCAGAGGGCTCCATCTACACCACAGAAGAACCACCAACCGAGCCTGGCCAGCCTCAGAACCACGAGAAGTCAGACTTCCCGAATCCATGCTTCCAAGCAGGCAGCGTGGACTTTGAAGGCTCTAAGTTTTGAGGTTGTTTGTTGGGTAATAACCGAGAACTTGAGCAGCAGAGCGGTAGGAGAGGGAGACCAAGGGGTGGCGTGTGAGCAGAGCGACACGGAGCAGCCAGCCAACGTGAAGGAGGCAGATGAGCTCCCTGTTGTGTCCGCCATGCTGCGCAGAGCGTGCACGGCACATAGTGGGGTGGCAGTGAAACCTGGTTGAATGACCGGATCAGCTCTCCCCGGGCAGGCGGCACGCTCAGAGCTGTGTGCGCTCTAAAGAGGCCTCACTTCACGGTAGAGGAGAAACAGCAGGGACACAGGTGCTGAGACAGGAAGGAGATTGGCAGTGTGAGAAACAGAAAGAAGGCTGCTGAGGAGGAGTGAGAGGGCCACAGGAGCATGTCAGAGGATGAGGACAGGTGCTCCCCGAATGTGGGGTCTCCTCCTGTCACTCTCCCCACCTCTCACCTCGCACTGCCCAGAGACTGGAGCTCACAGCCTGGGGCCACCGCTTGCCTCCCTCTTATTCCCTTGGTGCTGGCTCCCTTGTGTCCTGCGTGGAGACCCTGTTTCCAAATTCTGTCCACCTTTCAGTTTTGCCCGGGCTCTGGCACAGTCACGGCCACTGGTCTGTGCAGTCTGCCTCCACGGGCCCTCCCACATTGCACTGCCCCACCAGACTGGCCTTCTCTGACCTCTTGCAGCCTGCCAAGCCGAGGTTGGGACTGACTGTGCCCTGGGAAAGACCAGGCCTGTGGGGGGAGGTAGATGCTAGCAGGCATCTCCCCTGAGGGCAATCAGTTGCCAAACTGAAGGGGGCCCTGCTCCCTGTTGCTGGGGACAATGGACAGGCTCCTGTAGGAGGAGTTTACACCCTACTGATAATGGTTCCTTTGGAGATCCAGGGAACAGGTCAAAGTTAAGCTGCCATCCTGAATCTAGGATCCACCCATCTTGTCACGTGTATACCCCAATCCCTCCTCTTCATTGCGTGGTGTACTTCCCTAGACCACCCCCTCTCATTACTGTGTAACCTATAGTGCAACCCCCCCTTGTGACGCATGTCTCTACCTGTAATTAGTGGGCTGGCACGCCCCCAAAAGGTATATAGGCCTGGGTCAGCACTAGATCTCTCTCTGGCTCTCTTCCTCCTCCTCTCTCATTGGTTGCTCCCCCCCTCTTCCCCCCTCCTCTCCCTGGTTCCCTGGCCCTCCTTCCCTTCCCCCTCTCTCCACGTGGACCACCAAGCTGGGCTGAGGTGAGCAATGCTACCACGTGATGTGTCTGACTGCATTGTAATGTCTCTTCTACCTCCCATGCTCACATGACTTTTATATCTATATCAACCGTACAATTGTGCATTATTGAACCTGAGACTAGTAGATGGGGGCTGGCCCCCACCCCCACCTTATAACGTCACACCACACCGGCCCAGCTTCTCTGTCCCTTTCCAGCCCCTCCACCATTCAGACAGGCAGGCAAAGAACCTTCCGGAACACCTGTTGTGCAGGCTCCTGTTCCGGATGTGAAGACAGAGCTGTGAACGAGACGCATTAAGATCCTGGCCATTCTTGAGGGGAGGGAGGCTGGCGAGAAAGAAGACTGGCCAAGCAGAGCCTACTCTGTCCGATGGTGGGGAGGGCACTGGAGGACAGAACGGCAGGGCAGAAGAACAGGGAATGACCCGTGGGGTGGGGGCCTGCAGGAGCGGGGCATTCCCGGCCGAGGCAGCGGGGGTCTGAGCGGGAGGCCTACCAGAGCCCTGCTGTTGCCGCCGTTGCTCTTCACAGGTATCTTCATCAGGCACGAGGGCACCTCATCGAAGACTCCTGCAAGCCCCGGTTTCCCCGAGAAGAGAAGAGGGTGGGGAAAGATATGGGGTACAGAGTCCCCACTCCACCCGCTACGTGCAGGGGCCCCGCGATCCCCACCGTCCCCGCAGCCAGAGAGGGTTTCAAAAGTGTAAAGGAGCTCACGCCGCCTCGCCTGAGCTCACGGACAATAAGGCCAGCGGAGCCAATGCTGCTGGCCCGCCGCTCCGGCCCCTCTCCCAGGGCTCGCCCCTCCGCGCTGTCCCCATCCAGCCCCCTCCCTCGGGGCCTCTGCCTGTGTGCTGTGAGGGCTCCCCTTCGACAGCCCCTGCTTGCCTCCACTCCTCAGTGAGGCCCCTCTTGTGTATCACCCCACTTCCTTCTTCCCACGGCTGTCCCACTTCTAATGAAACATTTCCTGGTGGCACGTAGGTAGCTGGTGTTTTGCCAGCCCCCGGTTGTAAGCACCCCTCCCTTTCCCGTAGGTTGCTGATTCCACGTTGCTACCAAACCAAACTCACTGCCCTGGTCCCAGTCCCACGCACAGCGACCCTACAGGACAGGAGAAATCACATCTTTCTCCCCAGGAGCAGCTGGTGGATTCGAATTTCGGACTTAGAGGCTAGCAGAGTCCAGCACGTAACCGATCACACCACCAGGGCTCCTAGGGGAAGCTGAATTCTGTGATAGCCCCCACCCATTGGCCCCTTTTCAAACAGAGGTGGCCTGGAAGCCAGGCCGAGTGTCGTATGCCCCCAGACCCGAGGACTGCTCCAGGGGCTTCGGGCTGAGTAGGGCCACCAGAACCCCACGTGGGGGCTGAGGACAATCCTAGGGAGAAGGGCCCCTCCTCTCCTGCGTCAGAGTCCTGGAGTTCCAGGCATCCTGGGCCAGAGGACGCTGTGGAGAAAGGAGGCAATGGAGCGAAGGGCAGCGATGAGCGGGAACACACAGAGATTCTGATAGTGTTTGAATGTTCAGATCAGCCCTGTGTAGAGCTAGCTCCAGGACCTGGTGGAGTTTGTCTGCTTTTATTCACCTATCATACACTTTAATCATTCCAGAAGACTTGTGCAATCCTCACCACAATCCATTTCAGAACACATTGTTCTCGTACCCCTTGTTGTTAGCTCGCCGTCTCCCCCAACCTCCCCCGCCATGCCTCCAGGTCATTACAAACCCAGTTACCGTCTCTATAGATCGGTCTATCCTGGATTTCAGATTCAGAAAATTCTACAAACACAGACAACAAACAAACAACAATGTCTAGGCAAAGCAGAGAAAAACTTCCATCAAAAGGAAAGCCAAAAATATTAAAAAGCAAAACAACTTTAAAATGGGTCAAAGGGAAATCGAATGATGAAGTGTTGCACTGTAACCTAACCCAAATAATCTTCACAATGCTGTCTGATAACAAGGCTATTCATAACCCTGGACTAAGGTCAGAGGGGATTCACCAGTGCCTTAATCCTTTTGGGGATGTTGAAGATGGATTTTGGGCATCCACTGTCATCCATAGCCTTCTGAAAACTAGGCGTTCATAATTTAAGCTCCGATACCATTTCCTCCTTCAGATTTGGATTTGATGACTTACAATCCTTGGATCACACAGGCTGGTGTGCCTCTTCCCTGGGGACTTGGTTGATGCCTCACATAGACGGCTGCTTGTTTGAAGAAACTCCTTTCAGGCCAAGACGCTGTTCTTTTAACAGCTGGGCACCCTCTGGTGCCTTCACCACACTTTGCTATAGCACCCAAGTTTTCAGTTATCTCTTCATGAGAGAGAGTTTCAAATCTGGCCATGTCATAAGAACTAATTGTTGTTCGTAGATTGGGGCTAGAATGAAGTGCACATTCAAAACCCATTCATAGATCTATGTTTATATGTCTCTAGTTCACTTTGGAAACAGTCATTTTATGATGTGTTTAGATCACTGGTTCTCAACCTTCCTCATGCTGCGACCCTTTCATACAGTTCATGTTGTGGTGACCCCCCAACCATAAAATTACTTTCATTGCTACTTTATCACTACTGTGCTACTGTTATGAATCGGGAGACCCCTGTGAAAGGGTCATTCGACCCCCAAAGGGATCGCGTGACCCACAGGCTGAGAACCTCTGGTTTAGATGCCGTCGAATCAGCTCTGACCCACAGCGACCCTGTGCCCAACAGAAGGAACCGCTGCTCTGTCCTGCACCGTCCTCACCGCTGTTCTTACGCCTGAATTCCACGGTCGCAGCCACGGTGTCCGTCCACCTCATTAAAGACCTTGCTCTGTTTCTCTGCCCCCGCACTGTACCAAGCACGACGTTCTTCTCAGAGACTGAAGTCTCCCCATCCTTGACCCTGAAGAACATTCTGGCTGTACTTCTTCCAGGATTTGTTTGTTCCTTTGGCAGTGCATGGCACTTTCAGGATTCTTCTCCAGCACCACAATCCAAATGCATCGATTGGTCCTTATTCGGTGTCCAACTTTCGCATGCGCACGAGGCCATGGCGAATACCAGTCAAGCACACCTTAGTCCTCACTGTAACCACCCTGCTTTTCCACACTCTGAGGAGGTCTTGTGCAGCACATTGACCCAGTGCAATTTGAGCTCTTGACAACTGTGGCAGTTACATAATCTACTGTCAACTTGAGCAAGGGGGTGGAGTCTAGTCTGTCAATCAGGTCATAGCCAATGAGGCCTCTGGGTGGGCCTGGCCTTCTCCTGAGGATTCTGGGAACTCCAGTCTTCCTCCCTGGAGGCAGGACACACACACTCTCTGCTTCATCTGCCTGCTGACATGACACATGGAGTCATGCTGATGGAGCCAGAGCCCTGGAGCCAGAGGAGCCACGTGGAGACCCACACCAGCGCTGAGATGCTTCCACAGCCACTGAATCCACAAGATTTTCCACCCACTGGCCTGTGATGTTCCTGCATTCGACGTCATTGCATGTGCTGCGTGAGTCTGAAGAGGAATTTATAGCCTGGTATTGGACATATGGGCTAATATCGGACTTAAGGACTTCATCTGGACTGGACTGGGATGTTTTCTTAATGTACAATTACTCTTGGATATAAAGCTTTCTTGTACACACATGAGTGTCTCTGGCTTTGTTTCTCTAGCCGGCCCAGCCTAGCACAACTCCAGCGCCCATGAGCGTTGACTGTGGCTACACGCAAGATTCAATCCTGAACCTCAACCTCACTTTTCTCTCCATTTATCATGATGCTACATCTTGGTCTAGTTGTGAGAATTTAAGTTTTATTTAAATTGAGTCTTAATCCATACTGATGGCTGCCATCCTTGATCTCCATCAGCAGGTGCTTCAAGTCCTCCTCGCTTTCAGCCAGCAAGGTTGTGTCCTCTGCATAGCCCAGGTTGTTAATAAGCCTTCCCCCAATCCTGATGCTACATTCGTTTTCTTTTTCCTTTTCGGTTTTTTAAAATATGGAACACTCCACGAACTCGCGTGTCACCCTTGCCCAGGGGCCATGCTCATCCTCTCTGTGTCGTTCCGTGTTAGTATATGTGCTGCCAAAGCAAGCACCGCACATTCTTCTTCACATAAGCCGGCTTCTCTGCTTCTCTGCTCAGCCTACAGGTTCAACTAGTACGGTGAGAGGATTCAACCTTGACCTTGCTTGACCTTGCTTGATTTTAAACTATGCAGTATCCCTTTGTTCTGAACACACAACTACCTCTTGAGCCAGGTACAGGTTCCACACGAGCACAATGAAGTGTTCTGGAATTCACATTCTTCTCAAGGCTCTCCATATGGTCCCTTGTGCCACGCCCTCTTCTGGATCCGGCCTGAACATCGGGCACAGCGGTTCTCAACCTTCCTAATGCCGAGGCCCTTTCAGACAGTTCCTCATGCTGTGGTGACCCCCAACCATAAAATTGTTGTCGTTGCTACTTCATCACTGTCATTTTGCTACTGTGATGAATCGGGCGACCCCTGTGCAAGGGTTGTTCAACCCCCAAAGGAGTCGTGACCCACAGATTGAGAACTGCTGATCTAGCAGGAAGCCTTTTCTCCTGTGGATCAGAGTGTAGATTCAAGCTGCCCACCCAATCATAAGCAACCTAACTCATAACCCACTACAACACCAAGGCTCTTGGGTAGCAAGCCAAGTGCATGGGGGAAACCCCGATACTATTAGTTGTTGTTAAAGTCAGTTCTGGGTCAGCGATCCTAGGACAGAAAGCACCTCTGTGCCGTTCTGCACCACCCTCACAGTCCTCGCTCTGTTCCAGCTGTCCTTGCAGCCACTGTGCCAATCCCCACCCACCCACCCAGGGTTCCCCACTGGCCCTCAGTTTTGCCAAGCGGATGTCTTTTTCCAGGGACCGGTCTCTCCTGATAACGTGTCCTAAATACACGCAACAAAGCCTCACCATCCTCACATCCAAAAAGCATCCGAGCTGCTCTTCCTCCAAGACCGATCTGTTTGTCTCTCCTCACACTTCGTGGTGCTTCCAATGCTCCTCATCCGCATCATCATTCAAATGTATGCAACGCCATGGTCAATACCAGCTTACACCAAGAGCACCTTGATTCTCCCAGCGACAGCTTTGCTCTCGAACACTAACCAGGTCTTGTGCAACAGGTGTGGATGCCCAATATAGTTCGTCCTTTGATTTCTTGACTGCTGCTTCCACGAGCATTCAGTGTGAACCCCCGAAAAACGAAATCCTTGGGAACATCAATCTGTTTGTCATGATGCTGTTTATACCTCTGGTCTAGTTATGAGGGGTTGGGTTTGTTTATATTGAGTTGTAAGTCGTTCCGAAGGCTGGTGTCTTGAAACTCCACCCGTGAGCATCTCCAGGTGTGTCCTCTGCAGATGGAAGCTTGATCACGAGCCTCCCTCCAATCCCGAGGCAGAATTCTCTTCATGTGGTCCAGCTTCGCCAACTGTCTGCTCAGCACACAGATGGAACACATATGGTGACACGTTCTA
Source organism: Echinops telfairi (assembly GCF_000313985.2). NCBI lineage: Eukaryota > Metazoa > Chordata > Mammalia > Afrosoricida > Tenrecidae > Echinops > Echinops telfairi. The sequence continues at coordinate 72,845,494 of NW_022104341.1, forward strand.
CTTTTAAATCATGCAGTGTCCCCTTGTGTTGTTCAAGCCACTACCTCTTGGTCTGTGTAGTTTCCATATGAGCACAACTCTGCTTATCCAGAATTCTCATTCTTCCCGATGTTACCCATAGTTTGTTGTGATCAAATGCCTGTGCATAGTCAATAAAGCACAGTAACGGTCTCTCAGGAAAGCTACTGCTTTTGACCAAGACCCAGCTGACATCATTAATGATAGTCTTCATTCCATGTGCTTTCATGAGTCTGGCCTGAATTTCTGGAAGCTCCTTGTTAATGTAATGCTCCAAGCGTTTTTTAATTATCTTCAGCAAAAAAAAGTTTTTGCATGTGATAGTAATTATATTGTTTTGATAATTTCCACATTCTGTTTACCACGGGGGACCCTGCATGTCAAATGATACATCAACTTTGGAAAGTAGCTTTAAACATTGAATTTACACAGATCACCCGGCATAGACATAACTAGCCAATACTAGTTATTTATGCAAGAGAAATGAAAGCATATATCTTACTGCACATGAATTTCATAGCAGCTTTGTTCTGAGAGTCAAAACCTGGAACAATCTACATAAACATCAACAAACGAATCAATCAACAAATTGCAGTGCACCCATATAATGAGCTGCCACTCAGCAATCAAAAAGAATTATTGAAACCCGTTGTAGCACAAATAAACTTCAAAGTATTTTTGCTGAGAGAAGCCAGACAGGAAGTATGCATATCATCTGATTCCATTTGTATGAATTTCTAGAAAATGCAACTTATTTGTAGCAACAGATAGCAGATAATGGTTGCCTGGAGACAATGGTCCATAACCCTGAGCGCCATCGAATCAATGCTGACTCAGAGTGTCCCCATAGGACAGAGCAGAACTGCCCCCGGGGTTTCCAAGGCTGTCACTCTGTACAGGAGCAGAAAGCCTCTTCTTTAGCTCACAGAGGGCTAGTGGTTTCAAACTGCTGGCCTTGCAGTGAACCACTATGCCACCAGGCTTCCTTGGAGACTGTGGTAGGAGACAGAATGACAAGGAGACACGAGGAAACTTTTGACAGTGATGGATAGATTTGTTATCTCATTTATGGTGAATGGTCTGGGTGTTTACAAATGTAAAGATGTATCACATTATAAACTTGAAATATGTACAGTTTATTTTATGTCAATTATATTCATTGAAGCTATTTTTAATGGCAATCAAAAAATTCCATTCATGCCTGCTCTCTAAATCCTCAAGCTAAGAGGGTTTTTTATTGATGAGGATGGAGTGTCTGAGAATGAAGCTGGATCCCTACCTCACGCCACATACGAAAATTATCTCCAGATGGCTCAAATCCCGAGATGTAAGGGCTGAAGTTGTCAGTCTCTTAGAAGACCGCATAGACATGAATCAAGATCTTGGCTTAAACAATCATTTCTTAGCTATGTCACTAAAGCAGAATCAGCGGAAGAAAAAAAATTGGACATCATGAAAACTGAAAACATTTATGCTTTAAAAGGCATCATCGAGAATGTGAAAAGATGGCCCGCAGGATAGAAGATATTTGAAATTAACTACCTGATAAGGGGCTTGTATCTAAATGCTATCAAGGACTCTCATAACTAAATAATAAAAGATGGTAACCCAATTTTTAACATGGGCTAAGGATTTAAAGTATCATTTCTCTATAAATATGTAAATAGCCAATCAGCACATGAAAAGATGCTCAGCGTCATTAGCCATCAGGGAAATGCATATCAAAAGCACAATGCGCTGACACGTCACACCCAGCAGGAACAATGCACACCCACATATAATACACACGTATGTATATGCACATACATATATGTCTATAAAGCATGGACAATAGGTTAGTGAGGATGTGGAGAAACTGGAGGCCCCATACTTGCTAGTGGGAAGGTGAGCTAGTTCAGGTGCTCTAGAAAACGGTCTGACAGTTCCTCAAATGACTAAACTTAGAATTAGCCTATGGCCCACCAGTTTCACTCCTAGGTATACACATAACAGAAACAAGAAGTTACCTCCATAGAGAAACGTGTACACCAAAGTGTATAGCTGCATTGTCTAAAGTAGGCAAAACTGAAAGCAACCCAAGTGTTCGTGAACTGATGAATGCAGTATATCCATAAAACAGAGGAGTCTTCAATCATAAAAAGGAATAAAGTAATTTTAGATGCTACACAATGCATGAACCCCCAAAACCTCATAAATGAAAAGAGCCAATTATAAAAAACCAAAGATCGTATGGTTCCATTTATACAAATACCCCAAGCAGGCAAATCCATAGGGCAGAAAGCCAATGAGTAGGGGGCTGATGGCTTAGATCACCAAGTTTTCCTTCAGGGGTGATAAAAAAAGGTTCTAAAACCGTGGCGATGGTCGCACAACTCTGACTCTCTACAAAGGGGCTGGCCTGTCCACACGGATGTATTCATGTGCATGTCATGTACAGACACACATGCACACATAAAGCAGTCGAACATTGAGTATGTTCCCTGTGCAGTAGGGGGAAATGTATATATTGAAGTGTTCTGTACACGTCTAAGAGATCAAGTTGAGTAATTGAGTTTTGTTCTTCTGTATCGTTGTTGATTTCCTTTCTAATTGACTGATCTTTGCTCAGAAGTGTTCTGTTACAGTCTCCTAGTATTTATTATTGTATTGTATTCTGTGAGAATTTGGTTACTGTATTTTGAGGTTTTTCACTGGGAGCGTAGATGTTAACTATAGTTATGGCTTCTGGTTCATCCTCTACAATGGCCTTCGTTGCCTCTCATTACAGTGGTCCCTTCGATGTCTGTGTTGTCAGAAGTTAATAGTGTTACTCCTGCTTTCTTTTTACTTTAGCTTTATTTTTTCATTCCCATCCTTTGATTTTCAGTCTGTGCTTGTCTGTGCGTCTAAGATGTATTTGTTGTAAGCAGCATGTAGAGGCTCATGCTTTCTCACCCGCTCTGTCGCTGTTTGTCTCTTAACCGGCGATTTCAGTCCATTCACAGGCAGTGTCGTTGCTGATAGGCCGTCGACATTTTAGTCAATGCTTTTTATGGTGTCCTTGATTTCATGGTTCATGATAACTTTTTGTGCTGCACTCCTTTTGTTTTTTTCCGTTGGGATTTAGTACATATCATTTCTAGTTCAGTCTCATCCAGGAGAATTGTACAATTGCTACCTTTCCAACCATTCTTCTTCTACATGGACTCCTTGACTGTATTAGTCTGGGTACTTTGGAGAAACAAGTCCACAGCAACTCATGGATAAGAGAGAGTTTTATGTAAAGAAAGTGTGCATCATGAAAACATCCCAACCCAATGCTGCCCAAGCCCACAAGTCCAACATTAACCCATTAACCCGACACCAGTCCACAAAGTCCTCCACCTCACAAAACAGAGGCAATGATGCCGACTGCAGGAGGAAAGCTGAGTCAGTGAACGAATAAGCATCTCAGCACTAGCAGGGGTCTCCACACGGCTGCTCCAGCACCCAGGGCTGCATCGGGATAGGTCCATGTGGCTTCTCCTTGGGGATGTCTCGTAGGAAGTCAATCTTGCAAGCTGAAGCAGGGAACTGCTAAGGCAGCTGCACCCGGTGGAACCATCACAAAACAAGAGACCCGAGAACTAGAAAGGCGAGGCTTCACCACCCATTTATCCCTCTGCCTTTCAATTAGCCCCACATGTGATTATCGGCCAGGTTGGCACAATTAACTAACTCATTAACATACATCTTCTCTCTTTTAGCCCACCACCACCACCACCACGGTGCCCCCCTTCCCAAGCCCTTTATGCTTTTTTTTCCTTTTGATACCCAAACCAGGGATTGAACATAGATTTTTTTAAATCAGTGTTTTCTTTGTTTATTTTGGTTTGTATCTTACTGTTTAATGGGATCTCTTTTGTTTTCTTTTTGTTTTGTGTAGTTTTTCCTTTTTGACTTTTGTGGTTTCCTTTCCAAGACATGCTGTCTTTTGCAAATGACTTGCTACCTTCTCCATTCGAGTATTTATTACCTACTCTATTCCCTCTCTTTGTTGCTCTTGTCCTTGTTTCAGAAATGTTATCTGTGATTCCTTTTGTTTTAATCCATTTGGTTCTGTTTCATTTCCTGTATTACTTAAGTATCGTGATTTCTCAGTAATAATGTCTTATATGACAATGTGAGGTTGCTGCCTATTGTTAGTGTTGATCCTCTGTTCAAAGAACACCTTGTACTATTTTTTTGTAAGGCTGGTCTTGTTTTTACAAATTTTGGTTTTTTTCTTCTCTGAAAATTATTTTATTTCTCCCTCATTTTTGAGGGATCCTTTTGGTGGATAGAGGATTATTCTAGATAAGTCATTTTTTTCCCTTCAGAATTTGAATATACGAATCCATTGCCTCGTGTCTGCATGGCTTCGAAAGACCAACCTGAAGCTTACCCTGATCGGTTGACCTTTGTAGGTGAGCATTATTTTTACCCATGGTGCTTTCAGGGGCGTTTCCTTTTCTTTGATGGTAGAACATTTCACCAAACTATTGAATTGTGTGCTGTGTGAATTATATGCCAATTAAAAACTAAATAATGAAAAGTTTCACTATGCTGCCATGGTGATTTTGCTTTGGGATCAATCTGTCTCGAGTTCTCTGGGCTTCTTGAGTAGCTCTTATATTCTGTTCTGTCATAATATTAGGAAAATTCTCCTTTAATACTTCACCCATTTTATTTGTAGTTGATATTCCTTATTTCTGTTCTCGGATGTTTAGCAAATGTAAGTTGCTCTTTTTGATAGTGTCCCATGTAATTCTTAGGTTTACTTCAGCTTTTTTTGTCTTTTCTTATAGCTTGGTCTTGTATTTTGGTCTTGAGAGATTTGTCTTTGATAACACTAATTTTTTAAAATCATTTTATTGGCATATAATTCACATATCATACAATTTAGCTGTTTGATCATTTTAAGAATTGTGTAATCATTACCACAATCAATTTCAGAACATTTTCTTCTTTCTTGCACTCGTTAGCGCCCCATGCCCCCCATCCCACCTCGAAGCTCCCCGGGCATGCTCCTAGGTAACCTATCCAGTTACTGTCTCCATAGATGTACCTATCCTGGATTTCATCCACAGAAAATCACACAACACACAAACAGGAAGCAGAGAGAGAGAGAGAAACCTCAATCATAAAGCAAGCAGGAAATATTTTTTAAAAACTTTAAAATAGGCTAAAAGGGAGATCAAATAATGAGGTATTGCATTCTAACTTAACTATATCTGTCATGATCAATTTCACAGTGTTCTCTGTCTGATAGCAAGGCTACACATGCCTGGACTAGGTCAGATGGGATTCACTGGAGGATTAATCTATATGGGGGTTCTGCACATGGATTTTGGGCTTCCACTGTCCCCCATAGCCTTCTGCAAGCCAGGTGTTCATAATTTAAGCTCTGATGTTACTCCTACCTTCAGATTTGGATTTTATTATTTACAATCCTTGAGTCACACCGGCTTGGGCTTAGTTGATGCCTCACCTCGATGGCTGCTTGTTTTAAGACAAGCCTCCAAGACCTCAGACCTCTTCTGCCCGCTAGCTGGGCACCATTTCTGGGCACTAGCTTCACCACACTCGGTGATGGCACTCCTTTCTTCAATGGAGATCACTGATTCTTCCCTCCATTGTTTCAGTCCTTCTGGTTTGTTCCTTCAACGTGTTACCCAGTTCTAATGCTTGCCTTTTGGGTTTCTACTGGGATTGTTGAAATTGTTTTGTCTAGTTTTTCATGTGCTTTGCTGGAGCGATCTTATAGAGCTTTCCTGACATACTCTTCCTTCGCGTCTGTATTTTTTTTTCTGTATTTCTATCAATGTTCTTCCTCCAAACGCTTGAAGTAGCCGAAGGTCATCGCCCTAAACTCCCTCATGGAGGATCTAAAGCCTTCTCCTCCCCCAAGACCTCCTCCAGAGTCACCTTTGTGCTTATTCTCGTGAATCAAATGGTTTTCTCCTGTCTCCAGATGTGCACAGAGATTGACTACTGCTTTCCAGACATGGCATTCCGTGTCTGTCTGTTTGTTCCTATTTGTCTCTGGCCACAAAGCAGTCCTCACACACTTACTGCCGATCCTGGAGAGCCAGGGTTCCGAGCGGTTCAGTACTAGCCTACCCAGCAGAAGTCAAACGTGAGAAGCAATTCCTTATTGCTCTTATTGAAATCCTGGCGTGGAGGCTAGATCCCAAGTCCCTAGGACGTGCAAGGCAACCAGCCAGCACAAAAGGGAGAAAAGAAACTTGCCAAATCACTGCCACATGCCCCTCAAGCAGCACTCACCGACTCTGTGGGTCACAGCAGGGCCCAGATTCTACCCTGTCTCCCTGGAAATAAGACAGTGTCTTATATTAATTTTACTCCCAAAGATGCACTAGGTCTTATTTTCAGGGGATGTCTTATTTTTCCATGAAGAAGAATATGGTACACATTTATTGTTTGTTGTTTTATTAAAACAAACCTCCCACTTCCCCTCTGCTCCGGCTGCGCTGCCAACAGAGTCCAGAGTTACGGTAGCTTCGGGGGGCCTTATTTTTGGGGGGATGTCTTATATCTCAGCGAGAGGCAAAACTGTAAGTAGGTCTTATTTTCGGGGGATATCTTACTCTCAGGGAAACAAGGTATTTGGGTGTGGACAGAGACGCAGGTGATACCACTCCATTGTCTAACTTCGAGGAACTGTGCTAACTTATTCTAAAACACCTGTGGGCTAGTAGCTAAGTCCATTTTGAGAAAAAATTTTACAGAGACATTCTCACCCCATCTCATATGAATATACATTACAAAGCTAGGGTGCTTTAAAAACACCACAATATGGTCTGGGTGCAGGGATGAATAAAAATAGATTGAGAGAGGATATTTACAACAACAAAATGAAGGGGCTGGATTTACATAATTCCTGCATGTCTGGAGCAAGGTGCAGGCTCCAGACAGGTCCCCATGCATTCACTCAGGTAGGGACCCCAAAAACTCAATAGAGGTCAACAGAACTTTGAGCCTGTCTGCTGCACTGTCAAACTTTGACCTGGGGAGCCCAGGTCTACAACTGCTGAGGGGAGAAATCTTGAAGGAAAAGTGCCGTTCGTGGACGAACATTTTGGACGGAAAGAAAAAGGAGTATATGGTGATTTTATTGAAATGAAAGCTCAATGAGATAAAATTGCTTGTCCCGAGTTAGAGGCCAATCGCTACATCCTTCACGGATAACCCACTAATTAATATACTGCCTGTTTTGGATGTTGTGTCTGTATGGCCCTCCCTGCCGGCCCTGCAAATCTGAACACCCACTCCTTGCAAGTCGAGCCCTCTTCAGGGCACCTCCCTGGGCTGTACTCACCCTCGGAGATGCTGGGGACGGTGGCGGCGGTACTGCCCTTGGTGCCAGTGGCGGAGAGCCCCAGCGCAAACTTACCTACCTCAACGACGCTGGCCACCTCGCTCCAGCCGTCTGGACTGCAGTGCAGAGGGATGGTGCAGGTGCTCCCCTCCTCGGAGTAGTCCTGCTGGCTGCTCAGGGTCAACGTGGACGTGTCACTGAAGATGAGGCTGGAGCCCACGCTCAGGGTCTCACTGGAGCCCAGGACCAGGGTCATGCACGAGGGTGGAGAAAGGGCAGAGTTGGGCCCGTGGGTGCTGGAGTGCAGACTGGTGACATCCGTGGAGCTGGGACTCAGGGTCATGCGGGAAGTCTTCGTGTGGGTCACGTTCCTCTGAGAGTTCAGCTCCTCGTTTGGAACCAGATGGATGGTGTCCCTGGAGTTGGTGCTCCAGGTCACCCCTAAGGCTCCTTTAGAAACAGACTCCGAGATGCTGTGGGAAGTCAAGGTGATGGTCTCACTTGTGTCTGGGAGAGGGCTCTCGGGAGCAGCATCCCGGTCCAGCACACAGACATCTCCTGAGTCAGGATCCAGGGAAGCGCTTAAGGCTGGAATAAGAAGTGCTTTTGAGCCTGGCCTGGAGTTGCTGTGACCCATGACTAATGACTCCTTTGAACAAAACCTTATAAATGGCTTTGATTCGGGCCTGGAAGGATTGGAGTTACTCTGACCCAGTTCAAATAGCTTACTAGAGGGAGGGGAGGTCTTCTCTAAAGTTGGCTCTAATTGGTTGCCCAAGTTCAGGTCAGGGACATCAGCAGAGTCAGAGCTGGGAGCGAGATTTGAGGCTGGAGAGAGCGTCCCGCAGGAGTCAGGCCTTGAGATGGGATTAGAATGCAGGCCCAGGGCCTCCCCAGAGTGGGGGCTGGAGGCCTGGACAGAGGCCGGAACCAGGGTTGTGGTGTCCCCGGGTGTTGTGGGTGAGTTATCAGACACCAGGCCAGGGGCTGCACTTGAGATCGGACTCGGAGCGGGGTGAAGGCTGGAAGCAGGAGTCGGGCCCGAACCCAAGGGTGGGCTCGAGACAGGAAGGGGGGCCGCGTCCGGGTTGGGCACGGAAACAGTGCCAGAGCTGAAACCCAGGGAGCCACTGGTGTTGGGGTCTGCTGTCATCTTTGAGTTTTCACGGAGAGTCACATCCATGCCGAGTCTGGAGGTCTCCTACTGCCTCTTGCCCCTTCCTCCCAACAGCCAGAGGTGGACCTTCTTGCAGTGCTCCTGGGAGAAAGGGCAAACCCGGTCACCCGGTGAGTTTCTGCCACTCCCCTGAGGATGCAGACCCTTAGGATGGGGTTTCTCTGATGGCCTCTACATAGCTCTCCCTCTGGTTTTCTGGGCTCTCAAGCCAATCCTGTTCAGTTCTCTGAGCATGTCCTCCTCCCTACCCTCGACCCCTCCCTACTCCACACTCAGCAAGACCTCAAGGAAGACTGGCTCCTGGCCTCGCTGACAGCACTCCTGGTCTCCAAGCACTAGCTACTTCCCAGATGTCCCCACACCCTACTCCCTGCCTGTGACCACTCCCGGCTTTCTCGCAGATCAACCCCCCCCTCCCCCAAATAAAGTCAAACCCACAACCATGGAGTGACTTCCAACTCATAATCCCGGGATTCCGAGGCTCTCTGTCTTTATGGGAGCAGAAAGCCTTCTCTTTCTCCTGAGGAGCAACTGGTGGGTTTGAACCGCTGACCTTGCCATTTGCAAATCAGCATCCTTACAAGTTCCCTTGGCCTGAACCTCCTCCCAAGGAGCCCGGGTGGCACAGTGGACGCAGGGTTGGGCTGCTGATTGAAAGTTTAGTGATGAGACGGCCCCAGCCCTTCTGTGGGTAGGTCACAGTATGTCAGAATCCTTACCCCACCCTCCTTTGAAAATCCAGCGACTCCTTTAGTAATCGAGACCCTGCAAGAGATGAGCTCCCGTGATGCCGAGAACCATATGTGTTCTGGTCCCTCGGCATCCCTGGTACAGTGCCAGGCAGACAGGAGAACGGCCACAAATACTAGAGCAAGTGAGGCACCTCTTCCACTTTAGGATGGAGGGAAAGGGAGGAGGAGCCTACTGCCAGCCAGACACACATTGTCTGGAAAGCTGCCTCACCAAGGAGGATTCTTAAACATCACAACCAGGATACTTTTAGAAAATGATCATGGCAACATAGGTGCAAATATGCTGGATACAATTGATGTATGGATGGTTAAAAGAACTGTAGGAGACCCCAATAAAATGATCTTTTCATTAAAAATAATAATAATAACTAAAATAAATATAACTGGAATGCTCCTAGCCAGAGACAAACCCTCATGTCCCTGGAACTCGTCTTCAAATCCGCATGGTGGTAAATTGCCAGAACAGTATCGGTCAAGCTGCCCACAGCCCTTCACATTCGGCCTGTGCTGGCTGAGAGGGGCAACCGGGGGCCAGTCATTATAAATGGAGCCTGCCACCC
>NW_022104341.1:72856324-72860498 GCF_000313985.2 Echinops telfairi
CCTGGGCTAGCAATAGAGCTCTCTCTCCTCCCTCTTCTCTGCTGCTGGGCTCTCGCTGGTCGCTCCCCTCTCTTCCCCCTCTCCTCTCCCATCCTCTCTCCCTTGTTCCCTTTCCAGTCCTCCTTCCCTCTCTCTCCACGTGGACCACCAAGTGGGGCTGAGGTGAGCAATGCTACCATGTAATGTGTCTGACTGCATTAATGTAATATCTCTTCTACCTCTCATCCTCCCGATGACTTTAATATAATGTATATGTCTATCAACCGTACAATTGTATATTATTGAACCCGTTAGTACTAGCGGTGGAGGCTGGCCCTCCACCCATGCCCCCTTAAAGTAATACTACCATCCACCCCTTCCGGTTTCAGGGGAAATGTCAAGAGACTCTCTGGCATCTACATAGGTAGGTCCACCCCGCCTTTCCTAGCACTAGGTAGCTGGCTTCCTCACTAGATGCCTGCCCTGTGGCAAGGACCATGCCTAGCTCACCGTCTGCCAACTGCTGGTGTCTAGCATAGCACTCTTTCTCCCTTCGTTTGCTCATTCCTCCTTTAACTGGCTCACTTTGTTACTCATTCATGGCCTGGCTCATTCATTCAGTTGTTTCCTCATTCTGAAAAATTTCTTGTACGTCATAATAGCTTGGCTGTGGAAAGACTGTAGATTTGGAATCATGGGCTCAAATTCAAGCGCACCATCCCGGTGGTCTGAGGGAACATGAGCAAGAGAGGTCCCTGCTCTGAGCCTTGTCTTTCTCATCTCTGAGACAGAGGGCTTACAGCCTACCAGCCCCTGAAGGCTCCCCCTTAGGGCATCGACTCTGCTTGGCCTGTGAGCAGAGTGAGGCACTCACAGCGCTGTGGGGCTGCCTTCATCCCATGCAAGGGGCTTGAACATAACTTTGCATCTTGTCTCAGGAGGAGGAAGTGCGTTCCTACCATCAATCTCAGACACAATTTAACCCGGAAGCTGATGAAATAAAAAATATCAGGGATGTGTGCTCAAGGCCGCATACCTAATATCATATTTATGATTTTTGTCTCCTCTTACTTGAAGTGGGACCTCAAAATTATATAAAACTTCAAGTCACACACACCCAGTTTTCCAGATGAGGCCTTTCAACCCGGACACATGCTAGCTAGGCGCACTTTATAAGATAGTAGGTAGGGTCCTGGGAACCTTGACCAGCATGAGGGTGGTCATCTCTACTCGTCTAACCTACTAGCCACACAGTGCCAGTCTCAGGGCCTGGCCCTGGCTCTCCCTCCCTCTCCCATGAGAGAAGAACAGAAAACCCATCACCCTGCCATCCTCTCTCCTGCTCCCTCAAACCTACTTGTCCATTTCAACAGACAGGGCTTCAGCTAGTGACCTGGGGCAGCCCTTGTCAGAGCTAAGGGCTTGGATATAACCCAGCAGAGCTAAGGGAACTCCTTGGAGTCTGGGGCCATTACTGACTTATCAGCCACAAGCTATCTATTGGCCTTTGCCCCAGTCATGGGCTCCAAATGGGATGACTTGTGTGGCCATGAAATAACTAGTCCTGTCCAAGTCTGAGAATGCTTGGCCTCTCCCTGTCCCTTCTTTCACTTAGTGACGTCTTCTAGGTCCAGACAAGCTCTCAGCAGATACAGACCAATCATTGGATTTTCCGGTTCCTCGTTGGGAACATGGTTGCCCCACCACCTTTCCGTCGGTTTGTCGTACTGGGATGGCCTGTGTGTGGCTGTGATGCTCCAGGCTATGGCCCTGCTATTTCAAATGCCGGCGGGGTCACCCAGAGCGAACGGGTTTCAGTGGAGCTTCCAGACTCAAAAGCGACAGCGAAGGACTCTTCTCCCCACTTTGGAGGAAGGAGCCTCTGAAAGCCTTTTGTGGAGCCCCGAATCAGGGTCCGATCCTCCAGGCCTAACGAATGAAGCAGAGCATTGTCAGAGATGGTCCGGAGGACGGGCCCCTTGGGTCCCAGGATTCTCTAAGTGTGACTGAGGAGGGGCTGCTTTCTCAGAGTGAGCCGACCACGGTGACTCGAGTTGAGTGAAGCCTGTGGAAGGGGAGCCGTCAGGACCCTCATTTGCTGACGAGGCATTACTCACGGGAAGGAGAGACGGTTGCAAAAATCTGCTACTGATCAGAACATGGGATGTGCAAAGTATGAATCTAGGAAAATGGGAAGTCATCGAAAATGAAATGTGACACATAAAGATGGGTATGCTGGGGTTTAGGGAGCTAAAATGGACTGGTATGGGCCATGGTGAATCAGAAGATCAAGTTATTTATGATGCTGGGAATGACACAATCCAGAGGAATAGCGTGGCATTCATTGTCAAAAGGGACATTGCAAAATCTACCCTGAAATACAATGCTTTCTGTGATAAGATTATACCTATCGGACTTCAGGGAAATCCAATCAATACAACTAGTACTCAAATTTATGCATCAACCACAAATGCTAGGGATGAAGAAATGGAAGAATTTTACCAACAATTTCAGTTGGAAATTGATCAAACACATAATCAAGATGTATTGATACAAGTACTCCCTCCTGATGGTGCCCGGCTATCAAAAGATATAACGTCTGGGGTCTTAAAGGCTTGAAGGTAAACAAGTGGCTATCTAACTCAGAAGCAACAAAGCCCGCATGGAAGAAGCACACCAGCCTGTGCGATCACAAGGTGTCGAAGGGATCAGGTATAAGGCATCATCAGAACAAAAAATCTTACCATAGTGAATGATGGGGGGAGTGCGGAGTGGAACCCAAAGCCCATTCGTAGGCCACTGGACATCCCCTTACAAAAGGGTCTAGGGGAGGAGACGAGCCAGTCAGGGTGCGATGTAGCAATGACGAAAAATACAACTTCCCTCTGGTTCCTAAATACTTCCTCCCCCTACCCCCCCCCCAATATCATGATCCAAATTCTACCTTGCTATTCCAGCTAGACCAGAGGATGTGCAGTGGTACAGATAGGAACTGGAAACACAGGGAATCCAGGCCAGATGATCCCATCAGGACCAGTGGTGTGAGTGGGGATACTGGGAGGGTAGAGGGAGGGCGGGTTGGAAAGGGGGAACCGATTACAAGGATCTACATGTGACCTCCTCCCTGGGGGACAGACAACAGAAAAGTGGGTAAAGGGAGATGTCAGACAGGGCAAGATATGACAAAATAATAATTTTTAAATTACCAAGAGTTCACGAGGGAGTGGGGAGCAAAGAGGGAGGGGAAAAAATGAGGAGCTGATGCCAGGGGCTTAAGTGGAGTGGCAAATGTTTTGAGAATGATGAGGGCAATGAATGTACAAATGTGCTTTACACAATTGGTGTATGTGTGGATTGTGATAAGAGCTGTATGAGCCCCTAATAAAATGATTAAAAAATAAAACAAGTACTCCCTCAACACAAGAACACTTTGTTCTAATAACCCAGCATGCTGTGATAAGCAAATGGGGTGAAGAAAGCTGATGGTGCCCGGCTATCAAAAGATAGAGCATCTGGGGTCTTGAAGGCTTGAAGATAAATGAGCATCCATCTAGCTGAGGAGCAGTAAAGTCCACATGGAAGATGCACACCAGCCCAGTGATCATGAGGTGTCGATGGGATCAGGTATTAGGCATCAAAGACCCAGAACATCTATAGACAATGGACAGGCCCTCACAAAAGGTGCGCAGGAAGAGATGAGCCAGTCAGGCTGCAGTATAGCAACAATGAAACATACAACTTTTCTCTAGTTCTTTAATGCTTCCTCCCCCCCACTATCGTGACCCCAGTTCTACCTTACAAATCCAGCTGTACCAGAACATGTACACTAGTACAGAGCTCTCTCAACACATGAAATCCAGGACAGATAAACTCCTCAGGACCAAAAATGAGAGTTGCAATACCAGGTGGTAAGGGTAAAGAGGGGGGAGAAAGAGGTAACCAATCACAATGATCTACATCTTCCCTGGTGGACGAACAACAGAAAAATGGGTGAAGGGAGACAGTGGTCACTATAAGACATGAAAAAAAAAATCTAAATTACCAAGAATTCATAGAGGGAAGGGAAGGGGGAAATAAGGAGCTAGGTCTCAAGTAGAAATAAAATGTTTTGAAAAGGATGATGGTAACATATGTACAAATGTGCTTGACACAATGGATGTATGGATTGTTATAAGAGCTGTAGGAGCCCCCAATA
>NW_022104341.1:72862816-72865296 GCF_000313985.2 Echinops telfairi
CCTCCATCTGCTCCCGTGTGCTCCGATCAGATATGTCCCTCTCCCGGAGCTGCAGATTCAGTGCCGTCCTTTCAAATAAATTCTTCTGTGGGAAGGAAATAAAGAGGTTTTCTGCAATATATTTAATTATTTGATCTCTTCACTGCTGCTTCCATGAGCATTGATTGTGGATCCAAGCAAGATGAAATCCTAGACAACTTTGATCTTTTCTCCATTATCATGAGGTTACCTATTGGTCCAGTTGTGAACATTTTTATTGTCTTTACATTGAGTTGTCATCTACACTGAAGGGTGCAGTCCTTGATTGTCATCAGCAATTGCTTCAAGTCCTCCTTGCTTTGATCAAGCAGCACTGTGTCATCTGTAAACAACAGGTTGTTCATGAGTCTTCCTCCAACCTTGATACCACATTCTTCTTCATATAGTCTAGCGTCTAGAATCATCTGCTCAGCATACAAATGGAATAATTATGTCGAAAAGATGCAAGTCTGGCACATGCCTTTCCTGACTTTAAACCGTGCAATCTCGCTTTGTTCTTGCTGAATGACTCCATGTACAGGTTCCACAGGAGCACAATGGAGTGCTCTGGAATTCCTATTTTTCTCACTGCTATCCATAGTTTGTTAGGATCCACACTGTCAAATGCCTTTGCAATAAAGTACAAGTAAACCTCTTTCTAGTATGTTCTCCTTTCAGCTAAGATCCATCCTCTGTCAATGATGATAATCCTTGTGCCATGTCCTTTCCTGCATTTTGCTTGCAGTTTTGACAACTCTCTCTAGATATTCTGTTTAAATAGCTTCAGCAAAATTTTACTTACATGTCATATATGTGATATCATTTAATAATGTCTGCATTCTGCTGGGTCACCTTTCTTTGGAACGGCTACAGATATGCATCCCTTCTAGTCAGTTGACCAGGTAGCTGTCTTCCAAATTACTTGACATAGAAGACTGAGTGGTTCCCGTGCCTCATCGGGTTGTTGAAACATTCTCATTGGTATTCCATGAATTCCTGGAGCCTTGTTTTTTACTACTGCCTGCCGTGCAGCTGGGGCTGTGTCCTTCACGACTACCAGCTCTTGATCATTTGCTACCTCTTGAATGGTTGCATGTCAGCCAGTTCTTTTTGGTACAGTGACTCTGTAGTCCTTGCAGTTTCTTCTGATGCGTCCTTCATCACTCAGTTTGCCCATGGAGTCCTTCAGTATTTCAACCCGAGTCTTCGATATTTGTCTCCAGTTCTCTCAGCTGGAGATATGCTGACATTGTTCCTTTCTTGGGTTTCTAACTCCAGGTCTTTACACATCTTGCTGCCGTACTTTACTTCCTCTTCTTGAGCTGCTCGCTAATGTTGCTGTTTAGCTCTCACGTCATCATGTCGTCCGTTTGCCTTAGTTGCTCTCTGTTCAAAAGCAAGTGTCAGAGTCTCCTCTGACATCCACTTTGACCCTTTGGTTCTTTCTTGTCTTCTTAAAGACCTCTCGCTTTTCCACGTTTGATGTCTTGATGCCATCCTTCAGCTCGTCTTCGATCAGGAGTATTCAGCGAGTCCGATCTGTTGGTGAGTGGTTCTCGAATTTCAGGTGGAATATGTTTATTCATATGTATTTATGCAGGAGTCATATTTTGGCTCTCATGGACTTATTTTCCTTTTCTTCAACTTCAGTATGAATTTATCCATGGCCACTGGATGGTCTTTTCCACAATCTCTGCCCTCTTTTTGGTAGCTAACACTGACCTTCTCCATGATCTTTTCTCACAAATGAATCCCATGTGTTCCATCTGGTGAAGTTAACATGTGTAGTTGTATGTATCATTGAAAATAGTACTTGCGATGAAAACATTATTGGTCTTGCAAATTCTTTTTTAAAATTATTTTATTGTGGGCTCATACAGCTCTTATCACAATCCATACATCCATCCATTGTGTCAAGCACATTTGCACATTTGTTGCCATCATCATTTTCAAAACATTTTCTTTCTATTTGAGCCTTTGGTATCAGCTTCTCATTTTCCCCCTCCCTTCCACACCTGATACAAATATTATATTATTAATACAAATAAATATTCATATAGGCATATAAATATTATCCTTTCCCAGACAATATTGCACTTCAAGATAATCTTTAAGTGTCCTTTTTGATGACAAATGCAATGCTATTTCTCTTGAATTTGTCATTTCCAGCAGAGTAAACCATATATGACTGAGTCAAGGTGGCCAATGCCAGTTCATTTCAATCCACAGAACTGTATGTAAACGCTTATATTGGATCGTGTAAGATATGGAGGAGGGGCTATTAAAGGGGAAAAATAATAAGGGTTCCTGGGGGTAGGGTGGGGGAAGGAGACTAATAGCAAGGAGTTCAAGAAGAAAGGCCAAATAGAGCAGCCAATCCACAGAGAGGACCACATGGCCAGCCCCACTATGAGACGAGATGCCCCTCACTGGCCCATGGCCCTGCGGGGGACAACACCAGG
>NW_022104341.1:72867271-72875295 GCF_000313985.2 Echinops telfairi
TTTTGAGAATGATGTACAAATGCGCTTTACACAATTGATGTGTGTATGGATTGTGATAAGAGTTGTATGAGCCCCTAATAAAATGATTTTTTTAAAAAGAAAGAAAACTGATTGTGGTAGAAGTTGTACAATTCTGTTTGATGAGCTCAATGTGACATGATATGATGCGTGTATTAATAAATAAGCAGTGTTTTTAAAGATGCCTGCATCAGAGAAGATGGCATGGGCTCACTTCCCTGCTCCTCCCTCTAAATGCCATTAAGTGACCTGAAGCAATTCAACAGACGACCATCACAGGACCCTGAATGCTGGAAAAGGCAGTGGCCTGTTTAGGGACCTGAGAACTCGAGAAACAACCTTCTGTTGAGTTCTTTGAGACGTTTTCTTATCACCTCTATATCCCAGACTGGAGGATAGCTGGACGGCTGCAGCATGCACAGGGACACACTCACACACACTCAGAAAGAAGGAGAAGACGAAGACAAAGAAAGAAAGAGAAGGAAAAGGAAGGAAGGAAGGGAGGGAGGAAGGGGGCAAGAGAGTGAGAGGAAGAAATCAAGAAAGCAAGCCTCCCCTGCTGTCTCTGGCCAGGAAAGAGGACGCCTGATAGTGAGGGAGCCCCTAACCTGGCTTACACAAGAGCAAGGGCGGGCCACCATTCAGCTCCCACAGCTGAATGCCAGTAGAATCTTGTGTCTCTGGGCTTTCCCCTCAATGACAGAGAACTTCATAGAACCAACCCTCGGTCTTCCCTGGTGACAAGGGACCCAGGGACACACCGTCTCTCTCTGCCCAGGGAACAGTGGGGATAGGCATGAGCCCCAGCAGGACCAGACAAGCAAAGCAGACTAGAAAATTAAACTGTCATTTGGACTATTTTTCACAAAAGCAGACGAGAATGTACACACTAAACCACAGCAGGTTTACTGCCTGCTAAAACAGATTAAAAGAGGATCTAACGAGCCACTTAACATAATATCCAAAATGTCAAGGATGCAATAAGAAAAATCACTCATCATGCCAAAACCTTATGCTGAATGAGAAAAGACAATCAACTGACACCAACACTAAGATGTTGAAATGTGTAACAGGAAGTTTTAGGCAGTCATCATAAAAACACTTCAACAAGGCATTGCAGAGTCCTTTGAAACAAATGAAAAGGCAGGAAATCTCAGCAAAGATATAGATGTTACACAATTTTAAAAAGAAGACACAAATTAAAATGATAGAAAAATATAATAACCGGGGGAGGTGAGGGAAATGAAGTGGGTGTTAACAAACCCAGGGACTAGGGAACAACAAGTGGTCTAATAACCTGGCATTCCATGATGCTCACCTTCCCGAAACAATCACTGAAGACAAAATGGGTGCATAAGCAAATATGGTGAAGAAAGCTGATAGTGCCCGGCTATCAAAACATATAGCATCTGAGGTCTTAAAGGCTTGAAGACAAACAAGCGGCCATCTAGCTGAGAAGCAACAAAGTCCACATGCAAGAAGCACACCAGCCTGTGTGATCATGAGGGATCAGGCACCAGAGACCCAGAACAAAAAATCATATCAACGTGAATGAGGAGTGGAGACCCAAAGTCCATCCGTAGACAATTGGAACATCCCCTTACAGAAGGGTCACAAGGAAGAGACAGCCAGTCAGGGTGCAGTATAGCACTGATATAGCGTCTAATAAGGTGACCAGACGTCCTGCTTTTGGCGGGACAGTCCTGATTTTTGACATTCCCCCCCCACATCCCACGTTTTTAAAAAGTCCCGATTTTTGGAAAGAATGCACGACAAGCTAGGTTATACTGTTTTCGGCTGCCATGTGGCTATTTCGCCAGGATATGAGTTTTATCAATGGTGTCCCGCTTTACTAATGTTAAAATCTGGTCACCTTAGTCTAGGGTTTTAAAGACTTGAAGGTAAACAAGCGGCCATCTAGCTCAGAAGCAACAAAGCCCACATGGAAGAAGCACACCAGCCTGTGTGATCACAAGGTGCCGAAGGGATCAGGTATCAGGTATCAGGCATCAAAGAGCAAAAAACTAAATCATTGTGAATGATGGGGAGTGCAGATTGGGCACCCAATTGGACATCCCCTTACAGAAGGGTTGTGGAGTGGAGACAAGCCAGTAAGGGTGCAGTGTAGCAACGATGAAACATACAACTTTCCCCATATCTTTAATGCCCACCCCCCTAACTCCCACCCCATCATGATTCCAATTCTACCTTACAAATCTGGCTAGACCAGAGCATGTCCACTGGTACGGATAAGAACTGAAAACAGGGACTCCAGGACAGATAAACCCCTCAGGACCAATAGTGGAAGTATCGATACCAGGAGGGGAAGCGGAAGGTGGGAGGAGAGGGGGGGAACTGATCACAATGATCTACATATAAACCCCTCCCTGGGGGACAGACAACAGAAAAGTGCGTGAAGGGAGACATCAGTCAGTGTAAGACATGAAAAAAATATATTTATAAATTATCAGGGGTTCGTGAGGGAGGGAGGGTGGGGGACAGAGCAGAAAAAAAACGAGGAGCCAATACCAAGAGCTCAAGTAGAAAGAAAATGTTTTGAAAATGATGGTAGCAACAAATGTAAAAATGTGCTTGACACAACGGATGGATGGATGGATTCTGATAAGAGCTGTAGGAGCCCCCCAATAAAATTATATATATACCAAAATTAAAAATGAACTGTATGAGCTTAATAGTAGAGAGATAACAGAGGACAGATTCAGTGAATTTGAAGGCTTGTCTGTAAAATTTACTTAACCAGAGCCAGAGAGAAAATTGACTAAAATAGCTAATATTCATGAGAGCCCAGAGGAGAGGAGACAAAAGGTGGGCTGAAATGTCCCAGATTCAGTGAAAGACATAGTATGTGGATTTGGAGAGCTGGGAAAATACCAAAACGGGTATTTTCTGAAGCAATCCATTTCAGAACAGCTCATAGTCAAAACTCTGAAAAACTAAGGAAAAAATTAAAAGCAACCAGTGAGAGTGGGCAGACACATCATCTCTGGGAACACCAATTCGAGGGCCAGCGGGTTTCTCATCCTAAATCATGGACGTCAGGGATAAGCGGCACCTATTTTCAGGGGCTGAAAGATAAGAACTGTCAACCACAAATTCTATATCCAACATGACTACCCTTTAGGATGGAAGGGAAAATAACATGCTCAGATGAAAGAAAACATGCCGGCCATCCCCACCCCGCCTTCCTTGCTGTAACAGCACTACAGCTTCTCTTGTGGTGGGAGGGAGGTGAGACTTGACTTCTTCAGTGGGATGGATCCGCAGGCCTCACACTCAGAGACTGTTACTTTGAAACGCTGAATGAACGCTGAAGCATCCTTTCCGGAAAGCATTTTCCACGCAGCTGATGGGCAGGCCTCGGTGGAGGCACCCTGATCTACAGAGGGGAGGCTGCATTTCTCTAAGAATCTTCACCCTGCCGACCTGGCCCCCTCCACTTCCCCACCGCTCCCACTTACCTCCATCTTCTTCTCTAACCTGGCCCCTCCTGCTCAAAGCACTCTCAATTTCTCCCAGTGCCTTAAAGGCGTTTGCCCTGGGGCCTTTGCCAACACTGCTTCCTAGGCACACAACTTCCCCCCAAACCACCCTCCCAAACCTCAATCAATACCCCCGGCTCACATTGGCTCACCAATGTGTGCGAGTCTTCCTCCAGAAGCCTTCTACCCAGACCTCCTAAATGTGTGTGACGCACCCCTAGTGATGTGAGCACGCGGTGCCAGGATTACCTCCTGTCTGCACTCCAGGGGGTGAGTCTGGAGAGCTTGGGAGCAAGGTTTCCCCAACACAAATCAGAGCGCACCAACAGTAAAGAACAGTTCTCCTAGGTGGATATCATTAGTCTCATTTACCGACAAGTCCGTTCAGTGTTCCAGGGTCTAAAGGCGTTTTGGCAAAGTCCCCACCAAGTAGCAGAAGCAAGATTGAAACCCAGCTTCCCACAATCTTCGTCTTTCTCTGTAATCCCACAGAGCTTCCCAGGGCATGAATGCGCTCCGCGGAGCTGTGCTTTCCTATTTCTGACTCTCCGTTTTCTCTGTCGCTTGTAGGCACCTGCCTTGAAGGAGCAGTCCAGTGAAAACAATGCCAACCTCAGGACGTTGGCATCAGATAGACCTGAATCCAAAACGGACTTTGTCTTTCACCGTTAGTGGGAAGCATGCAGGTGGCCTCATCATCTGAGTCTCCATCTTACTATTCACCACTCAGAGTATTGTAGAGAAGGTGAGGTACTGCATAGAAAGTCATGGTCAGATTGCTTAGCCTCCAGTAGGCCACCAATAAATGTCCATCCTCTCCTGGAGTGAGAGTGGGGTGCAGACACAGAGACTTAAAAAAAGAGACAATCTGGTGCCGAGATTCTCCTCCTTTCTCTTTCCCCCAGAACACCTTACTGGGTTTCTCCCCCTCATTCCCACTCTCTCCCTCTTCCCCTGTCCCCACTCCCTTCTCCCTCTGGGCCCTCACATGAACTCTGCCTCTCAGAGCTGCTGATAGAAAGTTCAATGTTTACCTCACCTGGAGCATCCACATGGTAGCAGAAAATTCAGCTCTAAACCAAAGGTATCAAGTGCCAACTGTGGAATGACAGCCAGAGGGAATAGACTTTTACCCTGGGGGCGGGGGAGTCAAGGTGGTCACTGAAGCTGCCCCCACCCCTGGTACTTTCCCAAGGCCACCCACAACGTAGCTGGGTTTCCCCAGCCCCAGCATGGGTTATGGTCTTTGTGAGGTCAGCAGGACCCAGAATTCTTCCAGCCAATGAGATGCCTGCTTCTTCCGACATTATGAGCAGGGGGAGGA
Source organism: Echinops telfairi (assembly GCF_000313985.2). Taxonomy (NCBI): domain Eukaryota; kingdom Metazoa; phylum Chordata; class Mammalia; order Afrosoricida; family Tenrecidae; genus Echinops; species Echinops telfairi. The sequence goes on from NW_022104341.1 coordinate 72,872,114, forward strand.
GTGGGAAAGTCTCCTTTCCAAAATGTACCTACCTCTTCAGACCCTCAGGCCTGCCCAGAGATGGTCTCACTTCAAATGAAGATCCTCTTCGTTGCCTGGCATTCGAGCCTTCCCATTAAACCAATCACCCTGTGATACCTCCACATAGCTTGAAGAGATCACATGGTTCCGAGGTTTGGGGTGCAAGCTTGGGAAGGAGTCCTGTGGGTTATTTGTGTAAAGAGCTTCAGATGAAAACCAATCTTGGATCAAAGCCCAGTTTCACCCTTGGGAAAGTGACTGCATCTCTCTGGACAGCCATCTCATTGGCACTCCCAACAGGGAGACCTCAGCGGGTGTTTGGGTGGCACCTAGGGCTGGACCCCAAGGAGCCCAGGAAGGCCAAGGGTGGGCAGGGACCTTCGTTCTTTTCCTTGGGGCCTCCATTGCTTCCTTGCTTTTCAATTTTTATTTTATTATTGTCAATACACTTAGCAAAATGCACACCAAACACAATGCAGGCAGTTTCTACATTTACATCCATCCTTCAAGCTGTGCGTCTCACCCCCTCCTTTTCTGAGTTGTCTCCATTTCTTTTTCTTTCTTTTTAAAAAGAATCATTTTATTAGGGGCTCATACAACTCTTATCACAATCCATACATGCATCAGCTGTGTGAAGCACACTTGTACATTCATTGCGCTCATCCTCAAAATATTTGCTCTCCACTTAAGCCCCCGGCATCAGCTCCTCATTTTCTCCCCTCCCTCCTCCATTTCTTTATCGATAGAGATTTTAAACACACACACAGCCATAGAGCTGATTCCAATTCATAGTGACTCCCATCTGAGAAAAAAACCACTCAGTGACGTCCAGTCGATGCGGACTCAGTGACCCTAGAGGACAGGGTAGAACTGTCCCTTTGAGTTTCTGAGAAGGGACTGTAACTGTTTACAGGAGTAGAAAACCCCATCTTTTATAGATGAGCGGCTAGTGGTCTTGAATTGCTGACCCTGTGGATTGCAGCCCAACGAGTAACCACTATGCCACCAGGGCTCCTTCTAACAGAGCTTCTCTTTAAGGCTTGCTTGGCTTCCATCTTTATGGAAGCACTTGGTCAGACCTTTCTTCCATGATGCTACTAGAGGGATTTGAACCACCAACCTTTATTAAATTGTGAAGTAGGTGAAAGTTTACAGAACAAATCATAGCTTTACATTCGATGATTCGTGCACATGCTGATCAACTCATCCATGGCAACCCCCTGAATGTGCCCACTTCCTGCCTGCTTCCCGTTTCTCTTCCTGCTGCTTTCCTGACCCTCTGGACTTTATTTTACTGTTCTTGCTGTGAATACACTTTGTTCTGGGGTGAATCCTTCCCTTTTCTTATCTTAAATGGTGGTTAGTCTAACATACATGCGCGTTCAGCTCTGGGCCTGAGAGGTAAGGGTCTATCTAGTCTTAGAGGTCCTACCAGTCTGTCCCAACCAAGGTATTAGACAGGTTTCTCTAGAGAAACAAAACAAGGACACTTATGCTTTTAGATAGATAGATAGATAGAGAGAGAGATACAGCACAAAAGAATATAAAAGCTAATTAGCCCACACAGCAGTACAGAGGATTCAGTTCAACTCACTTCCTTGAGACAGTTAATATACTAGAAGTCCTTCAACTCACGAGGGCTGCTGGGTCCAAGGTCAAGGAATCAGACAGCTGAGTCTTCTGTAGAGCAACGCAGGCAGTCCAGCCACAGGCAGCAAACAGCAGGGCGGGTCACCAACAGTCAGCCAGACAACAGGAGGGTCTGACAGTCCCAAGCTCAAATGATGTATACACCAGCAGTGTGACAAAGCAGGTCTTGAAGGAACCTCAAGCTCTAGTGACACGATCCACAGGTTGGGAGTCCCACAGGTAGTGTAGCTCACAAGTTGAGGCAGAGAACTCGCTAAGGCAGCCACACACTGGTCCGATCACCAGAGAGCAAGAGAGAAGAGGTGGGGCTTGCCGAGCCATTTATGTCTTTGCCCTCCAATTAAACAGCAGCCTACTTAATCCCACATGTTCTTATTGGTCAGGTTGACACAATAAACCTACCTATCACAACCAGGAAGGCTGATCTCTTTTATGTTTTTGACTTCTGTCCCCATGCTACCCAGTCCCTCTAATGTGATCCTTTTCAGAGCAGTTGTTAGTGGTAGCCAGGCATGATCAGATCTTCATCTACCCAGGCATCCTTTTCCTTCCACGCCCGGTAGTTTGGGGTGGATACTGATGTCTGGGTGGTCCATTACTCCATTGGACTAATTGTTTTCATGTGCCTCTCCATTTTTGTCACTCTTCTTTCCTCTGGACAGGGAGAGACCAACAGTTACACCTTAGATGGCTGATGGTAGGCTTTTAAGATGCCCATCACACCTCACCACAGTAGGATGTAGACCAGGCGTCCTCAAACTACGGCCCGCGGGCCATATGCAGCCCACTGAGGACATTTATCCAGCCCGTCGGGTTTTTTTGCCCCGTTTGTTTTTTGACTTCAAAATAAGAAATGCACAGTGTGCATAGGAATTTGTTCATAGTTTTTTTTTAAACTATAGTCCGGCCCTCCAATGGGTCTGAGGGACAGTGAACTGGCCCCTGTTTAAAAAGTTTGAGGACCCCTGATGTAGACCATGTTGCAGCAGTTACATAATCTGGTGTCAACTTGTGAAGGGGTGGAGTCAAACCTGTCAATCAGGTTGCAGCTTGATGACCTCATTTGGAGGCACAATGGAGAGGAATAGCTCACTGGAGGACAGGAACACTCACTCCCTGAGAGACATTCCTCTGACAAGACACATGGCGCTAAGCTAGAGCCCTGGAGCAGGAGGAGACATGTGGAGACTCCTGCCAGTGCTGAGATGTTTCCACTGCCACTGGATCTACAAGACTTTCCACCCACTGACCTGCATTCAGCGTCATTGCATGCATTGCGTGAGTCTGAAGAGGAATTTATAGATCGGTATTGGACGTAGGGCTAATATTGGACTTATGGACTTGATCTGGACAGGGCTGGGTTGTTTTCTCAATATACAATTGCTGTTTTATATAAAACTCTTACTTATACACCTATGAGTACAGTGAACCCTCATTTATCGCGGTTAATCGGTTCTAGACCCTACCGTGATAAATGAAATTCCGCGAAGTAGGATTCCTTATTTGTAAAT
>NW_022104341.1:72885849-72887814 GCF_000313985.2 Echinops telfairi
TGTGTAGGATCGGTGTTAATTCTTCCCTAAATGCTTGGTAGAATTCTCCAGTGAAGCCATCTGGTCCAGGGGATTTTTTTGTTGGTAGTCCCTTGATAACCTTGTCTATTTCTTCTATTGATATGGGTCTGTTGAGATTCTTGACATCCACCGAGGCTAGTCTAGGGAGGGATTGTTTTTCCAAGAATTTATCCATGTCTTCCAAATTGTTGAATTCATTGGAGTACAATCCTTCGTAGTACTGTGTAACTATCCTTTTGATTTCATCAGGGTCTGTTGTAATGTCCCCTCTTTCATCCCTTATTCTTGCTATTGAAATTTGTTCCCTCCTTTCTTTAGTTAAATTTGAAAGTGGTCTGTCGATTCTGTTTATCCTTTCAAAGAACCAGCTTTTAGCAGCATTAATTTTTTCCATAGTTTTCTTATTTTCCCTCTCCTAGGAATTTCAGCCCTAATTTTTATAATTTTTTTCTTTTGCTATTAGTAGGATTGTCCTGCTGACTCTGCTCTAGTTCCTAACCTCCCTCTTTCTGTACCTGCCTCCCCTTCACCTGAGTTAACACCGCTTACCCTCGAGGACGCAGCTTCGCCTCCCTCCTCGCCCCTTCCACTCCTGGTGGCTATCAAAGAGTGTTTCTGGTTTTGTGTGGGAACACCTCTTCTTGACCTTGTGTAATAGTGGTGTCATACAATATTTGTCCTTTTCTAATTGGCTAATGTCACTCAGCAGAATGTCCTCCAAATGCATCCGCGTTCTGAGGTGTTCTGCAGATTCCCTAGCATTCTTTGGTGGCATGTTTTGCTCTGTGTGTGTGTTGTGGTGCTACTGGTTTCTTCTTTCCGCATCGTTTTCTGTGCAGAGCTAAATAGTGGTAGGTGGGAACTACCCCTGGTGATAGTGGCATCACCATAGTGATGGTGCTATTTGACACCGGGGGGCCAGGGAAGGTAGGGTTCCTTATGGAGACACTTGAGTCAAGGCTGAACGGATGAGAGTAAGACAGGCAGGTATCTGGGGAAAGAGCCCAGGCAGCAGCATAGTAAATACAGATGGCCAGAGATGGAAGCTTGCTGGGCTGGTTCAAGCAACAGGCAAGGGGACCTGTGAGGGTGTGTGTGTGTGTGTGTGTAGAGGGGAGTGAGGTAGGGTGAGAGGAGGGAGACAAGGAGACAGAGGAGCCAGGGAAGATCCCATAGGCTTCATTCACCTCTGTGAGAAGTTTGGCTTTGACTGAAATGAGAGGGGCGTCAGAAGAGGCCATGAAACCAGGGATATGATTGCTGATGTCAGATGGATCTTGGCTGAAAGCAGAGATCAGCAGAAAGAGATTTCCTTGTATTTTATTGATTCTGCAAAGGTATTTGGCTGTGTGGACCGCAGTAAACTATGGACAGCCCTAAGGAGAATGGGAATCCCAGATCCCTTTGTATGGGAAACAGAAGGATTTCTCTCCAGTTGTCTTCCCCAAATATATGCCAGACTTAGCTGCTTGAGAATGACTGTACACTTGGAGATCATCAGGAGTAGATTAGGGGTCATTCTCCCTAAGAGCTATCATCCATCTGGAGCAAGCAGACACCACTGTTTATCCCACAACAAGTAGGGCCCACTCCCTTCTGATAAGGATAGTAGTTGTCTGTTTCCTTGTAGGAGACACCAGAGAGGTCAAACCCACCCAAGGATGACCAAGGTTAGGCTGCCATCATGAATCTAGGGTCCGCCCATCTTGTCACATGTATACCCCTAGACCTTCCCATTCCTATGGGCACACCCCTAGCTCATCCCCTTCCTGCTATGCTTATGCCTATCACAGATCCCCTTCCTACAATGTGTATGCCTATTGTACTGCCCCTTCCTGTGATGTGTGATTACAGTGAACCCTCGCCACTTGGCGCTTCGACTTCCGCGGCTTCACTCTATCGCGGTTTTTGCGTAACAGCGCATGCTCTGTCATTACTGCCACT
>NW_022104341.1:72887966-72909086 GCF_000313985.2 Echinops telfairi
GTGTACTGTGATTGTTTGCGATTTTTAAGAAATTTTATCTAAGCCCTATGATGGCTCCTAAACGAGCTGCTTCTTCTAAGCCTTCTGACAATAAAGATACGCACCAGAGGAAGATGCTCACCATCCAGGAAGAGGCTGAAGCTCAGAGGAAGGAGTGGTCGGCACAGAGAGGAAGGGGAAGAGGCTATGGCACAGAGAGGAAGGGGAAGAGGCTAGTGCATCCTGGAGACTCCACTTAATGTCACGAATCAAAATGTGTATGAACTGTTGAATGAAAGCCTAGTTTGTATCAAAGAACAAAATATCAAATTATTGTGAATGAGGGGGAGTGCGGAGTGGGGACCCAAGACCCATCTGTAGGCAACTGGACATCCCCTTACAGAAGGGTCATAGGGAGGAGACAAGCCAGCTAGGGTACAGTGTAGCAACAATGAAACACACAACTTTCCTCTAGTTCTTTAATGCTTCCTTTCCCCCACTATCATGATCCCAATTCTACCTTATAAATCCGGCTAGATCAGAGGATGTACACTGTTACAGATAGGAACTGGAAACACAGGGAATCCAGGGCGGATGATCTCTTCAGGACCAGTGCTCAGGTGTGTTAACCGACCTTCCATCTTGCTCACATTTCTCCTGCTGCCTCATCAGCCCACACTAGTCGTTCACGGCACCCAAGGGTAGCACCCCAGGGCCCCAGCACACAGTAGGCACTCAGGAACAGGTCATCTTTCTTGGGTCTCCCTCCTGTTAAATGCTATCTCGCTGCATCCTGTCGACCAAGACCGTTCCTGGCTGCATCCTGGCATCTGGTGTGGTGGACGGGGGTTCTGTTCCTCCCGAGCTGGGACACCCTGTGACCTTGGAGACCCTGCAAAAGGTTAATCATCACTGTGAGCGCGCAGGACTGCTGCGAAAGTCTGTGAAAATTAAGTAGACCGGTGCATCTGCTGGGGTCGGCACCAGGAAGGAACTTCATGAATAACGGCTGTTCGCCGGCCAGCTATGTCCTTCTCCGGCAAGTCAGGGGAGGGTGGGGGAGGAGAAGGTTACCGCATGCTTAAGACCTCAACTACCCCAAAGCTCGGCAGTTCCAGTCCAGTCAGAGCACCTGGTGAGATAGTTAGTTTATTGTGCCAGCCTGGCCGATAAACATATGTGGGATTAATTGAAAGGTGGAGGTCCCTTTGAGGCCTGGGCTTCCCCACACAATTGGAATTTACATCTATTGAGCTGGGGACTGACTGTTGGTGACCTGCCTTGCTGTTTGCTGCCTGTTGGGATAGCCTGAATCTCTCTACAGAGGACTACCTGGCCACCTTCAAGACTAGAAGGACTGCCAGTGTCTCACAACTCTTAACACATTTGAATTGTACTGAACCATTTGTACTGCTTTATAATTTAACTGTTTACTTCTTGTGTTATCTATCTATCTGTATAACTGCTTTATAATTTAACTGTTTATTTCTTGTGTTATCTATATAATTATTAGCAATCTAGCTTTGTCTCTCTAGAGAACCCTGTCTAACACACCTGGTCCTGAAGAAGGCCTGGTGATTTGCCTTTGAAAAAGGACAGTTCTACCCTGACACACATGGGATGAGAGGGCAAGTGGGGAGGAAGATGGGTTTATCTCAGAACCCCGCCAGGTGTTAGTCAAAGGCCACAGTGATGATAAGCAGACGGAGGCCCATAAAAGGGAAACCCTGACCTCAGGTCAAGGTCTAGGGCATCTGCCCAGGCTGCCAAGTCCTTGATCCTTTCCCTACAACACCCTGGGGCCACCTCTGATGGACAGAGGGCTGGGTGGATCCTCACAGGAAGGAGGCCCAGGCATGAGCGACCCAGATTCTGCAATAAGGAAATGAAGAGCTGCCACATTTAATCTAAAGGACATCTTCCGAAAGATGAGCAATGGCCAAAGCTAATGAAGATGACCGTGGTGAGCGAGATGAGATTTGCTTGGGCTCTATTAACAAAATGATAGTGGGCCTGTCCTTGAAGCTGTGATCCCGCTTCCCCAGGTCAGTACATCTCATGTCGGCAACCTCAGCTCTATTACTTTGAAATGTCGGAGCCCGGTGGCCCAGCCAGCCCCTGGCTGCTTCTCTGCTGCGGCAGGCGGTAACAAAATAGCTTGGGGCTCAGACCCCCTTGGGCTCCTCTGGGCAGTCCAGTGCAGGCAGCCAGGGAGCTCCGTGGGGCACAGCAGTGGGTGGGCGAGGCTGAGACAGGACGGCTTTCTCTAGACCCCTCTCGGGATCAGCTTCCAGAGTCGCCTCCCAACGTGCACAGCTGACCAAGCCGCACCCCTGCTTCGCCCACACCTCCCCAAGTCGCAGTCAAGCTCTGCAGCAGGGAACCCAGTCCGGTTTGCCTCCCCAGCCTAGCTCCCCCTCCTCCTCCCTTCCCTGCCTGGTGCTCCAGCCCCACAGCAGACAAGCCCTTTCCCACAGGCCTTTGCACCCACTGCTCACCTGGGATGCAATGTCCCCCCTAGAGCCCCATTCCTCATGGTGCCACAGATCAGCCTAAGCCATGTCTTCTCTGAAGGTCACCTGGGGGGTGTGGGTCCAGGTTATGACCACCCCGCTACCCCTCCGAGAGCGCCAGCTCTCCTCAACTGCTCCACATCCAAGTTGCAAGAGCCCCCGCACCCTGGTGGGCTGGGTGGATCCCCAGTGCCTAGCACAGTGCCCGGCATGGGTGGGGCCCAGCAATGTGGCTATTTATCTCAGGAAAGGTGTCCCAGGGAGTGCCTAAGCCCTTTGCTGCTTGGAGCTCACCCAGAAGGATTCCCGCAGCCAGAGCTGGGTAAAGTCCCTCTCTCCTCAGGACACACCCGGAGCACCGGATCACAAAGCCCCGGGCCTCAGAGATTGCTTGGCCCCTCTGCTGGGCACCGCGTCCTGGCTGTGCTGCCCATGGACACTGCATTCCCTCCTCTGAGAAGTGGGATCACGACACTTCCCTCACACTGTGTCAGAAAGATGGGATCGGTGGACAATTACGGCATGATTCCTTCCTCTGTGACCTGGGGACATAAGACCTGCTTGATGGGGGGGGGGGGTAGAGGAAATAAAGATTGCGGGCATTTTGTGGAGATACAGGGACCCTTGGGGCTGCTCTATGTCGGAGTCATCATGCGTCCAAACAGACTCAGGGTAACGGGTGGGTTATGTGGTGGTGGTGGTTGTTGTTAGGGCCGTATAGCCAGTTCCATCTCATGGGGACCCTACCGACAGCAAAGCAAATCCCTGCCAGTCCGACCCGATCCTCACAACTGTCACATTGGAGTCCATTGTCACAGCCACTGTGCCAACCTATCCCACTGACAGGCTTCCTGTTCTGCACAGATCCTCTATGGTACCAAGCCTGATGTCCTTTCCCGGACTGGTCCCTCCTGCTAACACCTCCAAAAGGCAGGAGCCAGAGCCTCCCCATCTCCCTTCTGCGGGGCCTCCTGGAGGTGCTCCTTCCAGGAGCAGGTTGGTTGGTTCTTCTCGCAGTCGTGGTCCTCTCTGCGTTCTTCACCGACACCATCCTCTGAACCTCAGCTCCTCCTCGGTGCTCCTTACTCAGTGTCCAACTGTCACGTGCCTGCAAGGAGCTTGAAAAGACCATGGCTTGGGTCAGGGGCAGCTTGGTCCTCAAAGTGACATCCCTGCTCTTCAATATTTTAAAGAAGTCTTGTACAGTAGATTTGCCTAACGCAATGTGTCACTTGATTTCTTGGCATTGACTGCTGATCAAGGAGCATAAGAAATCATCTATTTTATCATTGCTATTGTTCATCGGGATTTTATCATTGTCCTTATTAATGGAAGCACAGAAAATACACACCAGACCAGGTCAGATGAATCATCATGCCCTAATTCTTTGAAGAGAAGATGGGGAGGTTCCCACTAAAACCACGAGTCATCGTTCTGATGGAAGGTTGTCAGCGGGTTTCTTGTTGACCCTGTCTACTATAAACAGTATGTGGCTCGTATTCTGTTGCGGCTTCTGTCCGTTCCAGTTAGCTCATTCGGGTCTCAGTGAGTCCACTCTTCTACACGCTACCACTGAAGAAATTTGAATGAAGGCCCACTATGGTTTGGGTCTGGGTCAGGATGGACAGCTGCCCCTAGGGCAGAAGACTGGAAGGACATACTTCCCATGCTGCCTTCTCAAGAGGTTGGGGATGTCTGGGGGTGGAGACCCTGGACCATTTGTGCCTGTATCTCCAGCACTCAGCTGGGACCTGGTCCAGAGCCACCGCCCACGAAGGTCTGCGTTGAGCTGATTTGAAGAGTGAACCTGAGACCCGGTAGAGTAGGACCTCCCTTCTCGAAGAACTGAGGATCCTTGGGATCCAGGGCCCACTCCACCTCTGGGTGGCCTGCCATGACGACAAGTTTCCTGAATGTCCTGTGTTTTCAGAATAACAATTTACCCCAAAACACAACTTCTAGCCTGACCTTGGAGTTTATCTTTCTCAACAAGGATGTGGTGTTTGTTGATGTTCTCCTCCACTTGGGTCTCCTCCCTTCTCACAGCTGCAGACGAACGGAGACCAATTCTTTGCACCTTGGACGACCACCTTTCAGACTCCAGACACTGTACAGGAGCCAGGAGGTAGCGCAAGAATGCCAAACACTGTATTAGGCCAATGGGCTGAAATGACCCATGAGACTGTGACCCTGAAACTTTGAACTGAAAGGGAAGTTGGAGGGAAGTGGGGAGCTAATAATAATGATACAAGAAGGAAGAAAAATATTCTAAAATTGATTGTGGTGATGAATGTAAATGTTTTTAGTTCATTTAAACCACTGGATTGTATGGTCTGAATTACATATCAATAAAACTAAGCAACAACTTTGAACTCATCCTAAGGGAAAATCATCACAAGATTGCAATAGTAAAAAAAAAAGAATTTTATTCACTATAGACGGTAAAGAGAAAAGAGAGATGGGGAAACGGACTGACCCCATCAAAGCTATATCTGACTGAATCCCAAGAGCCAGACTCAATTTGCGCTTCACATGCAGAGTTATTGAAAAGCAGGGATGTTGCTGTAAGGACCAAGGTGTGCCTGATCCAAGCCCTGGTCTTTTCCAGTCTGTGAAAGTTGGACATTGAATACGGGAGGTCGAAGAAGAGCCGATGCATTTGAACTGTGGTGCTGGGGAAGAATATTGAAAGTACCACGGCTGCCCGAGGAATCATCAAGTCTGTCTTGGAAGAAGGACAGTCCGAGTGCTCCGTGGAGGCAAGGATGGTGCGACTGTGTCTCACTCACTTTGGACATGGTCTTAGGAGAGACCAGTCCCTGGAGAAGGACATCATGATTGGTTAAGTAGAGGGACGATGAAAAAGAGGAGGACCCTGGACAAGATGGGCTGACACAGGGGCTACAACAATGGGCTCAGACGTGGGAACAAGCGTGAGGCTGGCGCCACAGCCCCATGGCAGGGTTCCCTTGGGGTGAACAGAGGGTCCCAGTGAGGGGCGACTGGCTCAACGGCACTGAACATGCGTGCTGAGCTCAGGAATACAACATACAGAACCGATAGTGGTTTAGTTCTTTCAATAAAGAGAAGAACCATAAACTTCTGCAAAAATCTTTAAGAACTGTGTGCTAAAGGCAGACAGGGGGGCTGTCTGGTTGATCCAGCAGGCAGGAATTGGGAAGGACAAAAGAGATGGCCCTCCTCTAATTGTATATCTTGGTCTTGGGGGGGGTCCCTTAAGTGTACCCTTTAAAAAAAGTTTGTGGGGGTATATACTTCACATATTCAAATTTAATCATTCACTCATGTTATGGGAAGTTGTGCACACATCACCACAATCCATTTCAGAACATTGTCTGCTCATACTCATTGTGATTGGCTCCCATTTCCCCCATCCTCCCCTGCAGGGCCCCTAAGTTACTGTCTTCATAAGCTTACTGATCCTGGATTTCATATACAGAAAACCATACAAAACACAAACAGGACACTGACCATGATTAAACAAAACCTAGAAAAACCTCAATCAGAAAGGAAGCAGAAACGTTGGAAACTTCTCTCTGTATGTTGCTCCCTCATCTACCTGTTCTCTGTTTAGCTCCTCCTTCCTGCCTTCCCCGGAAGCAAGCTGCTCCTCCCTGCCTTCTGGGATTGCCTGGCCTCCCTGTCTCCTTGGACTTCACCTTGGCAGCTTGGCAGTCAGAAGGTGAATGAGGGAGACCGGAGATGGCCTTAGGACTGCTGCAAGGCTTAGGATTCAACCAGGGCTCTGTCAGGGATGCCAGTGGTTTCGGCACTAACTCAAACCAAAAGAACAAACCCCATGTTGTATTTGGCTAGACACAGGCATGGTCAGTAACTGCTTTCCGTGTAGCTGAGCAGCAGCCACACTGAGCAAGACCGCTGACGGAGAGGTGGCCGGGCAGCAACACTGACTCGCTAAAGCCCAAACCGGACCTCTAAGCTCACTGCCGTCGAGTTGACACAGGACCTGGAGGACACGGTGGAACTGCCCCTGTGGGGTCCACAGCTGGTGGCTTCGAACTGCTGGCCTTGCGGTGAGGGCCAGTGCTCACCCAGGGGGCCACCAGGGCTTCCACGGGAACGAGCTAGAGTTTGTTCCATGAAGCCATAGGTCTGACTGCAGCTCTAATTAGTTGTCTTTACAGCATTTCAAGGTTTATCCGCGAGATTTCTGCTTCAAGTGTTACGATATTCTTCTGTGACTCCATTTAGAGTCTCGTGTCTGGTCTTAATTGTCAGGTTCCCCTCCTGGTTCTGGTTTTCGCCTTTGATTTCTGAGTAGAGGCCGGGCAGTAGCACAAGAGCCCCTCCAGATCGCTGATCAAACACACCCCCTTTGCCAGCCACTTTAGGGAAAGGGAAGAATGTTAGATCCAGAAACCAGAACACGCAGCACCAGCAGCGTCCCACACGTGAGACCCACGATAACCTTCCAGGTCCTTCCGTGGCGTTGCATTCGGTCCCGTGCTGCTTTGCGCTGGATCAGGAGTCGGGAGCCCTCAGCCGGCTTCTCTACAAGCGTTCTGGAAGTCGTGCTTCATCCCAGTGCGATCCGGGTTCAGAATATTCACCGCAATCTCTCATCCTTTTCTGAACTAGTCCATTTTGTTCAACTCTGCTACACGTCCGCTGCTTTCAGGGATTCGCACGGGCACAGCTATCCATAGACACTAACACTTACAGGGGCTGTGCTGAACTCGCTGTACTTGTTGCTGGGTGCCACTGGGTCGGTTCTGACCCAGTGCTATCCGCGGGTCAATCTGTTCCATTGAGGGTCTTCCTCTTCCACTGACCAAGCAGGATGGGCTTCTCCCGATCACATGTCCACCATGCAGCAGATGAAACCTGCCCTCCTTCTTTCTAAGAGAAGTCTGGTTGGGTGTCTTCTGGCCGCGCCTGGTGCGTCCCTGCCTGCTTCACCAACACCTTCATTCAAATGTAAGGTGACCAGATGTCCTGCTTTTGGCGGAACACTCCCGATTTTAAACAATTTGTCCCGCGTCCCGTGGCGTTTTCAAAAAGTCCCTATTTTTAGAAAGAATGCACGACAAGCTAGGGTATACGGTTTTCGGCTGCCATGTGGCTATTTCGCCAGGATATGAGTTTTATCAATGGTGTCCTGCTTTACCAGTGTTAACATCTGGTCACCGTATTCAAATGCCCCGTGCACGATTCATCTTGCGCTTCCCGCTCCACTGTTCGGCATTCACAGTGGTCCTCAGCGTGACAGCGTTGCTTTTTGACACTTTAAAGAGGCGCTTCTGCAGAGATTTTCTCGATGCAAAAAGTGAGCGTAAAAAAAAGCTTGATTTTTCAACATGAACTCGGGTGCTTATTCTAGTGAGACACAGAATTGTTTTGCCTTCTAGGCAGATTACACAGAAAACATGGTTAGCCATTCAATCATTAATGAACTTTTTTTTTTCTTTCTTTTTTAACATTTTATTAGGGGCTCATACAACTGTTATCCCAATCCATACACACATCAATTGTGTAAAGCGCATTTGTACATCGTTTCTCAAAACATTTTCTCTCCATTTAAACCCCCGACATTAGGTCCTCATTTTTCCCCTCCCTCCCCGCTCCCCCCTCATTAATGAACATTTTGTAAAAAGAAGAAGAAGAACATTTTGTCACTTTAACAGAAAGAAATGCAATTTCTTGATACCAACACTCTAAAAGTCTCACCCATTGACCGATCAAGCTCTAGCCATGCAGATCACACCTTAAAGAAACATTTTACCTTTTTTGTCTCTGTCTCATAACTCGTGCAGTACAGCTTTTTAAACTGGCAAAGCCTAACACATTTATTAACAGACCCCAATACATACTAGTTCTGTGGCCTCTAAAAAGCACTAGGTAAAAACTGAACTTGAAAACGTAACCCGATTTGGATGGTTTGGCCCCACCAACCACCCTGTGGGAGAATGTTGTGCAGCCCACTGGTACAGATGAAAACCTCACCAGCCAGGCCTCCTCTGCTCTGCCTCACAGGGCCGTCAGGAGTCAGACTCGGTACAGGACATGCCAAGGACATGCCGATAACCAGTCTCTCCACACGCGAATACCAGTAAAACCCCATAGGCAAGCCATGCGTGTGCCCGTGAAAACCACTGGCTTTGATCATCCACATCGAAGAAACACAGCTGCAGCCAAGTTAGTGGTTGCAAATTGTGTCCTCTGGTCTCAAGCAAGCACGTCACCTTGCGGTCCTGACACTCCTACACATCGGTCACCCAAAGAAATTAGGCACTTCTCTTGAATGGACAACATGTTTTATGTAGTTCAGGACACGTTATATAAACCCTATCATTTCTAGCACTTTTCCCTACAAAACAGGAGCAAATCTCTTGTGGCTTCCCACTGGCCTTCTATGGAGTTCCAAACACAAAATACCAGCATTGTCAGGAGTTTATCTTTGGTCACTAAAAAAACAATACTTGGATAGCTTATTTCACCTGTGAAATAAAATTTAAGTTTTGCTTTATGAAAATAGAGTTGTCTTTCTTACCCCTAACACCCGAGTTCGTCTTATGAAATGCTGGAACAGTGTGTGATGTATAATCATAAATATAGATACCATTAATGCCGATAGCCATGCCTCAAGTGATGCCTAACCTTGGAGTAACTGCCCGTTCCAAGATCATCTCTTTCAGTCTCACTGGACCACTGGAAACGTTCTCAGAAAACAACAGCAGGGAATTCCCAAGAGGTCTTAGAAGTGTGGCTCACTGGCTGTATCAAGCCTTCTATTTTCCATAATGTTTCATATATTCATAGGCGTCCAGGCAGTGAAGTGGTTACACTCTGGGCTGTGATGTGCAAGGTCAGTAGTTTGAAACCACCAGCCGCCCCAACGGAGAACACAGGGCTTTCTACTCCCATAAAGAGTCAGTCTCAGAAACCCACAGGGCAGGTCTACCCTGTCCTGTAGCATTGCGATGAGAGGGCACTGACTGTCAATGGCAATGAATTTTGGGGGTTTTCTAATTAATAATTTTATTGGCGGGGGGGGGGCCTCTAACAGATCTTTTAATAACCCATAATTCAATTGTATTAAGCACACTTGTTCATATGTTGCCATCATCATTTCCAAAACATTTTCTACTTGGGCCCTTTGTATCAGCTCCTCTTTTTTCCCTTCCCCCCCACCCTCCCATTCTCATGAACCCTTGATAATTTATAAATTATTTTTATTTTCCTATCTTAACCACCCACTGTATCCCTTCACCCACATTTCCATTATTCGTCCCCCTGGCTGGGGGTGGGGTGGTTGTTATACATCCAACCTTGTGATCAGTTCCCTCTTTCTGCCCCTTCCGCCGACTCCTCTACCCTCATGATACAGCTACTCCCATTATTGCTCTGAGGGTTTATCTGTCCTGGATTCTGTGGACCAAGAGCTCCTTCCGTACCTATGTCCATACTCCGGTCTAGCCGGATTTGTAAGGTCCTGACAGTGGGAAGGGGCGTTCAGGAGCCAGAGGAATGTTGTGTTTCGTCGGTGCTGTATGACAGTGAGCCTCGAGGTATTCATGAAGTATATGGCTCTTCTGATACAGTCATCAACCAATCAAAAATTGTCTTCCTTTTTATTAATCGTTTTATTAGGGGCTCATACAACTCTTATCACAATCCATACATACATCAATTGTGTAAAGCACACTTGTTCATTCATGGCCTTCATCATTCTCAAAACATTTGCTCTCCACTTAAGCCCCTGCCATCAGGTTCTCATTTTTACCCCTCCCTCAAAAATTTTTGTTGTTGAAAATGCTGGTGATGGCCCATCAATAAGGTTCCTTCTCTGCTATATGGCAGCTCTGGACTTTGTACGCCCGTGGCTCCAGCTGCAGTTTAGGATCGCTACTCGGCTGATGGATTGAAACTGTAGGTCAAAACACACTTTGTTTCCTGGAGAGTGTCTTTAAGAGCCTGCTTTAGGGGAGGGTGTGAATATGCCCTTTATTTCCTGGAGGGCATCTTTTGTTTTACCTTGGTAGACCGGTGTGGCTTAAGACATCATTTTGGGAGGGGCCTCATACATGGGAAACCAGATCTGTATGCCCTGCCTGTGCAAGAGGACCTGCCGTGATTTGGGGCTCCCTGCATTTGGTTCACCCCGGCCTGACCTGGGGATTTGGGGCTGAGCAAGCCCCACTGCCACTTGAAACAGAGCCTCAACGTTTCCTGAGTCTCTGGGGACTTTGGAGTGATGTGCAGAACCCGAAAGGAGGGAATGGCTCAAGGGAGGAGTGGTGCGGGTGGGAGGGTGGCCTGGAACTGACTAATCCCTTGGAAGAGTTGTGCATTGGGCATCGCGTCTCCAGCTCGTGGGGACTAGTCTGGTATTCATTCTCCAAAAAAGAAATTCCAACCACACGTTCCAGCATCACCTTTGTTGCGGCAGCCCGTGGTTGCTGCCAGTGTCCACCCATCTCCTGCAGGGCCTTCCTCTTCGTTGCTGCCCCGCCACTTTCACAAGCATGAGCTCCTTCTCCAGGGACGGGTCCCTATGGCAGTACGTGCCAAGTAGCACCCTAACTTCCACCCAGCATTCTGGCTGCACTTTCCCCACGACAGAGTAGTTTCTTCTTCTGGCTCCCCACGTGTCAGTCCCCTCAGCTTGAGGTGGTGACTCAGCCCCTTCCTTCCCAATGGACTCGCTGCCCCAGGAGTGGCCTGAAAGAAGCAGGCAGCTGCCAGGCCTTCCAGCCTCAATCTCAGAGAGATAATCAGCCACTGTCTTGGAAAAAGGAGAAGTCTTGTCTCACAGGGAAATCTAATCTGTCCAGGCAACAACCTTGGACAAGCCTGTCAACTCCCTAGGGCAGGGCAAAAAGTCCTAGTTTGAAAAGAGGGAAGGGTGTTAGAGATTGGCCCCCTTAATATAAGGGGGAAGACCCCGGCTTGCCATCTCCAGCAAAGCCAGGCAGAACTGGGACTAGAGCTCTTGTCCGCTGGCTCCCAGGCAGGGGCGAACGGTCGGTTGGTGGGGGTGGGGGGACTCGTCTCTCTGCTGCCTCTTCCTGAGCTCAAAGGTCATCTTGGGAGGTGGGGAGGTAGGGTGTTCCACTTGACCTGTTACGAGCCTGGGAGGCTGAAGGCGGGCGGAGGAAGGAGGCACCTCAGGAGCCTCCCTTCCACTGGCTATTTCAGGGCTGCAGGAGCCGGCCAGACCTGGGAGAGGACCGAATCCCACTGGGGGTTCTCGCCTTCCACCCAATCCAGCTGCAGAGGCCTTCAGGGAAGGCTGAGTCAAGAGGGGGAAACATCCCAGGGAGAGGGGCGCCATGGCCTTTGGGGTGCGCTGCTCAGGTAGTTGGGCCAAGTGGGTTCTCATCAGCAGTGCGGGCATGGCCCTGGTGTGCATCATTGGCATGATCCTGGGTCTCACGCTGCGTCAGCCAGCACAGCCAGGTAAGAGTCGCCCGGGACCCCCGAACTTCCAGCCAGTTCCCCTCCTGACCTTCCCCATCTACAGCTCCCTTCACCTCTTCCACCCCCACCCACCCTACTGCTGGACCTCGGGCTCCTGCCCACTTCCCAGCCCTGGGACAGACACGGAGCCTTGCAGACTCCACGCTGGGAGCTGGCCTCGTGCTCCGTGCCACGCCGGCTCCCCAACCACCCAGGGACCTGGCAGTCACCGCAAACCCACCCACCAGCTTCATCTCAGTCTGTTTCCCTGAGCCCTCAATCCCCTGCACTCCATCCCCTGGGAACGAAGTCTGGTGCCGTGATTAAGCACGTGTCTCCATCGGCTGCTTCCCAGGAGAAGGGTGAGGGGTCTGTTTCCGGAGGTAGACGCCCTGCAGGGCAGCTCAGGGCCTCCCAGGGGCTCGGAGTTGGAACCTGCTGCTCTCTCCCCAGCCACCCCACCCCCTCGGCTCAGGCCTCCTGCCCCCCTGGGGGACCCTTAGTGACACATTCCGCTCAATGACCCTCTGCTTCTGGCCGCCCACCGGCCTCTCCCTGCAGGTACTGCCAACCCCCTCTGCTGGCATTCAAGGCCATTTGCAGCCTGGTGGAGGTCCCCCCCCCCCCCAGCTGGTTGGCATTTCTCTGCGTCCCCCGCCAGTGGCCTTTACTTCTGCTGCTCTCCTTGTCTGGAATACTCCATTGGACCTTTCTGTCAAGTCTTCATTCATTCTCCAAGGTCCCCCCTCCAATTTGCCTTCTCGGAATGTACCCCCTTTTTGAGGCTGCCTCAGACCAGAAAGCCCCAGTGGCCAACGGCCCTGAGGACTCTGGGCAGCCCTGAGGACTCTGGAGTTGCACTGGCTGCTCTGTGCCGTGCTGGGACAGGGGTGAATAGACGGGGTCCTGAAGCAGGGACTGATGCAAACAACCCCCTCTGGGCTCCCTCCAGGCTGTGAGCCAGACTTGGGCTACTGCCCGGATGGGGACATGCTGGACTACCTTCAGAGCCTGGGCCAGGTCAGCCACCCGGACGGCCTGCTGGTCACGTGGTCTCACGCTGCCAACAATCAGACGGAGATGAGGGCGGCCCTAGACAGTAAGTCCAACTACCAGTGCCACCTGGCAGGCCGGGTGGTGCGTCGGGGGTGGGGGTGGGCACAGACAGAGAGCTGAGATGGCAGAAGACAACTCCATGGTCAGGGGCTTCCTGTGGGTGGGTGGCAGGTCATTGGTGGTGTGTGGTCCAGCCCAATCTGACGCCAAGGGCAGAGGGTTTCATAGCCTGTCTTCAGTAGAGAAGCAGACTGCTACCTCTTCCCCCAAGAAGGGGGATGTGAAATGGCAGATTTAGGGGATCGACACTGGCACAATTAGTCATTGTACCACTGGCCACCTGTGGGGTGTCATGGTGATGGGTGACTTACATGCTCATTTCATGCTCCTTGGGAGTCAACGCCCACCCACCGAGCTTAGGGGAGCAGCTGATTTGATCAATCCCAGAATGTGAACCCCAAGACCTCTGATTCCAAAGGCAGCACTATGCTGACCGCTCCCCAGGACCTGTCAGGGACAACACCTCCGCAAAGAAGGCCTTGCCTTCAGAGCCTGAGGGAACCGGACGCTTTGTTGTGAGTCCCCGCCCTCCCCGCCCCGTGTTACTCAAGTATCTGAGCAAATTGTGTCACTCCTCTGAGCCTCACAATCATGGCAGCCACTAGTGGGCACAGGAATCCTGTGGGGGACACATGCCACAGAGCACACAGGCCTCCTGCAGTGACCATGCAGCCCAGTGCATGGGAGAAAAACTGAGGCGCAGGAAAGTCAGGTGACCCGCCCAAGGTGACACTGTCTGAAGGGTTTAAGCTGAGATAGAACCAAGGCTCTCCTTTGAGACTACAGTTATAGAGGGTTAAAGAGGGCCAACCCTCTCTGTGAGACTCAAGCGGATGCTTGTGAAAGTCAGACACCTATGAAAGGTGAAAGGGACGCTCAAACCTGAGCTTGAACCGGAAGACACAGACAGCAGTGGTCTGGGATGGAACAAGTTCCCAGGTGATGCTGAGGCTGCTGTGATGAGACCCTCCCCTCAATGTCAGGTGAGTGGGAGAGGATCTGTCTAAGGTATGGAGCAGGTCAAGGTCATGTGCTCTGATTCTTTCAGGGCCACCAGGCAGAAGGCCCAGGAGTCAGTGCATGGGAAAGATTGCTAGATGAGTGGAGTACTTAGGGAGGACTACCTGGAGGGAAAGGCTTGTGGCTAGCAGGAGAGAGGCAGACATGCTGCTCAGGCACTTCCTCTCGCTGGGAGGTGAAATAACCAACAGGTGAACCCCTCAGGACCAGTAATGAGAGTAGCAATTCCAGGAGGGTGGGGGAAGGTGGCGGGGGTTGGGAGGGGGGAGGGCGGGGAGGGGGAACCAATCACTTATAACCCCCTCCCAAGGGGACAGACAACAGGAATGGGTGAAGGGAGACGCCAGTCAGTGTAAGAGATGAAAAAGTAATAACAATTTATCAATTATCAAGGGCTCATGTAGAAAGAAAATGTTTTGAGAATGATGATGGCAACAAGTGTGCTTGACACAATGGATAGATGGCGTGTCATAAGAGTTGTACGAGCCCCCATAAAATGATTTTTTTTTAAAGAGCAGAGCCCCGTTAGGGAATCAGGCCTGATACACGGCAGACACAAGATGTCACACCATGGCCTGGCTTGTGTGGATACTATGAAGAAGCTGGTGCTCAGGGCAAGGTGTGTTTTTTGTTTTTTCAACCAGGGAGTATTTGGAGAATGATTCCAGGGATTCCAGAAGGAGCCCTGGTGGGTGGTGGTTATGCATCCGGCTGCTCCCCTCAAAGCCAGCAGTTTGAGACCAGCTGCTCCGGGGGAGGATGAGGCTCTCTACTCTGGTGAAGAGTTCGTCTCAGAGACCCACGGGGGCAGTTCTGCCTTGTCACATGGCGCTGCTGTGGGTCAGATGTGACTGGATGGCAGTGAGCTTGGTTTGGGACCTGTGACAAGGGTCAGAGGGCTGAGTGGAGACCCTGTGCATGGAAACTTAGGTCCAGAGTGGGAGAGGGTCTTGTCCAAGGTCCTACGATAGTGTAGGTAGACACTGGCCAAGGTCCAGAGCCTTCTTACTGGGTCACCAACGCGGCAGAAGGTCCAGGAGCACATGCATGGAAAGGTTGGCTAAATGGAGGGGTGGTCCCTTCTGATGCTGTCTAGGGTAGCCCCTGCTGTCACTCAGCTGCCCCAAGGCCGAGGGCCTCTAGCGGGATCTCGGGTCTGCTTCCAAGACAGCGATCCCAGCTCCCTGCTGGACGGAACTCTCCTCGAGGGCAGTGATCAGGCAGGTACAAGATCAGAGTAGCGATGCTCAGAGCTGGCAAGGCACCGTGAGATGGCAGGACCTGCCACATTCGGCTCCGGAGAGTTGCTCCCACCCTCGGCTAGAGTCTTCACTGGACCACCTGTTTCTATCGCAAGACTTCTGGGTAGGCTCCAGCCACCTACCTCTTTGTGGTTAAGTAGTCAGTGCAACCCATTTACACCCAGACCTCACCAAACTCCCCATTCTGACTCATAGTGACCCTATAGGACAAAGTAGAACTGCCCCTATGGGTTTCGGAGATTGTAACTCAACTTTCTCCCCTTGGGGAGGCTGGTGGCTTCAAATTGCCGACCTTGAAGTTAGCAGCCCAACTTGTAACCACTAGGCCACCAGCAACAGTAAGTCCTCCCTGTATTTGCACCGGCCGGGGAGGTTCCTTTATAACATTTGACAAGCTGGACTTCCAAGTGGGCCTGTGCTGCCCTGACTCAGATTCCACAAGTCGGAATCAGAAAAAAAACACAGGATCAAAAACATGCACCCCTACTGATGAGAGGTGCGCTGGTGGCTTTGTGTCCGGCTGCGAATCGTAAGGTCAGCAGTTCGAACTCACCAGCCCCTCCACAGGAGAAAGAGAAGGATGGTTTCAGAAACCCTTGGAAGCAGTTCCACTCTGTGCCTATGGTGCTGGTCGGAGTTGGAATCAACTCATAGCGGTGAGGTTTGGGGGGTTGTTGTGATTAAATCCGATGACCTGAATGTCTCAGGATGGGGGGACGGGCAGCTCAGTCATGGGGAGGTCGTGTTTGACAACCGAGTTGCAGGACGATGGACTAAAGATGAAGTTGCAGATGCCGCGTGGTCCCAGCTGTGTGAAAGTACACGCAGACCACAGACAGGGAAGGTCATATCAAAAGGCAAGCTGTGGGTGAGATGCAGGTAGACGGCCCGCCTTCCTATTTTATGTTATTTCCCAAATGTTCTGCCATAGGCCTGTGACCCTTTCAATGTTAGGAAACAGGCTATTTGGCAGTGGACCTGGTGTGAACTTGGCCCCTTATGCAGGTGACAGCATGGTCCTGGAGGCAGATGTCACAGTGGAAGGGCTCAACACGGCCAACGAGACAGGGGTCCCCATCATGGCGCATCCCCCGGCCATCTACAGCGACAACACACTGCAGCAGTGGCTGGACACTGTGCTTACCTCTTCCCAGAAAGGTGAAGACCCCTCAAGCCCACCCCACCTAGCCCATAGCCGCTGGTCCCCAGCAGCAGGACAGGGACCCCACCTCTGGGAGGTGAATCTAGCTCCTGCCCCGACTTGCTCCCCGCCTTCTTGGGCTTTCTCATCCCAGGCCCTGGACAGTGAAGACACGGTAGGTGAAGGCGGGGATGTGTTCTTTCCTGGACGCACAGGGAGACGTGCCAGGTGTCCCTCCTCTTGGGCTTCCCGTCTTTAGCCCCTCTGCTCTTTGCTTGAGGCCCACCGCTCCACCTCTGAAGTTCTGGCCACTCTCCACGGCTCCCCGTTGCCCTCAGGACCGAGCATTGTCTCTGACCAACCCTCCAGGGCCTTCTACTTGCCCAGCCTCGGCTCCCACATCCCCTCATGCCCACGGCCACCTGCCTGCCCGGGGCCTTTGTCTACGCTCATCCTCTGACGAGTGCCCTTCTCTACTCCAGAGCGCTCCCCTCCGTCCGCACCACCTCCCTCGCTGCCATGCTGGCTTAGGGTGCACTGAGCCTGCCTCGTCCACCCAGCCGCAGCTGGCCCTTCCCTTGAGGCTCGGTGCCCCCTGCACCCGCCCCACCCAGACTCAAGTTCCACCTCTAGGCACTGGCACTGCTCCTGCCAGAGGCGGACCCTTCCTCTCTGAACTAGCTTTGCCTGTTTGCGATGCTCACACCCAGCCCGAATAGAGTCTGTTCCCCACCCCACTGCCCTTCAGCACCCTGCACTGACCACGCCGCCTCCCCTCCCAGGCATCAAACTCGACTTCAAGAGTATCAAGGCCGTGGGCCCCGCCCTGGACCGCCTCCGAAGGTACACACAGGATGGGAGGATCCGCAGGCCTGTGTGGATCAACGCCGACATCCTGAGGGGCCCAAATGTGCCCCTCTCAATAGAGGTCAATGCCACAAGGTCAGTGTCCGAGTCCCGAGGTGTCATGACTCGGTCTGCCTCCATTCACACCAGGTGGTCTCACCTCTAAGCCTTTGCACATGCTGTTCCCTCTGTCTTGACTGCCTTTCCCTCACGCCTTGCTGATGGCACCTGTGCATATTGCTAGCTCATTTGGAAATGTCCCTGTGGTCCCAGGGTGCACAAGCGATTCCCTGCAAGTCTCTAAGCCTCCACATGTCCTCCTACCACCACCCTGACTTCCTGGGTGGTCACTGTTGATTTGTGAGTTTGTAGCCTGTGGACACAGGGTTGAGGGTAGACATGCCTGAAGCCCCCTGTCCACAATGACCAGCACAAGGCATGGCTTACTAGAAAGTTCCAAAACGTCGGCTCCCTCTCCAGCCCCTAGGGACCCTGGCAATGACACAGCCAACCCTCAGACCCACAGGCTGCCTTGAACTCAGCTTACAAGGGAGGCTCCCACCCCAAACAAACTGGGTCTGATTTGATACTTCCATTGCCATACTGCCAGGATCCAAACCAAAGGGAAAAGAACACTGCCACCGAATCAATGGTGCCCTGGATCAACCCTCTAGGACAGGGTAGGATGCCCTGTGGATTTCAGAGACTGAGGAGTAGAAAGTCCCCAGTCTTCCTCACCATGGCTGGTGGTTTCAAACTTCTGACCTTGTGGATATCATAGCACAGAGTGTAATCACCACCCCACCAGAGCTGGGTTTTTTCCCCTGCCCATTTCACAGATGAGAAAACTGGCTCAGTGTGTGGGATATTTATTAGATGTCCCGGGCACTGTGCCCAGCACTGGGCAGGCGGTGTACAATGAGAGTGAGGTAGGTACTACAATCTTGTATCCATACAGGAGTTAGCCCCCACACCTTAAATGACCCGCTTACATCTAGTCAAGAGACTAGCTGGGTGGTACAAATGGCTAAGTGACCAGACAGACTATTAACCTGAAGCTTGGTGGGGCCAACCCGCCAAAGGACATCAGGAAAGCTGGCAGTCTCTTGGGACATCACAGCCTGGAAAACCCTGGGGAGTCGTTCGAGTCGGAATGGGCTCAACTGGAATAACAAGTCCATGGAGAGTCTTGCAAGCCGTGGAGCAAAGATTCAAAGCCAGGCCTGTCCAATTCTTAACACTCACCCTTTACCGCTCTTCTCTCTGCCCAACTGCCTGATCCACCCATCCGATTATCACCATGTTTCTCAGACAGAGGTTAACGTGGAAAGCAGCCAAGGGGGTATGGGTGGAAGGGGGACATGGAGTGTCCAATTTACTCAATAGTTTAGGGGTAGGGGAATATTCTATTAAAAGTCACATGAGGACAAAATACGGATGGAATAAAACTATGAGAACCGGGCGAGTCAGAGCTGGCAGGGCCCAGGTTGGCAAATTGTACCTGAGGGCTCTGGGTACAGTCTCCTAACGTTCCACCGGGGACATTTGGAGACCCACTGTTGTTGTGAATGAAAGGGATTGGATCAAATGACTTGCCCAAGGTCACAGTCAGGGCCTGACCCTGGTCAATTTGACTCCTGCAGAGCCTGAACTAGCCACTTGTGTTCTTGGGGCTCTCCTTATACGTCTGCCTGCATCAACGATCCTGTAGGCCCTGCCTTGTCCTGGCACCACGGTGGGGGCCAGGGAGAGAGAGAGAAAGAGAGAGAGAGAGAGAGAGAGGCCAGCACAGCCCCAACTGAGCTGCCTGCGCCTATGACTCCACAGGTTCCTGGCCCTGGTCCAGGAGAAGTATCCTGAGAACACTCTGTCTGTTGGTTGGACCACGCTCTACCTGCCCCAGCTCCCGGATAGGACGTACACACGGGCCATGGTGGAGAGGATGCAGGAGCTGGTGGGAGCACTGCCACAGAAGGTCACCTTCCCCGTGCGAGCTGTCATGATGGGGAAGGACGCCTGGCCCCACTTCAGCTGGCTGCTGGGCCAGTCTGAGAGGTGAATACCCCAGTCCCCAACCCGTCTCCCTCCAAACCTACCCCCAAGAACGTCCCAGAAACTCATGTCTGGGAGGGCCTGAAAGGCATCTGGTCTAATGCCCACTCAGCAAGGGTTTGCTTGTATGCCCCTGGTGATGGGATGCTCACCACCCCCAGGGACAGCCCTGGCAGGGGTGGCAACACGTCTGGCGGTAGCATTTACATGGGGGTAGTTTGCGCCCCACAGCTTCCTCTTGGGGAGCCAGCTGTGCCCCCTAGGACTACACAGATTGTGGTTGCAACATGCCCCATAGAGATAAGGGCACTCCCTCCCCAGTCGGCTCCAAGCTGCCCAGCCCCCAGTGACTCCCTACAGGAGTCTGGAGGCTACAACCTCTGCAGACCAGCCACATGCTCCTCCCTCTCCCTCTCTCTCTCTGTCCTGTCTCCCATCATCGCTCAGGAAACCCCCTTCTGCTTCTCTGGCCCCAGGCTGGGTGTGGGGCTCAGGGACCAAGTGGCTGGTCCATGCTGGATAGTAGGCACTAGCGCTTGCTCTGGGCCTTGCCGGGGGCCAAGGGAGTCCCGAGGGCCTCTCAAGGCCCAGCAGCAGCTGAGCCGGCTCTCGGGCCCCAGGTACAGTCTGACGCTGTGGCAAGGCACCTCGGACCCTGTGTCTGTGGACGACCTGCTCTACATCCGGGACAACAGTGCCATGCACCAGATCTACTATGACCTCTTCGAGCCTGTCCTGTCACAGTTCAAGCAGCTGGCTGGTAGGGAGAGGCCTGGGGAGGGCAGGGTGGGCAGGGTTCTACAACGCCCCGGGGCCAATGAGTGGGGTGGGGGGGTTGCGAGGAAGGGCAGGCACAACAGAAGTAGGGGCTCCTGGGTGGAATCGGAGAAAGTAGTCATTTTGAGCGGGCTACTGTGCCGGGCCCCAGACTGGGCACTGCCATGCAGGGATGGTACCCAAGCTCCATGTATATCCAGAGAACAGGGACTGCAATGTGGTGGACAGGAACAGTGAGGCCACACCATTTAAGCAGTGAATCCCGAATCATCCACATAATGATGGAATGGAGCCCAGCAGTTCTAGACTGACCATTTCAAAGAAGCACCCCCTCCCCCACAAACACATACAAACACATCAGATCCCCATTCAGCCACTCTGGCTGCAGGGTGCGGGCGAGATTCTATGAAATGGGACAACAGCTGCCCAGCAGGGAGGCTTAGGGGGACCTGTAGCACTTGGAACCCTGGGAGGCACCCTGGGAAGGGCAGCTATGCCATCTTGTCAATTTGGGGCTCCACAGCAAATACCACCCGGAAGCAGACCTACTACACAGGGGGCAGCCTGATCCCTCTGCTCCAGCCTCCCCGGGGGGACGGTCTGGACGTGGAGTGGCTGGTTCCTGGTATCCAGGGCAACGGGCCAACAGCCACAGTCCTGCTCCCAGGTAAGACCTGTGCTCCTGGTTAGCCGGCAGCTCCCTTGCTGGGGTAGGCCACTCAGGTCCTGTTACCACTGGCCGCACGGCTGGGGATGGTGGGAGGAGGGTGGAGGGGGAATCGGGGTGCCTTTCAGACCAGAGCCCTCAGCCTAGCTGCAGGAGAGAGGCAGGTGCACAGCGGTCACCTTGGGAGCCACGAGCTGAGCTAGTGGTGTCTCAACCTCTCAGAAGACCAAGCAAGTTTAGACAGCATTGCACCTGGAGCCAGAGCCAGGCCCCTGCACCTTCTCTGTAGTGGATCTCCACTGAACA
>NW_022104341.1:72909196-72917182 GCF_000313985.2 Echinops telfairi
CCCAATTAACCCCGTTTCCCCCTCCAGACAAAGATGGGATGGTCCTGCTGAACACGAGTCTCCAGGAACTTGCTGCTGGGGACCCTGTGCCCATCGTCCGAGTCCCAGGGGGCGCTTCCCTGACCCTGGAGTCCTGCCTGCTGCAGCTGGCCCCTCGGCCAGGACACTGGGGCGTCCACGTGCACATAGCCCAGCCGGAGGCCCTCCAGCCCTCCCTGGCCCTGCTGGCCCGCCTCTCCGCCCTGGGCCGCCTGCCTCGGCCCGTGTGGCTGGGGGCCGCTCTTTCCCACGGGTGCTTTGAGGCCCCCGGCTATGTGTCTGGCAGGGAGTTTCTTGCTGCGGTGGCCGAGGTCTTCCCCCACGTGACTGTGGCCCCCAGCTGGCCTGAGAAGATGCTGGGCAGCGGTTACACAGAACAGCTGATCACGGACATGCTGGCGCTGTGCCGGGGGCTCTGGCAGCCTGTGTCCTTCCAGCTGCAGGCTGAGCTGCTGGGCCAGAGTGGGGCGGGAGCTGTGACGAGGCTGCTGGCAGCCTCCCCCCGGGCCACAGTCACCGTGACACACAGCCCCGGCAGGGACAACTATGCGGCCATCCAGGCAGGGCTGCTGGCAGCCAGGGCCGGGGACAGAACCCGGGTCTACTTCCAGCTGGCCCAGCGTTTCCGCAGGCGGCTGCTGGAGGACATCGGCCGAAACTGACCGCCAGGACCGCTGGGCTCGCAGTGGCGGGAAGGAATACATGTCTGCATCCGCCCACTCTGCACAGGTGTCCTTGGGGCAGGATGGGGGCAGTGGGTCCAGGGGCCTAGAGGGTCTGGAGGCTGGGAGCCACCAGGTCGTTGCGGTTGTCCAAGAGGAACTGCTCGCAGGCCTTGAAGGTGGTGTAGAACTCGGAGGAGAGGCCGGCCACGTTGGTGGTCACGTAGTTGAGGAAGCCCGTGGTGGCCTGGTTGTAGTAGGATACCTGTGGCCACAGGACAGGGGTGCACACTCAGGGAGGCTGAGAGGAGCTCGCAGCGCACCCACCACCCTGCGTGTCGGGCAGGCATAGCTTCCTCCGACTGGCTCCCCAGCACAACCTGCTGATAACGCTGGGGGCCCAGCACTGCATCCCATTTAAATGAAGGTGCTCTGGGGCCCAAGGTTCAGGGAGGTGCAAGCTGCTCCCTGGGAGGTGAGCTCCGGGATCGGAGTCCCAAGTCTCACACCCTCGGCTGCAGACTGAAAGGATGGAAGGCCAAGTCCCCCCTGGAGGTACCTAGGAAGAAGGGCCTGGGGATCCCCTTTCCCAAACGATCACAGCCACTGGGTCCATGACAACCAAGACCCTGCAGCACTGGGGAGGGCTGCCCCCTGCGGGCTTCTGAGACGGACTCTTTGTGGGAGTGGAAAGATCCGGAGCCGCGGCTGATGATTTTGAGCTGCTGACTGGTGCAATGCAACGCATAAGCACTGCTCTACCTCAGCTGGCAAACTCCGACCACACCAGGCAGTCATGACTCAGAGGCAACCGGTCTGATTGGTGTTTACGGTCTGCTGGGCTGATGGGAGCTGCTGGCCCTGACAAGTTCTGGGTGGAGGAAGGGGAGCCGCGGTGTCCCCACTCCCTGCTCCCCGCTCCCACCCCACGTTTTCACAGTTAACACAGGTGGCCCTGCTGAGTGCTAGGGGCCCTCGGAACCACAGCGAGTTCATGGGTCCCTGGAGACTGAGAAGGGGATTCTATGGAAAGTCATGCCCTGGGATTTTAGATCAAAACCCAGGTGTGCATGGCTTGCTCCCAGAGCTGGCTGTAGCCTGGCTTCCCTGCACTAAGAGATCTTTCAAAACACAGACCGAACGTGATGCTGACTCGGCAACCCTAGAGGACAGGACGAAACCCCCCCCCCCACACACACACACACGTGAGACCAACTCTTTACAGGAGCAGAAAGCCCCATCTTTCTCCCTCAGCAGGCTCGTTACAAACTGCTGACCTTGTGGTTAGCAGCCAAATGCAAAACACCACTCTGCCAACACTTACAAGGGCCCACTCGACCCTGACCCCCTGTTCCCCGTGCTGGTGGGGACTGGCGTGGGTGTGGGGAGGTGCCGGGCGGCAGGACTCACCTTGCTCAGCTGGTCCCCCTCACACCAGAGGCAGAATCCTGAGCAGAGGGTCTCCACGCGCTTATATTCGGGCGTCTCGCAGTGTGTAGGCAGTGTGACGGACCTCAGTGCTATGACATAGGGATCCCTGCGGGGGCAAACGGGGCAGGGGTTGGAGGGGCAGGGATTAGCCACTGAAGGTCAGGGTCGGTTCTGCCCAGGCTCTGGCATGGATGCCCACCTCAACGGTCTTAATGGACACCCGGCCCCAGGCAGGAGGGAGGCTCCCGTGAGTCACTGGTCCTGCTCCTGGCCATCCCCACTGGCCTTGTGGGTTTCCAAGACTTTTTACTGCAACAGAAAGCCCCACCTGTCTCTGCCAGAGCAGTTGGTGGTTTTGAACTGCTAAACTTGCAGCCCAAGGAATAACCCACTACACCAGGGCTCCCCTCCCCTATAGGTCTGGCCCTGGATTCGCCGGTGTGATGTCACTAGGGCTCTTGGTGTAGATTAGTGTGGCCTTAGGGGGGTGCTTTCCTCATGCTGGGGCCTCCTGGAGTGAGTACAGAGCCCTATGGAGCTCTGGGCACAGGAGCCAAGGACCTGGACAAGGCAGCCACCCCAGGGAGAGAGGGCCATGACTGGGGTGGGAGGGCGTGGAGCTTATCTCCGTACTATGCACTGACTCAGGTCTGGAAGGGTACCTGGAACCCCACAGGACCCTACCTGCTGTCCTCACCCTGCTCGGCCCCAGTTGGCAGGTACCCACCCATTGTCACAAGGCTTCCGCCGAGAGGCCAGGATCACAAAGTCCTGGGGCTTGGTGTCGCCGCCCAAGGAGGGGCTGATGACGTGGTAGATGGCGTCGTCTTCGTCTACCTGGTGCACCAGCTCCACGTTCCTGTGGGGGGTCCGAGCTCAGGGCCCAGGCAAGGTCTGCCAGCTCCAAGCAGGAGCAGGGAGTCCCCTGCCCCCCTTCCCCCACTCCGCCCACCTCCATGGTGATGCTGCACCCCCTGCACTGCGCGCGCGCAACACCTGGGTCCTAAGTGGACACAACACCCAGACGTACACACTGGCACATTCACAGGGGGGCACCGGCACACAGACCGCACCTGCTTGCCCAGGCACAGCTGAAACAGGGCGGTCCTTGCACGGCTGCTCTGAGCAGTGTGCTCAGCCTCGCCGTAGCCCCGGGTAGCGTGTACTTTGATAGGGATGCGGAGACTCGGCACGGAGCTGCTCGCAGTCACGGAGCCAGTAAGGAAGCAGGGCCTAGGCATGTGGCAGGCACATACATGCCCAGGTGCCTACACAGGGCATCACCTACACAGGTGTGCCTGGCCTCTCGGGTTCAACTCCCGAAGGCTGGGTGATGTGGCATTGGCCATCTTAAACTCTTCCCTCGGGCCACCCGCTCACCGGTCCTACCAAGTATCAAGATCTGATCCCAGCCTTCGGTGCTTCCAAGAGGCCTTCCTCCCGTGTGCCACGCTCCCCCCACCCTCAATCCACTATAAACCACCACTCTGCGGCTAGAATAGACAGCCCTCCCCGCCCGCCCACCCAGGGCCCAGGCCACCCAGGCGGGGGCTTTTAAAGCAACACAGCTCTCTGTGCAAACAAGACTTAGGCAGAAAGCCTAGTTAACCACAGCTGCAAGCGGCGGCGGTGGCTGGGGGTGGGGGGTGGGGGAGGAGCCAAGTGCCCAGCTCTGGATTTCCCAATACTCTGAGCCTCCTGCGGGTGGGCTCAGAAAAAGCCATTCACGAAGCAATCAACAAACCGCTCCCAGGCTTAGGGTGCGGGGCGTAGCAGCGAGCTGCTTTAAAAGTGAGACTCCCCTATTAGACACTGTCACATTGGCGATTTTCCCAAGAGCCTGTTTCTCTTCCTTGGCTAAGTTCAAGATGACAGTCCTGTGAGGGATCAGTCCATGGGGGAATAAATGTACTCATAAGAACACGGGTCGTCATCGTCGACTGTATTGAAAAAGCACGCATGCCCTGCACATTCATAAGATCCTGGGTATTTGGTAGTCAGCAAATTGGCCATGCTGTTAATCATCCTGAGCCCGGGGGGCTGGGGGGGATGTGCGCGGCGGGGTGGGGTGGGGTGTGGTGTCCCGGAGCCCTGCCCACTCTCTCAGAGGCCCCATCCACCCGCAATTCCTGCCTGAGCCCCCTTCAGAGCCCTGCAGACTGTGGTTTGCAAATCACTGGCTCTGAGTTCAAGGGCATGACCTGCTCCCGGGGCCCTGCCCTCACCGGTAGTGCTTGTCCCACTCTGGCCGCCGGTGCAGATCGGAGAGCAGCTGGAAGGCCTGGGCCACGTCCACTCCCACGGTCATCTCCAGGTGGAAGGAGAGGAACTTGTCGTCCTCCAGGGTGTACAGGCGCATCTGCGTCAGGGAGAGGGCAGCCTCGATCTTGTGCCCCCTCCCCAGACGGGACCAGAACCTGGGTCTGCCACTGCATGCTGTGAATCAGTCACACACACACTCACAAGCCTCCCCATGGAAAGGCCTAAGAAGCCGGGACAATGGCTCCTCAAAGCTGTCCAACCCAGAGTGTCACGGGGGTGGGAGGCTCAGGGAGCCAGCAGCAAGGTGAAGGTCAGCAGAAAGAGCAGGGAGAAGGGGACATGGCTGAGCAGACAGCAGCTGAGGTGAGAGGTCGGGGTGGGGTGGGGGCAAGAAGGAGAAGGGGGAGAGGCTTCTCTGGCTGGTCACTCCAGGTCCTGTGCGGGTAGCTGTCTATCACTGGGCTGGATCCACTATCCCCCCATCCATTTCCAGAAATCCCTTCTGGGTGGCTTGACAGCTTCTGTTGCTTGCTGCCGGTCACTTCAGACCACGACAGAGGGTGCTGGCTTTGCTCAAAGAAGGGAAAGGTGGGTGAGGAGAGGTCGGCTACCTGGTTGACCTCTGAGGACAGCGTCCAGTTGTCCTTGGCCACGAGCATCTTCAGGGAGGAGACGTTGTTGTAGCTCAGGTACACCTGGGGAGCACACAGACCGCAATGCCCTAGCCCAGCCTCAGTGGGCCCAGTGCCCCTGCTGGGCTAGTGTGGGGAGAACCTGGATGGTGACGGGGGGAGATACTCTGGACAGAGCCCTGGGCTCTGGGAAAGGAGGCCGAGGCTTGGCTGGACTCCTGTATGGCCCTGGGTGAGTCATTTTCCTTTCGAGCCTCGGCCTCCTGCCAGTGGGGACCTACGAAGACCCTTGGTTAACTGCCTGCCCCAAGCCCACTTGACAAGGACAGTGGGGGAGGCCCCCGAGGGCCCAAGGGATGTCCCCTCTGCGCAGTAGGCCTTACCTGGTTGCAGGGGTCCCATGGGACCGAAAGGGGCATCTCCGCCTGCTTGCAGGACACAATGTACTTCCTGAGGGAGAGGAGGAGGGCAGTGTGGGTCCTTTGGAACCCTGTCCCTCTTCACCAGACTGCTGGAGGGCAGAGCCTGTGCCAAGATACTCTCCTAGGCAGCCAGGGCGCCCAAGTAGGCACAGGGGCCTGAGAACACCCCAACTCAGCCCAGAGCCCTGACAGCAGCTCCAAGACAGGGAGGAAGGGTGTCGAGCTCGAAGCTCAGCTCCCCCCAACTTGGCTATGGCTTTTCTTTAACCTCCTGGTGCCCCTACCTGCGTGCGTGCGTCAGGGCAGAACTGTGTGCCCTCAGGTTTCCAATGGCTGGTTTCTAAAGGAGCGGCTTACCAGGCCTCTAAGCTTTTGGTCAGCAGTTAAGTGTGTGAGCCATTAGCACCACTCAGGGAAATCCCTGGTCAGGCTACTGTGCTTTTCTGCCTCCATGTTCCCGTCTGTAAACTGGGCTGGTAGTCCTAGCAGGCTCACAGGGTCCCCGTGAGGAGCACAGGGCATGGTACGTAGTAAATGCCCCACCCATGCAGACTGGTGTGTATCGACATGGGCTCCTGAAGCCTCGTGTGTCCACAGCACTGGCAAACGTATGACGTCTGACCCGTCTGGGCTTGCCCAGGGTGGGCAAACTGCAGCTCCTTGGGAGCTTTCTTCAGCTGCCCACCGGGAACCCCAGCCACCAGGCAAACACAGGGCTTAACACTGGCCAGAGTCAAATCCTGAATCTGCAGATCACTCTGTGTGGCCCTGAGCAAGCCACTGAACTAAGCCCTCTGTCTTCAGCATCCCCGCCTGTATCAGGGCTGGTGAGACTGCCGGTAACAAGGCTGAAACAAGCCACGGTCCATGCAGGGCCTGGCGTGGTGCCTGGGACAAGAGGCCAAACAAAGCCCCACACCCACTGCCAAGCCCTCCGTTCTAACTTGCAGCGACCCCATCCACAAGCCTTTACAGGAGCGGATAGCCTCACATTTCTCCCACGGAGTGGCGGGTGGATTTGAACCACCAACCTTGTGGTTAGCAGCCCAATGCTTAGTCCGCAGCACCACCAGAGGTAGAAGCACTGGCAAAAGGCCAGTGCCCCAGGCCCCTCACCTGTCCAGGCGGATCTTCCTCCTGGCACTGGCCTCTCGGTAGCGCCGCTCACCTTCCTGAGGAGGGAAGCAGAGACAGACCACATTGTAGGCAGGACGGGGAGCCTGCCTCCCCACCCCAGCACCTCCGAGGAGGGCCTGCTCAACAGTGGCCAGAAACAGGCCGAAGGGATGAGCTCCAGCTCCTCCCAGACTCAGGGTGACTTGGGGAGTGCCACAGCCCCTCCCTGGGCCCTGACTTCTCCTCTGTAAAGGTACACCGAAGGCACTGTGCTCACTCGGGGCAGGCCTCTCCTGCAAGTCCCTTCCAGGCACTGTTCCATCTCAGCCTGAGAACAGCACTCTGAGGTCGGCCTGGTTCCTAGGCCCATTTTACAGAGGAGGAAACGGAGGCGCAGAATGGTTAAGTGGTTTGTCCACGGTCACAGAGCTGGGATCAGAACCCAGATGGCCAGGTTTGTGGCCCACAGTCTTAATCATCACCTCCAGTGTCCATCTCACCCTCGTTTGCAAAGGCTGGAAGGCAGAAGGTCAGTGCCACGCACCTTGTAAATTGCAACCTCACCTGCCTACCTGCAAGCCTCCACACCCCTGACCACCCAGCTTCCGGCCACAGCCTGGGTTTCTCACAACCAGTGGTTAGCTCAGTGAGTCAGCTAGGCAGAGTAGTGACCTTACAAAAGAGAGGTAACAACCTCTTCAAGGTTAAAGTCGCTGGGCCTAGAAACACCCCCCCTGCCCCCCCGTGCCCCCCCTCCCCCGGCTGCCAAAGTTCAAGTCCGTTATCTCTTAGCAGGTAGGCAATCTTTGAAGTTACTTTTCTCATCAGTGTCTGTTTTGTTAATACTATAGATTGGGTAATCCCTCTCTGCCAGGGCTCTAGTGAGCGTTAATGACTATGTATGTGTGCGATGCCCACTAGAGCGCAGGACTTCAGCGGTAGCTATTACCTAAAAAACTGCAGGAAACCAGGGCCGCCGGCCCCTCCCCTTCTCCCCCAGCTTGGCTTCAGCCCTCAGGTGCATGCTGCCCAGTTCCCCCACCTCTTGCCTCAGCTCTCACAGTCAGTTCAGGAGATTCAGACGGACCAGCTCCCCTCTCCTTGTGGCAGAAGAATTCTGATTGGTTGCCATCACCATAGCAACTCACTGTCTCCACCCCTAACCCCCCCTCCTTCCCAGGGCCAGAGGATTTGTGGACTTGCAGACTTAGTTGTCTCCTGGAAGAGGCGAGAGGCTGGGGGAGGGGAGAGAGGCTGCCTAGACAGCAAGACTTCCACCCTTGGGGGTTTGTTGGGATTCCAGACTCGTCTGGTAGGCAGTGCCCCCTCTCTTATTTATCTTTGGAAGGGAACCTTTGGTGGCACTCCAGGAACGCCTTCATTCCCTTTGAAAGGGGCTGGCTTAGGACCCAGGGGTCCTGC
>NW_022104341.1:72917282-72918560 GCF_000313985.2 Echinops telfairi
CGTGCCCCCCCTCCCCCGGCCTGGAACACAAGAGGCACATGGGAGCACAATTTAGAAACCCCATCCCTGACTCTTGTCCCAGTGCCTCTGCATGTCATCGCCGCTTAATGAGGGCGCCCAGGGTTGGCCAGGCCCTGGGCTACTAGCCCCACAGTCGGTATCACGTAGTACCACTCAGCCCTGCGAGCCAGGGGCTGCCCACTGCACAGAGCGGACTGACTCTTGCAGAGGGCACCCACTAGGTGGGTTCTAGCAGCTAGACAGTGGCAGAGACCTGGCTCCAGAGCTGGGGTATGCCTCCTGACATCCTACTGGGAGCCAGGCAGCCCCACGGAGGTCCCCACCAGGGCATTTAAAGGGCAGGGGCCTGTCTGGGCTGGCAGCCCGGCCCTCTGGGCAGAGAGTCACGAGTCCATGGGCGCGCATGGCACTGCCCTCACTCACCCCGGCCTGGGGTCGGATCCAGGGCAGTGTCTGGGGCTGGTCGTCTTCGCCCAGGACCACGAAGGTCATGAAGGCGCTGTTGATGTGCTGCCTCTGGGTCTCGTTCCCCTGGCGGTAGGCCTCCACGCACACACCCACCTCCATGCTGCGGGGACACAGGGGGTGGGGGTGGGGTGCTGCTTCCAGGCTCCTCAGACACCCCTGCACCACCCCCCTGCAGTGCTTCCAGCGGCTCAGAGCAGAGCCCCACCGAAAGGGGCACAGAACACGCACTGTGTGTACCACCGCCACCACGGAGCCCACTCCAGCTCCTTCGGAACGCACAGGCATCAGAGAGGAACTGTGCTCCACATGGCCGAAGCGGCTGCCTTTTCTGAAGGAGCTTGCCAGGCCTCTCTTCCGGGTGCCGCTGGGTGGATGGGAGCCGCCCACGTGCCCGTTTACACACACACACACACACACACACACACACACACACACACACACGGGCTCTACAAACCTGTGCGTCGTCCGTGTGCTTGCTGGCTAACAGTGGACGGAGAGGAGAGTTCATTGGCCAAGAGGTTCATCACGCACTACTCAGAGCACCAGCCCTACCAGCGGGGCTCCTCACAGCAAGTCTCGCTGTCTTTATTAAGACTTGCTTCTCTCTGAAGAAGTGCTGCCATGCCAGGAGGCAGGTGTTTGACACGTGGGGAGACCACGGCCCAGAATGGGCAGGCCCTGGACCCTGGCCGCATAGCCCACCAGGAAGAGCGGCTGGACTGCAGGGCTCTGAGGTCAGGGTTTGTCCCCGGCATAGTGGCCAAGTGTTTGCTGGCAGATGGAAGGCAT
>NW_022104341.1:72919463-72933884 GCF_000313985.2 Echinops telfairi
TGGCCATACGCGATCGTTGTCTCGGCCACTCACCTCGTGGAGTACTCACAGTGGGGCGAGCCCCACTTCACTCATAAAGGAACTGAAGTTCAGAGGGGTTAGTAGCCTGCCCAAGGTCCCACAGCCAGTCAGAGATGGGGCCACCCTTCCTTACTTTGAATGCTACACTATCACAACCCCACTAACCTCAAACCTCAAGATGCTGCAGACTCACAGCAACCCCACAGGACAGGGTGGAACTGTCCCAGGGAGCTTCCAAGGCTGAAATCTTGATAGGAGTCGAGAGCCCCACATTTCTCCCAACCACTACCCTGGGATCCTTAAAACCTCCAGGAAAGACACTCATTTAAAGTCCGAACTCCTGGGAATAGGGATCAGAAGTTATTCCGAAGGGCCAGTGGGAGAGGGGGCAGGGACTAACTGTTGTCCTAGGAAATGGGTGGGAGTGCTAAACAACAGACACTGGCAGGTGGGGGCCCTGGGATCTGAGCACCTTCAGTGCCCCCGGCAGGAGAGAGGCGAGACCCCTGAGCACACTGTGGCCCCAAGCAGCCCAGGGGCTGAGGAAGCACAGACCAGGGCTCCCAGCCCAGCCCAGCCCAAATCTCCATGACGGTAGTGGGCAGGCAGGAGCTCAGCCCTGGTCTGTAGGGTCAGGGTTCCCAGTGGGTACAGAGACAAAGCATCACCCAGCCCAGCCCCTCACCTGTGCTTGAAGGCGTTGTTCACAATGGCCTTGAGCACCAGCCGGTCCCCGACCTGGGACGGGCCCCGGAAGTGGAACATTTCAATGGCCTTCAGCGTAGGGTGGGCGCGGCACAGTCGGCTGGAGGAAGGCGGGGAACACCCCCAGCCCCAGTGATTTAGCCACTGCTTTGGACCTGCTCCCACCCCCCCTCAAGGCCCAACCTTCTGCCCATCCATCTCACCAAACCCAGCGACACTTCTGCCAGAGGAGCAGAACCCACGGCCCATCTACCCCAGCCCACAGTCCATGAGCACAAGCAGGAGGGAGCTCAGGTGGAGGGGATGGAGCAAAGCCAGGGCCGGGCCTCCCCCACTTTCCCTCCTCAGCGCAAGCCCTTATCTCTGGAAGGACACCCGCCCCCCCACAACTGTGTCCCTCCTCCAGGAAGTCCTCCCTGACAACCTGGGCTCATTCCTCATCTGAGATCTGAGGGCACTCACAGCTGGGGGTTGCCTGGGATGCCCTGCTCCCTCACACACACAGGCCAGCCCCTGTGCAGGGCCAAGTGCACTAGCCACCAAAGGAGGACCAGCCGAGGCATGGAGGCATGACAGTGACCACCAGTAAGCAAAAGTTGAAACTAAGAAAACACTAAGCACGGGTGTTTAGGGTCGAACAAGCCCTGGATACGCGCAGAAGGCTATGGAAGGATGGTATGGTTTTCATCCCCCAAGAAAGACCATCAGAGGAGGTGGGAAGGGATTTTGCAGGACCAAGAGGGGAGGGGGCGTTACAGAGGGACACTGATTGTTTAGACCCAGAGCAAAGGCTAAAAGTGCCCAGGCCCAGGGAGGACAGGCATGGGGGATGGCCTACAGCCGAGTCTGAGGGGAGCCTAAAGTGGAGAGCTTTAGTAGAAGGAAGAGAGGGCAGGCAGGCAAGGCCAAGGGGAGGCCTCGGGCCAGGGGAGGGCTTGGCCTTCACCAGGCAGGCTGTGGAGGACAGACAGGTTGGCCTGCCAGCCTCGCTGGGTCTGAAAGCCCTGGGTTACCCCAGCAGAACAGGCAATGTGGAAGCAACAAGCTAGGATTTCTCCCAGAGGTCACAGGCAAAGAGCAAAGGGGAGGGCAAGGGGGAGGGGAAGCGGACACAGGGCACTCTCCCCATACCTGGCTGCGATGGTGGCCACGGTCTCCATCCAGGCCATGATCTGGCCCCCGAAGGTGTTGCCCTGGTGATTGGCGTGGGGAGGCAGGACCAGCTCCACGCTCTCCACTCGGGTCTTCTCAGCCGGCACCATGTTGCTACAGTCTCGGCTCTCCAGATCTGACCAGGGAAGGGGGCCTGTGAGAAGGTCCCCACCTCTCACCCACGTCCTTCCACTGAGTCAGCACTGAGGAGCCCTGGTGGCGAGGTGGGCTGGGCATTGGGCTGCCGACCACAAGGTCGGTGGTTCAAGCCCACCAGCTGCTCCGCAGGAAAAAAACCAACAGGCTGTCTCCTCCCATAAAGGTTTACCATCTCAGGGACCCCAAGGGCAGTTCTCCTTGGCCTATAGGGTCCCAATCGTCAGGCCCACTTGATAGCTGGGGTTTGGTTTGGGGCAGGGTTGCCGTGAGTCACGGACCGACTCAGTGGCCTGCTACCAAGAGGTGTGCCCCCGGCTCAATGAGATGTGGAGTGGGGGCAAAGGTGGTACCAACCCTGTCCAAGAGAAACTCTGGTCCTGGCCACAAAGTGCCTTGATTCTGCCCTGTCCCTAGGGACACTGGCATGAGAATGTCCTCCGAAGACAGGCTAGTTGGTAGGCAGGGAGGTGGAGGTGGGGGAGGTGGAGGGGGAGGGGGGGGGGGGGGGGGGGGGGGCTGGGTTTCTCCTTGAGGAGGGTAGGGAGAGCTGGGCAGCCGACCAGGGCCTCCCAACCCAGCATAAGCACACGCATGGGTTCAGGGTGCCACGGGCCACCTTCACTGGAGCCCACTGGCCCTCTCCTCACTCTGGGAAGCCAAGCTACTTTAATGGGTCTGAAAACCACATCCTGGCCGTTCCAGGAAGGGGCCCCGCACCCGGACACTCTGGAGACAGTTGAAGAAGCCCAGGGTCTCTCCTCTGGGCCTTCACCCACTGCGCCCCGTCAGGCACGCGCTTCCCCGCCTGTCCCAGCCCTACCCACTCCCAAGTGGACTTGGGGGACAATCTCACAGGGAACAATCGCCAGGGTCCATTTTAAGGTGGGGAACAAGAGATGGGGCGGTGTATCATGGAATGCTCCCTTGTTGGCTGGTAAGAAGGGAAGGCTGAGCTATTTAAAACCCATCAATATGAGACCAACGGGCACCAATGACTCAGAGCAAAGACAGGGAAGGTTGAGGGCTGGAAGGGGCCATGCTGAACGCCCGGGGAAAGGAGATGGACCCGAGGTGATGGACAGAGTTCATGTGTGGTGGGCAGATGGGGCCCTGCCCCAAAACATAAGGACGTGTTTTGTTTAGAGAAACAAGTTCATCTCAAACAAAGTAAATAAATAATATGATCGGATTCTTAGAGAGGGGCGGGGGGCTGAGGACCCCTAGTGGTGCGGCATTTAAGCACTCGACTGAGAATGGAAGGGTCAGCTGTCCAAACCCACCAGCAGCTGGGGGGGGCGGGGGGGGGGACCCACAGGCACTCTGGTTCCGCAGGAGGACAGCAAGGAAACCCTACATCCTCGTCTGTCCCAGTCACATCGCCTTGGGGGCACACAGCAACAACCAAACAAGACGTGCGATGCTTGGGAGGCAGAGGAAGCTTCCGGAAAGAAGCCCAAACAGGTTAACTGTCGTTGTCTCTGAGGAGGGGGCTGGGGTTCCGGAGGAGGAGGCACTCTTGCTTTGTTGTCTCTATTTTTCTAAGACGAGGCTCAGCTCTACCCTCCCCAGTGCTGTGGCTCCCAGAAACCCAGCCATGTGTATGCTGTCCACTGTCCATGCTGCTCCCCTCTTCCTAGACGGGTCGGGCGGGTCTGAGGTCACCACGGGTGCCTACGCCCGCCCCCCCACCCTTCCCCGCCCGTGAGGACCCCACGTGGAGGGCCGTACAGGGTGCCAACTGCCCTCCCTCGGCCAGGCCTGCACTGCTCACCGTCCTGAATGGGGAAACTGGCCAGCAGGTCCTTGATGGTGTCCGTGTAGACCAGCCGCATGCGTCGGCGTTCAGCGGCCACGCTGTGCTCCGTCTTCTCCTCCTCCGTGTGCGGGACGGTCTGCTTCAGCTTCACCTGCAGGCGACCCACAGGGCAGGTGGGTGGGCAGGGCTCAGGACTGGCATCCTGAAGGGCTCAGGGCCTGTCCCCACCTCGATCAGTCAGCCTGGAGCTGCTGGTGGACCCTCGGTCTTCTCCTCCCCGTCTATCCCACTGCCCTGTCTCCTGCTGGTCTGATCCTTCACGCTCCTCCTTCAGCTGCCCCTAGTCAGCTGCCTCGGTAAAGGCACGGGGGTGGGGGGCCTGAAGAAGCCCCAAACAGTAGTGGGATAAAGGAGAGAAGGGAGGATGCTGGGGGCAGATGGCAGAGGGTGGGCCTTCCTCTGGGAGCTGGGGATTCCTGGCTGCAACCCCTCCTCAGGCTTCTGCCAGTCCCTCTGCCCCTATCCCCTGGTCCAGGCCCTCTCTCTCAGTGCAAGGACCAGTGGCCAAGACCCACCCAGCAGCCAAGTGCCGCGCTTACCTTGGAGAGCTCCCGGTGGGCCACAAAGGTGGCCAGGGCCTTGCACACGGCCCACTGCTTCTCAGAGCACAGGTCCTCGGAGGTCACCTGGATGCCCACCTGAAGGGGATGGGGACCCGGTACGTGAGGAGCAGGGCTCAAGAGGGGCAGGACCCCGGGGTTTCTGTCTCAACTGTGGAGGCTAAGCGATTCAGGGCAGGGCAGGTTTTGCCTACCAGCTCTTTGGAAACCTTGGATCAGTCACTTCCCTTCTCTGGGCCTCAGCCTCCTCATCTGTAAAATGGGGCAACCTTGTCCACCCACACAGATATCTACTGAGAGGGTAGATAGGAAGCCGTGTCGAGGAGACGGCTTTTCAAGTAGGCAGATGCGTGGCCGTGAGTCAATCCCCCCTCCTGGAGGCCCTGTGTTTCAGAGAAGAACTAGGTCGGTGCACGCTCACCATGAGCTGTCAGCACCTTCTTCCAAGGTGCCTTTGGGTGGATTTGAATGCCAACCTTTCATTTGATCGTTAAGGGCTTAGCTGTTTGCACTGACCAAACCAAAAGCCCCGACTCACTGCCATCAAGTGGCTGCCGCCTCCCAGCGATCCGACCGCGCAGGGCAGAACTGCCCCTGTGGGTCTCTGAGACAAGCACTGTTGACTGCAGTGGAAAGCCCATCTTTCGCTGGTGGAGCAGCTGGTGGTTTTGAACTGCTGACCTTGACGTTAGCAGCCCAACACATAACCACTCCGTGACCTGGGCTCCCTTGCACCTTACCAGGGACTCCCACACAGGTAGCGTGTTATTAGCTACAGTGAAAGGATGGGTCTTTCCAGCCACAGGGGCCACAGGCAGGGCTCTGCGATCCTCAGGAGCCCCGAGCCCCGGGCCGCCTGGCTGGGTCAAGTTACCGGGGCCTGCAGTTCCTGAGAGGCTCAGCCCCATGATCACGGAGCCCTGTGCATCCTCACGGGGTCCTCCCACTACACCTGCAACAAGCCCACAATGCAGGAATCACTTCCCTACTTTACAGATCAGGAAACAAGAGGCAGTGGAGGCCGACTCCTCGCCCCACACCTGAAACTACCTAGCTGCCGAAGGGTCGGGGCTGGGGCTGCGGGGATGTCTGGAATCTGGACGCCTGGTCCCACATTGGAATGTACGTGACTTAGCGGCCTGGGGCGAGTCCTTTCTCCTCTCTGGGCCTCAGCTTCCCCTTCTCTGTTACTGGGTGCTGGACAGAACGACCCTACGGATTCCGCGGGCCCTGCCGGTCATTTCAGAACTCAGCCACTTTCACGTGGGCTCTGGAGCCGGTGAGCTACCGGCTAGAGAAGAAGCCGAGTCCAGCATGTGCATGTACCCCACGGCAGTGTCCCACACACCTCCATGCTGGAGTTGAAGGCCCGGTTCACCTTGGCCTTGATGTTCACCACTTGTCCAACACTGGGGAGAGAAAAGCAGGAGGTGAGCCTTTCCGAGGGCCCAGAGCCGACTCACACCTGCAACGCCACCGCCAGCTGCCGAGGGAGTCCTCAGTCAGCCAGCAGGGGCTCCGGCACCTCGCACTGCAGGTGGGGAAGCTGAGGCCGAGAGGGTGGCCTGGTTCTTTTCATATGGCATCCCTCCACCCCATTCCTCCGTGTCAGCTTCTCACTGCGCTTGGCTCAGTGGTCACCTCCTCGGGGAAGCCCCCCATGCCTGGGTTAGACCCTAACCTGTGCTGCGGTAACCCCATAGTGTCCACCTCATCGCCCTTCTCCCCACAGCCTGGCCTCTGCTCTCACCCCCACCCCCACAGCCCCTAGGCGCCTTGGGGAAAAGGGTGGCTTCTGTTTGCCCCCCACTGTCCGTCAAGGCCAAAGACATGGCCCAGGGCAGGTCCTCCACAAACAGTGGCTGACGGAATTCATGAAGCGCACATCTAGCGAACAACCAAATCCACTGGCCTCCAGTGCATCCTGCCTCCTGCAGCCCTCTGGGACCAGGCAGAACCGCCCCATGGCTTTCTGAGGCTGTAACTCTCCATGGGAGTAGAAAGCCTCCTCTTTCTCTGGTGGTTTTGAACTGTTAACCTTGAGGGTAGCAGCCCAACTGGTAACCCAGGGCACTCGTAGAGCCATGCCTACCAAGAAGGTGATGGAGACGGAGCTATTTAAAGGGCACCTACTACATACCAGGCACTGTGCACGACTGTGAAATGATAAACTTACCAGGTGGGTTAGAGGTGGCTTAAGTACCAGAGAGGCTAAGCCGTTTGCCAAAGGCCACCCAGCAAACAGTAGCAGAGTCTGGGCTCTAGACCAAGTCTGTTGGCAGCACCAGTTCCAGTCCTTCGAGCTGCAGTTGTCCCTCTGGAAAGGCTGCCAAGGTCAAGTGAAGGCCAGATGATCCTGGGAGCCAGCCAGCCTGCCCTGTGCCTGACCAAGCAGCAAAGGCCCAGCCCACGGGAGCTGGCCTCCATTCAACATCCTGTGACCTGAGGCCACTCCTCTCTCTGCTCTGGGCCCTGGCTCATAAACATGGGGAACACGGTGCTGGTTCCTTCTTCAAATAACAAAATGTTCCCGGAAAAGAAAGAGAACGGAGAAACCAGGGCAGGAAACCAAGGGGACAGCACAGCCGGCAGAGCCTGTTAGGCTGAAGGTCTACTTCACCTTGGCCTGGATCAGAAAGCCAGAGAGGTAGCCCCGCCCTTCCGTAAGCCTGGGAAAGGTCTCTTCCAAGGCCAGTGGTCAATGGACAGCCCTGGGTTCCAGTCAAGCTCTACCTTGACTTCAATACTAG
The DNA here is from genome assembly GCF_000313985.2 of Echinops telfairi. Classification (NCBI taxonomy): domain Eukaryota; kingdom Metazoa; phylum Chordata; class Mammalia; order Afrosoricida; family Tenrecidae; genus Echinops; species Echinops telfairi. The sequence goes on from NW_022104341.1 coordinate 72,926,627, forward strand.
AAAGCTGTGTGACCTTGGGTGAGTTACTTGGCCTCGCTGAGTCTATTTCGTTCTGATAAGTAGGGAGAACGCTTGACTACTACCTGCGGTCCTGAGGATCCAGTGAGAGAGCATGTGTGCAGCCGGGAGCCGGGCCGGAGCCCCAGCAGGAGCGCATTCACAAATCCTCTGCTGAGGATTTATTCCTTTCTGATCCTTTCCGCAGGAGTCCCGATGGTTAGGGAAGAGACCCCCACCTTCAGGAGATGCATGCAGACACGGAGAGGGATGAGGATCGTGATGTCGGCAACGCTTAAGTTGTTCGGGGTGGAAGCAACTCTATAGATTTATTTATCCCTGTAGGAAGGACCACTTTAAAGTGTTAAAAAGCAATAACGTTACTTTCAGGACTGAGGTGCATCTGCCCCAATCGATGGTATTTCCAATCACCTCATACGCATGTGAAAGTCGGATGTGGACTAAGAAAGACCTAAGAGGAATCAATGTATGTGAATTATGGGGCCGAAGACAAATGTTGAAAGTACCATGGACTGCTAAAAGGACAAACAGATCTGTCTTGGAAGCAGTACAGCCAGGGGCTCCTTAGAGGCGAGGACGGTGAGACGTCATCTCACACACTTTGGACATGCTGTCAGAAGAGCTCGTGCTTGGCAGGGTAGAGAGGTGCAGACCCTCAACGACAGAGACTGCCCGGTGGCTGCAACAATAGGCTCAAGCACAGGAGCGACTGTAAGGATGGTGCAGGGCCTGCGGTGTCTCCCTCTGTGCCGCCGCACCCAACAACAGCAGCAGCAACAACATCACCGTGGGGATTCATGGTCATTGTTGGTAGGTGGGGTCATAATGGCTCTGGGTGGCATAACAGACCCCCCTATGGAGTTTTCTAGGCGAATCGCCAGCTCTTTTCTTGAGTAGAACTGCCAGATGAGTTCACACCACCGACATCCTGGCTACCAGGCCAGCACGTACCCACAGCTGAAGCAAATGCAGGACCCGGTTTATACTGAATCTCAGTGAGGATGATCATTGCACTATTCAGTTTTTCTATATATTTGGAAGTACGCATGATAAGAAGTTAGAAAACCCACTTCTATGATCCTGCAAATAAAAAGAAGAGCCTTATTTCCCAGGGCATTTAAAAATAATAAGAAAGGAATTTGCTATTCTTCCTCCTCTTAGGTGCTATCTATTCGGACTTCCGAGTTCTTCTTCCTGACTGTCCCTCTCAATCCCCCAGCCAGCCCACTGGCTCCTTCTCCACGGTCACTGCCAGACGGCTCAGCCACATCCCCCCACCCAGGAGTCCCCAACGCCCTTCCAGGTGCTCTGCACACCTAAGACAGGCAGCTCCACAAACCCAATGCTAAACCCAGCTCAAGCCCTTGCCCAGGGCTAAGTCTCCCTTACAGAGTAGTGGGGTGCCTTAAGGGACACAACAGCAATGCAATAGCAAAACCCAGATGACGGAAAATCCTAAGGGGCAAAGGACCAAGCTTCCTCAGTTCACTCAAGGAGTACTCAGAAGCCAGAGAAAGAACTAGGGGTGGGAGAAGGGGAGCCTTAGAGGTTTTAAAAGAGAGACAGATTAACCAATTGTAGTCTTGTTTGTATCCTACTTTGTAAAAGATGATGATGATGATAGATAGATAGATAGATAGATAGATAGATAGATAGATAGATAGATAGATAGATTGTAAGAGGAAACAGATTCATGAGCAAAAAGGAATAAAACCAAAGAATCAAAGAAGAAACCAGTGCACGGGGCTAACAGCCCACATGCACCACAGCCTCTTCTAACCTGAGACCAGAAAAACTAGATGGTGCCCAGCTACCAGTACCCACTCTTCTATCGAGAGACACAACAGAAGGTTCCAGACAGACTGGGAGAACAATGTAGAACAAAACTGAAATTCCTTAAAATAGGTGACAGCTCCTGGCCCAACGGAGGCTAGAGGAGCCCTTGAGATTGTCGCCTTAGGAGACTCTGAACGTGACTCCTCAGCCAAAGAACAGATCGGCCCATAAAACACGCACGGTCACCCAAGAGTGCTGTGCTCCCTGCACGCGGCCAAATGGCCCGCCTTTACCCAACAGCCAAGACGAGAAGAAGGCCGAGAGGGGCAGGGCAGCCAGAGTGGTGCAGGCAGAACACGCCGAACAGAGCCGGTGGGAACTAGACACCTTGTAAAAGTGTCATCTGTGTCATGGAACAATTTACACACACACACACACACACACACACACACAAATCAATAAATGGGAACATAATTTGCCGTGTAAACTTTCACCTAAATCACAATAAAATATCTTTAAAGGCATAACTAATCCCTTTATACACAGGGGGAAACTTCATGAGGCAGGTGTGTGGGCATTTCAATCTGGGCTGCATATTTGATTTAGTGAGGAATTATTAATTTTTCTTACATATGGTAATAATGTTGACGTTTTGCTTTTAAAGAGTCCTTACCTCTAAGAGATATGTTTTAAGTGGCAAAGCCAAAACAGACAAACAAAAAAACCTTTCCCTGCTTCCCTCTGGTACAGACAGGCCTTCCTGGCCACAGGCCAAGCTCCAGGGCCTTGCCCCTTCCCAGAATCCTCTGTGCTTTCCCCTGTGTCTCTCCCCAGACTCACCTTCACCCTACTGGATCCTGGGCAGGTCCATCCATTATGTGCACCCCAACTCGTCTCCACCCTGAGCTGCTTCAAGTGCCACAACCTGTGCTGGCCACGGGGACACAGAGCTGGCCAGAGGGAGTTCAGCGGAGCCCCAGAGAGTGGCTACTTACCAGGCCTGAGCACATGCCTCCTCCAGGCAGCCTCCCTTGGCTCCTCTCTGTACCACTGCACTCACCTCCAGACGTATAGGAGAGACAGCGCAAAGGCTCCAAGGTCGGCTGCCTGCCTGGTAGTATGTATACGCTGAATCCTCTACCTATTAGCTGTCTGACCTTGAGCTAGCTGCTTCATTTCCCTGTGCCTCCGTTTCCTCATCTGTAAAATAGCCATAACCTTATAGGGTTGTTCTGAAGACTGAGTGATTTAATGGATTTAGAAAATAATGATAGTGGGGCCCCCAACTGTGGCCCTTCGTCACCCTTCAGATCTAGGACTCAGCTTGCCCCTAAACAACAGACAGGTCTATAAGGTGGACCAGAACATGACCAAGACACGCACTTCTCGTAACGAGTAACCCTTTGAGATCAAAACCCAAACTCACTGCCGTCGAGTCGACCCGACTCAGAGTGGCCCCACAGCAGCGGGTAGAACTGCCCCCTGCGAGTCTCCAACGCTGTGACTGTGTCCCGTCTTTCTCCGGCCGTGAATTGGCGGCAGGTTTCAAACTGGGGACCTTATAGATCTCAGTCCACCGTGGTGTCCTAGGTACTAGTGGTTACTGTATGGGGCCGACCTGGAGACCCTCAGAGTGTCTGGGGTGAGGGTTTCCCACGCTCCTTGAGTCTGGGGGCTGGGCTGATGAACAACGAACCAGGGAGACAAAGAAAGCTCAGTGCCTTGTAATAAAGAAACTATCTAACCAGTACACACATTAAAAAGAAAAAAGTTTACTTTGTAAGGTAGTGAGTTCCTCTTCCCTGGGGGCATGTGAGCAACATTTCAATGACCCAAGCTTCGAGCTCAGGTTTTGCCTAAGATCCACCTCTAAACTAAGGGCCTTCCTACTGCCCAGGGACCCACAGATGTGATCCACTTTAGACGAATCCCTTCCATTTTGCAGGTAAGAAAATTAAGGCCCCGGGAGAGACGCTGACTTCCCCATAGTCAGGTCACACTATGTTAATGTCTCAACAACTATCCCTGCAATCGAGTGGACGCTGACCCATAGTGGTCCTATAGGACCGGGCGGAACCGTCCCTGTGAGTGTCTGAGACTGTGACTCTTTATAGGAGTGGAAAGCCTCGTCTTTCTCCCAAGGAGCAGCTGGTGGTTTCAAACTGCTAGCCTTGCAGTTAGCAGCCCAAGACGTAGCCAGGGCTCCTGGTCTGAACAACAACCAAACTCCGAATCTAAAGCCCCTTCCTTGGCCCAGCAAGACCAGCCGCAGGCCAGCGCCTTGCCCACTGCTGCCCCAGCCCCCAGAGGCTGCCCCAACTCCATAGGCCCTGGGTCAGTCCAATCAGGTTCCGGCTAGCACAGAGGCCGACCACATGGAGGGATGGACAATCAGACCCCAGGCTTGGTGGGATGACCAGGGGGGTTCAGGAAGCCACTTACCTAATGGTGTGCTCAAAATAGATGTCGTCCATGGAGGCTGTGACGCAGGGGCAGCCTGCGTGCCGCTCCGCTGCCACCAGGAGGGGGAGGGGTGGGGGAGAAAGTCGCACGTTAGCAACCTACCTAGAGATGCTTCTCCGACCACAGGAACCTCGGCTGCCACACCCGGGCCCTATTCACAATCTGGGTTTTGTCCGCCTGGTGGGCTCTGTGCCACTAGACCATAAGCCACATGAGGCCAAGGACTACTGCCTGTCCTGGTCACTGCTGTACCTGGTCCCTGGAACAGCGACCACCCAGAGTTGACAGTAAGTATCTGCTGGCTGGCTGACTGGATGGATGGTCACATCATGCTATCTCCCACTTCCCACCTGCACCTCTGCACCCCTGGTTAAGGACACCTTCCTTGCTCCCCTCAGCTGAGATACTATCCATGGTGGATGCCGAGGGGTACCAGCAGGGTAGTCTCCCATGAGGTGTCTCAGCCCCAATGGGGGCCCTTCTCTGCCTCCCAGCCAGGTCAGAGACTAGAGTCCCTCCTCCTTCCCAGCCCCCATCACAGTGCTGGGGGACAGGCGTGTCACTTGTCCACCCCCTGCCCACCAGTTGGGGGGTGGAGAGCACCACGGGTTCGATCCACCACAACTTAAGGAGCACAGAAAGGCAGACAGGGACAGGATCAAGCCCATCCTGAAGCTGCCCCCATTGAAGGCTGCACTCTTGTGCAGGCCCCCAAGAGCTGTGGGGTGGGGGGAGAGGAGGCCGGCCTGAGCGGAGCACTGAAATTAGGGAGGCGGGCAGCATGATCAAAGGTAGGAGCAGTGTGATCCTCGGGGACAACAGTGACCACCTTGAAAACAGTGGCCTCTCCTCTGGGCCTCTGGAGTCCTGCTGGTGCAGTGGTTACGGCGTGGCTGCTAACCCAAAGGGCATCAGTTCAAAGCCACCCAGCAGCTCCGTGGGAGGAAAGCAGCAGCAACCTGCTCCCATAAAGATCTCCTAAGCCCACCGTCACCGAGTCAGTTCCAACTCAGTGACCTCTTGGACAGAGTGGAGCTGCCCCTTTGGGTTTCCAAGGTTATAAATCTACGGTCTGGAGCCAGCCAGCCCCATCCTTCTCCCACAGAGCACCTTATGGAGTTGGAGTTGAACAGCTGACCTTGCAATCAGTGGCCCAACTCAGGACCCACTAACCCACCAAACCAAAAACCAAACTCACGGCCATTGAGTCCATGCCAACTCATGGCGGGTCTGTAGGGCAGGGCAGAACTGCCCCGTGCACGGGTGGGTTTCCGAGACCGTAACTCTTTATGGGAGTGGAAAGCCTCCCCTTTCTCCCAAGGAGTGTGGCTGGTGGTTTCGAATGACTGACCTGGTGGTTAGTAGCCCAATGCGCAACCACGACACCACCAGGGCCAGGGCTCCTTAAAATTTATATCCTAGAAAGTCCTCTGGGGCAGTTCTGCTCTGTCCTGCAAGGCTGCTGTGAGTGCTCTGGGTCTGGGGCCAGGGAGGGTCAGGGCTGCTGGGCAGGGCCTCACCGGACAGGCAGGCCGTGGTGTCGATCCACTTGAGCAGCTGCCCAATGCTCAGCTCACCGCGCTGGTTGGTGTGGCAGGGCAGCACCAGCTGGCTCATCTGCACCTCCGTGGGGTTCCGGTACCCCTCACCATCGGCCATGGTGCTGCTGCTGGCCTCCGCACGCGAGGCTGACTTCCGGGCCAAGCGGCTGGAGAACACAGAGGCGAAGCCCTGGGGAGCAGGCAGGACAGAGGTCAGTGAACTGCTGGGTCTCCCAGGTCTGCGCGCTCCTGAGACCCAGGGCCTGGGTGAGGGAGAGAGAGGGCGCCTAGGGTCCCCCTCCCACTAGACCCCAGGCACCTCGCCCAGGTTCCTTTGGGCCAACGTCACAGCAAGACAAGCAGAGCCGAGGGGCAGGGAGGGCTGAGCTGGAGAGGGCATCTTGGCTTGGGCTTGTGAGCCGGCTTTTAAACCGCCTGCTCCCATTTCTCTCCTTCATCAGACCTCCCGCCCTGCAGGGAGGCTGGAGATGGCTGTGGCTGGGTTCCAGTCCATGGGTTTCACAAAGCTGCCCCGGGGCTCTGCCAAAGCTGTCCTGCTGTTTCCAGGGGCTGCAGGGCGGGTCGCCAAGCTTCTTTTCTGCATGTCACCGGTGGGTTTGAACTGCCAACCTTTGGGTCCCCAGTCTGGCACAAGGGTGGCTAACTGCAGTCCTCAGGCCACATGCAGCTCCTTCAGTGCACACATGTGGCTCAGCAGTAAGACGGAAAGCTTTAAAGCCGTGGTTCTCAACCTTCCTAATGCCGCCAGCCTTTCATACAGTTCCTCATGTGGTGGTGACCCCCAAACATAAAATTATTTCCGTTGCTATTTCATCACTGTCACTTTGCTCCTGTTACGAATCGGGCAACCCGTGAAAAAGTCGTTCGACCCCCAAGGGGGTCGCGACCCCCAGGTTGAGAACGGCTGCTTTACAGGATGTTGTTCAGACCGTGGTGATTTCTTTTGTTTGTAAAATTACATTCATGTCAGGCCGGCCCTAATCCCAATTACTACGTGGACACCTGCCCCTCCCCCCAGAAGAATTTAAGTATGGCATTGAATCTGCAGCTCCGGAAGAGGGACATATCTGATGGGAGCACATGGGAGCAGATGAAGGGGGAGGAGGAGAGAGTGGAGCACATCCTGACCCACCAGTCCTTGAGGATGATGATCCCAATTAGAGCAGCCAGTCCACAGAGAGGACCACATGGACAGCCCCACTATGAGACATGACGTCCCTCACTGACCCATAGCCCTACAGGGGACAACACCGGAGACACAGTGTGGGAATTGCACCTGATCTAATCAAGCCACACTGAGGCAAACCACTAAGGGGGTGCAACAGAACAGCAAGAGAACGGAGCTGCGAGGTCCCCAGGGAATGCTGAAGGTGGACTTTGGGGCCAGGGCATGGTGCCCCAACAGACTGGACTGGAAAACACTCCTAAAGGCCAACAAA
>NW_022104341.1:72935453-72936218 GCF_000313985.2 Echinops telfairi
ATTATCAAGGGTTCATGAGGGAGGGGGAGTGGGAAGGGAGGGGGAAAAATGAGCTGATGCCAGGGGCTTAGGTGGAAAGCAAATGTTTTGAGAATGATGAGGGCAATGAATGTACAAATGTGCTTTACACAACTGATGTATGCATGGATTGTGTTAAGAGTTGTATGAGGCCCTAATAAAACAATTTTTTAAAATGGGGATAAACACTGAAAAAAAAAGACATTCATGTCTCTGGAATAATGTTTACATTGTTGTGAGAGGCAGGACCGGCCCCTGGGCTAGTGCAGCCATTGGCCCCCCAGCCTGGGACCCAGGGGAGTGGTTGCCAGCGGAGCTTCCAGCAGCAGCCCCTATTGGCCTGCTACAGGCCCCTTCCACAGGGCCCCCCCGTGGCCAGGGGCAGCAGGGGCAGCGCCTCCTTTGGGTGCTAATCTGACTTTAGCATTGGCCTCCACTGACGCAAAGGACTCTGGACCAGGGCCACACAGCTGCCAGCTGGGAGAACCAGGTACATGCTCAAACTCAGGACTGGCCGTGGGAGTTGGGGTAGGGGAGGAGGTGCTCAGAAGCAGCTGTCCTTCTGCCCAGGCCCCAGAGCTGCTCCTGCATGAGCCCTGATGGGAGACAGGGGAGAAAAAGCCATCCTGCCTATCTCTGACGTCTCTCTCAGCTGCTCTCTGACGTCTGTCTCTGAGCTGCTCTCTGACGTCTCTCTCAGCTGCTCTCTGACGTCTGTCAGCTGCTCTCTGACGTCTCTCTCAGCTG
>NW_022104341.1:72936586-72958745 GCF_000313985.2 Echinops telfairi
ACGTCTCTCTCAGCTGCTCTCTGACGTCTCTCTCAGCTGCTCTCTGACGTACGTCTCTCTCAGCTGCTCTCTGACGTCTCTGTCAGCTGGCCCCGAGAGGAGTCGAGCAGAGTGCACGTGTGAGCCTATGGAAAGCACAGGCGGGCCGGCTGGGCCAGCGCCAGCTGGGTGATGAGAGGAGACGCACATGTATCCTGCTTCTTGGGAACCAACTCTTACAAGCACATGATATGCGCTAGCCAATGTTTGAAACCTCTGGGCTAGCTTCTTGATTGTGCTTGTCTTACAGATAGGTAAACTGAGGCCAGAGTAAGAGGCAAAGCACAGGTGTGAAGCGAGGTCTGGCTGCAGTGCGAGCTCCTTCTGGCCGCGCTGCCGGCTTGGCAGGGAAGGAGGATTCAGCAGTCAGTCAGCGTGACAGGGTGTCACTCCTAGGGGACCGGCCCCTACATGGTAGGACCAGGAATGGGATGAGGCTGGGCTGGTCTGACCCAGAACCCCACTGAACCCCACGAGCCCCTGGGTGCCAGGCACAGTGCTGGGCACTGGGCAGAGAGAGAGCTCTCAGCCTGCCCTGGGCCTGCGGCGCCAGGCTGCCCAGCACACAGGTTCCTGCAGGCTACCAGACTGCCAAGGCCCCAGCAGAAGGCCCCGTCGCCATGGTAACCACTGCCTAGGCATTTCCGGCATGGGGGGGTGGTTCGGGTAGAGGGGTTGCCGCATGGATGTGGATGTAGGTTGCTAGCTGGCTCACTGGGTATAGAAGTGGGTAGAGGGAGGAGGGATTCTGAACAGAACCTTCCAGAAAGAAGCCCTGAGGTGAGTGCAGAGGGTGAGCTGGCAAAAGAGAGGGGGCAGACAGTGTGGGGGTTCTGAGCCTGTGTGTAGTCTTAGGCACACGAGGAGGCCTCCCTCCCACCCTACACACACACACACACACACACACACACACACACACACGCTCGCTGCCCTTGCTGTCCCAGCCTATTCGCGCCCACTGCCTGGGTGGACCCTCCTGAGGAAAGCAGAGGGCAGGGGCAGCGGACCCCACTGTGCAGGTGAGGAGACTGAGAGTGAAAGACACCCTGGCCAGCAGGAAGGACCCCGGCGTTCTCCCCTGGCCAGGCCCGCCCTCCAAGCGGGTCTGTGCTGTACACCAGGACCCCCTTCTCCATGCCTGCAGGCAGTCCTGCCTCCTTCTTTTGCTCATTCATTTGTTCAGTCGCTCATTCATTCATTCATTCATTCACCAAGCACTTCCTCCGTCCTGGGCCCCGGGCCGAGCTTGGAGAATCCAAGGATAAACTGAATCTCATCCCTGCCTTGAGAAGCTGCTGTGCCGGTGCTGCGCCTAGAATGGCCGGCACGCAGGCATGCCTCATCAAAGGCTTCTGGCTTGAGTTCCAGTCCTGGCTCTGGCCCCAGGCCCCTCCAGAGTGTCATTGCTCACTCATGAGGGGAGCAGCATCTCAGAGGCCCCAGCCCAGGTCCTGGGCTCCTGGAGTCCAGCCCTGCCTGCAGGGCTCCGGTGTGCCCAGCTGGGAGACCCGGTGAGAATGCTGTCAGACAGGAAACACTATGCTCCTCCCAGCAAGGTTGAGCTGAGGAACAGGCCTCCACTTCCCCCAGAGAGAGGGGTGCAGAGCCCCAGGCACAGAACGGGAAGGACAAGCAGAGCAGCGCCAGGTGGCCCTGGCACGGCTTGTCTAGCTCCGTGGCAGCTTGCCCACATCAGGCCAGGCCAGGCCTGCTCTTGTCCCCAGGTAGGCAGGCAGCCAGCCTGGGAGAAGGGGTGTGTGTGACTCAGGCAGGTTTGGCCAATGGGGCCCCAGCACCCAGCCACTCCTCCCCGACTCAGACACAGGGCGGGCAGCCAGGCAGGCTGAGCCAAGACAGCTGACAGGAGGGCAGTGCCACCGCAGGGATGGGGAGGGCCTCCGAGGGTCAGAGAAGGCATCATTCTGAGCCTGGGACTGGGGTGTGCCCATTCAGCACGGCACCAGGCCGGGCCCCAGGCCAGGGCAGAGCCGGCCAGCTTTGGTCATCCTAGACTGGGCCCCAGCTAGCCACACCATGAGCCAGCATCACATCACAGGCCTGCAGGTCAAAGTAACGGAGACGACCTCGTCCAATCTGTTATAGTGGGGGAAACTGAGGCACGTGGAGGAAAAGGCTGGCCTGAGTCACACAACTAGGGCCCGTCCTGAGCCAGGGCTCTGTCCCCAGTCCGCCCATGGGAGGATCAGATGACAGGCTCACAGAACAGCATCAACCCCAACTTCCTCCCTGCCTGCCGGAGCATCCAACTCCCCAGGAGTCAATCTCCTGAAGCTCAGGTCCCTACCCTGCTACCATCCTCCACATCCCACCCTGCCTACCTCCTGCCAACCTCTACCCAGCACCAAGGGAAGGCTCCACAAAGCACAGCCACCCACCTGACAACCACAACTGGCTGTGACTTGCCTTGTATGGAAGCTGGGTCTAGTCCCCATAGCCCCCACCCAGCGCAGGGCTTAGCTCTGTCTCTCGGGACCATGCAGACCTTTGTAAAGAGTAAGTCTGCTCAAGGCCTCTCCTGCTCCACTCCTCAGTGCCTTCCACCGCTCCCACCCGAGCCCAGCGGCCAGCTGTCAGCTCTAGATTACATCCTCAGACCACCACTCTCCTCTGTGCCCTCCCTGCTCACCTGCATGACTCTGCCTGGAATCCCTTGACCTGTCTGCCAGGTGAGCTCTTCCTCCCTCCCTCTCCAGACTCCCCGCCTACCTCTTCCCCCAGGAAGAGTCAGGCCTCCCCGGGCCCCCGAAGCCTCAAGCCTCGGCCCGTCTCCATCATGGCACTGACCAAGCAGTGTGGTCACTGTGTGTGTCCACAGCCACCGCCCTCATGAGACGGAGTGGGTGCTCAGAAAGCCTATGGAAGGAACAGACCGGTGACAGGGGAGGCCTCAGAGCTGAGCCTTGCAGGATGAGGAAGGTTTGAGGTGCAGAGAGGCCGCAGGAACTGGTGATGAGGACAGCAGGGCAAAGGGGAGCAGGTGGGAAAGCGCCGGGCATCCCTGTGTGCGTGGAGAGTAGATTCCAGGGAGAGACAGCACGGGAGGGCCGGAAGGCAGGTAGAGACCGGGCCCAGGAGTCTCCAGAAACCACAGACTGTGGAGCCCAGCCAGAGATCACAGTGCCCACAGACCTCCCCCTCCCACCCCCACCCCCTGGAGCAGCAGCCAGGTGCAGGAGCCCCATCTGCGCTGGTAGGTGAGGCTGGGGCTTGGGTGGCCTCTCAGGTTACCCGCAGTAGGCTGTGTGCACAGGCGCAGCCCAGCCTGAGTTTAGGCTGGTTCCACAATCAACTTCACAGGCCCTCCGGCAAGAGGCTCTGCTCTGTGGGCCTCAGTTTCCTAGCCTGTAAAACTGGGGATTAGATGCCTAATGATCTCTAAGGGTCACGATGGGGATAAAACAAAAGGGGGCAAGTATCCCAAGCTCCTCACCCAGAACCTGGCCCACAGCTAGCACACCGGGTATATTGTTAGCCGTGGGAAGCCAAGTTTGGGCTTCCTACACCAAGAGAGCTGGAAGAGACCCAAATAGTGTTCCCACCGGCCTTTTTACAGCTCTCACGAGCTCACCAGACCCTCCCAACAACCCTGAGCAGGAACCAGGCTGTTCTGTTATCCGGGCTGAGATGCCTCACAAGAAGGGACCTGAGATGGTGGACCAGGGATTCACACCCAGCTACTTAGAGTACAAAGCCCAAGTTCCTCCCACTCTCCCTCCCCCACCTTTCCCAGGGGTGGGAGGGACTAGAAAGTAGGCCCCAGAAGGGGGAGGGAGGAGTGGCCTTTGGCCCACCCTTGGAGCCAACTGGCCAGTTCCATGAAAGGCCTCATTGTCTGGGTCAGGCCACAGTGAGCACTGGCTGTGCTGTCCCCCCAAATGTGCCCCCCGCCCCCAGCCCTTCTCCAGTCTTTCAGAGAAGGGAGCCTGGTGGGGGTGGCCTTCCCTGGCCGGCTTCCTACCGAGGCAGGAGCATTTATCAGCATTCCTAAACCATTTCCAAACTTCCTCTGGGGCCTGTTCCCCACCTTCTTCCCAAAAAAGGCTCTAAGCCATCTCACACACACACACACACACACACACACACACACACGGTGTACATGCACCAGCAGGGAGATGAGGAACCAAATAAGGAGAAGAGGATTATGTTAAGAATCCAGTTGCAGAAAGATGTAGCCACAGAGAACTGCCTATGGCCCGAGATTCCCAGTAGTCAAAGCCAAAAAAACCTATCAGTGGGGAAGAGGGGAGTCCTGGTTCATGAAGGCTCTGGCCTGAGGACGTGAGGAAGGACGCCATGAGCGGTTCTGCAGGCTTCTGATCGTCACACAGCGCCAGATCATGTCTTCTCTCTAGGAGATAGATGGCAGACCTGACTGCTCTCTCCTGCTCAACTCTGCTTGGAGGAGGCAGCCCTTCTCCAGTCGTATTTTCAGTGTCTTCCAACCTGAGGGGCTCATCTGCCAGTATTGCATCTGACGTTCCCTTGCAAGTCATATCCTTCAGATATGGGCTGCCTATTCCTTCCCACCTGTTATAGTCTGGAAGCTCCCCGGCAACCTGTCCTCACAGGTATTTGACATACCAGTGGCATGGCTCCCAGCATCACAGCAAGATACAAGCCACCACAGGACGACAAACTGACAGATGAGTGGTGAGAAAAAGGATAGCGTTGCTGATGGTGCTTGAAACAGCGAATACCAGAAAGTCGTTAACCTGTATTGTATGGACTAGATACGAGCATTTGACTTTGTGGGTCAGAATGAATTATGGGAATTTCAGAACACATCATTGTACCCCTGGGGAACCTATCTATAGATCAAGTGGCAGTCGTTCGAACAGAAGCAGTTGTTGATACTTCGGGATCTGAAAGCAGGAGAGATGGGAGTCAGTTATATACCCTTTCACCGAAGTGATTCAACCAGTTTGCTGAGCCAATAATCCGAGAAGCCAGACAGTGTGAAGAATTCGGCTTCAGGATTAGAGGAAGACTGCTAGACAACCTGAGATGTGCAGGTAATGCAGCCTTGCTGGCTGAAAGCAAACAAGGCTAAAAGCACTTACTGATGAAGACCAAAGCCTACATCTTCAATATGGACTACCCCTCAGCAGAGAGAAGCCCCAAATCCTCACAAACAGCATGCCCATCAATAGGGGAGGGGGAGACTGAATTTGTCAGGGGTCTCATTTCCCTTCAGGCAACAAGCAACCGTCAAGAAATCAAGCCATGTATCGCCCTGGGGAAATCCGCTGCAAAGGAGCTCGTGACAGTGTGAAGAAGGCAAGGTGTCACTTCCAGAGTCAAGGTGTGCCTGGCGCGCACCACGGTGTGGGTTCAGTTGTGTCCTGCATATGGAAAAGCGGGACAAGGAAGACAGAAGAAGCAATGATGCGTTCGGATTATGGTGCTGGCGAGGAATCCTGGCCATCCCCTGGGCTGCCGGAAGAAGGGACAAATCTGTCTTGGAAGAAATCGAGTGAGATGCTCCTTAGAAGGGGCACAGAAAGACTTCCTCTCTGCACGTTTCGGAGTTGTCCAGGGCCAGGCCCTAGAGAAGGAGGTCCTGCTGGGGGAGCACCAGAGAGAGAGGACGACACTCCAGGGGCCACCCCGTGGTTTCAAGAATGGCCTCGACACGGCAATGTCATCGTGAGGATGGCGCCGGACCAGAAAGGGAAGCGTTCTGCTGCCGATCGACCCTGTAGGGCAGAGCAGAACTGCTTCACGGGCTCCTCGCTGGAGCAAACTCTCACTTCTTCCTCCCCCCATGTGGCGGCTGGGCTCAAACCACCAACCTTCGGATTCATGACGGAGGACTCAACCTCTGCGCCACAAGTAGGAGATTGCATATTTCATTACTGGCTCTCACCATGCTGCCTGCCACCCCCAGATCCCTGTCCGTGTCACCCCTCACCTCTGATGCATGTTCACCCCTCAGCTCCGACATCTCTTCCCCACGTTCATTTCATTGTGGGGGGCATTGGACTGATACCAGAGCATAAGCCCTGCCAGGCCAGGACGGGGCCCTGCTCAAGCCCTGACTTCCACTACTTGTGACTCACATGAATGAGCCTGGCCCGGGGGTCCCTGAGCCACACTGGCTGGTGCCACTCAGGTGGACTGGAAGATGGTGGCCCACGAAGTCAGAGGAGGCTCTCTGCTCAGGCCCGGCTTCCACCGCTGCTCCCTCCTCCTTCTAGAACACAGGGCCCGCACAAGCACCTGCCTCCCTCCATCCCCAAGGGTGAAGATAACCTTGTCTGAAATCTGACACCGGCCCCAGTGGGGTCATCTTGCAGGTCTACCCATGTGAAGTCAGCCAGAAGTCAATGGGGGCAGGACGGGTCCTTCCTGAATGCCCTACCCTCATTCCTCTCTCCTTGGGCACCGGGGCAAAGTAGCAAGGTGTTACCAGTGGCAAGGTACACACAAGGGCGCCTGTGCCCAAAGAAGCCCCACCTCCTGCACAAGGTCACCCAGCTCTGAACCACGAAGCCAGGACTTCCACGCAGGCTTCCTGGCCGGATGCTGCAGCTCACTCAGTTCCGCCAGGAGAGTGCTCTGCAGTGATGGTTGTTTTGTTATAAGAATGGAGAACCTGAGCCTCCCTGTCCAAGGTCAGAGTCTGGCAGACCTTACCCAAAATGAGTTCCCCCCCTGAGAACCGGGCAGGTAACCCCGAGCCCCTCTCCACCCATGAACAGCGTGGGGATCAGCGAGATGTCCAAACGAGAGACACTCGGCCAGCGGTGCTGTGCTGAGGGACACGTCCAGCTGTGCTCTCCTCCTTGGCCAAGTTGCACCCGGCCAGCCCCTGCCCACAACAAGCGGGGACTTCTGAACAGGACAGTCCTTGTGGGAAGCCCGCAGGAGGGTGGCACCTGGCTGCGCACGAGCCCCACTCCAGCCCGGGCGCTGAGGCCTGGCTGCAGACTGGGGAGGGGAGGGTTGTGATGAGTGGGGACAGCCACAAGGAAACCCGCTGTAGGCAGTGGTAACTCTGCTCACTGTAGGCTGAGGCAGGGGAGCTGGGAGACACCAGCAGCTGTCGGGTCGACTGGGACCCGTGGCGATTTCACAAGAGTCCAGGGAGAGCTGTGCCCCACATGGTCGCCCACAGTTGGTTTTTCACAAGTCCTCCTCCTGGCCTCTGGGTGGCCTCAAACCTCTAGGCTTTCCGCCAGCATTGGGTTCTCCATCAGGGGCTCCTGCCACATCCAGGACAGACCCTCCTCGGCTGCAGACCAGGAAAGGCGCCTTGGCTTTGGGAGTGTTCACATGGTGGCAATGGCAGCATCGCCCGGCATTTTGAGTGCTTTATGAAGGACTCAGGAGCCCTAGTGGCACAGGGGTTACGTGTCGGGCTGCTAACAGCAAGGTCTAAACCACCAGGTGCCAGAAGGAAAAAGATAAGGCTTTCTAGTCCTCTAAAGAGTTATAGTCTCAGAGAGCCACGGGCATAGTTCCACCCTGTCCGGTAGGGTCGCTGTGAGTCACAGTCAGCTGGCTGGCAGGCAGTTTAGAAAGACTCAAGCCTCCTGGTCTGTGAGTACACACAGGGGCACCCACTCGGTTTTGCCTGAAAATCAGCCCTTTATCTCAGCCCAGAACCCAGTCTTCAACATTGCCAGTTGAGCCCCCAACACGGCAAACTTAGGGGAAAAAACAAAAAAGCAAAACTCACAGCGGACCCAGGGGACAGTGTAAAGCCATCCCGGTGGGGTTCCAAGACTGTATGTAACTCCGTACAGGAATCAGTGGTTTCAAACCGCTGACCTTGCCTCAACACCGGCAGCACTCCTCGAGAGTGCTGTTAGGTGGGCAAGTTCTCAACATGTTAGGTGGGCAAGTTCTGCTATCAGTTCACTACAAGATCTTGGGCAAGTCATCCTCCTGTCAGCCCCTCTGGGTGGTTGTAAAAATAAAATCAACTAAAAGAGCCGTGAAGGTCCTTTGTCATCTGTAAGAAGCTGATGCGGGCCCAGGTTACATAGCTCCAGGGGTGAGGAGCTCACTACTTCCTAAATCAGCCAGTCTTCTGTAAGACAGGTCAGCTGTCCTGCTTCTGTCCAACACTGAGCTAGGGAGGGAGGGGCCTCAAATGTTGGAGTCAGAGGTGGGGGGCGTGAAAAGCAGCAGGGACCAAGCTAAGGTGTTCATATCTGACTTGGAGAGGATGGGGCCACTGGGCCAGACTGGCCTCTCTCTTCCCTAACCTACCACAGACTTTTGGCAGCCTCTGGAAAACATGAGCAGGGGCGCTGTGGGGAGGGCTGCCCTAGGATCCCAGATCTACCCTCATTAGTGTTAGCCTTGGGCAAGGTATTCACCCCTGCCCCGCCCCCCCCTCACTTCCATCCTTCAGTTGTTCATGCTGCAGCAACAGAGGGTTTTGCAGCACGGTCCTGAGGCTCCAGGGTGAGGCTCAGAGGAGGGGGCATGAAGAGAACCCGAGTAGATCACACTTGGAAGTGCCTTGTACATTCAGTGGGTTCTGCCCTCTCTGCTCGGCCCTGGTGGAGAGTCCTTACCAGCACCTGCCTCTGAGTGACCTAGGGACCCAGCCTGCATGGGCCCTGCCCTCCTCCGTGAGAGCTACTGCCCGGATGGGAGATCTGGAGCGAGCGGCGAGAGGAGAGGTTGCCACACCAAGCAGTGTGAAGGGAGCCACCCTCTCAGGGGACCAGAAGCCAAGACCTGGCTGTGTGGGACCCTGGGACCCCTTTATATCCACTCAGCCAAAAGCCTCCCTCTGTGTGGCCTGGGCACCACCCCTGCACTGTGTCCCAGAACTTAGGGGCACCTGTGGGCATGGTCAAGGATTTAAGTTCCCTGGGCCCCCCTTCCTCACTTATGCAGGTGACTCGAAGCCATCGCTGTCCCCCACGTAAGGGTTTCCCACGCGCCAGGCACGCTGCTGAACACTTCCGATGCATTCTCGCTTTGAATCCTCAAAGCGAGTTGGAGACTGGCATCGTTCCCATTTTACGGAGGGGTAAACAGAGGCCTGGGCGGGTGAGATAACTTGCACACAGATAAAATGGCACAGGCAGTAAAGAGCAGAGGTGGGACTTGGACCCATCTGTTTAACTCAAAGACACATGGCCACTTGGTCACCAACCGCCTCTGATCTGAGGACAGGAAGGTCATGCTGGGTCCCAGACACTCCGGTCTGCCACAGGCCCGTCCTCACCCACTCCTGCCAGGTCAGGACTCCCAGAAGCGTCCCTCCCAGGACTCCCAGAAGTGTCCCTCCCAGTCCATCCCCACCCTCCTTTGGAAAGGTGCTCCTCAAGAACTCCTCTCATCAGAGCCAGCCTAAGGACTGTCTGGAGCCCTGTCCCACCACCCAGTGCTGAGTCCAGGGACAACCTTCCCCGCCCCACCCACCCCCAGTCAGGGAAACAACAAGCTCCCAATGAGACAAAACTTGCACTTAGAAAACCCATAGCTCTCAGAAGTAAGAGGAAGCCTGTGGTCAACTTCACGGGTCCCTCTCGGACACAGCGACCTGCCTGCGGCATCCCCTCCAGTGGCTGTGGAGCACCAACGTGCTTGCTCCCAGAGACGGGCGCTCACTCCTTTTCCACTCTGAAACTAAGGAGCAGGCTGAGCCCAGAAAGAGGCCAGGGGGCATGTGAACAGGGGTCTAATGCCAAGTGCACCTGGCCCCCAACCACATGGCCTCACAGGCGATCACCCCCATGCTGGGGCTACAGGCAGAGGGGTGGGCCAATCAGCCCCTCTCCCAGACAGAGACTTCCAAGCCTCCCTGCCAAACATTCAAGGCTGCTGCCTGGCACTGCCTCTGGGTCACCATGGCAACAGGCTGCCAGGCGATGGACCCAGGCCCTGCCATCCTGCGAGCAGACCCATTTACCTTGGACCTAGGCACACCAGCTGGAGGGCATCACAAGCCCATTCCAAGACAGCAAGGGAGAACCCATAAAAAGGGAGGGGGGAGCGAGGGGGGAAAACAGAGGCTGGTAGGAGATGGAGCAAGTAGGAGTGTGAGACGTGTGTGTATGTGCACGTAAGCACAGAGAGAGAGAGAGAGAGGCAGGAAAGGGGCCCCTCCTCGCCTCCCCCACTGCACACATTCCTCAGGCCTGACTGCTCTGGCCTGGAGGGAGTCTGGCTGCAGCTGGGACTTCCTGCCCCAGGAAGTTGCCAGCCTGGTGGGCCCCAGGGCAGCCCTTCCAGACCCCAGCTGCTTCTCCAGCCCCTTGCAGGACCCTCTCCCCACCCTCAAAGGCTGTAGCTGCTTCAAAAGCAGGGCCCCTTCTCTTAGCCTTTCAGCACTTCTCAACTGAACATCCGCCCCGCCCCCTACTTCCCCAAAGCTCCAGAAAGTCCCTAGCAGTCACCTGTCCCACTATCCCACCCCCACCCCGCAAGTTCTGTCAAGTAACCACCCCTAAGTCGAGATGCAGGAGCAGGCCTTGTGATTTTATCCCGTGAACGCGTTCCCTTAACACTGAGGGAGGTGTAAAGCCTAGCAAGGGGCATCAGCCCTACGGGCTGGCTGTTTCTGAGGCAGAGCACCTCCCATGCCTGCCGTGAGTAACCAAATGCAAGTCAGGAGTGCCACAACCGGGCTGACCTGGCCTCCAGAGGGGATGCGTTATCGGGCAGGTGCGCCTAGCGTCTCTCTGCTGGGCCATTGCTATGCACCTGGAGCTTCGCCTGGGCCTCAGACTCCCTGGCTGCAAAATGGGCTTGCCTGTCTCCTGGGGTCTCACCACATATTCCCTATATTATCCCAAAGGATTCCAATCCTTCCAGAAAGTCTGGCTGAAAAAACATGCTAAGCATGGTGGTGAGAGAGAACAAAAAAGGTGGAGGGGTGATGGCTGGCAAGAGGATGGGAGCAAGGCCAAGGATACCCGGGCTGCCGGCCTCTGTCTCTCTAGGTCACCCGAAGCCATTCAGAAGCTCACTTTCCACGCCTACAAAATGGAGACCCTAACGCCCCGCCAGTGGCTGTCAGGTTGATTTGACTCAGGGCGACCCATGAGTTTCAGGGTAGCTCTGTGCCCCGTGGGCTTTCCCGTCCGTGGCCAAGACCTTTCAGATAGAAGCAGACTGCCGGGCCTCCCTTGCGAAGCCCCTCTGGGGGGACTCCAGCCTTGTGCTGGCAGTCAAACTGTGTTCCTTGTTTTCACCACCTGGGCCTCCTGACTGTTACCTGGGAGTGGACTCCCACTCCTGGTGGCCCTGCTCTGGTGAGGGCAGAACTGGGCTCCTTAGGGTTTTGCATGGCTAGTTTTTCAGAAGATCACCAGGCCTTTCTTCGGAGGTCCCTCTGGGTGGACCCAAGTCTCTAAACTTGGGAGCAGCATCCAAACCCGCTGCCCTGGGCTCTCAGGACACTGTGCTCACAGTGAGGATTACAGGGTGGGCGTAAGGGGCCCTGAACAGGACGTCGGCGCCGCACACTGTGAGAAAACCTGAGGTGTCAGATGATGACCCAGCAAACAGTCATATGACCTGCCCAGGAGGTCCTTTGGGCGCCCAGGCCAATCTCAAGGACAAGGTCCAGGCATCTGACCGACTAAGGGCTTTGGGGAAGCCCCCAGCAGCAATGAGGGACTAAAGCCCAAATGTGACAGTCCATTCACGCTCTCTGGGGCCCTGACACTGGAACATGGGATCTGTCCATCAGCCAGCAAAGGAGATGTTGCACAGGGGACTCTGCGTGCCTCCCCTGGGGGCCTCCCGAGATGCCCACACACGGTCTGCTGACCAAACTGCACAGCTGCTGGGAAAACTTACCTTCCAGGCTCTAGAAGGGCCGGAAACCCCTCCCAAGGGAAAGAGTCTTGGAAGAGATGGCGACCATCCTTAGACAGCGGCTCCGGTTCCCAGAGGAGAAGGCATTTGAGGCGCACGAGGGGAGGCCGATGGGCAGGAAAGGGCACAGACTCAGAGTGTCTAGGTGCTCCCTAAAACTGCCACCAACCACAGCCTACTGCTCTGTTCATCATGGGATCATCCCCTTTAATAAAGACACCAAGCCCACTCCGACGAATTGACTGCCAGTTCAAAACCACCAGCCAGTGCTCGGGAGAAAGACAAGGCTTTCCACTCCGTCAGAGTCACCTTCTCAGAAACCCACAGGGGCAGTTCTACCCTGTCCTATAGGATCACTATGAGTCGGCATCCACTCGACGGCAGTGAGGGTTTTAGTTTAATGGTAACCCTACAAGACAAAGCAGAAGGGCCCCATAGGATTTCCCAGATGGTAAATTTTTACGAGAGCAAATAGCCTCATCTTTCTCCCTCAGTGCTGCTATTGGGTTTGGACCACTGATCTTCTAGTTATTAGTCCAACACCTGGTCATAAATGGCCATCTGAAAGGTTCTAACTGTACATAAATAAAATAAAAGGTTGTAAGTGTAAAACCAAGACTGGTGCTGTCAGTTTACATTGACATTTTTCGGTTACTCTGTTAAAGTGGATATCGGGTTGGCTAAATGGTTGTTTATGCAAAAATAACCTGGTGATTTCATCTGTCCACAAACTCAAGTCACCAGTACTGTGCAATCAAAGCGGACACCCGTGGCTGCCGAGTCTTGAGCTGTGGTGGGCATGGGGCACCCTTAGGGCGGGATGGCTCAGCGACGGAGAGGACACATGCACAAACGAGGCAGCTTGGGGAGCAGCCAGCCCCGCTCTGGGAAGCTGGTGAACGGAGGGGCACAGGCCAGTGGGTCCCAGGAGGGACTTCTGGGAGCCAGGTTGCATGTAACCCAGGTGTGGGGCCTCGAGCCATACAAATCAGAGGGCTGGCAGGATCAGAAGGTAGTTGGGACTTACTAAGGGCAAGCCAGAGAGGGGGCGGCGGTTCAGCTGGCAGGTGTGTGTGTGTGTGTGTGTGTGTGTGTGTGTGTGTGTAGATTAAACTTTTTTGTAAGCTCCCACTCATTGCTTTAAGGTGGTGAGGATAGAGCAGCCGTTCTCAACCTGTGCATCACGACCCCTCTGGGGATCTAACGACCCTTTCACAGAGGTCGCCCAATTCATAACAGCAGCAACATGACAGTGATGAAGTAGCAACGAAAATAATTTTATGGTTGGGGGGTCACCACCACATGAGGAACCGTATTAAAGGGTTGCTGCATTAGGAAGGTTGAGAACCCCCGAGATAGAGCAAGACGCGTGGATGGACAGTAGACAAAGGACGGAACAAGGCCATTTTTGAGATTGAGACGTGCTGGTGGGAAAGGCAGGAGGTTGTGTGTGGTGAACCAAGAGGCTCTGGCTCAGCCGGATAACGGCGGTGTTCTGGGATGAGGCGCTCCCGGTGGGAGCAATGCTCCCCAAACCGGGGAGAAGTTTGGCAGGTTAGAGGTATAACAGGGTGGGCTGGGTGGCTTCCAGGAGGGAGTTGAATACACAGGGGAGCAGGCTAGCCCACGTCACGTCGTGTCAGGCCCTGTAGGTCCCAGGAGAGTTTGGATCTTACTCCAAGTCCTGGGATGGGAGGCAAGAAGGGTCTCAAGGACCCAGGGTACCAGCGGCAGAGGGGAGATTGTTCTACAGACTCCAGGGCCGGGCAGGGGCTGCTACAGAGGCAGTGGAGGGACAGCGTGCGGCTTCTGCCACGGAGCCCGGGCACTGCAGAAACCACCCATCAGCAGCCACCTGCTCGCTGGCCTTCCAATTGGTGGGAGCAGGAGCTGGCCAGCAGTCGTCTCTGACCACTCCGTCCCACATCACTCCTTCCAGTGCCCGTGCAGGCTGCAGGGATCCCCAGCTAAAGGCACCCCAGAGGGCGGGCTCAGAAGGCCCCTCCCACCATGCTGCACCACCCGCCTGCTCTGGCTGGGTTGCCCGGAAGCTCAGCTTTATCTTCAAAGGCAAGCGGAGGGTGGGGACCAGGTATGTTTAGAGTCCTAAGAGCCTAGGGGTAGGGGTGCCAGGAGAGAACCCGGTTTTCCTGGGGCCCCTGCCTCCTCATTCCCACATGCCTCACACCTTCCCACATCCTTAACCTCTTAGGGATCTTCATTGTGTTAGTCCCCGCGTGTGCTAACCTGCCTGGTACAAGACAGGCTCCCGCGGCAGCAGCCATTATTGCCCCTGTGTCCCCAGGTTGCAGACAAGGAAACTGAGGCTGAGAAATTGGGGGGTGGGGGACACTAGCCAGTGGGTACTTCAGGAAACAGCTCAAGCCTTCTGACAGCCGAAGTCCCATTTGCCCCCTCCCCCCCACGCTAGCTCGCTGGGACTCCCTATATTCCTAGGAAGCAGGGCTTCAAAGCCATTGAGTGAAGAAGCCGTGTAGGAAAGAAAGAGATGTGCTCAGTCTGCCTCCCAGCACCCTGCTAAGAGCTTGAAAGGAAATCCAGACCCACCTGGCACCAGGTGTGATGGTTAGAGCGCTCGGCTGCTCACCCAGGGCTGTTGTGTCCGGGAGAGTTGCTGGGAGTCCGAACGGCCTCGAGGGCTGTGCGCGTGGGTGTGGGTTCCATCCAGCCCTGGAGCTGAGCTGAGAGCCTTCCGGCTGCGTAAAAGCCCAGGGCCACTCCCCTCCCGACCTCTGATCCAATTCCAGGCCTGCGGCAAGGAACTGGCCTGGGGCGGAGCAACACCTGGAGGCCAGTCCACTCTCTAGGCAGATCAGAGATTTGCTCTGAAGTGGGAAACAGGGCAAATGGAGGGCCCTGTGATCCAGCATCCCTCCTCCACGGCTGTCCTGGGAGAGGTCCTAGCAGTGCTGTTCCCCACCAGCTGGGGGCCCACCGGGCTTCTGAGGAACCACACGCAACAGAGCAGCGTAAGCGCATGCCCACCCGCGAGGCGCTGAGAAACAAACGGGGACCAGGTCTCCTGTCTCTAGCACCCTGGTGTCTCACTATCATTTTCTGAGCACCTACTATGAGCCAGGCCTTTGTAGAACATGCCCACGGTGCAGCCATACCCAATGGTACTGCCTTTGTAGTACTCCATGCCCCAACTCTGTGGTGGTTTTTTGGTTTTTTTACAAATGGAAGATGTGTGGCAACCTTGCACGGGGCCAGTCTACGGGCACCATTTCCCATTTAGTGTCTCTGGGACACGTTCAGGCTGTTCTCACAGTATGACAATTTCTCCATCGTGCTATTGCACACTTAATCATTAACTACCCAATCAAGCAAACACACTGCCATCATCCAGTCAGTTCTGACCCATAGCGACCCTGCAGGACAGGGCAGAACTACTATCCTTTGTTCTTCTGAGGCTGTAAGTCTTTATGGCACTAGAAAGCCTCCTCTTTCTCCTGGTAGTTTTGAACTGCTGACCTAGTCGCTAGCAGCCTAACACATAATCCACCCCACCACCAGCCCTCCTTAATAGACTGCAGTACGTTGCTGTCCTTAGGAGCCATTGACTCGGGTCCAACACACAGTGACCCTACATGCAAGAGAAGGAGACTCTGCCCAGCCCCGGTCCTGTTTCGTCCCCCTAGTCGTTCTCATGTGGGAGCCCAGTATTGCAGCCATTGTGTCCATCCATCTGGTCAAAGGTCTTCCTCTTCTTCACGGCCCCTCTACTTTACCAAGCATGGTGTCCTTTCTACCCATCCTCATTTCTAAGGAGCATTCTGTCTGTACTTCCTCTGAGACAGACGCGTTGCTCCTCTGCCGGTCCATGGTAGATTCAATATTCTTTGCCAACACCACTGGCGTAAGAATAAACAAATCGCTTATACTGATAGAATTGAGGGTCCAGGAATGAACCCACATTTATGGTCAATTGATGTTCCACAAAAGTGCCAAGGTCATTCAATGGGGGAAATGGTCTTCTGAGCAAGTGGGGCTATTCTGAACAACTGGGTATTCTGTTAGATGCTGGACCCCTATCTCACACCACATGCAAAAGTTAACTCAAAATGGATCAAAGATCTAAATGTCAGAGTTAAAAACTATAAAACTCTTAGAAGAAAACATAGGCATAAATCTCACTGGCCCTAGACCAAGCAATGTTTTTTGAGAAAACACACTGAAAGCACAAACAACAAAAGAAACATCAAATAAAGCAGACGTGATTGAAATTAAAAACTTGTTTATGTCAATAGACCCCATCGCAGTGAAACGGCAGCCTACAAATCAAGTGAGTCTAGCAGCACTGCTTCCAGCGCCACAGTACTTAGTGTCATGGAATAGGAGTAAAGATTTGCATGTCGTGCCTCGCATAAAGGACTTGCATCAAGAAAGGGGGACCCGATTACAAGGATCTACATATAACCCCCTCCCTGGGGGATGGACAACAGAAAAGTGGGTGAAGGGAGATGTCGGACAGTGTAAGATATGACAAAATAATAATAATTTATAAATTATCAAGTGTTCATGAGGGAGGGGGGAGCAGGGGGGGAAGGGGAAAATGAAGAGTTGATACCAAGAGCTCAGGTAGAAAGCATGTGTTTTGAGAATGATGATGGCAACAAATGTTCAGATGTGTTTGACACAATGGATGGATGCATGGATTGTGATGAGAGTTGTACAAGCCCCCAGTAAACTGATATTTTTTTAAAAAGGACTTGTATCTAAACTACAGAAAGAACTCTGAGCACAGTGGTGGGAAAATTGCATTGAGGTCAGGTTGCAGGGTCAACGAACGTAATTGCTGGGGTCTTCCAGGCTTACAAGGAGTCACGGAAGCCACAGCAATCGGTCTCTACTCCGCTGGAGTAGCAAAGGAAGGCAGGCAGATAGGAAGAGGAAGAGGAAACGGTATGGGTGGGTAACTGCCCCCCTGTGCCATGAGACCAGCAGAACTGGATGGGGCCTGGCTACCATCCTAGAACATTTTGATCAGAGATTCTATAGAAGAATTTTGATCAACGGTGGGTAGGGAATGCAGATCAGAATTTAAAATTCTCATGGAATACAGAATTTCTGAATGATCCCCCTGGAGCTACTACCTTGAGAGACTCCTGTAACCTTAAACCACAAATATCCCCTGAAGTCTTCTAAAAGCCAAATAGTTTAGTGTAACTAGTCCCCATTGTCTGCCTGGAACGTTGTGAAGATCTATCGATGTGGAATCAAACTGACAACAGCAATGAGGAGTCAGAAATGAAGGGACAGTGAGTTTAGGTCAAAGGAGGAGGAACAACTAGAATTATACGTCCTGGATCACACACGTAGAAATTGTTAAATTGGTGTGTGGTCTGCTGTGCATATTCTCAACGACAACAAAAATCAAAATCAAACGCAAATCGAGAGAGAACTTGTAACAATGACTAATCCAGGTAAAAAATAGGCAATGAATCTGAACAGATATCTCACCAAATAAAATGCATAAAGAGCCAAGAAATACAAACGTACGAAGATGTTCGACCTCACCAGCCTCTGAAAAACGCCAAGCAGGGTCACGGTGAGATATCACCTCCTGGAGGTGAAACGGTGCGCACAGGTCAATACTGCTGAGCAGCAGATCACTACACTCAGCGGACTCACCTTGTGCTACCAGGTAGATGCTGTAAAGCTGTAGCGGGTTATGTGTTGGACTGCTAACTGACAAGTCAACAGTTGGAACCCACCAGCCACTCCCAGGGAGAAAGATGGGGCTTGCTGCCCCCATGAAGGCTTACAGCCTTGGAAACCCACAGCAGCAGTGGTGCTCTGTCCTACGGGCTCACTATGGGTTGGAATCAACTCGAACGCAGGTAAGTTTAAAGAAAGGCAGGCTGAACAAAACGGGCAGGTTTGGCACCTGCATTGAAAACAACAGACAGGCTCGGGGTCCCTTAGCACGGGTGAGCATAAGCCTCCCCAAGACGTTTTGCTCTCTCTGCTCTTTCTTTTAAACAGAGGGCTTTTTAGCATCCGATGTATCACTATCTCAAATTTACTGCAGACTTAAAGAGCATTATCATTTTTCTCTCTTCATAAACCAGAGCCTTGGCTTTCCTACCTGTGAAGCCAGATGAATCCCAGCAGCCTTGCAAACGCTGTGGGGAAGCTTAAGTGGACTTAGCACATAGTAGGTATTCAATCCATCGTAGCTCTCACCACTCGTCCCACCACTGACCGGCTGACGAGACTGAAGTCCAAGGGAAAGAGTACGCAGGTTACAAATAGTTCCCTAAGCCAGTCAAGAACGTCTGCCTTGAGCAAGGTGCTCTTCTAAAGAGCTGTCTCTGGGATCCCATGGACAAGCGCAACTCCAAAGATGAGCTGCGAAATGGAGAGAGGGCCGTGAGCCGGCCGGCGGCGGGGGAACAACTCAGACAAGGAGTGAGCACAGTTGCACACGTTCAAAGGAGGCCATCACCGCCGCCGCCGGGAGCCGCACGTGTCGAGACCGGCCTGCTCCGGCCTGCTCGGGAGTGGTGGTTGAGGCCGGCCGGCCAGGCCCCAACAGCGTACTGTCGTTCTGTGTTGTTGGTCAGAACCAGCGCGATGGCCCCGAACAACAACTGCTGTGGGTAGATTCTCAACACACCATTTTGTTTTGTTTTTAAAAGGACACTATCAAGTGCTGTCGAGGATGTGCAGGGGCAGGCCCCTCAGACATGGCTGGCGGGGGGCTAACGGCCGCTCCGCTTTGAAACCGCTCTGACAGCTGCTCCGGGTGAAGCAGCCCCGGCAGTTGCAGGCCAGGCAGCCAGTCGCCCCAGAGAGATGGAAACCGTGAACCCAGAAGAACATCCACACCCACGTTCCTTCCTTCTCAATGGCCCCAGTGGACACAAGCCGAATGCCCATCCACAGCAGACTGGCACACACCCTGCGGGAGATCCATGCAGTGGACTGTTCCTAGGCCCCGAAGAGGAACGAGGTGCAGATCCCAGCTACGCTGGGACCACACCTTGAGATCCAAATGCT
Source organism: Echinops telfairi (assembly GCF_000313985.2). NCBI lineage: Eukaryota > Metazoa > Chordata > Mammalia > Afrosoricida > Tenrecidae > Echinops > Echinops telfairi. Next base: position 72,955,463 of record NW_022104341.1, read on the forward strand.
GAGGGAAGCCAGAGGCAACGGGCAGGGCTTCTTGTGGGGAAGATCCGGCCAGAGAACCCCCACGAGACAGCAGGTAGATCCAGGCCTATGACAAACTGAGGGGAGGGGCATGGGGAGTGACTGCGAATGGGGAGGGGGGTCTTTGGGAGGGGTGATGAAAATGTTCTAGAATTAGATCGTGGTGAGGTTCGCACAACTTCACGAATATGCTAAAAACCCAGTGAATGGTTTAAATGTGGATTTTAGATTGTGAATTTTAAAAGAAAAAAAAGGGTCCATTGAACTAAGCCAAGAACATGTGATTATTGCAATTGTCTCCAGAAAGGTCATGGCAGGCAGGACATGGGGAAGGAATCATGAGGAACATGGAATTGAAAGATAACGGACTTCTTCCATGAACTTTCTGAAACTCTATCATGCATGTCACATGGGCAAGGGGGCCACTGCCAAATTCTCTCCCGTTTCCTGGCAGGGCTGGCTTTCTCCTTCCTCGGCCCTCAGGGCTGAGCTGACCCATCACCTCCTCCAGGAGCCTGCCCTGACCTCTGGGCTGGGAGAGGTCACCCAGGCTGCCCTCAGTCACAGGCAGGCCACTGTGCAGTCATCACAACTTGTCCAACACTCCCTCCCCCCACTCCGTCTCCTCACCAGCACGGGGCACCCAAGGACAGGTCTGACCTGCCTCGGTCCTGCGTCCCCAAAGCACTGGCCTGTGGTGGGTTCCAGCACTGCCCTGATGCCACCTCTGACCCACAAGGGAGGCTCTTCATGGGGAGGGAAGGGGGCCTATGGGCCTGCAGCTAGGGAGCTGGCAGGGGCCCCATGGCAGCGCCATCTGTCCCTGGCACAAGGTGGAGGTGTCAGCTCTCCCTCAGCCAGGTCGGCCCAGGACAAGGAGTGCGGAGAACAGCAGCAGGGCCCCTGCTCACCCACGGGAGCTTAGGGTCAGGCTGGACTCCGAGCTCTCCAACAGTTACTGCCGGAGCCTCAGCTGTCCTGAAGCCCATGAATCCCAGTAGCCTCGCACAGGCTGCTGAGATATTTAACTAGGTCTAACACTTAGGAGGTGCCCAACCACCTCACCCCATCCCCGAACCCCTGGGGAGATGAAGAGAGAGCAAAAAACCCCCCAAACTCGCTGCCATCCAGTTGATTCTGAATCATAAAGATTTCAAATCTTTATGGAAACAGAAAGCCTCATTTTTTTTCTCCTGAGGAGCAGGTGGGTGAGTTCGAACTGCTGACCTTGCTGTTAGTAGCCCGGCTCATAACCCACTATGATACTCAGACGCCTCTGAGATGCAAAGAAAGGACCTACATTTAGACGGTGGCTCACAGGCCAACCTCTGCACCCCTCAAACTCCTTCTGTCTTAACCATCTGGCCCCCTCGGTGGGAGCGGAGCCAATTCACAGAGGTGGAAACTGAGGCCCACAGAGGTCTCTAAGGCCCGTCTCCAGGTGCTGTCCACTGTTAGAGGAGCAGGCAAGCAGCTGGGGGAGGCTGCCAGAGACACCAGCTTGGCCCCAACTTTGGCGGAGGTGAAAGTGAAGGCCCCGTCTCTCCTTGCCTAGCTGACCTTGAATCTGCATAGCCAGTGTGCCAATGTGAGGTTGAATATGAGGCCCCTCTCTGGGCACACTGAGATTCCAGACACCTCCTGGTACCAGGCAGGGGCCAGAAAGGGGTTCCAGCCTAGCAGATGGGGTCCCGGGCCTGTGAGAGGTGCACAACTCCAGACATGTGATTTCACTTCTCCAGGTCTTCCTGTACAGGGGACTGAGCATGGTGTCCACCTCCCTGTTGTCAGGAGTCAGAGAGGAAGGGGTTGGGCCCATTGTGATGGCCAGTCTCCCCGGGGACCTGAGAGTCTCCAAGGAGCTCTCAGACATGTAAGCAGGACAATACAACCTAGGGCACCCCAGGTCCCCAGCACAGTCCCCAAACGCCCAGACTCTGAGAGTGCAGCACAGCACCACCATGCCTGGCCTCTCTCAACTGCTCTGCCCGCCCAGCTCGCTCAGCCCCAGGCTGCACAGGCTCCCATCCAGCACCCCCACAGCACCACACTTGCTTCCCCACTGCCCTGGACCTTCCAGGGAGTGCTTGTTCTTCCTGCAGGAAACACGAGTCTCCTCCCCAGCCTCTGGTCTCCCATAGACGGCTCCCCTGACCTGCACGCCTTCACTCACAGGTCAGCCTGAGTCTGATGCCCAGCACGAGACCTACTAGACCTACAGAAGAGACGGAAGTTGTCAAGGATTTTGGCTGGCTTGGGTCCACAATCAGTGCTCATGGAAGTAGCAGTCAAGAGGTCAAACCATGCATTGCATTGGGTAAATCTGCTGCCCGAGACCTCTTCAAAGTGTTGAAACGCGAGGGTGTTTCTTTGAAGACTCAGGTGTGTCTGATCCAAGCCAGGGTCTTTCCGACCATGTCACAGGCATGTGGAAGTTGGGCCGTGAACGAGGAAGACGGAAGGAGAATGGCAGCAGTTGGATCGCGGTGCTGGTGAGCATCGCTGAGAGTAGCGTGGACCGCCCCAAGAACAAATCAATGTCTTGGGAGAAGGACAGTCCTTCTCCCAAGGACCACACACCTACTGTGTGATCTGAGACAGAGCTACTTAGCCTCTGTGTGTCTCAGTGCATCATGGACACGATGACAGTGTCCATTTCGCAGAATGGGTGTAAGAACAGCTGAGCAAACCCAGGCTGGGCACACAGCTAACCCGGCACTGACTCACATCATCGCTATTCGCAGCACCTTCCACAGAGCCCCACTGTGTGTTTGACTCTCAGCTGTTCACAGCACTGGCCACAGAGCCCCACTGTGTGTTTGACTCTCAGCTGTTCACAGCACTGGCCACAGAGCCCCACTGTGTGTTTGACTCTCATTTCATCAGGGCTCCCTCTTCGGTCATCAGCACCGTCTGTGAACTCAGCACCTGCCACGTGCTAATCACGCCGTTAGTGCTCAGAAGGGACGGCTCGAGTCAGTGCAAAATCCCGAGGAGACAGCCGAGGCTCCGGCATGGAGGCAGGGGGTGGGAGAGCCAGATAACGAATCACAGGGAAATGATGGCTGCGTGAGGTTTGAAGGATGAAGCCAAGTCCTCCAGACAGATCAAGAACATGAAGGCTCTCTTCCCATGGCTGAGCCGAGTCACGTGTGGCTTCTGAACAGGAAGGAGACCTTCTGGGACCACCTCAGCCCTCCTTTGAGCTCCCGCTGGTACTTATTCATTCATCGTTGTTGCTGCCGTGACGTGCCATCAAGTTGGT
>NW_022104341.1:72958879-72971763 GCF_000313985.2 Echinops telfairi
CCTGCGCCATCTCACCATTGTCCTCATGCTTGACCTCATTGCGGCAGCCACTGTGTCAATCCATCTCGTCCAGCGCCTCCCTCTTTTTCGCTGTCCCTCTATTTTGCAAACAGGATGCCCTTTTCCAGGGACGGGTCTCTCCTGGCAGCATGTCCGAAGTCCCTGAGACAAAGTCGCACCATCCTTGCCTCGATGGAGTATGTTCGGACTGTCCTTCTCCCAAGACACTGATTTGTTCTTGGGGCGGTCCACGCTACTCTCAGCGATGCTCACCAGCACCGCAATCCAACTGCTGCCATTCTCCTTCCGTCTTCCTCGTTCACGGTCCAACTTCCACATGCCTGTGACAAGATCGGAAAGACCCTGGCTTGGATCAGACACACCTGAGTCTTCAAAGAAACACCCTCGCGTTTCAACACTTTGAAGAGGTCTCGGGCAGCAGATTTACCCAATGCAATGCATGGTTTGACCTCTTGACTGCTACTTCCATGAGCACTGATTGTGGACCCAAGCCAGCCAAAATCCTTGACAACTTCCGTCTCTTCTGTTTATCAGAGTTTGGGCCCCATAGCAAGTTGCCTCCTCTGCCCCACAGCAGACACCTCTGCCTTCCATCATCTGGACCAAGCTCAGGGAGATGCACAGACCCTCACAAAGACCCAGACTCCCAGGGGTGCCACGGCTGCCGAGGATCTCAGGGACACCCAGAGCGCGGAGCCTCTGGCCCAAGGCCGCACAGTGAGTCATGGGGTGTGTGTAAGATTCTGATCCAGGAGTGGCAGACTCCAACCTCCTGACCCCGGGCTGGAACCCTAGTGAGGCTGGAGAGCTGAGTTGGGGGGAAGGAACTCCAGCTATCCTCCGGTCCAGGTGAAGCAGGGAGATGATAGTTGGGGGTGATGGAGATGGTGGAATGCATGCACAGGAACTGTTATGGATTGAATTAGGTCCTTCCCCCGTCTCCCCCCAAAAAGGTGTGTTGAAATCCTAACGCTTGTATTTGGAATAGAGGCTTTCCTTGTTATGAGGTGAATTAGGTCATGGGGTGGGGTCTACATCTCATCATTTTCTGAGTTATAAAAGGAGCAGAACAGATAAGTACAGAGAGTAAGCCAGGGGGTGAGGAAGGCCAAGGGTGGCCAGCAAACACCAAGGCCTGACCTAGGAGAGACTCTCAGAAGAAATGTCCACGGCCCAGACTCTGCTCTGGGCCTCTGGTCTCCACTACAGTGAGCGAATCAAAGTCCGTGCTTAAAGCCACCTACCAGAGCTATCTCGGCCACTGTGTCCCAAGGCCATGGGCCGCTCCCCAGGCGTGGTTTGCAGTCTGTGGCACTGCCCAGGCATAGGCCTGCTCAGGGGAAGCCCACCCCCATCTGACTAGGACGGGCTCGGACTGTCCAAGTGGAGCTTCCCAGACGTAAGGGCCTCCTGAGAGGGCCCCACAGGGGCCGCCAGCCCAGGGCTGTGGGACTCGGTGTTTGGGATGTAAACATTTGGTGGGGAAAGAAGGCTCTCCAGTGACAGCATGATCTTCTGAGACGGGCCTGGGACCTCCAGATGGGTTCTCGGCACTGTTCACCCCCGCCCCTAGCTTCGCCGCAGGCTCACTGCACATTCATTCACGCATGCACTCTCACATGCCCAGTACCTCTCGTGGCTAGCCTGTGATCACTAAGAGGCAGACCTGCCCAACTTCCACAGGACAGTCTCTGTCTGTCTGTCTGCCATAGGGAAACAACGGAGAGGGCCTCAGCCAACCTGGCAGCCCCAGTAAGGGCAAAACTAAAAGCCCAGGCACATCAGATAGATTCAGACTCATGGCAACCCCGTGTGTTACCAAGTAGAACCGCCCCAGCTTGGCTCTCCTCTTTCCAAAGATCTCCAGGCCTTTCTTCCAAGTGCTACTGGGCTGGAATCACCAAACCTTTAAGGTGAGCAATCAAGGACAAACTGTTGTCTGAGTTGCTGGTTTTTTATTTAAAATAGCTTTGGTACCAACCCAGAAAACTTCCCAGGATCCTGCTGTGTTCAGAAGACGGTGGGTGCTCAGGAGGGGCTAGGACAATTCACAGATGCCTGAGATTCAGGCAGGGTTCCAAAGATTCAGGCAATCCCCCAGGATAAGGACACCTGTGTCGCCTCCAGGAGTCCTGTGGCAGAGTGGACTACAAGTTGGACTGTTAACCACAAGGTCAGCAGTTTGAACCCACCAATCACTCGGAGGGAGAAAGACGAGGCTTTCCACTCCCCAAAGAGTTATGGTCTCAGAAACACACTGCTACCATTCTGCTCTATCCTATGGGGTTGCTGTGAGTCAGAAGCAACTCTTTGGCAGTGGGGTTTTTGAGTGTCATCTCATGGGCCCAGCTTCGCCATCCCACCCCAACTCCTCTCCCAGGGTCTATGGGGTCAGCTGGCTAAGAGTTGGGACACGTGGGCTGGAATCTGCTTGCCCACTTTCATCAGGCTGAGTCTTGGGTTCCTCAAGAGCTCAAGCTGCTGGAGTTCAAATCCCAGCTCAGCCACTTCCTACCAGGGTGCTCCTGGCACAACATCACTTAACCTCCCCAAACCTCGGTTCCGCCTGAAAGGTGGGGATGGGAACTGTGCCTGCCTCATGGAGAACTGGATGAGCGGTGTGCAAAGGACTTAGCATGGTTCCTAGTGTACAGACGACAACAGGACCTAAGGGTTTGTTGCTCTGGTTCCCGCTCCTCTGTCACCAACGCTGATCCATCCCTCCCCTGCTCCCTTGCCCATGGCTGGTGAGGGTTAACAACAGAGAACCAGGGTGAGCAAAGAGGAGGGGAGGGGTACGTGTGGCCGGGCACACGTACTGAGCAAAGATTCTGTCCACTTGGGAGGTGCTGGGGTCTAGAGCAAGGGGCTCTGCTGCTCAGATCTCCCCGCTGGCCTCGCCGGGGGGCTGCTGCCCGCACCCACTCATTGCATTAGGCATACCGTGGTAGGAGGCCTGGTCAGTACTTGGAACTCACCAGCCCCTCCTCCGGAGACAGACGGGGTGCTCTACTCCTGTCGAGAGTTAAAGTATTGGAAAGCCACAGGGGCGGTTCGACTCTGTCCTAGAGAGGGGCTGTGAACTGGCATCAACTGGAAGGCAGTGGGTTTGGGTTTGGTTTGGGGTTTGGGCCCTGTGCTGCCAGGAGCCCTGGGACATCGCGGGTTACACACTGGGCTGCTAAGCGTTAAGATCAGCAGTTGAATGCAGCAGCTGCTCCACAGGAGAAAAGAGAGGTTCTACTCTTGCACAGGCCTGGAAGCCCACAGGGACGGTTCTACCCGTCCTGCACGGCTCCTGTGCTGGGAGCTCTACGGAGAGCTCCTCGCAGAGTTCACTGGCTGGTGACAGGGACAGCAGGCATGTGGGACAAAGTGCGGGCACCGAGGCTCTCTGCGTCTGGGCTGAGACCTGAGAGGAGACGCGTTGGCAGAGCAGGGTGTGTCCAGCAGAAGGCCCGGCTGGCACCACAGGACGGGTGAGAGAACAGATCGACCCCACGCAGGCTGAGGCAGCGGACTGCCGAGGAGAACAGAGGGAGAGTCCAGCGGAGAATGAGAGGACAGGAGTGGGCAGGGGCCAGCTTAGCAAGGTCTTTGTGTATCAAGTAAGGGGTGTGAACTGCTGAATGGACGCACAGTTATCCTATTTATCCTCCGGCTGGAGGGCTGGTTGGAGGACTGAGCCTGAGATGGGGGACCAGGGCGGAGAAGGTCGGGGGAGGGCTGTTTGTGCAGACAGGATGGGGCTGCCAGGGGAGTCCGGGGGCCAATCCGAGCTTGCTTTAGTCACCTGCCCTATCCCGATCTCAAAGACTTTTCTCAAAACATCTTGTGAGGATGTTGTCTTCGTTATCCAGTGCTGCGGGGACAGAAACGCCACAAGTGGGGGGGCCTTAGCAGACAGAAATGTCGTTTCTGAGGCTCCACCCACTGCCATCGAGTCAGCTGATGCCAAGGGCTCAAGTAGGAAGCAAATGTTTTGAGAATGATGATGGCAACAAATGTACAAATGTGCTTGACATGATGGATGGATGGATTGTGATTAAGAGTTGCACGAGCCCCAATAAAATGATTAAACAAAAGAAAAGAAAATCCACTGCCATTGAGTCTCTCGAATGCTGATGCGCAGTGACACCGGACAGGGGACAACTGCCCCTGTGGGTTTCTGAGACTTAACTCTTCATGAGGGTAGAAAGCCTCGTCTTTCTCCCTTGGAGCAGCTGGTGGTTCTGAACTGCCGACCTGAAGGTTGGCAGCCCGATTTGTCACCACCACGCCACCAGGGCTCCTCTTCTGAGGCCAGGAGGCCAAATTCCGGGCAATTGCTCTGCCGGAAGGCTTTCTCTCTGTTGGCTGGAGAGGAAGGTCCTTGTCTCCCCTGAGGCCCGGCACGAGTTGTCCCTGATCTCCTCTGCTCGCTTGTTTACTCTCCTCAGTATCGCAAAAGAGATGCCGTTACCACGGCCGGCACTAACCCTGCCTCACAAACACCATACAGGCAAATGGGGTGATAACCACAGACATAAGCCCCGGCCCACTGCCATCAAGTGGACTCTAACTCCTGGGACAGCCTTACCAGTACAGCTTCCAGGGCTGTGGTTCTTTCCGGAAGCACACAGTCTCATCGTTCCCCCCTACAGCAGCTGGTGGGCTTGAACCACTGACCTTGCAGTTAGCCCAGCATTTCCCAGACATGGCACCAGAGGGCCCCTGACCTCAGGCAGAGAGGCTAGGATTAACAACACCTATTTTTTGAGGATTATCATTCGATCCATAACAGACGCCCACCCTATGCCCTACGCGACCTCTGTCGGTCTGTCCTGACCCTTCTCCGTTGACTAGGAGATCAAAGAGTCTGCCAGGTGCCACCGAGCGATGGAGGCTGTCTCCTGTCTCCGCATCTAATCTCGACTCCAAAGCCCCTGTTCAGAGGTCCCGGGGGAAAGTTCTCTGTGCGGTCACCTTGCAGGGCACCTTCCTCCACCCGCCCCCTGCATCCCATGCCTGCTCTCCCAAGGAGTTTCCTGCCCCAAGAGCCCAAGCCTGGCATGCTCCCTCTCTCAGCGCACGCACACCCTCGGCCTGTCACCACTGCCAGCCCTGGGGCCTTGGAGCCCTGAGCTGGGTGAGGAGCCTGCAGGTAGGAGACCCACTTACAGCCCTCAGCAGGGAGAAGCGCCTGCCCCCAGATTAGGATCCCCGACGCAGACACCACAGAGGAGCCTGCCAAGCAGCGGGCCCTGCAGGACCTGACTACCATGGGGTTTGCCAGGTCTCCTCCCAAAGAGAGCTGGAAACGGACCCACTGGGAGTGCGAGAGAAGATGCCAGACTTGTGGCCCTGCACACGGGCACGTTCGCCCTCTTTCAGAAGCCGCAGCCCCCTCCCCTCTGCCCTCCACCCCAGCCCCCCATTCGTACTCTTCGCAGGTGGTTCCCGACATTCTGGATCATGGCCGCGCGGTCCCTGTGGAAGGGCAGTGCCTCCACACAGACGGTCCCTGGTCACCTGAGCCACCGCCAGGCGCGAAATGAAGTTTGCCACCTCGCTTGCTCCGGCTCCTCCTCTAGCGCCTGCCCCGCCTGAGCCAGGCTGCTATCACCAGCGTCCGGGCCTCTCCTCCCACTGCCCTCTGCCGTCCCTCCCCCTGGCACCAGGCACAGGAGGTTCCTGTGCCTGCCTGGGAGGAGAGAGGCTGCCAGCTGGGCCCACTGGGCACCGGGCCTGACACTCACCCCACCTCCAGCCACAGCCAAACTTCAGTCACCCCCACTTGCAGCCTCCACTGCCCTCCCCACGGGGCTCGCGGCCCAGTCTGCTAGCCTGGTAAAATGGGCACCATCCATCTACAAGGGGTCCGGCCAGAAGGTGGCAGGAGGCCAGAGAGCTGCCAGCAGCTTCCCAGTCTCCCAGCCACCTGCTAGGACTCTTTACCCTTGGGAGGCCCCCCTCCGCTCCAGGTTGCCGGCATCCAACAGCTGCAGTCTGGAGAGGTCCTTAAAATAGGCCACTCGAAAAGTGGCTCCAACCCAACTCGGCCTACGGGGGCTTCCAGGGCCCGCTCCCAGGCCCCCCCACCCCCACCCCACCCACTGACTAGTCACAGCTGGTGAAGAGAGCACGATTTTCTCCTCCTCCTCCCACATCGCAAAGACTTGGTGAGGAGGCCCTGAGACCCACCGCTAGGACAATGAGTGCGCGGTGGGTGCGAGGGGAAGGCAGGGGGAGGTCTAGGCCAGGGAGCAGGGGGAGATCAAGCAGCCAGTGTGTCAGGCCTCAAGGCCTCATCCCATCCCAACCCCACAGGGTAGAGTCTCCCACCCCCACCCCTGCCACCTTACAGACGGGTCCTCCGAGGACAGCAAGTGAGATGTCCAACCTCATCAAGTACAGAAGCACCTCTTCTGGCCTCAAGCCCAGAGCTCTGCCCGCTCACCCACCACCAAAGGATACAAGGTAGGGAGACTTCAGTTAGACTCATGGGAGGACTCCCAACAAAGCTAAATCGGGAACCAGCACCGGAGGACTGCTCAATCTTCCCGCAGCGGCCTAAAGGTCTGTCTCTTCTCTGAGCGATTCATCACAGCACTGACTTGTGGGCTGCGCTGACTTGGGTCTTTGTACAGTCTCTCACTCTAGTGCAGACACTCATGGGAGTCTGCGTCCCCTTTCCACCCGGCCTGGGTTACAGCTCTGTCATCTTTGTGTGCCACCCCACACCCCGCCCGCGCGCGCACGTGCACACACACATGCGCGCACACACACACACCCCAACCTCCCTGCTCAGGAGCTTTCTAACCCTTAGATCGTCTTAGGAGAGCAGATCAAGATGAGGTCTTAGAGATCCCAAGGTCAATGGTTTATGCCTTCCTGGGGGTTTGTTCAAAGGAGATCACTGGGAGGAAAAGAGATGATGCTTCCTCCTCTCCCAACGGCTGAGAGTTGCTTCTTCCTTTTCCGGGGGACGCTGTGTAGAATGGTTCGCTGTCTGACCTACCTACCGGGGTAGCTCACCCTGCTATGCCGCTTCTAACACACCTAGGCGGTCCCGACCCCTGATAACAGAAGTGTTCACTCTGATACAAAGATGGTTGGTAAAGTCCGCGTGTGGCATGTGCCCAGGCCGAGGGGTCCGTGCGGTTGGACCCAAAGTTCCCAGGAGCTTGTCCAAACAAGCAAGCCAGTGGGCAGGGCCCGTGGGGGTCCCACGGGTGCTCAGGGTGTCCCAGACAGGGTCCAGCGGAGCGGGCTCTCCTTACTGAGGAGCCGAACTCCGTGGTGGACGCGTGGAAGGCACAGCACAGGGGCAGAGAGCTAAGTCGATACAAATGAAGCTTTTTTGAATAATAAATCAAACTCCTTCTTTTGGTAAAGAAAGAGAGTGTCAGTACCCCACAGGGCCAATTCTACCCAGTCCTATCGGCTCAGCATCAACTCGGTGGCAGCGAGTTTGGTTTGATTCTGTTGGCCCCCACCCCCAGAGTTTCTGATGCAGGAGATCTGATGTGGGGCCCAAGAACCTGCATTTCAAACAAGCTCCCAGCGCGGATGCTGCTGGTCCAGAGACCACATTTGAGAACCCACGAGCCATTTCACAGCTGGGGAAGGGGAGGCCCAGAGATTTCAAAGTCATCACTTGACCGGATCATCATCAATGTCATTTCTCGAGCCCTCCCTACCATGCCCAGCACTGTGCTGATGTTACTGGCTTTGAGCCTCAAGGCCGCCCAAGAGATGATTGGAGGTCCACAGTGTTGCGTCAGCTGCTCAAAGTCACACAGTTGATCAGGGTTAGCACCAGGACTTGAACGCTGATCTACCTAGAGCCCACGACTACAACTACTAGTCTCCATAGCCTGTGTACAGTTTAGGCTGAACTTCTCTATACCCCAAACCCAAGGCTGTGGAGTAGATTTCAAATCACGGTGACTTCATGTATTACAGTAGAGACAGCTTTTGGAAACTCCTTTTCTGAGACACCTCTGAGTGGGTTCAAACCACTAACCTTCTGGTTAGTAGTTGACTGCTTAACTCTTTGTACCCTCTAGGGACCCCCTATACTTCCCTAGAGGGCCCCCGGATCTGACAGGCTCGTTTGCTGTCTGAGATGAGTGAGTTGTTGTGCCCTCAGCCCAGCGGCCCAGCCCTCATGTTGGCCCCCATCCAGTCCTGCATCTGGAGAGAGTCTGTCTTGTAGGCCCTGTAGGCCCTTCAACATGGACTATTTTCTCCCACAGCCACTCCCTTGCCCGTGGTACCTCCTTTTCCATCTGACTCTTCCTGGCCAGAAGACCACCATGTGCTAATTCGTCAGGCCAGTGTCCCATTTCTAGACCCTCCCTCCACTCCTGTGACAACTCACAATGACATCATCTCCAGCTATAATCCACAATGACACTGGGTTGTCACAGTCAAGCATGAACCCATCTCCTCCATCACTCTGGGAATTCACAAGGGACCTCGTTGAATCAGCTGAGTCCCCAGCGCAGGGCCTGTCCAGAGCAGGGGCCGTGACCAAGTGATGAATGAAAAGAATGAATGGGTGAATAAAGAACCCAGCACCCAGGAGTTCGCTCTGCTGGGATTTTTAGCCATCTCAGATCGGTGCCCAGACTCTCTGGGTAGCAGGGAACGTCTGACACCATCCCTCCAACTCACCCACCTGTCAGCACTGTCCTAGCTGGAAGCCTCTACAGGCCAGACTCTGCCTTCAGCATCTCCACACTTACGCACCTGCAGGCTAGGAGAGCTTCTTCAGTCCAAGGGGGAACCGATTACAGGGATCTACATATAACCTCCTCCCTGGGGGATGGACAACAGAAAAGTGGGTGAAGGGAGATGTCGGACAGTGTAAGACAAGACAAAATAATAATTTATAAATTATCAAGGGTTCATGGGGGGGGGGATGAGCTGATACCAAGGGCTCAAGTAGAAAGCCAATGTTTTGAGAATGATGATGGCAACAAATGTACAAATGTGCTTGACACAATGGGTGGATGTATGGATTGTGATAAGAACTGTATGAGCCCCCAATACAATGATTTTTTTAAAAGAGTTCTAATAGTTAGAACTCTCATTCCAGGACCTCCTCTCAGAGTCGTGCCTCTGGGCCACCAGAAGAGGGCTGCTCCCCTGGCCTGTGACAGGGGTCACTGAGGTCCATCCTGTGCTCTGCTGGGCTCCAGAATCCTCGTCCAGACTTATTTTCTTCTAATCTTCCCCAGCTATAACAGAGCTCCCTACTGTTCCCTCTCCCCATCACACCCCTCAGTTTCCTTTGTAGCTATTGTTCCCTCCACCTTGATGTCCTTCCAACAGTGGCCCTCCAAACTGCCCGCTATCCTGGCCCAGCTCAGACGCCACCACCTCCAGGAGCCTTTCTTGACCAATGTGGAGTGCATCTTCCTCCTCAGTACCCCCAAACAACACACACACACACACACACACACACACACACACACCACTAGCTGTCACAGTCCTTTGTTTCCCTCGGAGCTTTTTCTTCTAATTTGTGCTGATTGGGGCACTCTCTTCTTGTCAGCTTTAAGCAACTGAGCAGCAGGGAGGTCCTATCCACTCCTGAGAGTATCCTGTCCCCCCCTCGCCCAGTGCTGGGGCCAAACAGTACCCGTCCACAGAGTGAGTGAGTGAGTGAGTGAGTGAGTGAGTGAGTGAGTGAGTGAGTGAGTGAGTAGCCAGCCAGGGACCACATGCTGTGTGGTGAACTTGCAGTAGCTGCATGTGTAAATGAGTGGACAGCGTGCTCCCATCCCTCCTTGTTCCAGTTCCTTCTAGGGTCCCTGGGCATGGCATGGCGGAATAAAGGAAGTTGTGAGACAGGGGGTGGTAAAGAAAGGGGTAGCATATCAGCACAAGAGGAACTGGAGGTGACCAGGCACCCCTGGAAGCAGAACCCTGTGTGGTAGCGACGGAGAGCAGCGAGAAGTGGGTGAAGTGGCCCAGGGGAGAGAAGGCCTGGCTTGGTGGGATGGAGAGGAAGGATGAGTGGAAAACGGGTCCTGCCAGCCCAGCCCTGAGCGCTGTCTTGCCTAGAGAGGACCCAAATCCCCCTGCTCCCCGACCCCACCTCTCGCTCTCCACCTCCTCCTACGGCAGCGCGAGCTCCTCCGGGACCTGCTGCTGGACGTGTGGCCCCAGCCGAAGTAGCCGCTCTTGGTGTCTTGGTTGGTGTCTTGGTTTGGCCTCGGCCAGAAATTGCTCGCCACACAAGCAGAGCTACCTCCACCCTGCCTCCACCCCACCCTAAGTGAGTCAGCTTTAGCTGCACCCTCGGGGCTCTGGGTCCTCCACGGTGGGTGGCCCCGGTCCGCCCACTTCCTGAAGAGGGGCCGCCCAACCCAACCCAAGTCCCTGCAAGCTTCCTGCCTTCGCTGCCCGCCCCCCGGCCAGGGGGCCGAGGGGGCTCCTGGGCGGAGCCAGCGCTGGAGACGACCGGCCTCGGGCAGGCTAAGGACCAGGGGGTCTTACCCAAGTCCTGGTGGACGGTCTACACCCAACGGCTTGCAGGGCTGGTGAGGGAGGGCTGTGGGGGGGACATCGGAACGCGAGTCCGCAGGGAGACGGCCAGGCCGTGGCTGCAGGTCTCCACGCCGAGCTGGGGGAGAGGCCGCACGGAGGGCGCGGGCGGCGGGCGCTGCGGGACCAGGGCCTTCGGGTCACCCGCCGGCGCCAGACACCCCGCCCCGTGGGCGTCAATCCCGGGCGCCGGCCGGGGCGGAGACGAGCGCAGGTCTGCGGAAGGTGGAGAAGCAGAGGCTCCCTGGATGGGGACCCAAAAGGCATTATTGCTAAGTCAGCCTCATGGTCTTAGGAAGCACTACCAACCCTTGGTGGTGACGCCTTAGGCTGCTGATCGCAAGGTCAGCAGATCGAAACCCCTAGCTGCTCCGCGGGAGAACCACAGGCGTTCCACTCTTCGAAAGAGTGACTGGTCTCCGAAGTTCCCAGGGGCATACTACCCTGCCATGTCGGGTCGCTGGGAGCTGCCATCCACTTGATGACGGTGTTTTGTGATTCGGGATTCCCTCACACCTTAATTGAGCACCTACTATGTGCCCAGCTGTGCTGAGGTGACGCTATGAGCAAGACCTACTGCCTGCTGCCCTGACAGCCGTTGGGAGACGATTCTGGCTCCCGGGCCACATCACGTGTGTCAGCAGAGCTCCGCTCCACAGGATTTTCGGCCAGCGGCTGGTTTTTTTCAGAAATTGCCAGGTTCGGCTGTCCACAAGGTCGGCGCTTCAAGCCCAGCAGCGGCTCCGAGGGGAAGAGGTGGCTGTCCGGTGATGCTGCCATTTCCCACAAAGGGTTACAATCCCCCAGACCCCGAGGAGCAGTCTGGCCTGTCCCAGGAGGATGCTGTGCATGGCGTCAACTCAGAAGCAGTGGGATCCTTGGGGAACACCAACCCTTCAGAGGGGCTTCTGGAGGGGCGCAAACCTCCAGCATCTTGTCGGGGCATCTGGCAAGGTCATAGTTTGCATCTTCCCGTGGCTCCTATGAGTGTCCATGCGGGAGGGAGGAGTACTTTTTTTAATCCACACTCTGAAAGGCACAAAGCACATGAGGATCACTCAGGATCTCTTTGCCTGGAGACAACCCCTGTGAACATTTTGGGGGATGTGCTTCCGGTGGACGAGAGTTGGAAAATGTAGACAGTGGCAGAGAGGGAAAGGGGAGGTGCCCTCCGCCCCCCACCACCCACCCAGTGCATGCATACCTGTGTGTTATGTTACATCACCCAAGTATGATACAATGTGGTCAGAGGCACCCGGCCCTAAGGCAACTCTCCATCAGTGCTCCTGTGGAGGATACAGCACACGCCACACACTCAGAAGGCACCCCACCCTCCAGAGATGGCGGTCCTTGGAAAAGCACCACTTCCAGAGAAGGAGGTAGGCAGGGGGAGTGCATGCGCCCCAAGGACACTGGGGCGGGGGAGTCAGCCAGTGAGTGTGCCCCAGCTGAAAGAAGGCAGTCGGACACAACACACATAGAGAACTGCCTCCCTGGACCCTGCCACACCAGGAGCCACGCCGCCTGCCCTGGGGAGCCACGAGCGGCGTGGCAGAGTGAGAGCTTTCTTTGCCCTTGTCACTGTGCTGCAGCCAAGCTCTCAGGGCACTGCCAAGTGAGAGCCTCAGGGGCAGGAATGATGGGTGCCCAGGTGCGGAGCTTTGCAGCAGCTGAGTAGTAGCATAAGCATATCTCTGGCTCCATTGCAAAACTAATGGTGTCAGCCTCCACAAATGACAGCAGAAAGCCGCATCGCTGGTGCAGGTGAGGCATATTTGGGGGCACCTAACAGGGCAGCGAAAAAGAAGACGCTCAAAAAGATGGATTGACACAGTGGCTGCAGCAATGGATGCTAACATAAGACCAATTGGGAGGACGGCATGGGACTGGGCAGTGTCTTGTTCTGTTGTCCCTAGGGTAGCTGTGAGTCGGAACTGACTCAATGACACTTACCAACAAGAGACAAGAGAGGGCACAGATGGGCTTTGCAGGGAAGGGGAGTTCCCACAAAGTAGGGCGGCTATTCTCATGCATAAGAGGTGATTGAAGATACCATGACTTGGACTATGTAACTGCCACAAACCAAGATATTTGAGCCTAGGGTTGGATTATGGCAGTTACATATCTCCTGTCAACTCGTGGAGAGGTGGAGTCTAGCCTGTCAATCGGGTCGCAGCTTGATGACCTCATTTGGAGGCGCGGACATAAATAGCTTGCTGGAGGCGGGACACAGACACTCTGCTTGTCTTCCTGCTGACAAGCCACCTGGAGACCCTGATGGAACCAGATCCCTGGAGCTGGAGGAGCCACATGGAGACACACGC
>NW_022104341.1:72971863-72986749 GCF_000313985.2 Echinops telfairi
TGTGTTTTTCATCCAGAGAAGTTCATGTGTATAGTAATCATTTGTGTTGTTGAAAAAAGGCATTTGCTATGAACAAGTTATTTGTGGCAGTTACATAAGTTTCTGTCAACTTGCAAAGGGGTGGAGTCGCCTGTCAATCAGGTTTCAGTTTGTTTTCTCATTTGGAGGCGCGATGGAGATAAATAGCTGACTGGAGGCCAGATACATACAGACACTCTACTTGTCTTCCTGCTGAAAAGCCACATGGAGACCCTGATGGAACCAGATCCCTGGAGCTGGAGGAGCCACATGGAGACCCCTGCCAGTGCTGAGATGCTTCCACCGCCACTGGACCCACAAGACTTTCCACCCACTGGCGTGTGATCTTCCTGCATTGGGGTCACTGCATGTATTGCGTGACAAGGAAATTATATATGTGTTGCATATAGAGGAAATTATAGACTGGTATCGGACGTATGGACTTGATCTGGGCTGGGATGTTTTCTTAATGTACAGTTACTCTTTGATATAAAGTTCTCGATTACACACCTGTGAGTGTTACTGGATTTGTTTCTCGAGTCCACCCGAACAAACACATTTCTAAAGAGCATTCTGGCTGGACTTCGCCCAAGATAGATTTGTTTGTTCTTCTGGTAGTCCAGGGTATTTTCAATACTCGTCACCAGCTCCAAAATTCAAGTACATCAAGTCTTCTGTTATCTTCCTTGTTCATTGTCAAACTTCCACAGGCACATGAGGCAATTGAAGATACCGAGGCTTGGGCCAGGTACTCCTTAGTCCTCAAAGTGACATCCCTGCTCTTCAACCACTTTAATGAGGTCTTGTGCAGTAGATTTGCTCAATACAACACGTCATTTGATCTCTTAACTCTTTGTTTCGATGGGCATTGATTGTGGAGCCAAGTAAAATTGAATCTTTGACAACTTCAATTGTTTCTTTGTTTATCATGATGTTACCTATTGGTACCCTTGTGAGGTTTTGGTTTTTTTTACATTGAATTGTAAAGCACACTGAAGACTACCATTATTGATCTTCATCAGCAAGTGCTCCAAGTCCTCCTCACTGCATATTGAAGGTTACTCATAAGTCATCCTCCAATCCTGGAGCCAAGTTCTTCACACAGTCCAGCTTTCCTAATCGCTTGCTCAGCATACAGATTAAACAGGTGTGGTACTAGGATCCAACCCTGATACACACCTTTCCAGATTTTAGATTACACAGCATTCCCTTGTTCTGTTTGAATGACTGCCTCTTGATCCATGTACAGGTTCTGTCTGAGCACGTTGGAATTCCCATTCTTCTCAAGGCTATCCATGATTTGTTATAATCCACACATTTGAAGGCCTTGGCATAGTCAATAAAACACAAGGACATCTTTCTGGTATCCTCTGCTTTCAGCCAAGATCTATTTGATGTCAACAATGATGCTCCTTGTGCCATCTTCTCTTCTAAAGCTAGCTTGAATTTCTGTCACCTCCTTGTCAATGTACTGCTGAGTTCTTAAATTGTCTTCCGCAAAACTTTACTTGCATGTAATATTGATGCTACTGTTCAATAATGTCTGCCTTCTGTCGGGTCCCCTTTCTTTAGAACGGGTACAATATGGAGCTCTGCCAACCGACTAACCAGGTAGATTTCTTCCAAATGTTTTGCCATAGACAACTAAGTGCTTCCAGTGCTTTATCGGCCCGTTGAAACATGTCCTTGGTATTTCATCAGTTCCTGGAACCTTGCCTTTGGCTAATGCCGGCAGTGCAGCTCAAACGTCTCCTCAGTACAATTGGTCCTCGGTCATAAGCTTCTTCTCAAAATGGTTGACTGTTGGGTCATTCTTTGTAGTACAGTGTATGCTTCCTGCATCATTCAATCATTTTTCCACAGAGTATTTCAGTAATGCACCTCGAGGCTTAGATTTTTCTTCAGTTTAAGATGACATGCTGAGCGGGTTCTTCCTTTTTGGTTTTCTAAGTCTTTGCACGTTTCACGATCATATTTGGCTTTGTCTTCTCGAGCTGCCCCCTTTATATTTTTCTATTCAGCTCTTCGATCTCATCATTTCTTCCATGTACCTTAGCTACTCTACACTCAAGAGCAAGTTTCAGAGTCTCTTCTGACATCCACTTTGATGTTTTCTCTGTTCCCTGTCCTTTGAATGACCTTTGGCTCTCTTCAAGGATGATGTTCTCGATGTCCTCCCACCGCTCAGCAGGCCTTCTGTCACCAGTGTTCTATGCATTTAATCCGGCCTTGAGAGATTCTCAAAGTTCAGGTGGGATAAACTCAAGGTCGTATTTTGGTCCTCATGGGCTTGTTCTAATTTTCTTCAGCGTGAACCTGAACCTGTATATGAGTAATTGGTGGTCTGTTCCATAATTGGCCCCTGGTGTTAGCTGCTGCTATTGAACTTCTCTGGTGTCTCTTTCCACCGTTGTAGTCAATTTGATTTCTGTGTATTCTACGCAGAGAAGTCCATGTGTATCGCTGCCATTGTATTGTTGACAAAAGGTATTTACAATGAAGAAATCATTGGTCTTGCAAAAGTCTATCATGATTGCATGCTTGATCAATTTCAGACTGAAAATATTGGCAGAGCCCTTCAATTTCTGTATCACTAGCTTTAGGGGTTGCTACACAAATTTGAGTGATAGTTGTATTGACTGGATTTCCCTTTATGCAGGAAGATGTTATCCTATCACACACAGCATTGTACTTCAAGATGGATCGCGAAATGTCCTTTGTGACGATGGGTGAGCGTGGTCCACTCCTCTTGAATCTGTCGCTCCCAGCAGAGTAAGCCACACGATCTTCTGGTTCAAAATGGCCAACACCAGTGCGTTTCAGTTCACGAATGCCTAGAATGTCCATCTTTATGATTCTATTTCATTGTTACAACTTCCAATTTCCCTAGATTCATACTTTGTACATTCCAAGTGTTTGCAGCTGTTTCTTCTCATTTTGAATCATGTGAGTCGCAGAGGAGGGTCCCAGAGGCTTTCCTGCAGCCACGTCATTCTGGTCGACTCTCCTTTGAGAAGGCTGCTCTTCCTCAGCCCTCTTCCAAATGCCTTCAGTCTGAGAGACTCGTCCTCTGGCTCCATCTCTGACAGGGTTACACTGCTGTTCATGAGATGTCCCAGGATCTGGCAATAGTTCCGTGCTCCCCAGAAGGTTTACGGTGGCTGATCCCTCAGACGTGGACAGCCTACTGCTTCGCCATAGTGTGTTCTTTGTCTGGAAGCTCTGCTGACACCTGTTCACTCTGGGTGAGCCTGCTGGTAGTTGAAATACCAATGGCGTAGCTTCCAGCATCACAGCAGCTCGCAGACCACCACAGTACAACAAACGGACAGAATCTCTCAGTCGTGCACTTATCTCTAACTACTGTGCCTGCCTCTTCTTTCCAATTTCTGTATTCTCATCACCAATAATGATAAATGCTTCCTGATTGCACGGTTGGTCAATTTCAGACTGACAAAGGTTGGTAGAATTCTTCAATGTCTTCATCACTAGCTTTAGTGCTTGGTGTGTAAATGTGGATCATTAACTGGATTTCTTGTAGGTTCATGGACAGTATCCATCACGCACAGCATGTCCTTCAACATAAATCTTGAAATGTCCTTTCCGATGATGGACGCAACACCATTCCTCTTGAATTTGTCATTCCCAGTACAGTCAGCCATATGACTATCTGATTCAAAATGGCCAATGCCGGTCCATTTCAGCTCACTGAGGCCTAGGATATCGATCTTTATGCATTCTCTTTAATTTTTTAATGATTTCCAATGTTCCTAGATTCATACGTCCCTGGATTCCACATTCCAACGACTAAGTGGATTTTTGCAGCGGTTGCTTTTCGTTTTGAGTCAGACCCTATCACAAATGAAGGTCCTGAAAACGTTATTCCATCCATGCCGTCCTGGTGGGCTCAGCTCTGACAGGCAGCTCTCCCTCCGTCGTGTTGTGAGCCCCTTTCAATCTAGGGGCTCGTCTTCCTGCAGCCCGTCTGACAATCTTCTGCTGCTACTCCATAAGGTTCCCAGCAGGTAATCCCTCGAAAGTGGAAAGCCCACTCCTTCATAATCGCTTCCCTGTCTGCAGGCTCTGCTAAAACCTATCCATCCACGTTGGGCGATGGTGTTTCCAGCAGCACAGCGGCACCCGCATTGCTGGAGTGGAACAGACGACGTATCCCACCATGTGGGTCTACTGGCATCTGCTTCACCAGTGCCTTTCGTTTTAGTTGCTGTTGTGGTGCTTAACAAGATTTTTTAAGCTTAGTAAGTTATGAGCCGTATTAATTTCCATATACTAAACGGCACGTTCTTTACATTAGTCTTTACATGACATACAATTTGAGGACGTTTCACACATATATTCATTGTGAAAGCATCAGCACAGTCAAGGCAATGAATTTATAGCCCCCCAAAACCTTCCTCATGTCCTCTGGGGCCCCTCCTTTCTGCTTCCCCCTGTGCCCTCTCCCTGGTCCCCAGGCAAACCACGGCCTGCTTTCGGTTGGTCTACACTAGTTTGCCTTTTCTAAAATTCTACGTCAATGAAATAACCGGCCATGCCTTCTCTTTGCCTGACTTCCTCCACTCACATAATTATTTTGTGATTCATTTATGTTGCTGCGTGTGCCGATAATTTGTTCCTTTTTATTGCTGATTAGCATACTGTGGGGTGGATATACCACAACGTGTTTATCCATTTACTTGTCTGCTGACAGATTTGGGGCTGTTTCTAGTTACTAGCATACAAATACAACTGGTAGCCACATCCCTGTTCAAATCTACGGGTGGATTTACACTTTTGTGTCTCTTAGGTAAAGACCTACGAGTAGAATTGCTAGATCCTGTGTCAGATGTGGGGAGAACGAGGAGGCTTTCTGTTCCAGTAAAGACCGGCAGACTTGGGAACTCACACGGGCAGTGCCACCCGGTCCTGTGGGGTCACTGCGAGTTACAATCAACTCGATCTGTTTTTGTGTGTGTGTCAGATATACAACTTTTTAAAAACTGCCTACATTTTTCAAAATGTTCCATTTTCTCATACACAAGAAGTTCGTGAGAAATTCCGTGGCTCCACATCCTTGTGAACCTTTGGTGTTATCAGTCCGTTTACTTTTTTAGCCATTCTAGTGGATTTGTGGAGCCCTGGTGGCATGGTGGTTACAAGATGGGCTGCTAGTCGCAAGGTCAGCAGTTCGAAACCTGTAGCCGCTCCTCGGGAGAAAGACAGAGCTTTCTGCTCTCAGAGTGATGTTCTCCGAAACTCACAGGGCAGCCCTGCTCTGTCCTGTAGAGTCTCTGTGCGTCAGCATTGGCTCGCTCCATGGCGATGAGTTTGGTTTGGGTGAGTGGATTGATGGGAGGCCATCATTGCGGGGTGCTATGTATGTTCTTATTCACTGATGCTGCTGAGCTCCTTTTTATGTGCTTATTTTCCATAATCAGGATGTCTTATTTGGTAAAATACATATTCAGACCCTTCCTCTGCTTTGTTCTATGAAGGGCCTTCGTATTACCGAGTCACAAGTCTTTATGTATTCTTGGTCCATGTTTTGCAAATATTTTCTCCAGGTAGGTGGCTCACTTTTCATTTTCCTATAATAATGTCTTTTGAAGAGCAATTTGTTTATTTTGATGAGGGTCACTTGATTAAACAATTGTTTCAGCATATGATTTGTGTGGCCTATTTAAGAAACCTTTGCCAAACCCAAGGTCGCTGAGATGGTTTTTTCTAGAACCGTTATAGCTTTTGCTCTTCCATGTAACTGCAATCTGTTTTGAGTTAACTTTTTATTTTGTATAGGGTAAGGGTCCCGGTTCATGTTGTGGTTGTTGCTGTTGTTACAACTGGTTGTCACCACTTGTTGAGAATTAAGTTCCCTCCATTGCTTGCCGCGGCACCTTTGCCAAAAGCCATTCGGTACGCTTGTTAGATTTGAAGTCAACCTGAATGTGTATGCACGTGTGCGGTGGAGTCCAACCTCTCTTACTGGGTCACGTCCTGATGATGCCACCTGGGAGGTGTGGCCTTTTTATTTTATTTTATATTTTTTGGTAGGTGCGTTTTGGCATTTTTATATCCAACCCCTCCCACCTTGTGTGGCCTTTTTATTAGGGAGAAACTGGCAGCACCCTCTTTCTCTCGCCCTTCGCCTTCACCCTTGCGGGGACTCTGTCTGACTCCAATTGCTGCTCCATGTGGGTCCCCTGACTCCCAAAGCTGTGGGCGCCCTGCCATGTTTCCACCAACCTTGCAGCCACCTAACGCTGCACCCCCAGCCTGTGATCTTCCTGCTTCCTGCGTGATCGGCTTGTAGCTGCGTGAGTCTGAAGAGGCCCGGCTAGCGTCAGACCTATGCCCTGAGCTGGGGTACTTTGGGAGTGTCAAGTTGCTTCGAGATACACAGTTCTTTTTTCTTTCTTTTTTAACATTTTATTAGGGGCTCATACAACTGTTATCCCAATCCATACACACATCAATTGTGTAACGCGCATTTGTACATCGTTTCTCAAAACATTTTCTCTCCACTTAAACCCCCGACATTAGGTCCTCATTTTTCCCCTCCCTCCCCGCTCCCCACTCCCGCATGAGCCCTTGATAGTTTATAAATGGGTATTTTGTCATATCTTGCCCTGTCCGACGTCTCCCTTCACCCACTTTTCGGTTGTCTGTCCCCCAGGGAGGAGGTCACACACAGTTCCATGTAATCAGTTCCCTCTTTCCTACCCATTCTCCCTTTACCCTCCCTGTTTTGCCACTCACACCACTGGTCCTATAGGGCTCATCCATCCTGGATTCCCTGTATTTTCAGTTCCTATCTGTACCAGTGTACCTCCTCTGGTCTAGCCAGACTTGCAAGATCGAATTCGAGTCATGGTAGTGGGAGCGGGGAGGAAACATTTAGGAGCTAGAGGAAAGTTGTATTTCTCATCATTGTTACATCGCACGAGATACACAGTTCTTTCTGGAACATAGATGAGCGCCACTGCTTTGTTTCTCTAGACAACCCAGCCTGACACAACTGGCAAAACTATGTCTGGGTCTATGTTGAGCCTCTCTACTTTATCCTATTGCTCTCTGCATCTATCTTTAAACCAACGTAGTTTGACTGTTAACTGAATATATAGCATCATCTAACTTTGAAATTAGATAGTGTAAGTCTTCCAACTCTATTTGTTTTCAAAGTTCTTTGGGGACTCTAGGTCTTCTACCTTGCTATATAAATTTTTACAATTTACCTGTCATTTTCTATTTTTAAAAAAAGACTTGCTTGAATTTGGTTGGGAGTGTTCCAAATGTATGAATACAGAAAAATTATATCTTAAAAATACTGAACCTTTTGACTCATGAACACGATACATCTCTCCATCGAAGTAGGTGTCTCGAATTTCTCTGCAATGTTTTGTAGCTTTCAGCTACTGTTCTTACATATTTATTTCACATATTAAAACTATTATACATGTACTTTTTAGAAAACTTAATCAGAATGCTGCTAATATGGAGAATACAGGGTTTTTTTATATATTGATGCTATAACGTGAAAACTCACTAAACTCACTTATTAGTTCTGGTGTAATTTTCTAGTGAAAATCCCTTGGAATTTCCTTCATAAGATGATCATATTGGCTAGAAATAAAGACCAATCTGCTTTGTTTGGACTCGGTGTGCAGTTTCTGTCTCTGTCCTGCCTTATTTCCCCGGCTAGGAATTCAAGCCTGATACAGAAGAGGGGATTCAAGAATGAGACATCCCAGTTTCGTTCTCGGTCTCAGGGAGAGACCACCCCATCTTTCACCTTTACGGATGAGGTTACCAAAAAGCGAACAAAAACTCACTGCCATTGAGTCGTTTCCGAATTACAGCGACCCTACAGGACAGACTGGAGCCGCCTCTGTGAGTTTCTGAGGCTGTAATTCATTGTGGAAGTAGAAATCCCGTCTTGTCTTTCTCCCAAGAAGAAGCTGTTGGTTTCAAACTTCTGACCTCTCGGCAGCCCACCGGGTAACCGCTGTGCTACCAGGTCTCCCGTATGTTTGTCAGCTATACGTTGATGACAGGTGCTACTTTCCTTACCTTTGCAAATTCACTGATCCAGCTTTACATTTTCTTAAAACTCCTTCTGGTCACCCTTGTGGTCATCCTGCGTCCTTCAGGACCATCTCCCCAGCTGACCCCTCTGGGATCCAGAGAAGCAGCTGCCACAACCTTCTGAGCGGAGCTCTCCGCCCTGCACGTAGCTGGCCCAGCAGAGCCCCTCGGGGGCCATTGCTTTCTCCCCTCTGACCACATGTGAGGGGCTCAAAGAACCTTGTTATCAGACAGAAATGATTGTACACTTGACCACGGCGGATAGAGCTGGTTTATAATGCATGGCATCTGGTCATTCGATCTCCCTTTTGACCTCTCTTTGATTTGTTCTAGTTTTAAATATTTTGTGCTCTTTGTTGTTGCTAGTTTCCTTTTCTATGTCTCCTGTTTGGGGACTTGGGGCGTTGTTGTTGTCGTTGTTTGGTTTGGGTATGTTTCCCAGGCTATGAAGCACCAGAGGGATGGACGCATGGAGACAATAACTGGTGCAATGGCTTGTCAGGGAGAGGTGGTGGGGAGGTTGGAGGGAAAAAGGAGCAGATGATGCCTACAGGAGGGAGAGGATGTGGTGATGCACACACAGCCCTTTTTAAGTATGACTGAACTGTGGCACTGTGTGATATGTGAATTAGATCTCAATACAACCACTGGGGGGAAAGACGCTGCTTTCTTTTTTAAAATTTTGGTTTCATTGACATATAATTCACAAATCATACGATTCAGTGGGTTAAACATATGAAAATGAGCTGTACGATCATCACCAGAGCCAATTTCAGAAAAGCCACTGTTTTCATTGGCCCTCTTTTTTTCAAGGCAACCTAACGAGACTAATGGGAACCCCGGCGGTCTAGTGGTTAACCATTGGGCTGCGATCCCCGGGATCGACAATTTAAAACCACCAGCAGCTGTTCTGGAGAGAGACTGGGCTTTCTACTCCTGTAAAGAGCTCCGGTCTCAGGATCCCACGGGGGGTGGGGTGGGGGTGGGGTGTCCCTACAATGAGTAGCATTGACTCGATGGCATGAGTCTGATTTTGTTTTCGTTTGCACGAGACTCAGACACATACATTACTGAAAGAACTTGCCTGTAGCCACCCCTGGCCAGAGAGACATGTTTGAACACATTTTGCTCAGAATAAACTGCGTGTATGAACTGGGGCCTGAGCTGCTGCTGCTGCTGGGAGATGCCCCAGGCCCGTTCTGACTCAGAGCAACCCGGGTTCAACAGAGCGAACACTGCCCCTCCTGGACCGCCCTCACAATTCTTCTTACCTCGGAGTCCACTGATGTAATCCCTCCTGTCCAAAGCATTCTTCTGTTTTGATGCCCCTCTCCTTTAGCAAGCGTGATGTCCCTCTCCAGGGACCGACCTCTCCTGACACGTCCAAAGTGCGTGATGTGAAGTCTCGCCATCCTGGCCTCTGAGGAGCATCTGGCTGATGGTTTGTTCTTTTGGCCGTCATCCGAACGCATTGCTGCTTCTGGTCTTCCTTATTCAATGTCCAGCTCTCCCATGCGAGTAGCAATCCTTTTTTGACTTACCCTGGGGCGGGGGCGGGGGGTCAGCAGATAACGTAGCTTCTTAGTTCATTTCTCCAGGTTCAAACAAGCCGCAACTGGACCTGACACAGAGGCCTCTGAGCGTCACACAAAAGTGCTGAGCTTGAACCTGCTACTGCTACTGGAAGGATAATGGGTTGTCTGCTTCAAAGGAGGTTCTGTGTTCCATAGCAGGGGCAGGGGGTGAACAGAGAGATCGGCTATGGTTGCTTTACGACTATTCACAAACAAGTCCATTCTCCACCTTCCTGATACATGAGTGGGCTGCACTTCTTTAAACCCTCGGCGGCTAAGGAATGAATGGGACGCCCCTCAGTGTTGTGTGCCTTTCCCTGCTCCAGCGATTGTCAAAGAGCCTGTCACGGGCAGAGCTTCCATCCGCCGGGGTTTTTGAGAGATTACCTCCTGCTGCCTCACACTGGACGTGTGGGCTGAGTAGAAGATGTGCCGCGTTCTTTCAAACCACCGAGATTGGTGGGTGACATGTTACCGCGGCGTACCTGATCCAGCCCAAGGATACAACCCTGAGCCCTTGGTTTCTCTCCGCTCCGCGTCTCCATCCCAGCTTCTGAGTCCTGGACTGCCGATGCTTCTCGCACCTGATCCGCTCTCCTGTTTCTCTGAAACTCATCCTTCAACGCTTCCTGAGAAAGGGTCGCGGGAGGTGAGTCTTCTCAGGCTGGTGCGCATGGGATCCCATCTGTCTCACAGTCACGCGTGTTTGCCGGTTTGGCTACACACTGACCTTGATTCTCTCTAAGAACGGTGGGAGGGCCGGTGGTGCTGTTAAGGAAGCGGTGGACAGCTGACTCCGGCGTCCGAAGTTCAACGCCGGCAGCCGTTTCGTGGGAGAAAGATAAGGCTCTCGCTGCTGTATAGCCAAAGAAACCCGATGGACTGGAACAGGCTCAAAGGCAGCGAGTTGGAGATGGGTTTTTTTTTTTTTAATTCCTCAGAGTACTAAAGACCTTGTGAATCAAACATGCACTCTGGTCCATGTGCCTTCGAAGATGCATCAAAGACTTCCGATTGTCCCTCCGTAGCTATTCGTGTTCTTCATCAGCAGTAAGCCCAAACCATGCCATCAGGCCGATCCGAACCCATGGCCACCTCATGGGGTAGGATGGAGAGACCCATAGGGTTTCTCGGTTGTGACCTTTATGAAAGTAGGTCTCCAGCACTTTCGTCTGCCTTGCTGCTGGGTACAGTCAAGCCAGCGTCCTTCTGGTGAGTATCAAACTGGGATCATCACCCAGGGGCCTCACTCGCTGCCGTTGAGTCGGTTCTGACCCATAGCAGCCCCTTAGTGCGGAGTGGAACTGCCATGTGGGGTTTCTGAAGACCGTCAATCTTGACAAGAGCAGAAAACCTCGTCTTTCTCCAAACTGGTGACCTTGAACTTCCAACTTTGCCTTTAGCAACTCAACACGTAGCCCACTACACCAGAGGGCCCAGGCACGCACCCCAGGAATGAAGATCGTATCTGCCTGCCTCCCATGCATCTAGGTTCTGACCCAGGCGGCAGTGGTCTGCACCTTGTGAGCCACGTTCCCAATGAGGAGAGTAGGAGGGCCTTTCTCCGATCCGCCTTCCCACGGGCTGGCATGGGAACACCTTCACAGGCACTCCAGCAGCCCCCTGGCACCCGTGGTCGGAAACAGTGTTTTCAGGATGGTAGAACAAGAAAGCAAAGGCCCAGGTACCTACCTGATCACTACGGAGCCGCCATAGCAACCTTAGCTGGTTCATGTTGATGTGAGAAAAATGGTTAACTTTGAAGGTCCATTATATTTAGAGAATCCTGTCCCTTGCGATGGAAGCTAATCCGGGTTTAAATGACCTGTTTTACTTTTTCTCCCTAGAAAATTCTAGCATTTTCTCCTCAGCCTAGACTTTCTGAAATCTCAATAGTGTTTCTCATTGTGAGTTTCGTAGTATTCATTTCTCTCAGCACGTGGTATACCCTGTAAGTCTACAGACTTGTGTCTAGAAAACTCTGATACATGTTTCTTTGATAATTTCCTTTACTCTCTCTCCGAAATAGATTTGGATAGATGGAAGCCTTCTGTTTATCCTGTGTCCCTTTCTTTTTCCGCTGTTGCTCCCATTGTTACCTCGTTGTACTTTCCAAACTATTTGTTTACTTTCAACACCCAGTGATTTTATTTTCCTATTTTGAAAATCACGCTTTAATTTTCCAAGGACTCTTTCTTCAATTGTGTTGGTTGTTGTTGTCAATTAGTTTGCTCCTTTTTTCAAAACATCCCACTCCTGTTTTGTGGATCCAAGCTGACTAATCCTCTGAGGGTATTAAGTAGAGTCCCTGAAAGCACTCTCCTTTCCCACGAATTAGCTCTGCTTCCTCCAAGAAGGTTTCTGACTTACGCCGCCGTGTGTAAGCTTCCCTCAAAGACCTGGTCACGAGCTGTCAGTTCAGAAGGAGTGGTGATGGTTGCAACAGCATGGTTACTGTCATTTGATGCTACTAAGTCGTACACATGAAAATCAGAGTTAGCAAATGCTGCCCCCAAATAACCAATTTGGAGTTCCGCGTGAACATGGCTGACCATCTCAGACCAACTCCATCTCAGGATTTGGGCTAGGGACAAATTATGATGCTCAGAGACCCCAGGCGCTCATTTGCAAAGGTCTTCTTTCCTGAGGCCAGGTCCTCATGGGAGAAGACGTCTTCCTGTGTTTTGCCCGCGCAGCAGAGGCCCAGCTTCCGAGCCTCGGGGTGCCTCAGACACCTTTGTGTGGCCTTCACTTCCTGCCCCAGTGCCAATCGGGGATGCAGCATCAGACACGATTCCATGGGGAAGGCCCGTATCTGCTTGGGTCTGCCTGTCCCTGGCAAGAAGAGTGAGGCGTGGGAGGGCTCAGTAGAGCTATGCCTACGGGCTGGCCGAGCTCAGAGCGGAGCGGTGCCCCCTGGTCTGTTCTGATAAATTGTCCAAAATATGTGAGACAGTGTCGTCATTTTGGTTTCTGGGTTTGCCTGGGTAGACTAGAGAAACAAATCCGTCGACACTCATCTGTGTGCAAGCGAGAACTTTATATCAAGGAGCTCCCACATGCATAGGAGGCCATTGAAATACCATGGCTCGAGTCAGACGCATCATCGTAGTTCTCACAGGGACATCGTTGCTCTTCCATGCTCTAAAGAGGTCTGGTGCTATGGGCATTGATTGTGGATCCAAGTAAACTTAACTTCTTGACCATTTCCATCTTCTCTTCAGGTGTTTATTGGTCCCCTTGTGAGGAGTCTTGTCTTCTTTCTATTGAATTGTAACCATGCCAAAAGCTTTATTCTTCGATCTCCATCCATAAAAGCTTCCGATCCCAATGCCACCTCCTCCTTCAGACAGTCCAGCTTCTCAGGCTATTTGCTCAGAACACGAGTTGCGTCTGTATGGCTTTGTTTGGGCTGCTAATGTTGTTTCTCTACAGCCATCTTCCTACATATAGAGTCCATTTGATTCCTGTGTGAGGTCCACGTACATAGCTGCTATTTATGCTACTGAAAAAGTGTATTTGCAATAAAGAGTCATTGTTCTTGCAAAATGCTATCCTCTGATCATCAGCTTCGCTTCTTTCACCAAGGGTATATTTTCCAATGATTGATCCTTTCTTTTTGTTTCCAATCATCAGTAATTACCAGTTAATCTGATTGCATGCTTGATCAATGTCACACTAAAGACAATGGCAGAATTCCTCCATGTCTTCATCACTGGCTTTAGGAGTTGGTACGTAAATTTGAATAATAATTGGATTAATCGGTCTTCCTTGGAGGCATGTAGATATTATCCTACCACACACAACAGTGCTTCTCCAAGTGGGTGATACCGCCCCCTGGGAAGCATTGGAACAAGCCGGGAGGGCTGCATAAGCAGATACCTGTGCTTTGTCCTGGATTATGAGCTGGGTACAAAAGTGTTTCATGGCCAGAGGAGGCTGGGTCTTTTGTTATTGTCCCTGAAAAGGAGACAATAGGCCTAAGAAGTCTGGGAACCTGTGGCATACAGCATTGGACTTCAAAATAGGTCTTGAATTCTTTTATATAGATATAAATGGACGCCATCATTCTGAATTTGTCATTACCAGCATCCTGAATCATTGTCCCACTCAAACCAACCAACAGTAATCCATCTCAGCTCACTAATGCCTATGAGACAGATCTAGACGCATTCCATTGTCTTTTTGATGACTTCAATTTTCCTAGACTCATACGTCATCTTCTGATAATTAATGGACGTTTGCTGGTTGTTTCCTCTCATCATTAAGTATGCCCCATCCACAAACGAAGGCCCTGGAAGCTTTGCTCCATCTAAGCCATTAAGGTTGTCTTTTTTTAAAGAGGCAGACCTTCCCACGTCTTATTTTGACTTATGCCTTCCAGCCTGAAGAGCCTGTCTTCTGGCAGTGCTTTATCGGACAGTGCTCCTCCGCGATTCATGCAGTTTTAAGTGACTAATCCCTCAGAAGTAAATCACCTAGTCCATATATACATATATATGTGCCATTAAACAACTTGTGCGTGTGTAATTCAGTGCCATGAATTACATTGTCCTGTTGTACAGTCATCACCACTATCCTCTTCCAAAGTATTCCATCACCATTAACAGGAAACCAGTGCCCCCTAAGCAATGATTCTTCCCCTTCCCTCCTCCCTCCCTGGTACCCATGAATAGATTTGGGTTTCTAGATGTTCGCCTATTGTAGATATTTCATATGTGTGGGATAATACAATATTTGTCCTTCTGTGATTGCCTTATTTCACTCACCAAGGCTCATCCATATGCTAGCATGGATCAGGACTCCATCCTCTCTATGGGTAACAACATTCCATTGTGTATGCATACCACATTCTGTTCATCCAATCATCTGTTGATGGGCACTTTGTCCATTTGGTTTTCTCATTCTTCCCTCTCCTGTCCCATTCCACTAGAAATGTTTCATGAGGGCAGCAGGGCCTGCCCACTTGTGCATTCAGCCACAGCAGCCACAGCAAAGCCACAGAGTCAGGATGAACCCCTGAGATGGTTGTCCTAAGAAAATCTTCAAACATTAACCCAAAAACTATCCACTGCGGTCTTCTTAAAACTAGGCAGCATTGGCTTAGTGTTAGGGTAGCAGATGGACATTGGGCCTCCACTCAAGTACTCCCTCAACACAAGAACACTTTGTTCTATTAAACTGGCATTCCATGATGCTCATCTTCCCGACA
>NW_022104341.1:72987859-73003770 GCF_000313985.2 Echinops telfairi
AGGGAGACGTCGGACAGGGCAAGATATGACAAAATAACAATTTATAAATTATCAAGGGCTCATGAGGGAGTGGGGAGCGGGGAGGGAGGGGAAAAATGAGGACCTAATGCCGGGGGCTTAAGTGGAAAGAAAATGTTTTGAGAATGACGAGGGCAATGAATGTACAAATGCGGTTTACACAATTGATGTGTGTATGGATTGTGATAAGAGTTGTATGAGCCCCTAATAAAATAATTTTTAAAAAAGAGTTGTACGAGCCCCCAATAAAATTTTTTAAAAATAACAAAAACACTAGGCAGCAGTTTAGTGGTGTGATGGTTACACTGCAAGTCAGCAGTTTGAAACCAACGGCCACTCCTGGGGAGAAAGGAGAGGCTGTCTACTCATGTCAAAAGTGACAGTCTCAGAAACTCACAGGGGCAGTTCTACCCTGTTCCTACGAGTCAGAAGTGTCTGGGTGCCAGTGAGTTTTTTCTTGTTTGTTTGTTTGTTTGTTTGTTTGTTTGTTTTGTGTAATACACCTGCCACGAGCATTTTGCTCCTTTAAGGTCTAGCTCTATGGAATCAAATCAGCTTAAAGGATAGACAACTGAAGGGCAGTGAGGTTATGCTAATGGAAGAGGGACCACTCACTCAGAGAATGTCCCCAAGGCTCCTGACGTGGACAAGGAGAAACTGCTGGTTCGGTGAATGTGCTGCTGTGTACATCCCCAACAGCAACCAAAATAAGATAGGGCATTTTTAGCTCATCATAAGTGAGCGTTTGTTGAAGGAATGAACTGCAGCTCTAAAGACTGGCTGTGCAGTCCACCCCCACAGCCAGGGCACAGTGGCGATGTGAATTAATCACAACGTCCCTGAACTTAAAATGCAGTTTCTCCAAAGTGTGTGTGAAATGTCAAACAGAAAAGCAATTTTGTCTGTAAACTTTGTCCCAGGTCAGTGTTTTTGTTTTTGCTTTGTTAAAAGCAGTTCCTCAGTCACCAGGCCACCTTCCCAGTGCTCCATCGTCGCCTGTGGCTTGTGGCTACCGGACATCGAATGCTCCTGCTCTCACCACAGAACATTCCGTGGGGATGCCGCGTTCTGCCTAGCCCTGGCCTGGACGACCTTAAAGAAGGTGGCCAGTCATCACAGCATGTCTTGTAAGAACCTATGGGAGTGAAAGAGCGGGTGGCAGTGTGCTCTGGACTCGAGGAAGGGCACAGGGGGCCCTTCCTGTTCCTTGTTAGACAGTTTGCCTGTCAGAGCTGAGGAAGACCTCCAAGACCTGTTCGTTCCATCCATCCATCCCTCTTAGAGGAGAAAGCAGCTGCCCAGAGAGTGGACTCGCCCAAGGTCACAGAGCAATTAGGTGGCAGGACTGGGACTAGAACCCAGGCCTCCTGAATCCCAGCCCAGGTCTCCTTCAGGGCCTCCAGCCCCATCCCGAAGGCCAGTGTTTGAGGAGTCCATTCTGTGCCAGACTCCAGGGACCACCCCTCCCCTAGAATCAGACCATCAGCCACTTAGCGGCCCAAGCCCGCCCCCCCCCCCTCCTCCCCGGTCCCCGCTTTGCTGCCCACTCTTCTTAGGTCCCTAAAGCACCCCAGCATCTGACCCTTAGAAATGTTGGACATCCCAAGGAGAGTAGCTGCTTATAACCATTTGCTAATTGCACGTGTGGATGTCAATTAATTCATTTAGCTAATTATCCACTCGATGAGCACCACGCACCAAAGAACTGTAAAAGACAGGCATATGGTGAGGGCGGGGTGGCCGGGTACTCACGCTGCACACGGGGTGGGCTGGCAGGCAGGGCAGGCAGGCGGCTGCTCCAGCTCCTCCCCGCCCCAGATGAGTGGAGTGAGGCAGCTTAATGGCTGGGGAACAGAGCTGCTGCCACCGCTGCTGCTGCCACTGCCACTGCCATAAAACATAATTATGGCCTTCCAGTAACTGTGCTTGGAAAACACGCCCAGGACACACACAGGCACTCATGCGCACAGCCGCGCACTCCTGTTGACACAAACCCGCATATGAACATGCCAGTGTGTCCCTAAGCACGGGTGCCGACACCCATTAGTGGGAAGCATTGTGCTCCGCCTTCCTACATACACTATGATATCCCGTAATCATCTCATAAGCCCCAAACCCAAACTCACTGCCGCCCAGTGACCTTGACTCCCTGCCCCGGTGAGTTTCCAACCCTCTTAAGCGCTTACAGGAGCAGAGAAGCGCGTCTTTCTCCTGAGGAGTGGCTGCTGACCTGTGGATCCCAGCCGAACATGTCACCACTGTGGTCCCGGGGCTCCTGCACCTGAGGCCCGCCAAGAGAGGCTCAGAGAGGCCAGGAGCCTCGCCCAAGGCCACACGGCTGGAGAGGTGCAGGGGCAGGGCTAATCCCCAGGGCTCCAAGAGCGAAGCAAAGGACAGGAGGTGTGCCTGCTGCCCCTGACTTGGGAGTGGGGCAGGGGACTCTGCGGAGCCCTGGTGGCACAGTGATGTCCAGTCGGGCTGCTAACCACGGGTCAGCGGTCTTTCTCCTCCGGTAGAGTTACAGAGCAGTTCTACCCTGTCCTACAGGGTCCCTGGGAGTCAGTCTTGACTCGGTGGCAGTGAGGTTGTTTGTTTTTTGAGATAACCTCTCGTCAGCGGGGGGTCAATTGCTTAGGCAGTGAGAACCCCTGCTTATAGGCATTCTTCCTTAAGGATGAGAGGGGGAAATGAGCCTGATCGAGAAAGGGGGTTGAGGGAAAAGAGAGAGGAAGGGAGACAGACAGACAGACAACTGGGCCTCCAACCCAATGTCCTTCTCATTGGGAAAGGGATGTCTTGGTCCACAGTGGCTTCATTCCATGAGTCCACGAGTCCACTCTGAGGCCACCCTCAGGCCAGGTCAGCACTCGGACCACAGGGTGAGTCAGGTTTAAGACTGTAGCCAGGTGAGGGAGACAGAGTGGCCCAGGCTGTGTCCCAGCAGGACGTGGATCAAACAACCCCACCCACCCACCCCCACCCCCGGGTGGCACCAGTGGTTCGCCTCTGAAAGGTGGGCAGTTTGAACCCACCAGTGTGTCATGAAACAAAGGTCTGGCATTCTGCTTCAGTAAATATTACCATTGCTGTTAACAAACAAACAAGCCAACCATTGCCGTCCACCCGACCCTCGCTTATAGTGAGGCTGGAGGCCGCGGTAGACCTGCCCCTGCGCAGTTCCCAAGCTGTCGCTCTTGAAGGGGACAGAATTCCTCGTCTTTCTCCTGTGGAGCACCTGGTGGGCTGGAACTGCTAATCATGTGCAGCGCATGCTTAGAATCCCAGCCCAGCCCAACAGCCCTGGCACCAGCAGTGCCCGTGTGCGTTAGTTAGCATCAGTCCATTCCCACTCAGGGTACAGAGCCCGTGTGTGCAGAGTAGCGCCATTCCACCGCAGAGTTTCCGTCTGTGGCCTTTCAGTAGCAGACTGCGGACCTGCCTTCCTCGGTGTTTCTCAGAAGATTCAAACCACCAACCTTTCCGCTGGTAGCAGAGTGCCTAACAGGGATACCCGATAAAGATCACAGCCAAAGATGGATTCTGGGCTCCCACATAATTCTAACCCCAATCCAAGAAAAGTACGTTCGTTAGCATGGTGCTGCCATACTTGAGTTCATGAGGAGGTCACTGAAGATGAGGGTGCGGCAGCAAAATGTGGGGAAGAAAGCAGATGGTGCCCGGCTCTCCATTGCGCTAGTGTCTGGGGTCTTAAAGGCTTGAACTCAAACAAACAGTGAGGTGTGGCCCAAAGGTAACAAATTAAAAAGTCCAAATACGAGGCAGGGGAAAGTATCAGAGCTTAAATTGTGAGGCTTTGGAGGACCCTGGGACCCCAAACCCATCTGCAGGGCATCTGGTCATATTGACCGGGGGCAAGGGAGTCGAAGAGCTTGCCTATCAGATACAGATTCTTGTAAACTTTCTGGTGGTGGATGGAGCCACGGTCTAAGAGAAGGCTTGGTGAGCTGACCTCCCTCTTGACCCAACCTGAATTTGCTTTAGGCCTAAATGCTTCTCGCTTGTTCTACTTCAGAAATTTCTTCTCTGGCTTTTAAAGTATTGTTAATGGTCTTTTCTTTCTTACTCTTTATTTTTACCTTTATATTCTTATTGTTTTCTTCCTTCTGTTTCATTTTGTTTTTTATTGTATCTGTTATCAAGTTTATGAAGCACACAAGGAGTGGATGCACAGACAATAACGGATGGAACGGTTTATTGAGGATGGGGCTCCATACTGGCTCACTCCATACTGGCTCACTCCATACTGGGTCTCTCCGTACGGGGTCACTCGAGTGTCCTCACAACATGGCAGCTGGTTGCCCCAGAGCAAGAAAGCCCAGAGTCCAAAGCAGAAGTGAACCTTCTCTGACGTCCAGTCCCACATCATCACTTTCATCTTGTCCTTTTGGCCACATTGGGCTGGCCCAGGGTCCAGGCTGGAGAGAGCTACTCAAGGAGGCAAGGATCACTGAGGCCACCTTAGAGGCTGGTTCCCACATGAGGTTCAAGTTTAGCCTCTCGCCTCCAGAGAGTCCATACTGCCTGCTCCCTCGGGAGCCTGGGCTACCACTGCACTCTATGACACTTCCTGTCATTGTCTCACCAGCCCACCTGGCCCCACCCTATTACCACCCCTTCCCTACTACCACCACTGAATCCCACCCCAAACACCAAATTGTTGCACTCTACCAAGTGCACGCTACCAAATTGTGCACTCTACCAAGAATTCAGGGCAGCAGTGTCTCAAACCCCCTGTCAGGGATCACTGTCATGAATGTCCACCAGTCAGCCCCTTCCTCAGAGCACACACCGGACTCCTTACTCCCTTTTCCCTTTCCTTGTGGGCAGGAGGGGAGTCCAGCTATACAAGCCTACTCTCTCAGTGGGCACCAGGAGCCCCAGGAGGGTCAGAGGCCAAAATCCACTTTATGACTGGTTGGGGGTGGGGGGGGCTTCTACCTAGCCCACACTGTTGGCACAAGTGCTGCAGAGGACAACCCCCTCTCCCCCCACCCACCCCCAACAACCAGAGAGACGGAGATTCTGCCTCAGAGCCTGGCCCCACTCCATCTGAAGGCTGATGGGCCTGGCTGAGCTCTTCCCAAATTCCTGACCCACAGAGTCAGTGAGTAGAGTAGATGATGGACTGTCTTACGCAGTGACGTTTGGGGTAATTTTATGTGCGTGGAGCGTTAAAGAACAAGAACTTCTCTATCTTCAATGTCACCACAGTTTCAAGTGGTGACTGGGCCCCGGGCTAGTCGGGTCAAGACGTCAGGTGGCCTCAATTTTAGCAGTCAAGTGGGCCACTCCTCCCTCAAAGCCACAGAGAGAGGAGCCATGGGGCTTGTTCTAACACAGCGTCAATCATGGACCAAGGAGTGGGAGAGGAGACACCCCTACAAGGCCCTTTTTCCTTCTCCCCCTGCTCAACTGCCCTTACATGACCCCGCGATTCTCATTGTGTTTCATGCAGTCGAACGCTTCGTCCTTCTGGTCTCCCAACCCCTCCTGGGCCCCTGGTCGGCAGATATGAACACAAATACCGAATAGGGGGCCTTGCTAAATGCAGAGCCTTCTATTCAACCTCCACTTTCGGCACAAAAAGCCAACATTACAGCTTGTTCCTCAGTTTATCTCTGATCAGAGGGGGACCCCCAGCAACAGAACAAACAGCCCACCCCAACCCTGAGTGTGCATGTGGGAGTGGTTTTCTCTTTATCTTTTAATAATTTTATTGGGGGCTCGTACAACTCTTAACACAATCCATCCATGTGTCAAGTGCATTTGTACATTTGTGACCATCATCATTTTCAGAACATTTTCTTTCTACTGGAGCCCTTGGTATCAGCTCCTCATTTTTCCCCATCCCTTCCCCACCTTCCCTCCCTCCCTCCCTCACAAACTTGATAATTTATAAATTATTATTTTTTCATGTCTTACACTGTCCGATGTCTCCCTTCACCCACTTTTCTGTTGTCTGTTCCCCCTGGGAGAGAGTTATCTGTAGATCATGTGATCAGTTCCCCCTTTCGCTCCCTTATCCTCTTGGTATGGCTACTCTCATTGTTGGTCCTGAGGGGTTTATCTGTCCTGGATTCCGTGTTTCAGGCTCTTATCTATACCCGTGTAGTGTACATGCTCTGGTCTAGCCGGATTTGTAAGGTAGAATTGGGATCATGATAGTGGGAGGGAGGAAGCATTAAAGAACTAAAGGACAGTTGTATGTTTCATCGGTGCTGTACTGCACCCTGACTGGTTCATCTTTTCCTTGTGACCCTTCTGTGAGGGGATGTCCAATTGTCTACAGATGGGTTTTGGGTCTCCACTCTGCACTCCCCCTCATTCACATGCATATGATTTTTTGTTCTGGGTCTTTGATTCCTGATACCTGATCCCATTGACACCTCCTGATCTCACAGGCTGGGGTGCTTCTTACATGTGGACTTTGTTGCTTCTCAGCTAGATGCCCGCTTGTTTGTCTTCAAGCCTTTAAGACCCCAGACACTATATCCTTTGATAGCCGGGCACCATAGCTTTCTTCACCACATTTGCTTATGCACCCATTTTGTCTTCAGATCATGTCAGGAAGGTGAGCATCAGGGAATGCCACGTTATTAGAACAAAGTGTTCTTGCGCTGAGGGAGCACTCGAGTTGAGGCCCAATGTCTGTCTGCTACCTTGCTACTTAACATGTAAACATATGTACATAGATCTATTTCCCTATCATTATATATAAATGTATTTACATGTGTAGATGCCTGTATTTAGATTTCTGTAAATGCCCTTTGCCTCCTAGTTCTTTCCTCTCTTTCCTTTTACTTTCCTCTTGTCCCACTATCACGTTCAGCCTTCATTCGGGTTTCAGTAATTCCTCTCAGTTACATTACCCTTGATCAAGCCCTACCAGGCAACTTCCGCCCTCCATGCTATTGATTTTAGATCACTTATTGTTCCCTTGTTCCTGGGTTTGTTAACACCCACTTCCTTTCCCCCGCCCCCACCCTCCCATGACCCCCCAGAACCGTCCTTCCCGTTGTTTTCTCCTCCCTATTGTTTCTCCTGCCTATCTTATCTAGATAGACCTGCAGAGACAATAATAAGCACAAAAACAAGGCAGAGCAAAACAAAACAACAAAAGAAAACCAAAACAACAACAAAACTAATGGCAAAAAAGAAAAAGCCTACAAATAGTTTGTTGACTTTTAAGAGTTTTTTCCAATTGAGTCTGATGGGGGGGCCATGCCCTGGCCCCCAAATCTATTTTTGGTATTCCTTGGGCACGTCATTGCTCTGCTTCCCTTGCTGTTCTGTTGCTCACCCTCAGTGTTTCACCTCGGTGTGATAGGGTCAGATCGGGCACAATTCCCACACTGTGCCTCAAGTGTTGTCCCTCGTAGTGCTATGGGTCAATGAGGGACATCTTGTCCCGTGGGGGGGCCAGCCTTATGGTCCTCTCTGTGCATTGAGTGCTCTGAGCAGGGATATCATCCACAGGGCTTGGTGGGCCAGGATGTGTTCCACTCTCTCTCCTTCCCTCTTTGTTTGCTCCTGTGCGCTCTGATCAGATGCACCCCTCTCCCTGAGTGTAGCTTCAGTGCTGTCCTCTGTAGTGCATTCTTCTTGGAGAGGAAAGGGGGGTGTCCACGTAGGTAGTATTGGGGCGAGCCCTGCAGACCTCTCTATTGGTTCCCTGCTTCACGCCAGTATGTTGCATTCACATCTTGGCGCACCCGGTTGAGGTCTGGTCCCTCTCGTTGGAGTGGTTTACTATCATTTGGGCAGGACCACTCTCAGGTGGAAAAGCTCGGGCTATTTTTAAGTAAGACAGAGAATTTCTGGAGACGTTGGCAGGATAGTCTGAAGAATGAAAGGGATCTTTGCAGAAACCAGGATGGCAGCTCCGAGGAGCACAATGGGACCGTCGAATGGTGGCTACATCTAGAAAAGGCATCTCAGTGGCTCCATGGCTTAGCGCTCCATCACATACCAATCGGTCAGTGCTTCAAACCCACCCAGCAGCCAAGACCTGCCAATCTACTCCGGTAAAAGTTACAGCCTTGGAACCCCGCCGGGGCAGTCCACTCTATCTTAAGGGACAAGGAATCATCTGTCGGCGCACAGCAAAAACTCTAGAAAACTCATGGAAGATTCATGTTTCTTCCGTACCATTTAGATATCTGTCTCCAGAATCATGCATGATAGATAGCAGTGAAATCTCCATTTAGTGGAAGCAAAGCAAAGCAAAGAGGTTGGTGGCTGCTGCCCCCTAACCTTTGCCCTCCTGCAGCCTCGCCTGCTCTGCCCTGGCTCAGATGGCAGCCAGGACCTCGGAGCGACCCACCAGCGACCTTGGGCATGCAGAGCTGGGTCCCTACTGCGGGTGTTTCACTTTCTGACAAATGGACCTAGCTTCCCAACGAGCTGTGACTCCCAGGCTCATCCGTCAGCAGCCCAGCCGGTGCAATCAGAGTTTAATGATGTCATGACAGGAGTGATTGCAATTGTTAATTACCTTCCAGCCATCACCAGCTTTCGCAGCCTTCAGCCATGCCCGCGCAGGTCTCTCTTGCGCTCCCCATCCTTCCCGAGCGCTGGATGGGCCTTTCCGTGGAGAAATTAAGGCGCTGACATTTTCCCCAGCCCCTGCTTCTCTGAAAGTTTAAGTATTTGCCCCCCCCCCCGGTTTACTTTATGGAACCCATGTTGCAGAATCCTGAAGAAAAACAATACCCATGACTCTCGAGCTCAAAGAGCCCATAGCGCCCACTGATGAAGTCCAAACTCCTTAGCTTGGCATTAGATCAATCCACGACGTGGTCCGTGCCTTCCTCTCCTTTCATCTCCCATCGCTCATCTCTACACACCCCGCTAATCGAACTGCTTGCTGTGTCCAGCCACCGCTCGAGTTTCCTCAACACTAGGAGAACTAACAAATCTATGTCAGAAGTCAGAAGGCTCCTTAGAAGCAAGGATGGGGAGACATCATCTCACATACTTTGGGCACGTTATCAGAAGGGACCCGTTTCTGGAGGAGGGCAGCGTGATTGGTAGGCAGTCAGAAAACCGTCAAAAGAGGAAGCCCTCCAACCAGATGAACTGATCCAGCGGCTGCAGGCTGTCCCCACCACCTGGAAAGTCCCTCCCCTGCACCCCCACACGTTGAACTCCCACCTGGCCTTCCAGGCCGGAGTCAAGGACTAACACTACCAATTGACAGCAGGGCCTCTCTCCTGCCCCTGGCCCACCCTGTGGACTTGGGTTTCCTGCAGCACTGCATCTCACCTTCTCTTCACACACATCCCCCTCCCAGGTGTCGCTGAGGCATGGCCGAGTTCTAAAAGCAGAGCCTTAGCCCCCAATTGATTCCAAGCCAGCCTGATGATGTCAGGTGCCATCGATGCTGTTCCAGCGCACGGCAGCCCTGCAGACAATGGAAGGAGGCATTTGTTCGAGCCCGCTGGTGCTGCCATTGTATCCATTCATCTGGGTGGAGGTCCTTGTCTTTGTCACGAACCCTCTACTTTGCCCATTGTGACATCCTTCTCCAGGGTCTGGTCCCTTCTGATCACGTGTCCAGAGTATATGAGATGAAACTGCCCCATCTTTGCTGCCAAAGAACATTCTGGCTTCCAACATAGATTTGTTTGTTCTCCTAGCAGCCCACAGCACGTTTAATATTCTTCACCAGCACCACGAGTCAAAGGCATCCATCCTTCTTCAGTCTGCTTCTACATTGTCCAGTTTCACGTGCATGTGAAGCAATTGAAAACACCATGGCTTGGGTCAAGTGCACCTTCGTTCTCAAAGTGAGACCTTTGCTAATGACTGTTTGTTGCTTTTTAACAACACTCTAAAGATGGCCTAAGATGGACGAGATCGAGTGACCCAGGGTGGAAGGTAGTGAGTCCCTCACTGGTCTCTCAGCGACCACTGGGCCCCTCCAGTCCACCTCCACCTGTAGCTCCAGAGTAAGTGTCCCAAACGGGGTGTCAGTTTCTGCTGACAGGACCTCCGTTGCTTCAAGAAGAAGCTCCTTCATTTGGTGTTCAAGGAGCTTTTAAAAAAAACAAAACCGTTTTATTAGCACTTCATCCACCTGTCATACCATTCAATAATTAATCGTATTAAGAAGAGTTGTACAAATGTCATCATATTCAATTCTAGAACATTTTCTTCTTCCTTGTACTCATTGCTATTCATGCAATTTTTTTTTCTAATTGTAGCAAAAATATACACGACAAAACATGCTCCAATTCCACAGCTTCTACTTGTATATTTCACGCCATTGATTCTACCCTTCGTGTTGTGCAGCCATTATTGACATCCTTTTCCAGGTTATTCTACCACCATGGACATAAACTCAATGTCTCATGAGCAGCAACTCCTTTCCCTTCACCCATGGTCATTGCTGGTCATGTTTGATTTCTTCTTCTTTTTTTTAAAGTAGTTTTCTTGATATATAGTGTTCAGGTATCATACACTTCTGCTTTTAAAAGGAGTTGTGCATACATCATCACAATCAGTTCTAGTGCTCTCTCCCTGTCTCACATTCATTGTTTGCCCCCCAAATTCCCTCTCCTTCCCCATCTCCCACCCACCTCCACATCCCTGATAAGCCATTGCCTCAGTTGTTATCTCTAGGCATCTCCTCCTTCTGTGCTTCAGAAACTTGGGAGACCCAACAGAAACAATAAAAAAAAAAATAAAAATAAAATGGCAAGAAGAAAATAATAATATAAAGGTAAAAATACAAATAAAGAGTCAGAAAGAAAAGACCACCGTCAATATATAAAAAGCCAGGGAAGAAATGTGTGTCATGGAACAAGTAAGCAACACGTGAACCTAGAACCCATTCAAGTATCAAGTTCAATCTGCCATAATGAAGTTACAATAGTCTCTGTCTGATAGTAAAGCTGTTTGAGCCCCTCGCCTGTGGCTAGAGGGGATCTGCCCAAGGCCTAATCTGACCAGGTACTCTGCAGATGGATCTTGGGCTCCTCTCTCTCCATAACCTTCTACAAATTAGGTGTTCCAATTTAAGCTCTGATACGTTTCCCTTCCTCAAATTTGGATTTTGTTATTGTCATCTTTGGATCACATAGGCTGTGTGCTTCTTCCATGTGGACTTAGTTGACACCTCACTGTTTGTTTGAGTTCAAGCCTTTAAGACCCCAGACACGATTCCAACGGAGAGCCGGAGACCATCTGCCTTCTTCACCACACTTTGCTGTAGCACCTTTATCTTCAGTGATCCTTTCATGAAGGCGAGTATTCAGCAGGGCCAGGTTATCGGAACGAACTCTTCTTGGATTGGGGTTAGAGTTCAGTGGGACCTGGAATCCATCTGCTTATCCCCGGAGTTATGGATGACTGGTTTACTTTGGCGGTCGTATTATGAACAGATAAAAGTCCACAAAACCAACAACAACTAAAACAAACAAACAAAAGGCAGAAAAATAAAAAAACCAAAGAAACAAAAAAGAAAAATATTCTCAATCACCCCCCTGGGGAATGAGGCGATTGCACTGATAACATCAACAATGCTTCCAATGGCACGGAACTCAAGCGGCTGTCAATCTGAGGAGTCTAGGGGAGCGCAGTCCTGCCACGAGCTGACCCCCATGAGTTGTTGCCCTGCCCAGGACACTGAGCTCAGTCACACTGGATTGAGCTCTGTGTACACGGAGCATGGGGATTGGTGTCAGGGAGAAACTTCCTGTATTAATTCTTTCAAGTGCACATCTCTGCCCAAAAGTTCAAAGCTTGTCATATCAATGCAAGGGGAGCATCGAGGTAATAAATATACAGTAATTCTGGGTCCCTTTCTACTGGACACCTACCCAGCCAGAGGTTCCCCCAAGGTCCAATGACCACCACTTTTATAGCCCAGGGTGGCCACTCTCTATTTCATCTCCCATCAGAGTACCCCAGTCCTCAGTCCAAGTGTACAGGCAGCTTCGAAGCAGGGCTCAGTTCATTTAGTTGGGCCTCTATGTTGAATCTGTCCGGTTTAGCCCCTGAGGGACGCCATGCTGCCTGGAAGGTCAGCATCCGCGGTCATCATTGTGCTTAGTCTATGGAGTGGTTCACCGAGGGATTAGTAGAAATGTATTCATGTCTACCCAGGAACATACTATCTGGTCTCGTGTGCCCCTAGGTTCCCTACAGTCATTGTTTAGCACCTCTTCCCAATGTGAGGTTGCTTCTCCCCAGTCTCCCACCAAAGTGACCCACAAAAATAACAGTGTCTCCTCCAAAATGAGGATGCCCTCCTCCCCTGGTCTTACCTTGATTTTCCAGCAAGGTGCTCCTCCATTCCTGTGGAGGCCCATTGATTTGTCCCAGCTTTCGCTCAGTGTTGTAGAGCATCTCCTGTTTCTCCCCTCTTGAAGGAGCGACCCAGCCAATGTGAGGTCTCCTCCTTCACGGTGATTCTTGTCTCCTACCCTTTTGTTCATGAATTGGCCCATAGGATTTGTGCAATTTATTGGTCTTTCTCCTTACAGTAGTGGACTCATGCAATATTTGTCCTGTTATGACTGACTTCCTTCACTCACGATCCAGGTCCGTCCATGTCATGCGGTGTCTCATGCTTTCACCACTGTTTTTCAGGGATGCATTGTATTCCACTGTGGGTGTGTACCATAATGTCTTTATCCCTTCTCCCACTGTTGGGCGTTTGGGCTGCTTCGCCTTTTCAAGGCGTGTAGTGTTCCAGGTACATAGGCAAAGACCATAGCTGCTGTATTTATAGCTCACTGCCCTGCCGACAGGTCCTTGGGTAGAACCACTTGGCCCAAGATCAGTCCATCAGAGTCTCTCTCTTTCCTAGAACTGGGAGCCCTGGATGGGGAAGCAGGGAGTCATTTTGCTCAGGAGCCACAGGGAGGCTACCTTGCACTCAGAAATGGCAAAGAACGTTGGGTTGCAGAGAAGACAGATGTAAAAATGAATCTATTGAAGGGAAGGGAGAGGGGTATTTACAGAGACGCAACAAGACTGCAGGCAGCTTTGCAAGCCACACCTGTCGTTTCCCCAAGTCCCGTGACACTGGGTTCCAGGCCAGACTCCAGGTCCCTTTAAATAGAGTCCCTTCTTCTGAAGTTGGTTTCTGTTCCACGGACAACAAGAATGCATATTTTAATCTTCCAGGTGGACACAGCTGGGAACAAGCACTGTGTGTTTGGAAGAGATACTCTGAAAAGCCATTTGAGGTGAGGTGTGTATGGTCTTGGGGGTGTAAGACCCAGCAGCTCGCCTACCTTCCACAGGGCAGTGGGTAGGCTGTCCTCCGGAAGGCAGATGGCAGTGCCTACAGGAGGGGTTCCAGAGAACCAACTGCCCTGGTGTCCAGCCCAGTCCTGCCACGGAGTGACGGTGTGGACCGACCTGCTGTTTCTAGCTTTGGCTTCCTCGTCTGTAAAAAGAGGTGATGATGATGATGAGGGTATATAGGATGAGCACTCCGTGGTGCTGCAACCTGCCAAACACCCAGCCAGTGGCAAC
Source organism: Echinops telfairi (assembly GCF_000313985.2). NCBI lineage: Eukaryota > Metazoa > Chordata > Mammalia > Afrosoricida > Tenrecidae > Echinops > Echinops telfairi. Next base: position 73,001,387 of record NW_022104341.1, read on the forward strand.
AAGAGTGGGGAACCCGGGTGCCACTGACTTGGAGCCCCTGCTGGCCAGAGCACTGAGATCAATTAAGGAATGCAAATTGAAGATCAGGCACTGGGGCAGGGCTTCATTGGAAAAGAAAAGAATTGAAAGTGGATTTATTCACTACTAACTTCCAGGTTCAAATCCATGCTACACTGAAGGGAAAACAAGGCTCCAGGCATTGATAGACTACCAATTAAGATGTCGTCTAGGCCAAGAAGTTTGGAAGACAGCTGCCTGGCTATCCGACTTGAACAAATCCATATTTGTGCCCATTCCAAAGAAAGGTGATCCAACAGAATGAAGAAATTATCAGTCTCAGTAATATCATAAGTAAATAAAATTTGGCTGGAGATCATTCAAAAATGGTTGCAGCGAAACATGGACAGAGAGCTGCCAGAGTCAAAAGAGGACGTGGCCCCGTGGCCGACGTCAGATGGATGTTGCCTGGAAGCAGAGACTGTCAGAAGGATGTCGGCCTGTTTCATCGGCCATGCAAGGCATTCCCGTGCAGGGATCATAACAAAGCATGGAGAACACTGTGAAGATGGCACTTCCAAAACATGTCAGTGTTCTCATGCAGAACATACATGTCTAGAGCAGCGTTTCTCAACCTGTGGGTCAAGACCCCTTTGGGGGTCGAGCAACCCTTCACAGGGGTTGCCCGATTCTTAACAGTAGCAACATTGCAGTGATGAAGTAACAACAAAAATAACTGTATGATTGGGGTCACCACAACATGAGGCAGTATTAGGAAGGCTGAGAACCACTGAGCTAGAGGGACAGAATCAGGGGGTACTGGAGATTTTAAGTTCAGGAAAGGCTGATCCTTTCATCGCAGTTATTCGATCTCTAGGCTGAACGAATACTCTGAGAAACTGGCCGGCATGTAAAAGAACATGGCAGCGAGATTGAAGGCATGCAGATGGCACAGCCTGGCACAGCCTGGCTTGCAGAAAGCAAAGCGGGTTTGAAGCGCATGATGACGATCAAGACTGCAGCAGCCTTCAGTACGTATTACAACTCACGGAAGAAGAAAACCTCACGACTAGACCAACGGACAATATCATGATAAACAGAAAAGATGCAACTTGTCAAGGATGTCATTGTACTGGGATCCACAATCAATGCTCACATAGGCAACATCAAGAGATCAAAAGAGGCAATGCACTGGGAAACTCTACGGTGGGTTGTTTTTATCCTTAGTTCTTTGCCCCATCCATGTCAGCGAAGCGTCCATTCACCCCTCTTGCTCATTAATGCTTGTGGGGGGGCTCAGTTCTCTTGAGGGATTTTCAGCGAGGTTCTGAATTCCACGAAGAACAAAAACCCACAGCAGATACCCAGAGCAGTCCTGAGCAGTTCTCTCCTAAGCTTTCCAACTCCGACTCCAAAGATTCCACACATTTCCATAGTCACCGGGAGCCAAAGGCTGACTGGCATTCTTCCCAAAGATAGGCTTTCTGCTGGACCCCCGGAGCTTCCTCAGCAGCCGCCAACGAAGAGCAGAAGGCGCACTGGTTTGGGAGTCAGGCAGACTCTGTTTCCATCTTTACTCCGCCACGTGTGTCCGGGGTACCTGGGCAAGAAACGTAGCCACCCTGCTCTGTAAGCTGGGAAATAACTTGTGGGGAAGGAGAGTAAGCCGTATGCATCATGTAATGGGGCAGCAATCTCCCGAGACCCACATGAGAAGTCTACTAGGCGTGTAGGGCAGCGGACACGTCTTTTTTAATATGAACAGCAGTGATCGCTACCTCTTACTGGGAACCTTCTAGGTGCCTATCATGGGCTAAATAAAATAAAATAAATATAAATAAATGAGGAATCATTTTAGTCACCTAATTCAGCAGAGTCCAGGTTCCGGGGAAGGGATTTTAGCTTAGCGAGGAGAACAGAGGGAAGTCTTTCAAAGCCAAACAGTAAATAGAGGTGGTCTCTGTTCCATGCGGGGAAAGCCAAGTCTCAGAACCGGTTGGCCATCGTTGGGCTTGTCTGGAGGTGAGTACTGGGCTGGTGAGAGGCGCCTGCTGCCCGGTATGCACCTGTCCAAGGGTCAGCTGGGACCAAGGCAGGGTTTATCGCTCTATCAAGCTCTACCCCTGCCCCGCTAGTCCTCCCCACAGCCACCCCGCAAAATAGTTGCCACCCGCCCCCCACCCCCAAGCACAATTTAAAATGAGAAAGCCAGAGGTGTGGGTGGGTCCCCCAAGGTCACAGATGGCTGGGCTGGGATTTGAACTCTGATCTCATTGACTGTGGAGGCCCTCTCTCTCACCGGAGCCACCGAAATGGCAGCTCTGGGGCCAGAGCTGGCTGGCAGACAGCTCAGGCTCCTCCTCGGGAGTTTGAGGAAAGACGCTGGG
>NW_022104341.1:73003870-73009884 GCF_000313985.2 Echinops telfairi
CAGAAGGAACCAGGCCAGGATGTTGGGGTCAGGGTTCCCTCTGGGCCAGAACTGCACAGGGAGAAAGTGGCTTTCGCCCCCAACCTGCCCTCCAACCTCCCCTCCAGACACCCCCAGCAGCCTCCCCCTCCCAGGGGCTCCCCGCTCCCCAGGCGGCCAGATGAGCTCCAGCCCCCACCCCCGCCGGCCCGCCCACCCTGCCTCGCTCCCCTCCAGGAGCCGCCGGAAGTCCGCCGTCGCTGTGCAGACAGCCCCTGGTGGAAACAGCTCATTACTGTAGGGGAAAATGTGCTAGAACATTAGCTTAATAAATCAACCACTCCCGGAACCCGCGGCCCCGCTGCTCGGCGAGGCGGGGCCGCGGCGCCCACCCCCGCTGGGCCGGGAGGACAGGCCTCGGCGTTCCCAGCCCCCAGCCCGGAGCCGGGGTCCCAGATGGCCAGGGTTTGAGACCCAGTGCCGCCACATGCCAGCTGGGGGACCACCGAGGGGGCCCAGTGCCTTCCGTGCTGCAGCTGCGGACCTACGCACCCTCCTACTTCGTGGTGGACCGTCCTGCCCCACGACCCTTGTGGTCACCCCCACTTTTAGAAGACCCCATAAACGTGGGCAGCCTGAGTCAGCGCCCACCTCCGTCCTTAGAGGGAGTTCCGTCCTGGTAGTTGGACCCACGGAGCGGCAGACTCGCTTCTCAAGGGCCCAGAGGGCTGACCACCCACTCATCCCCTCTCCCTTGCAGCCACGGGGACTCCAACCAAACACCCTGGCAAAGGGGCAGCCACCTGTCCGGAACCCAGAAGCCCAGCCTTCCCGGGACTGGCCCACCCCTTGTGCTAGCTTCCCACCCAACCCTGCCCAGTGGGCTCCTGCCTTCCTAAGAAATAGCACTTGAATGTGGTTTGATCTCTGGGGACCTTGAACTTCTAGTGCTGGCTCAGGTTCTAACCCACTCTCGCCTCTCTGGGCCTCAGTTTCCCCTTCTGGACAAGGCCTAGCCCTGGAGGGCTCCTGCTGGCCAAGTGTACCTGCCCGACCCCCTTTTCCTCCTTAATGGTCTAGGCAGGGAGGGGGCTGCAGAACAACCAGAGCCCCTTGAAGCAGGGAAAGCTGCTGTCTAAAGCTAATTCCTCCTGCTATCTGGGGCTGGAGGGAGAGTGAGAGAGAAAAAAAATTCAATTACCAGCCGTCTATTTGTCAACTCCTCCCTCTCCATTGACTTAATTTTCTCCAGCCAGACCCAGAGTCAGGAGGCAGGGGGGTGAGCCGGCAGGCCCAGAGAGGGAGGGAGAAAGCAGAGTTGATGCACAGATGCAGGAGGGGACCCCCAAAATGTCTATGAGGAATGGCCGGTGTGGGATACACACCAAGCCAGAAAGCTTCCTTTGGACCAGGAATGAACGGTTGGCATTCAGAGAAGAGGAAGACAGCCCTGGTATGTCTAAGAAGCCTTCCCTGATCTCCCAGTCTTGGTTGGGGACCCTCCACCGCCCCCTTCGTCCCTCCGACACCGTGCTGATGCAACAACTCACCTATCCAACAAAGACGTGTGGAGCACAAAACAAGAGCTAACTACAGTTTAGGAAGACTGACAAAGGAAGTATAAACCCATCTGGGTTATCTACTGCTGTGTAACAAATCATCCCAAGTCTTCCAAGCTTCACGAAAACAAAACAGGAAAACACCAGCCATCATGGCCCTCCCTCGCAGGATTCCCCTGGGGGAGGGCTCTGCTGGGCAGTTCTGGTGCAGGGTCCCCGCCTCAGGCACTGGACAGGCACTGGCTGCAGAGGGCGAGCGGCAGTCTCTCTTCCTTCCATCCCAGGATTCTCCGTGGAGGTCTTCCCATGCAGTCTGGCTTAGCTTTTTCATATCAGGGTGCTTCTAGACCAAGCGGAGTGCTTCGCTGGCAGCTGGCTTCCCCCACCTGAAAGGTCCTGAGAGAAGCAAGCAGAACAGAATCTCATGCTCGTGACTAACTTCAGTCAGAAAAGAGAGTCACGGCAAGGTCTACTCAGGACAGACAGGAGATGAGATTCCACCTCTCGCAGGGAGGAGTTTGTGGGGTGAGAGATCTTATCAAGACCATTTTCCCCCAAAATCTGCTACAAATTCCATTCAAACCAAAAGGAAGAACATTCATTGCTGTCAAGTTTTTCCCAACTCATTGCGACCCTCTCCCGGCCCCCTCACCTTCCCCGGACCCCCGCGTTCTACTCAGTAACACAGGTCCCTGACGTTTGCTTCTCTTGTTTTCTCATTTTGAAGCAACTCATGGTAAGTCCACGTATCCCAAATTCTTACCCCAAAAGAGACCGCCCTCCAGTCGATTCCAACTCATAGTGATCCTATAGGACTGCCTCTTTGGCTTTCCGAGACCGAAGGTCTTTATGGGAGCAGAAAATCACTGCTTTCTCCTACGGAGTGGCTGGTGGTTCTCTGCCCCCACTGTGCCACCGGCGCTCCTGTGAGGTGTATCAGAAGGGGTGGATTTCCCAGAAGCCTCCCAGCCAGTGTGAGTGGGCCTGCTGCCCCAGGTCCCCTGCTGCTGAAGGGTAGCTCCAACCCCTGGGTGCCCCCGAGCTCCTGGATTTTCCCCTTTGCTCATTTTTTAAAACACCACTTCCTTTCCCCATCTTCATGCATCCAAGTTCCTGCTTTTATCAAGAGATCTGATGCTGAAGAAGTGGATTTTGCAGGTTGGCTCTGTGTCCGGCTTAACCAGCCCAGCACAGCTTAGCCGAGGCTGGATGGCGGCTAAGCGTTAATGAATCAGCTGAGAACAAACCCTCTGGCCAGTGGCGTGGCCTGTTGCCCACGACTGTCTCCATTCAAGCATGCATTTTGCCCTGGCGCCCTGGTCCATTCTGCGCCTCAGGAGCCTTCTTCCAGAGCCCGGCTCCTGAAGCTTGCAGTTTAACTGAGGGATGCTCCGTTGTCTACAGGCACCAACATGCCTTGTGACTGCTGAGGTGCAGACTGAGAAGCAGCATCCCACCCCTGCCTCCAAAATGTTTCCCTGCTTGAAGGGACAACTCGTCAACCTTGAGCCGGGTTAGCTGGCCAGGTAATGCCACCTCAGCCGAAATAGCTCTCCTTCTAAAGTCTGCTCAGTGTCGCCCCTCCACGTTGGTGGCCCTTGGCATGGCCTTGTGGGCTGGGGTGCTCCCGGATGATGTCATGTCCTTCCATAGAGTTTCTTTGACTGTGATCTTTATGGGAGCAGATCGCCAGGCCTTTCCTCTGCTGTGCCCCTGCGTGGGTTGGAACCATCAACTGTCAAGTTCGCAGGCCAGTGCAAACCATCAGTTGCACCCAGGGCAGCCCACCCCACTCAGATCTAAATAAGATCTCTTCAAACCCTTCAAAACCTCACTCCAGGTTTCTGCAAATTGCCCACGAGCTGAATTCTATTTCCACAGTCACCTCAGATTCCAAATCCCGATTTCTGCTGTCATTGATCGATCGTGAGATTATCTCATGAGCCTGCGAGTGCTGGATCTCTCACAAGCTGTGAGAGCTCAAAGAACCTCCGATGGCCACAAACGCTCACTAGGACAAGTGAGACCTAGAGGGCTTTGCTGAGGAGGTAAGGAGACAGAGGAGCAGCTCAAGTAACTTAACAGTTGTATATGAGCATCGGTACTCATGGTGGAAGGAACCGTGGCAGCACAGTGGTCAAGCCAAAAGGTCGGAGGTTTGAATCCACCAGCTGCTCCACGAAAGAAAGATGTGGCAGTCTGCTTCCATAAAGAATTAGAGCCTCAACAACCCCCACGGGCAACTCTATCCTGTCCTGTGAGTCCGCTGGACGCCACCGCAGTGCGTTTGGAGAGAGTGCTATGGCTACAGTTTATGCCTGGGAGGGTGTGCTCTGCATAAACCATTTGCTAGCTGGTCAACCCCTACTCGTGGTGACCCAGGGGTGTTAGAATAGAGCTGTCCCCTGAAGGTTTTCTTTTTTGTGTGTGAAACATTTTTTTATTTTTTGGGGTTTTCAGATTTTTTTTTAAATCATTTTATTAGGGGCTCATACAACTCTTATCACAATCCATACATACATCAATTGTGTAAACCGCATTTGTACATTCATTGCCCTCATCATTCTCAAAACATTTCCTCTCCACTTAAGCCCCCAGCATTAGGTCCTCATTTTTCACCTCCCTCCCCGCTCTCCCCTCCCTTATAAGTCCTTGATAATTTATAAATTATTATTTTGTCATATCTTGCCCTGTCCGACATCTCCCTTCACCCACTTTCCGGTTGTCCGTCCCCCAGGGAGGAGGTCACATATAATTCCTTGTCATCGGTTCCCTCTTTCCAACCCACTCTCCCTCTACCCTCCCAGTATCTCCACGGCTGGGTCTCACAAGGTCGATTTCCTGGCCTTTCTTCAAAGGTGCCTTTGGGTAGACTTGAATCTCCAACCTTTCAGCCAGCAGCTGAGTGTGCTAACCTCTGCACCACCCAGGGACCCCCCACTCAAGATATTTTACCCTCTCCCTTACCTCCTCTCTGCTTCTCCCCGCTTCCTCCTAACTCCAGCCCCAAGCCAAAGCCTAAACTTAGTCCAGGCACCATTCAGGAGGCTTAGCATAACCAATGGGCCTGTCTCACTACCAAGTGGGGTAGGCTCTGGGACAGAGAAGTGTCAGGGAATGTCCCCCACTGCACTAGAGTTCTCAGAAGCAGGAGCACACCTAAGGCACTGGGTGCTTGGTCCACAGGACCCAACACAGGGGCACACATTCTGGAAACTCGTCATAGACCACGCAGTCAATAACGACTCTTTATAGGACAGAGTGGAACTGTCCTTGTGGGTTTCCTAGGCAGTAAATCTTCATGAGAACAGAAAGCTTCATCTTTCTCCCAGGGAGAGATTGGTGGATTTGAACAGCTGCCCTTGTGGTTAGCAGCCCGACGAGTAACCCACGACACCCCCATGAAATAACAATTCCCGTGTCAATGACGCTGTGTAACAGGAGGAATCCTTAGCCAGACCTTAGGTCCCACCGAGCCCACCTGACCCCTCAAACCCAGAAAACAGATCTGCTCTGAAGACGCTGCCGTAGGCTGCCATCCATGGTGACCGAGCGCACCCAACAGGAGAGCAGACCAGGAAACCCAACAGGAAAATAGGCCAGGACACGAAAGGCAATTCACGAAAGGGAAGGTGGGGGTGGGTAATGAGCATAGGAAAGCCACGTATGCTCAGTCGGAATCCAAGAAACACAAATTCCAACGAGCTTGCATCTAAAACAAAAATTACGCAGTCATTCCGGCTCCGAGCAGCCCTGAGAACAGAGCAGCGCTAGCTGCTCTGAGTTTCTGATACAAAGAGCTGTTGCCATTGTTCAGTGCCGCCAAGTCGTTTCCAACGCAGAGCCGCCCTGGGTGCGGCAGAAGGAAACCCTGCCCGTCCCGCACCGGCCTCCCAACTGCTTCGGTTTGAGCCCATGGTTGCAGCCCCTGGGTCGCTCCATCTTGTCGAGGGCCTTTCTCGTCGCTGCTGCCCTTGTACTTGGCCAAACTGATGTCCTTCTCCAGGGACTGGTCTCTCCTGACATGTCTAAAGCACGCGAGAGGAAGGCTCGGCCTCTAGGGCGCTTCTGGCGATCCCTGGTCCAGGGCAGACTTGTGGTTCCCTTGGCTGTCAATGTTCGTCACGAGCACCACGATTCCAACACACAGATTCTTCGTTGGCCTTCCTTCTCCAACGTCCAGTCTTCACACGCGTCTGACGCGGCTGAAAAAACCATGCCTGGGGTCAGGTACACGTAGTCCTCAAAGAAACCTCCTTACCGTTCAATGCTTTTAAGAAGTCTTATGCAGCAGATTTACCCAATTTGTCATGCATCGTTTGGTTTCTTTTTTTTAAATCATTTTCTTAGGGGCTCATGCAACTCTTATCACAATCCATACATACATCAATCGTGTAAAGCACATTTGTACATTCATTGCCCTCATCATTCTCAAAACATTTCCTCTCCACTTACGCCCCTGGCATCAGGTCCTCA
>NW_022104341.1:73011101-73035960 GCF_000313985.2 Echinops telfairi
TTCATCCAGCCTATCTTATTTAGACAGACCTGCAGAGATAATAACATGCACAAAAACAAGCAGAGCAAGACCAAGCAACAATATACAACAAAACAACAACAAACCAATGACAAAAAAACAAAATACAACAAGAAAGAAAAGCTCATAGTTAGTTCAAGGACTGTTTGTTGGCCTTTAGGAATGTTTTCCAGTCCAGTCTGTTGGGGCACCACGCCCTGGCCCCAAAGTCCACCTTCAGCATTCCCTGGGGACCTCACTGCTCCATTCCCTTGCTATTCTGTTGCACCCCCTTAGTTTTTTGCCTCGGTGTGGCGGGATTAGATCAGGTGCAATTCCCACACTGTGTCTCTGGTATTGTCCCCTGTAGGGCTATGGGTCACTGAGGGGTGACATGTCTCATAGTGGGGCCAGCCATGTGGTCCTCTCTGTGGACTGGTTGCTCTAATTGGGCACATCTTCCTCACGGTCTGGTGGGCCAGAATGTGCTCCACTCTCTCCTCCTCCCCCTTCATCTGCACCCGTGTGCTCCGATCAGATATGTCCCTCTCCCAGAGCTGCAGATTCAATGCCGTCCTTTGAAATAAATTTTTCTGGGGTAGGGGCAGGTGTCCACTTAGTAGTTGGGATTGAGGCCGGCCCCCCAGACCTCTCCACTGGTTCCTCACTCCACGCCGGCATGTTGCATTCACACCTTGGAGCACTCAAACCGCTGGTCCCATGAGCATTGATTGTAAATCCCAGCAAGATAAAATCCTTGAGAACTTCAATCTTTTCACTGTTTGTCATGATGCTACCTACTGGTCCAGTTGTGAGGCTCTGGGTCTTCTCTACCTTGAGCTGGAATCCATCCTGAAGGCTGCAATCCTTCATGAGCAAGCGCTTCAAGTCCCCTTCACTTTCAGCAAACAACGCTGGGATATCTCCCTAGAACAGGTTGTTAATAAGCCTTCCTCCAATCCTAATGCCACATTCTTCTTCTCTGGTTATTTGCTCAGCTTACAGACTGATGAGTATGGTGAGAGGATGCAACCCGACAGACACCTTTCCTGATTTTAAACCACCCAGCATGCCCTTGCTCTGTTCACACAACAGCCCCTTGGTCCTTGTACACGTTCTGCACGAGCACCATGAAATGTTCTGGAATTCTCTTTCCTCTCAAGGCTCTCCCTGGTTTGTCAGGACCACGCAGTGGAATGCCGTGGCATAGTCAATGAGACACGAGTAAACATCTTTCTGGTATTCTCTGCTTTGAGGCAAGACCCACCTGAGAGCAGCAACGATACCCCTTGTTCCATGTCCTCTTCTGAATGTGGCCGGAACCTCTGGCAGGTTCCTGTCAATGGACTGGTACAACCGTTATTGGATGCTCTTCAGCAAAATGTTGCTTGCATGTGATATATTAATGAGATTGTTCTATAATTGGAGTATTCTGCTGGTTCAACTATCTTTGGAATGGGTATCACTATGGGCCTCTTCCAGTCAGTTGACTGAGTAGCTGCCTTCCAAATTTCTTGGAATAAATGGGTATTCCCAATGCTTCTTTAGCTTGTTGAAACATTTCGCTTAAAATTCCATCAACTCAAATGATACCTCATCAATTTATCAATGCTATCAACCTCTCAGGAACCCCAGAAATCAGCCACCATAATTTCACGAGCTGACCTATCTGCCTTAAATTCACTTTTCAGGTTTCCTCCACCTTCCTTAAAATGCTTGTTCCATCTAACGATGACGGTGCCATAGGTGAGGCAGCAGTCCTGTAAACTGGTTGCAGAGTGTCAATGCTTTGGAAAGCTATCTACTTAAGTCTTGTTAAAATTTTGATATTAGCCATGACCTCAAAATCCCCACCCCCCCACCCCCTTCCCTTTGTGCATCTCTGTGGTGCCATGAAAATCTTTAGATGGCCCTTCTAACGGTGGATGGTCTTGTGGCGCCCCCAAAATGACGGAGTGGAGCTATACGAATAAGGTATCTGTGCCCCCCACCCCCAAGAGGAATTGAACAGCCTGCTAATAATGCAAATAAGGTGTACGGCACCCTTGTAGGGGACTGGTCATTTTTCCATCCCACTAGGGTTAAAGATAACTGATCCTAGAGGCAGAGAAGGGGGCCTCATACTATCAAGAAAAAGTACAGAAGCTGAGCGCATCTTTTTGACCCAGGGTCCCTATGCTGAGAACCTCCTAGACCCAAGAGCCAAAGAGAACAGTCTCACTGTAAGTGGCAATGGCACCAGATGGCAGGGACTAGGAGGGGACTAGGGTGAGATGGTGCGGTAGGCTTCCCAGTCCGGGAAGCAAAGCAGCTACAGCAGGCTTCCCAGCCCACTGAATAAGGATTGAGAGCCTTTGGGCAGGAGGCTTGCTGGCGGAGACAAGTACCTCTGGAGCAAAAGAGCTTTTTAACACTTGCCTACACAAGAGCAGAGGCCAGGGCTGAGTGAGAGCTCAGGTCCGGAGCACAGGGCCCATCCGCAGCAGGCTGAGAAGCTGTCCCGATTGAAGAACTCCCCTCTGGGTTGTTTCAGCTAGTTCCACATTTGCCCTGACCCTGTACTGTAACCTGTTACTTCCCTAATCACTCCCACAATTCTAAGGAGGGTTCCTGGGTTCTGTGTGGCCAATGCAATGAATTCCCGAATCCGAGAGAGAAGCAGAGAGCACCACGGTGTCAGAATTAGTAAAGGCTGCAGAGAAGAGCCACATCAGAGTTCACCTCATAGGACTCGGCCTCGGCTGACATCGATTCTAATTCATTCTCTCTCCCCGCTCCTGAAGTCAGACAAGGACTGGCACCATGTCATTTTCACAGTTTCCAAGACTTGAGTGCACCTTCTCTGCTGGTGGGACCCCTGTCCCCCATCAGGGTCATCTGCAGGGAAGCCTTCGTGGGGCCTCCAGATGGTGGTGTGGACTCCAGTGATGTCAGGACCAACGAGGGCTTTGGATACAGGTCACGTGGGGCAAGTGCTGGTCCTGCCTCTCACCAACCTTACCTTTCATTTCCTTTTAAAAAGATGTTTATAGAACCAAGAACCTCTTCTCCAAATTCTCCCAGACATAAGAAAAAGTAGATACCATGGTAGTTCCTTGTCTGTTTGGGGTTTTTTTTTCCCCCCTCTCTTAAAGATTGAGATTTAACTGAAATAGAATTTGCTCGAATCTTCAAGATAAATTCAATGAGTCTGGTCAATCCCTTTGTCATCTAAACCAGTCATTTCCCCTCCCTGAGTCACAGCTTCCTCATTTAGGAAACGAGAGAACGGGACTGTGGTGAACGAGATGGCACTAGGAGAGGCAAGCGTGGGCTGCGAGGCAGACACTGGGTGTCCGTGGCAGGTGTCCGTTACTGTGATGCTTCCCATGCCGCGGTGCGCAGCTGTGCCCAACTGAATGGACGGAGCGCCTACCCCGTCCGGGTGTGTATGGATGAAGGCTGCCAGGCTCCTGAGGGTTCTGCAAGGACTCTGTGATGGGTGCTATGCTCAGAGGAAGCATATGGAACACTGGGAGTTCAAAGGAGAGGACCAAACTTGTTTGGGGATCACAGAGGGCTTCTTGGAGGGGAGTGTTGCCCGTGGTGCATCGAGTTGGACGAGGAAGGGGCAAGAGGCCCAGGTACTGGCCCACTGGAATCCAGGCAGAGCAAAGAGCTGGGGCAGGGGACTTCCCGCCAGAGGGAGAGTGGGGTGTTTGGAGAACTGCAAGTAGCTCAGTTTGTCTGGAGGAAAGGGAGTGAGGGGGGCTCTGGTTGAGGGGAGGTGGGGTCCCACCAGGGCTCTGGAGACTTCAAGGGCTTGGGGTGCCACACAGAGGAGGTGGGCTTGCCCTGAGGGCCCCAGGGAGCCAGAGCAGCGGGGCTAGCAGGTGTGTGTTTTAGAATGTCCTTCCTATGCTTTCTTCCTCCCGCCTGGGCCTCCTTGGCCCACTGGAGCCAGTGAGCTCCTGGAAGGCAAAATCCAGGTCTAGTTTTGCTTTTGTGGCATTTCAAATCCTTTATGGAATAAGGCAAGGAATAAGACCACTTGAATAAAAATAACATTTTCTGCATTCCCGGGGCCTGGCTTTGAGGGAGGGGATTTCAAACCTGCAGCCAGGTTCAGGATCCTCCAGGTTCAGGACACCCTGAGCCGGCTCCCTCCCCAGCCTCGGCTCCCCCTGGCCCTTCAGCTCCAGTGTGGGGCTACACCATTTTCCTATCGGTCCTGCTCTGCTCTCCCATCCCTTGGGTGGGTTCCTCTACCTGGGTCTGACCTCTGCTTGTCTGACCAATTCCTTCTCCTCCCTCTGGACTCAGTACAAACCTCACCTCCTTCAGGGAGCCTCCCCTGATTTCCTCAGGCTGGGTGAGGGCCTTTAAGAGCCCAAGTCTTTCAGCATTCATTACAGTGACCTTGCAGGTCGGTTCCAGAGCAGAGTTGTCTGCAGGGAAGGGCTGATCTTATTCACCTCAGTAACCTCAGGCCTGGCAGGGCCAGACACAGACCTGAGAGCCCAGGGACAGTTGTGCCCTCCAAAGTCACATGTTGTGTCACTAGGCCACTAGGAGTGGAGCACAGAGTGAGGCTGCAGGCCAGGGCTCACCAGCCAGTCCTCAGGCACATGGAGGTGTTTGGTGGGTGCAGGGAGACAGGGCAGGGTTGGAAGGCAGGGTGCTGACTTTGTGGTGCAGAAAGCGGGGTGCAGTGATAGTGCAGAAGGAAGCCCGGGGGCCCGATTACGGTGGTTGCGGAGGGAATAAGGATAAGGGAGCAACTGGGGAGAGATTTCAGAGGAGACAGGACCAGACCTGGTGCCTGATTGTTCCTGGGCGGTAAGGGAGAGGGAGGAGTCGAGATGAAGCCCAGAACAGCTCCCTCCAGGGAGAGCGGAGGAGGCTGGCAGCCAGCTCGGACCCCAGCTACCTTGGACACAAATAACCCCAGGGACCCTGTCACCCCTCACCCCCCTGTGCCAGAGCCACAGCCTCTGACAGCAGCCTCATGGCAGCCAGCAGCCCCCCCATCCCACTTTCCCAAGGGGTTGACTTGACGCTCCGCTGGCTCCTTGCCCACCGATCCCTCCCGCAGTCAGCTCCGCGCCTGCCAGGAGGGGAGGGAAGAGGAGGAGGGGCGGCCGCAGGAGCCCTGCAGGGAGGGAGGAAGGGAGGGCAGGAGGAAGCCAGCCCAGCGGACCCTGCAGAAGAGGGGAGGAGAGCCCCAGAGAGGGGGTGAAGACAAAAGAGGAGGAGGAACAGCAGCCGCAGCAGCGTGGCACCAGTCACTGCAGATGCAAGACGCCTTCCCAAGCCTCTCGCCCTCCCCCCATTTCAGAGATGGGGACACTGAGGCCTGAGAAGAGCAGCTATTTAGGGGGTTCGCATCCAGGTTTAAACAAATCTACACCTATCCGTTGGAAGCCCTCACCCTGGGACGGTCACCTGGTCTGGGGAGGACTGGGGATGCCAAAAGACATCCTGTCGCCTCAGTCAGAGGAGCAGGATAGCCGGCTACTGGACCCAGGGTCTAGGCCATGAACTCCCCACTGTCAAGAGGACTTGGGGAAAGACAGGGGCACCTCAGTCCAAGTTCTCATTGGCCTTTCTGATGGCTGTGGATAATTCATGGCGATGGGTGGGGGGGGGTGGGGGGAGGAGGCGGGTTCTTCAATCTGAAAAAGTCAGAGAGCCTTAGAAGGTAACGAAGAGGGCTGGCTTCAAACCCTAAGTCCCTGACCCACGTCACTCCCCTGTCCAACCAGCCTCAGTTTCCCTGGAGAGCATAAGGAGCAGCCTAGAGCCAGTGACCTCGAAAGTCGATTCCATCGCTGAGGTCCTGGAGGGTGCAACCATAAGTCAGCCGCTGTGTGACAGTCCAGAGAAAACAACCCAGCCCACCACCGCCCTCTCCACGCGTCGGCACCGGCCCTCGGGAGTCCTCGTCCAGTCTGCTCCCGGGCCCAAGGACAAAGCCCCGACGCGAGCGCGCAGCGCCCCAGCCTAGACGCAGCCCGGGGCCCGCGCCGCCCCGGCTGCACGTGGCCGCCGGCGGCCCTAGAGGGCAGTGTTGCCCCGGACTTGGGCGGCCACCGCCGCGGCCCCCAGCCCCGCGAGCGCCCCGGAAGACCGCAGTTCTGGGGACGTTGGACACCCGCGACCCACACACCGAGGGGACCGGCTGCTGACTGCCCACCCTCCCCAAGAATACACTTTGCGGGAACTGGGTGATGGGGCGTCCGGCGCGGTCTGCCCAGGGACTAGCACGTCTGTGCTCGGAGCACCGAGGGGCAAATTCGAGGGTCTGGGAGGCTTGTTCTTCCAAGATCGGCCGGCTGCTTCCCCATGTGACCCCTGGTCCTTTCGTCCACCCGACGTGTGACCAGCACCCACTCGGCACCACCTCTCCCACACCCACCTCCGACACCCCCTCCATACTGGGGGGGGGGCGAGTCCTGCAGTGTGCAACGCGTGCAACCCCACCAGCAGCCTCGACTTCCCCATCTCAAGCCCAGGCCTAGGGAGCCCCACACAGCCACGACTTGGGGGTGCTGGGGTCACCCCTGCTGCGACGCCCCCACCCGTCTGGGAGCAGCTAAGCCAGGGACGCGCGTGCAGGCGCACCGGGAAAACACCAGTCAAGTTTGGACCAGCGGCTTCGGGAGGGGGAGGGGACGAGGAGCAAGAATGCGAAAGCCCCGAACCCACAAAGCAGACTTTTTAAAAAATTATAATTGAAAACATCTCGAAGTGAGGGCCGCCAGAAGCGGGCTAGCTCCCCACCACCCCCCACCGCCCTACTCCCGTCTCCGGCTCCCCGGAGGCCGATGAAGTCATGATAAGTAGACAGCAAAAAAAAAAAGTATGGGGGGGGCGCTGGGGGGCCGGAGGGCGGGGGCACAGGGGTCCCAGGCTGGGGACCCGCGCGGACACAGTTTGGATACTATGGTTACGCGACCCGACCCAAACAGCGAAGGCGGACAACAATAGCGGCCGCCAGAGGAGGAAATTCCTTCCGGGGTGGACGGCGCGGGGGGAGGGGCGCCTGGCTGGAACGCCGAGGCGGCGGCTCGGCCAATCAGCGCGCGGCCGCCGGCGGTTTCAAGGTGCCCCGCGCCGCGCGCCCCCCGCGCCCGCCCTCCCCGTGCGCTCCGCTCTGGCGCTGGAATTGCTGAGACGTTTCCCTGCACGCGCCCGGGTAACCCTGCGGGGGCTGCTGCCCAGGCCGACCCCAGGCCTTCCCCGCGACCCCCCTGCCTGGAACCCACCGCCCCGGGAAGGCCGATCGGAGCTGCACGAGTTGCTTGCACTTGAGGCAGCTGGGGGGAGGATACTCCTCTTGACACACCACCCCTTTCTATGGGGTTGGTTCCTGCACAAGCCTGTTTTCTATTTTAAAGGATGTCTCAAGAAAAAATGAGAAAGAACGCGAGGAGAGCCCCCCGACCATCACCTCCACCCCCAACCCCGCTGCGATCTGGAGCCTGGAAGAATCTGACCCCTGCCTCCCTGGCCCTAGGAGCTGTTATATAAGTTGGGTTATTGATATTGTTGGTCTTCGCCAGGCATTCGGGATCCCGAGGACCAAGGGAAAACTGGCATAGAACTCCTTTGCCCCATAAATTAATCCTACTTGCCTTGTGGGCCAGAGACCCCAGGGACTGGCCTCAGCCTGACTGGGTTCTTCATGTGGTACCTGGCTGTGGTGACTGTGCCCGCTGCCTCCCACCCCACCCAACAAACACACACACACACACACACACACAGCCCAGGATTCTCCTCTAGGAAGCCCCAAACCCCTTCCCTTTCCCCAGGCCTTCTCCTGTGGATCCTTGCTCTCTGCAAACCACCCAAAGTAGGTATGCTGGGCACTGCAAGCCCTGGATTTTAAGCCCCTTTATTTTAAGCTTGGCTCTCCGATGCCTTCTGGGCACAGAGCGGTGCTGGGATGAGGAGTTGATGCCTTTTTATTCATTGCATATTAAGAGATTGACTTCTCAGGAAGGATCTAACGAGCAAAAAGTATTTGCCTCCCTTCCCACTCTCCCCCCGCCCATTTATAATGGGGATAGCCCTAATTCTCCAGTTCCTCGTGTCTTTGTATAAATAAATAATGAGATGTTTTATTAATTATGCACGTACAGGATCTGCAAGCAGATTGCTATGTCTCTTGATGCTCAATAATGAAATAAATAAAGAGGAAGCCCTCCAGATTGAAGCTGGTTTGCTTTGGAGGGTCCTTTCTCCCCACCCAGCCCCCCTAGCAAATAAAAACTTCAAGGGCCCACATGTCTTCTAAGGGGAAAGAGGAAGGCAGAAGTTGGGGGTGGGGGGTGAAGAAGATTGAATTATGGGGTTGGTGGGGGGGGTTATTTGCAGGTTTTCAAGGTCTCACATTTGTGATTGAGCCGCTGGTGGGAAAGCACAGGAGGTTCGCTGGGGCTGGGCTGGGCTGGGCTGGGCGGGATGGGCAGCTGTTAATAGTAAACAGGAAGCCAGTAAGGAGAGAGCTGGCGGCAGCCCAGCCCCTCTGTCAAGTCCATGCCCTCCTCAGAGCCCCTGAGCTTTCAAAACACGCTCGGTCCTGAACATGTGTGCATCCCATATTGCCCGAGTGCCCCACACAATGCCTGGCACCCAACAAGGCTCAACCAGTATTTGTTCCTCGAATGAATGCAGCACAGCAAACAGTGATGGGGACAGGGTGGGGAGTGGTTGGAGAAGGCTAAGTCTTGGGGCATGGTGCTGGGAGCTGTGGGAGTCCTGCTGTTATCCCTCTGACGGTTATGAGGGTGCCTGTGAAGTTTTCTGACTGAGGAAGTGGCTGAACTGAGCTGGGGTGGGGGCTTCGCAGGCAGTGTGAGTAGGGCAAAAAAAGATGCCCCCTAGAGATATTGGGGCTAGGGCCAGGAGGCGCTGGTCAGTAACCTTTACTAGAGGGGAAGGGGCAGCGAATGGGAAGGGGTTTCGATTCAAAATATTCCATTTGTGGAAGTAGGGGTTTGGGGGATGAAATGGGAGGCAGAGAGATTCTTATAGAACAGGCTCCAGGACCCCACTTAAGGATGACATGTTTAAAGCTGAAAAACATTTGAAACCCCAGTAAAGGCACATACATTTTGTCCTGTGAGACCCCCCCCCAGAGGCCCCCAAAGGTTTAGGAGGCGTCAACGGTCAGTCAGAGGTCCCCCACACAGCAAGGCAGTGGCCAAACTGACCACCCCCACCCCCACCCCCTCCATCCCAAGTCCTCTGCACTCCACCGTCTTCCCCTGGAGCCTGGGGCAGACAAGCTTTCTGACAAAAGGGTTAATTAAACCGGGCAAGTGTTACGCAAGTACCAAAATGATTTTTTCTTTTTTAAAGTGTTCTGGATGCCATTTCTCCTGCCTGGGAGAGGTCTATATATCACCAAGGAGTTAAAACATAAAAATAAAATTGTGCTGGCTGTGGTTAGCACAAAGCTATCAAGCTGGGTCTTGTTGGCGGAGCCTTGGCATCTGCTGTGTAATTTGGGGAGCACTTAGTCTCCCAGCCGTGAGTGAGGGCGGCTGTCCGACTTCTAGCTTTCTATTCTATGTTCCTCGTGAAAAGGGCCCGGCTCCCTTTCCGTGTGTCACAGAGCACTCTTGGACTGGAAAGGCAAAGAGAGGCCCACCTTAGTGGCATTGAGGGTTTGGGGAGAATCTCTGGATCCAAGAAACCTTGGTGGCATGCTGGGTTGGTTACCATCGGGCTGCTACCTGCAAGGGCAGCAGTTTGACACCGTCAGATGCTCCTCAGGAGAAAGATGCGCTGTCTAGTCCTATACAGAGTGACCGTCTTGGAAACCCGCCGGGGCAATTCCGCCCTGTCCTTTTCTAGGGCGCTAGGAATCAGCATCGACTGGATGACAGTGAGTCTCTGGATCCAACCTGAGCTGCTGCTTAGAGAAGTCCTGCCCTTGGGCAAAGCCCCTTCCCTGTGCCCACAGATCAGATGGCCAAAGAACAGGTGGAAGATCAAGGACCCTTCCTCCTCTGCAGGTCTAAGATGCGGTCCAACATGGGCCAGGGCTACTTTCCTACAGGTCCATTGGGCTGAACCCTCTGTCCATATAGCCATTGCACCCGGGTCCATATAAAACACCACTCCTATACCAGCAAGGTACCCGACTGACATGCATGCTCAGCTCTGAAAGACACACATGCACCAAAACCTTGTGTTGGAAATTGATGAGCTCCATGGGCCCTCTACAACGCTCCAGGTGAATGTCTGCCCAACTCCTGCTTGAATGCCACGGAGAGCTCACTACCACGTATGAACTCGCACGGTGCCTCCTAGCCCATCACGGGCCTAACACCTCAGAGCCGTGTGGCCAAGACGGAGTCCTGAGGATGGCCTCAAGAGATCCGTCCGCTCCTCCCTATTCTGTGTTCCGTGTATTCTGACTCAGGAAGCTGACTGCTCGAGTGAGCTGTGTAAGACCCCCCACTCCACCTGCCACCTCAGTCCTGCCCTTTTGTCATCTCTCTGTCTCTCCGGTCAGTCTCCATCCCCTGGTTCCCACTGCCTCAACCCCACTCCCCGACCTCCCACCGCTATGATTCCATCAGCACCCTAACAGAGTCTCCCTGCCCATCAAGCCAAAACCAAATGAGCCCCCAGTGGCTATTAAGAGCGACCCCTTGGATGTCAGAATAGAACTGCATGAGGCCTGGCTTTGCGGAAGATTGCCAAGGCCTCCTTCTGAGGGGCCTCCGGGTGGGTTTGTAGCCAAGTGCACTCACTGTTTTTGATCCCCTGACTAACCCTTCCCAAGTGATCTTCCACGCTACCTACCAGAGCACGCGTTCTAAAACCTTAACTTGAATACAACACTCATCTGCTTATAAATAAAAATGCCCCACATAGCCAAAGTCTAAACCCCCAGCATCTTATTCAAGGTCTTTCTTGACCTGCTTCCAGAAGCCCACCCAACCCCACGGCTCTCCCCCACTGCCCAGCCTCGCTCTACAGCCACACCCAATGGCCTCTGCTGGGCACACGCTGTGTCCTTGTGCACAGCGTGCTTCCTACTGAGTCCGCCCTGCTGGGCACGGAAAGGGAAACAAAAGAGGAGCGACCCAGGTCTCCTGCCCTACAGAAGCCCACAGTCTAGAGTCACGCTATCCTTTCAGTCACCCCCAGCGGTCACTCACGTGACAGGTGGCCAGTCCACCTGAGAGGTGCTGCTCCCCGAGTGCAGTCCACACCTGACTGCAAAGACTCCACTCCACCAAAATGTTCGCCACCTCATTAGTCACCTGTTCAGATGGACCAGGTGCTCTCACGCCCAAGAAACTCACTGCCCTCGAGTCAGTGCGGACTCAGAGCGACCCTACAGGACAGGGGTGATTCCTGAAACTGCAGCTCTTGGCCGGAGCAGGAAGCCTCCTCTTTCTCCCGCAGAGTAGCTGGTGGTTTCAAACTGCTGAGCTTGCGATTAGAGCCATTGGGAGTAACCCACTACGCTGCCAGGGCTGCTTGATTGCATGTTTCAATGATAATGTTTAAGTTGCATTGTGTTTCATAAAATAAGATTATTAAAATTAGTTCCACCCACCCACCCCACCCCCTGGTTCAGGCTGCTAACCACAAAGGTGGGCAGCATGAACCCACCAGCCTCTCTGTGGAAGAAAGAGGAGGCTTTGTACTTCTGTGAAAATGTGCAGCCTTGGAAACCCACGGGGGGCAGTTCTACCCTGTCCTGTAGGGGTCGCTATGAGTCCGAGTCCACTCAAGGGCAGCGAGTTTGTTTTTGTATGTTTGTTTGGGTTGGGTTGGTTCCTTTTTGCGAGTAGAGAAGTGTCCCACGCGGCTGTATTTCCATCACAGGTGTGGTAGCTCGAGATGGATCTCTCTGGGGCCGACGTGAGGACAAGGGGGTGGAGGGAGACAGAATGATGTCAGAAGAGGGGGACAGCCCCCTGACAGCAGTCCGTAAGGCTTCCCAGGGGAGCCTAGGACTGTACTTGGGTCCAGGTGGCTCTCGGTGACAAGTACTAGCTGCAGTCAGTATCTGAAAGAAGCATATGTATCAGACCCCCCTCCCCCCAGGGTCTCCACCAGCCACCTCTGCTTCTCTGTCCACTCCTGATCTTCAGTGCTGTCCCCACCTTTCCTGGGTGTGGCCGTGGCCAGCCCCTCCCCTGGACGCTGATGTAACCTTTGTGGTAGAACCTCATTTCCTCCTAGTTGTGTCCCAGGGCCCCGTGCACAGAGACACTCGGTAAATGTTTGTTGAAAGTTGGATGAATTCCTTTCATCAATAAACGCGTATTGACCCTGGCTGACCTTTCCAACTGTACCCTTCCACCCCGCCACACACTGGAGCTGGCCTACCTTCCATCCCCCACCCACTGCCCCCCTTCCCCAGTCAACGCCAGCAGTGCCGGCGGGGGGGGGGGGGGTGCACCTGCTCAACCCCTCTCCAAGGCCATGGCAGTGCCTGGTGGCACACACAGTGCATGCAGGTTCACCTACCAACCAAGTGGTGGCTGGTTTGGGCCCAGGAAGAAAGGCCTGGCAATCTATTTCTGACCCGCCCGGGGGCGGGGGGGCAGTGGGGGTGAATCCACTCAGAGCAACTGAATTCTTGGCTTGTTCTACCAGAGGCCCCCTGGCTTGGAGTCCTTGTGTGGGTGTATCTTGTTTCCTCTTCTTTCTCAAAACGCACTCCTATCGATGCCCACTCAAAGTGCCCTTAGAGGACAAGGTGGACCGGCCCCGTGTGTGTCTGAGACTGCCCCTCTCGACGCCTCCCTGGGGCGGCCGGTGGTTTCAAACAGCTGACTTTTCGGTTAGCGGTTCCATAAGGAGCCACTCCGCTGCCGTCAGGCTCCCTCCGGTCTCCTTGGGTGCCATATGCCCCCGTCTCTTGGATGAGGAAGCGGGGACTCCAGGAGGTGAGTGGTTTGCCCAGGGTGGCACGCACAGTCACTTGGGTGACGCTGACCTTCTCAAGTCAGCCCTCCAATCCCCAGGCCTCGGACCTGAGCCCGGGCTGGTGCAGGGTTTTCCTGGGACCGTGGACCCCCTCCTCCCCTCCTCATTCTCTCCACCACTGGCTTCCCCCATCAGTCTCCTTCAGTCCCTCTCCATCTGTGAGAGGGAGGAGTTTAACTCAGACCCTAGCAGCAGGGAGGGCCCCACACCAGCTGCACCCTTTGCAGGGGAAGTGCCCCCCCAAAAGGCTGCTTCCGACCCCAGCCAGGGAAGGAGGAGGGAGGGCGAGACACTCACCACGGCCTCTGGGCCACAGCCCTGGAGGGGCCCTGGTGTTTGGTTTCAATTAGGACGACAAATTCCAGGAAGCCAGGCCAGTGCTTGGGCTGGGGGAGTGGGGGTGGAGGGGGTTGGCGGGAAGTAGGGGGCCCACAGAGCAGAGCTCAGAGCTAAGAGGTTCTTGGAATCTGGCCTTGGGAAGGGGCTGAGGGGCAGCCACCTGGGTGGTTTGAACTCCCAGTCCCCCATGACCCACCTCGGGGTGCCGGGGGAGTGGACCCAGGGTCGGGCGCACAAGGATTCCCATGGGGTCTGGCCAAACCTACTTTATTCCATTGCCTTCTGGGTACACAGTGGTTGTCCCAGCCACCTACTGTGACTCAGGCTGAGGGACCCACACTGGGCCACCAAGTGCATAGCCCACGGGTGCCAGGTACTGCTAAGACAGTGATGCCGAGACAGTTCAGCCGACGTGAGGCCAGCAACAAGATCAGGGGTCTCCAAGGAGAAAAACTGCCCCCAGGGAAGGAACCTGGTCTGCCCTGATCACCCCCACCTTCTCAGCCCCCCCACCATGCTTAGCACCTAGTAAGCAGTGCAGAGGTAGTTCCTGGATGCCTGGTGATTCATCCTTCTCAGAACATTCTGAGGAAGCTTCTCAGAAAAGAGCTGCAGCTACCTAGCATTTTACGAGCTGAGTAAGAAGTCTGCAGACAGAGAAAGGGCGTCACCTGCAAGGCTGGACGGGCAGCACAGCACGCAGCGATGGACTCCTTGATTTGCACATTCCTTCTGCCAACAGAGAGGGCTGCCGTGGTGCCCCTGGCATGGTGCTGTGGACTGGCATGGTGCTGTGGGTACACCACCGTAGGCCAGGCTGAGGGTGGGGAAGGGAGATGGACTTGTGTGTCTCGCAAAAGTCAGGACTCTGCCTTGCCCGGCGACAGGAGGTCCTGGGAAGTCACCATAGTAAGACAGAGCTAAGCTTCGGAGGAAGGCAGTCCTACCGACCAACCTGTCCCACCACACGGAGGAGCAGCCTGAGAGTCCAAGGACTCGCTCAGGGACATCAAGGTGGCCGTGTGCCTCACAGCCCGCTGCTCCTGTTTTTCATTAGCCAGGCCCACGGTCCTCTCCATGCAGGTCTCTCCTCGGGCAAGCCTCCTAGGACTCTGACTCACATTGGCTACTGCCTTGCTGAGCGGTCTAAGCTTTGTTCCCTCCGCTCTCTGGACCAGAAGGCTTGGATCTGGACAGCACCTGCCAAATGTGAGCCAGGTGTAACTCGTGGGCTTGGGAACCAGTTCAGACCTGGGCATGGCGTGTGTGTGCGTGTGCATGTGTGTGTGCGTGTGCGTGTGCGTGTGTGTGTGTGTGTGTATGTGTGTGTGTGATGCTTGTATTGAGGTATTCAAGTTAGGGACTCTAAAGGATTCTGAAAAAAAAACCCTGCCTTCTTCCTGTCCGATGTGCTTTCCTTTTGTTTTTTAACTTTTTGTTGTGCTTAGAATGAAAGTTTACCGAGCAAATTGGCAATCCTCTCCACAGCCCACGCACATTTTGATCCGGGACTTTGATGGCAGCCCTCACCGGTAACAGCTCTCTTCCCCCTTCCGCCCTGCGGTGGAGCTGTCAGTCTGTTCTCTCTTCTCCTCCCCGCTTCTGAGCCGAATCCCTGGGCAAATGCTCCCTACTTTAACTGGCAACATGGGCCCTTCTGCAGGGCATCTCCCTGGAGTTCCTGCTCACCATATAAGCCTGACTATTATTGGCTGACAGCTGAGCCATGGAGTTGAATTCCAGCCCAGGGTTGAGGGGTGCTTAGGGTTCCACCAGTGTTTATCCGACCAACAATCTTCATCTTTTCTTATGATCTTGAGTTTTAGTCCTTGTTTTCCTCATATTCTGTCCAGGACTTCCTCCTGTGATCCCTTTTCAAGCGATCTGGAGTGGCAGCGGGCATCACCGAGTTCTTCAGAGGTTAGGATCGTGAGGCTGGGGTTCTTAGGGGCCTCGAGAAACAAAGCCAGGACACTTATGATTGTGATGTGTGTGTGTGTGTGTGTGTGTGTGTGTGTGTGTTTATATACATACAGCACAGAGGGCTCAGTTCAACTCACTTTCATGGAACAGTTACTATACTGGAAGTCTTTTGACTCACATGGGCTGCGGGGTCCAAGGGCAAGGAAGCAGACAGTGGCGTCCTCCCTCGGGAAATGCAGGTAGCGTCTGCCCAAAGGCAGCACACCGCAGGGTGGGTCAGCAACAGTGAGTAGCTCAGGAGCTTATCGAAGTGGGCCCAGATGGGATATCAAACTCAAGCAATGTGAGGCAACAGGATCCACCAGTTTCAAGCTCAAATGATGTACACACCAGCATGGCAAAGCAGGTCTCCAAGGAGCCTCAAGCTCTAGCTACATGATCTACCAGATGGCTTGGCCCACAGGTAGTGTAGCACACAGGTTGAGGCAGAGAACTAGCTAAAGCAGCAGCACGCTGGTCCAATCACCAGAGAGCAAGTGAGACAGCAGCAGGCCTTGCAGAGCCATGTTTCTCTTTGTCCCCCAGTCAAACTGTACCCTGAGTAGTCCCACAGGCTCCTGTTAGCCAGGCTGCCACAGGAAACCTACCGATCACATGGCCCGTGTGTCTAGGTTTCTTCACTTTTCTCTGCTCCATGTGGAAAGAGACTACAAGCTGCCTCTTAGATGGCCGTTCAGCAAGCTTTTAGAACCCAGTGCTAGTCATCCAAGTTGAATGTAGAACATTATCTTTTGTGGAATATGTTAAGCCAATTGACGTTGACGCCCCCCCCCCCAACATGTTTGGTTATGGCTAAGAAATGTTCATAACTTTGCCCCCAGTATGTTCTACTGTGTTCATGGGTATATTTGTAGCACTTACACAAACACCTATGTATTCATATCGACATGATACATCTTCTTTCAGATATACATTTGGAGGTTTTTAACCTTTGCACTCCTATTCAACGTGTGTGTCTATCTGTGTACCCACTCATAGATGATCATTGCTTTTATCGCAGACTTGTGTATGTATAGCATTGATTCTTGTTATAGACCTAGCCATATGGAACACTGACCTCAATCTCAGATGAAGAAAATCATTGTTTTCTTAAGTTATTTCTTCCGATTAAGTGAAGGGGAAAGAGAAGACCCCGCGTTGAGCCTGCAGGTGGGTCTTTAGCTCCTTTCTAACACTTCCTTCTTAACCAAGGTGAGCTCTCTTGGCAGATTAGAGTACTATACTAGAATGACTTGGTTTTCATTGAATTTATTCTTATCTTTTCCTTCTATTTTGGGAAAGTGATACTGGTTTTCCATTTTTAAAATACTGATACCATTTCCTTGTTAAAGAAACATTTATAAATGTGAGTCCTTTGAAAGGGAAGCCCTCAGAGAGTAGTGTCGGAGGTGAGCAGATAGTGCCCAAGCTATGGGGGAGATCTGACTAGCAGGCTTGGGGGAGAGCTTGGGTCGTAACACCACAGTTCCTCAGTGCTGGCATATCCGAAAACTGATTGGGAGTCTGGGTGCTGTTGTATATCTTGTTGTCATTGTCACCCTTCCAAAGGGGAGAAGCTCAGAGCTTCATTGGTAATTTAAACCAACTCTAGTTTCCCCAGGATTTTTCCTCAGCCAATTTCAATGCCATCTGCAATACTTTGGCATGGGTTCTGTGGTAGCTAGTCCTGAAACATGGTCGACCTCATTCTTCCGCTTCCGGGGATGCTCTAGAGCATAAGCTCTGGGAGCCCCACAGCCTCCGAACCCAGATCAGCTGCCAGCAGGGCCTTCAACAGAAGCTAACTTTGCCATCACCTGGGGAGTAGAGCTAGGGAAGCCAATGATCTTTGAGGAGCCCCTTGTGAGGACCCCTCAAGATTCTTCATGGTCTTCCCGTCTTAGTGGCCTAGGGCTGCTGTGACAAAGTACAACAGATTTGGCGGCTTGTAAGAATAGACTACCATTCCACAGGGAATGCGGGACAAATAAACCCCTCATAACGAATAATGAGAGTAGCGAAACCAGGAGGGGAAGGGGAAGGTGGGGGGAGAAAGGTGGAACCGATCACAAGGAGTGGCAGACAACAGAAAAGTGGGTGAAGGTGTAAGACATGAAAAAATTTTTTTAATAAATTATCAAGGGTTCATGAGGGAGGGATGGGGCAAAATGAGGAGCTGGTATCAAGGGCTCAAGTAGAAAGAAAATGTTTTGAAAATGATGGCAACCTATGTACAAATGTGCTTGACACATGGATGGATTGTGATAAGAGCTGTAAGAGCTCCCAATAAAATGATTAAAAAGAAAAAGAAGAAGATGAAGAAGAATAGGCCACCACTCCCATTAGTTGGTCACCCTGTAATAACTCGTTCATTGTGTGGTGTTGGAAGCAACGCCACCAGGGTTTCAAATACGGGCAGGGTCACCCATGGCAGGCAGCTTTCATGATGGACAGATCTCACCAGTTTCCAGAATAAGACATATTAGGAAAATAGACCTGACATTCTGAAAAAATAACTAGATAACGAAAGCAGCCAGTGAAAACGTTATGCCTGTCTGAGATCATCCTGGACGATGACCCCTCGGGTCGGAAGGCATTCCAAATAGGCCTGGGAGAGCTACTGACCCTGACAATGTGGGTGAAGTAACTGTTTCAGAACCTTCACGCGCTGATGTGACGTGCCTCAAAATTAGAAGACGCAGTTGCAAATATCCCTCAATCATCAGACGGCATGAAGTACGAATTAAGGAAAACTGGCAGTCATTAAAAATCAAACGGAACACATACAGTTCGATATCCCAGGCACTAGTGAGCTGGAGTCGACCAGTACTGTCCATTTTGAATCAGAAAATCGTAGTCTATGATTCAGAGAATGACAAATTGAAGAGGAATGGCATCATTATCAAAAAAACAAAAAAACCCCACAACATTTCAAGATGTATTCTGAAGCACAAACACTGTCTGTGACATGACAATATCTATACCTTCAAGAAAGACCAGTCACCACCACTCTTCAAATTTGCTCCATCCACTAGTACCAAAGAGGAAGAAATCAGAGATTTTAAGAACTTCTGCAGTTGCAAAATGATCAAACGTGCAATCAAGATTCATTGCCCCCCAACCCCAAAATAAAAGAGACTCCAGGGAGGGAGGGGTAAAAATGAGGAGCTGATACCAAGGACTCAAGTAGAAAATAAATGTTTTGAGAATGATGATGGCAACAAATGTACAAATATGCTTGACACATGGATGGATGGATGGATGGATGGATGGATGGATGGATGGATGGATGGATTATGATAAGAGTACGATCCCCAAATAAAATGAATTTTAGAAAAAAGAAAATATTATTAAAACCCATACAGTGGTAAAAATAAATAAATAAGACTCATTGCTAATTACTGGCAATTGAAATGCAAAAGTTAGAAACCAAGACATGGAAACATAGCTGTGGTGAATGATGCTGGAGATCACACAATACAATTTTGCCAAACTCTTTATTTCAGTGACGTATTCATTGCAAGCGCCTTCTTCCAACAATCTAAACAGAAACCTGGACAGAAGGAATACAAAGGCATCAAATCGATTACATGGGGGTGGAGATCTCAATATCAGCAGTCAGAACAAGGCCAAGCATCGGCTGCAGAAGAGAACATCAATTGCTCACATCCAGGTTCGAGTTGAAGCTAAGGAAAATCAAAATAAGTCCATACGAGTCAAAGTACAATTTGAGCAGCTGCCACCTAAATTTCTAGACCATCCCATAAAGTGTTTCCTAAACACTAATGACTGAAACAAACCAGGAAAGTTGCGAGATGATATCAAGGATATTATACACTAAGAAAGCAAAATGTCATTAACAAGTCAAGAAAGGGAGGAAATAGGGGAGAGAGGGAGGAAGGGTTAGGAAGCAAGGCAGAAAAGACCAAAGCGGCTGTCAGAGGGACTCTTGAATAGCTCAAGCAAACAGAAGAAACATGGGATCAAAGAGCTGAACAGAAGCTCTTAAAGATTCTTACTTTGACTTCGAAATGGCAAAGTAAAGTGAATAATGAGACGTGCAAAGATCTGGAGTCAGAAAACCGGCAGGGAAGCACTCACTCGGCATTTCTCAAGTTAAAATACTGAAGAAAGGATCAAAGCCTTGAGTTACAATAGTAAAGGATTTTATTGACAAAATATTGCATAACAGAGGAAGCATTAAAATAAGATGGAAGGAATACACAGTCATTGTACATAAGAAAAATAATCGATGAGATAGTTAAAGTTTATTGTGCCAACCTGGCCAATAAACACATGTGGGGTTAAATGAAGGGTGCAGAGATAAATGGCTCTGTGAGCCTCACCTTTCTAGTTCTTGGGTCTCTTGCTTTCTGATGGTCGGACCAGGGTGCAGCTGCCTTAGCCAGTTCCCTGCTTCAGTTGGCAAGGCTGACTTCCCGCGAGACTTCCCTGAGGAGAAGCCACATGGACCTACCCCAATGCGGCCCTGGGTGCCGTAGAAACAGTGTGGAGACCCCTGCCAGCGCTGAGATGCTTACACGTTCACTGATTCGACTTTCCTCCTGCAGTCAGCATCATAGTGTTTGTTTTGTGAGATGGAGGAGGACTTTGGGGCTTGGTGTTGAACATATGGACTTGTAGGTTTGGGCAGCACTGGGTTGGGATGTTTTCTTGATGTGCACTTACCCTTTATATAAAACTCTCTCTTAGACATATGAGTTTCTGTGGATTTGTTTCTCTAATGTACCCAGACTCACACAATCGACATTTAACTATGATCAAGAACCAATATTGTCGACCAAGACTTCTAAGCTGTACTGAAGGCATTGGTGAAGCATGAGGCTCTGGGAATATACAACACCAACTGAGATGCTTCCACAAACAATTGCAACACTGGAAGTACTCACTCAACTATGTGAGGAAAGTTGAAAAACAGCTACCTGGCCGACTGACTGGATGCGCATTCCAAAAGTGGTCCAACAAGATGTGGAGATTACTGAACAACATCATTAGTATGACAAGCAAGTAAAATTTTTGCTGAAGATAATTAAAAGACTGTTACAGCAGTACATTGACAGGGAGATGTCAGAAACTCAAGCGAGATTCAGAAGAGGATGTGGAATGAAGGATATAATGTGGATGTTGGTCAAGGCAAAGAATACCCGAAAGGTGCTTACTGTGTTTGAATGAGCATGAAAAGTGTGGGAGCCAGCTCACATCCAGATGGGCCCCAAGGGACGGTTGTATAATTGAAGGGAAGAAATTAAGACACAGACAAAAGTTTTGGGGTGCTCACCTCTTCTATGGCATCAGGAACCAGGTCGAGTGGGAGAAAGAAAGAATGTATTCTTTCACCAACTTATATAGTAGTCTCGGGGCATGCAAGCCCCGCCCACCCCAGCATGGATATTTACCTATGTAACAATGTGGACAGCATCTTAATCTTCAAGGTCCCTGAGTTCACTGAGGGAGTAGCCTAACACCAGTGCTGGGGGCAAGTAAGCGGGGTGACTGTCCTCTGATGGGGAGAATAAAAGCAACATGCTAGCCGGATTGTAACTAGCCATGTGCTTGTAAGATGTATCACTACGATAGCGCTATTACGGGAGGAGGATCGTGAATGACAAGAACCTGACTGGGACTCATCTCTAACTCACAAATGCGAAGGCCTCCCTCCACTCAGAACCCTTCTCCCAGGCTTCCTCAATCATGAGAAGAAAGGATCTGTCCGCATATACTCGATTCCCAGTCCTCAGTTTCACACACACACCAAAGCCATCTCACTGTGTAAACTTTAAGAAATTGTAGATAAAGTGGCAAAGAATGGGAATTCCAGAGCACTTCATTGTGCTTAAGGGAAGTCTGTGTGCGGACCAAGAGGTAGTCGTTTGAACAGAAGCGCAGAGCCTTACAGCCCACAGTATGGAGCGCACCTCCACATACAGCAAGCCCAAACCAGGGTGCGCGATGCAATTGGTGCAGGGGCTGTTTGAAGAGCGGGAAGAGCCCCCAATAAAACGATAAAAAAGAAAACACAAATCCTCACAACTGGACCAGTAAGCAACACCACGGTACATACAGAGAACACTGGGAGTTGGGATTTCATCATACTCAGATCCACAACCAGCACATGGAAGAATCAGTCAACAAAATCAAACAGGATAGCAACAAATGTACACATGTGCTTGACGCAATGGGTGGTAAGAGTTGTATGAGCCCCCAATAAAATGATTTTTAAAAAGTCAAACTGGCAAATCAGATGCAAAAGACCTCTTTAAAGTGTTCATGAAGAAAGGTGTCGCTCGGAGAATTGAGGTGTCTCTAAGCTAAGCTAATGCTCAGCATGGCGGGACTTCATAAAGTTCACTGACAAATTCCACCATCACTCTATTCCATTTTTCCATGAATTTCCAAAGCCCTTGTCTTTTCACCACATGCAGAGGAAAGGTGGACAATGAACAAGAAAGACTGAGGAAGAACGGACGCCTTTGAATCATGTGGTCGGTGAAGAAGATCGAACATGCGTGCATGGCCTGACAGAAGAACCTAATTAGTCTTGGCAGCCGCCAGTGAGAACGCTCCTGAGGAGTGACGAGGGCGGAACTTCTTCTTACTAACTTTCTTCACGGTATCAGGAGGAACCAAGCCCCGAAGAGGGACACCATTCTTGGTAGAGGGTCAGCCAAAAAGAGCCTTCACATGATGGAATGGCACAACTCAAGCGCAGTGATGATGGGAGGCAGTGTTGTGTTCTAGCGCACATCAGCTCTCCGCGAGTCGGATGGACTTGACGGGACCTAACAGCAAACACGTGAGAACAGAAGTTCATTGTCTCGCTATTCTGGAGACGGCTCTGAGACCAGGGTGGTGCTGGTAGTGATTCTTTCTGAGGCTGTGAGTTAGAATCTGCCCCATGTTTCTCCTAGCTTCTGGAAGCTGCATGCATTCTTTGGCTGACAGGGTCACGTGTGTCCATCTTCTGTCTGCTTCTCTGTGTCTTTTCTCCCAGTGGTCACCAGTTGGGCTGCGATCTGTAAGGTCAGCAGTTTAAAACCACCAGCCAGTTCCATGGGAGAAAGCTGGGGCTCTCTAATCCCACTAAGAGCTACAGTCTCAAAAAAAAAAAAAAAAAAAAGAGTTATAGTCTCAAAAACCCACAGGGGCAAATCTACCCTGTTCTACAGGGTCACGATGAGTTAGCGAGTTTATAGGACACCACTCAGTCTGCACTAGGGCCTAGCATCCTATGGTTAATTGAACATCTTATGTTAATTGAACATCTTCAAAAACCTCATGTTAATTGAACACCTTCAAAAACCTCTCTCCAATGAAGTCACTTTCACAGGTACCAGGGGGTGGGACTAGGAGTTAGGTCAAATTTGAGGGGATACAATTCAAACAGAAACACTTCCCTGAACTCTCTTTCCCTATGTCTGTCTACCTGGCTGGTTTCTACTTACCTTTCAGGCTTCCTTGTGGCCACATCCAGGAAGCCCTTTCCCGTCCTGTCCTTCCATGTCTCCATCTGGGAATGGGACCCCAGTGGGAGTGCTTCCTCCTTCCCCAGCCCAGGTACCCGACGTCATCATGGTTTGTGGGTCTACCTCGCCACCCCCCCCAAATGTGTCTATCTTGTCCTGGTATCATAGCATCCCTCCCAGGACCCAAGGAAATGCTCAGTACAGCTTTGCTGAATGGAAGAGGGCACGTTTGGGTGCGATGTGTGCCAATCCTTCTGGGACCTACCTTCTACGGGCTTCTACTTCCTCCACAGAATGTCATGGAGGTAAAGGTTCCTCTGAAGTTCTAGGTGGGGCAGGGGGACTCAAGAACCAGCTTTAACACTCGGTAGCTGTGAGTTCAAATCCTGTTCAGTCATTAGGAACCCTTAAGGACGTTGAGATGGAGAGGTTGAGAGTCACACAGGGAGAGGACTCCCAGACTACATGGAACTGTAGCAAGCAGTTTGGTTACGTAGGAAGAACTTCTCCTTCCAGAGCTTTGAGCAGAGTTCTATTCGAGGAGTTGACTAACAGCGTAAAGTGATCTAAGACAGGCTAAGGGCCCCTTTGGCTTCCGTCAAAAGGCCTGATAGTCCATCCCTCTGTGACTTAGCCACCCCATTCGTTTTGTCCTTACACTTGCTTCCTTTGTCTACAAGTGAGTCCTGTGTCCAAAGAGGCTTCCCACCCATTCCTAGGTTAATGTCCAATGGGCTGGGCCCAGGGCAAGGGAGCCCCCTGCCCTCGGCCTCCAAGAGCCCCGACTCCACCTTCTGCCCTGGTCCTGCATTGCTCCTGCAGCCTTGGCCCAGGGCAGCCTTAGCCAACTGGGCACTAACCCCCTCGTGTCCCCAGGCCTGAGAGGGATCGGAGGAGGATAAGTGCTCCTTGCTCCAGCTCTTCTTCCTCTTGCCCACGTTTTCCCAAAGCAGATCTTGGGAGGAGCAGGAGAGAGTGAGTGCTCCTGTGTGTGACTATGTATTTATCTGAGTGGAGAGAGGGAGGGGGAACGAATAGAGATCAGGAGTGCATGCATGTGGCTCTGTGACTATGTGCGTGTGTGTGTGTGTGTGTGTGTGTGTGTGTGTGTGTGTGTGTGACTCAGCAGCAAGCTGTCCCTTAAAAGCACAGGCTCTGCCTCCATTCCTAGCCAGCACCACCTCCCCTCCCCATCAGCTGGGAACCAGAGTGGACCTGTCCCCAGTGACTCCCATCTGAGGAAAGAGAAGCAAGCCCAGGTACCCCACCTAAGGCTGAGACGTTGAAGACTCAGACATGCTTTCCTCCAGAACTGGCGGCTGAGGAGGAGAAGCAGCCCAGAGCCAGGGCAGGACAGCTTGGTTGGAGTCCCAGCTCCTCACTTGATAGGGGTGGGGTCGTGGAGGCTACAGCCCCTGACCCTCTTTCGCAGGCCTGGTGAGCCCAGCACAAAGCTGAGCACAGAACCACTGATGGAGACCGAGGGGGTGTAGGGGGTGACCAGTGACCCACAGGGGTGGGTTGCAGGCAGGAAGCCCCTGCCTCAGCTCTAGGCTCAGTCAGCCTTCCCGCCTGAGTGGGAGCAGGAGCCTGCCCAGCAGACATGGGGTGGAGGTGGGGGTTGCTTCCCCCCACAACAACCTGCTCTCCACCGTCCACTGTCACACTCTGTTTGGGCTCCAAGCCAGGACCTGGCTTCTCATCTGCTCTGCCCCTGCCCTACCTCGCCTCACGGTGCGACCCTGGGAGGCCCTGGTCCTCCCTGGGCTGCTCCTGTCCCCACTGTGGAATGAAGACAGAAATGCTGGGGCTCGGGCACCTGTTCTGGATCCTAAAGTGGGCGTTGTTTAATGAGACCGTGTCCCACCGTGCTTCCATCCATCCAAACGGCCCAGACCCGAGTCCTTCCCCGTCAACTTCAGGGCCCCAAAGTGGTGTGTATAGCATCCTTGAAAACCTCTTGGGCCACCGCCCTCCATTTCAAAGTCCAGGAAACTGAGGCTGGGAGCAGCGAGGGGAGGTGCATGCACAAGGCATCAAAGCCAAAGCCAGGGCTGGAGGGAGCCCCAGTCCCCAGGGCCCCAACCTCCAGCTCTAGGCAAGGCGGGAGGCGCGGAGCCGGAGCCGCAGCC
>NW_022104341.1:73036357-73061776 GCF_000313985.2 Echinops telfairi
GCTGGGTGCAGGGAGGATATGGCAGAAGCCACCGTGGCCTGTGGGGGGGGCGGGGGGGGCTCGTGTTCTCGTTGATGGGACAGAGAGGGACACCCAAATGTCCACCAAGTGCGACAGGAGGAGGCGGCGTCTCTTAGGATTAAGGACCAGCTTTCCAAAGTCAGCCTGTCTGGGTTCAAATCCCCAAGTAGCGTGTGCACAGTCCTTTGCCTTTAGCAGGCTGATGTACGCGAGGGCACGGGAGAGCCGGCCTCGTTGTGAGTTCAGGGGTCAGAACGGGAGAGTCAGGGAGTTGGCACTGCACGAAGGTCAGCTCTTCTTAGCATATAGAGAAGCAAGCGCGGAGGCGGAGGGAAGGAGAAATGGGGCAGGATCCCCAAGCCAGCCTGAGGACCGCAGGGGAGGCTCCCCAGGGGTAGGCGGTTGGCGGCTTGGGAGGTAGCAATTACCCAGGAAGCCAGAGGAGAGGGAAAGAAAGGCATTAGCAGGAGCAGAGTCCAGGGGAGTGGTGGACATGCAGGTTGAGACGCATCTCCAGTGTTGCCCGAGAGTAGAGCAGTCCCCTGGAAGGGTGGCAGGACAGACCCACTGAAGGGCCTGCAGGTGGGGAGGGGTCCCTGGAGTCCTGAGAGCTCAGTCTGGCTGCCCTGCCCCCGGTGGCTTGACGACAGGCCCAGCGGTGTTTTTGAGAAACGGTAAGGCCTTCAAGGAGGACAAGTGCCAGGGTCTTTGCAAGACAAGGACAGAATCACAAGTACTAGAAAGGTGGACATGGCGGCATGGGGGCCTCTGGGTTGGGTGGAGAAAGCACAGTTTAAGGATGGACACTGGGGAGGGGGCGCGTGGAAGGGTCAGAGGTGGGACAAGGCGGGGAGGAAGATATCGGCTGGGGTCAGGCCCATTCAGCTTGAAGACGCTTTGATTTTGAGCCGGAGGCCCAGGCTGCAGAGACACTAGTAACAGTCTGGCCAGGGCCTGAGAGTGCCCAGAGGCAGTAGGGCTGGGGTGGGGGTGGGGTGGGCGTGCGTGGGTTCAGCAGACACAGAGAGGAAAACTGATGCTTCAGACGTTTTCTGGGGAGGTTTGGAGTTTGGGGAGAGTGTTTGGGAGCCAAAAGAGGACAGAAGGGGACTCCCTCTCGCTTGCCATCAGGCAGTGCTGACTCATAGAGACCCTATAGGACAGGGGCGAACTGTCCCTGTGACTTTCTGAGACTGTCACTGTTCCCAAGAGCAGCAAGCCCTGTCTGTCTCCCTCGGGGATGGATGGTTTTGAACTGCTAACCTTGTGGGTCACAGGCAAACGCGCAACCACTATGCCACTGGGGCTCCCCAGAAGTGTATAGGTAGCAGCCTATTGTGCCAGCCTGTAGTATTACAACTCTGCCCTTCATGAGCTATAAGGTTTGTGAGGGGAGGCTTCTCAGGGAGCCTGTTTCCTCCCCAGTATACACCTTGCAGGAATTAAATGGGGTGCTGGCCACAAAGCTCTCAGGGCAGCCTCTTGTCACAAGGAGGGCACCCTGCTAAACAAACAGATTCCAGGATCCTTGCCCAAGATCCAGGGATATGAATTTTCAGGCAGGTAAATTGGCTCACCACTAAATCAGACTTCTAGTTCTCTCCCACCAACACCCCTACTCCTCTGAACATTTACATTGACAACCTAGGGCAAGAGGAAGGGGGGGGGGGGCACACTGCATCCCTGAATGCCAGGGTCCTTGTGAGCTCTGGTTCAAGCCCCCAGGCATAGCTACCCCTGCCCCCTCCCCACTCCTTAGTAGCTTCCACTTGTCTTCCCTTAGCAGGCCTGTAATCCACAAGGTCCAAAGCTCGAAACCAGCAGCTGCTCCTTAGAGGAAAGACAGGACCTCCTGCTCCTGTGAAGAGTGACAGTCTTGGAAACCCACAGGGCAGCTCCTGTCCTGTAGGGTTGCCGCATCTGAACTGTGGTTCTGGAGGGGAATTTTGAATGTACCATGGACTGCCGAGAGGACGAATTGATCTGTGTTGGCAGAAGTCGGTAAGGCAAGAATGCAGAGATTTCGTCGTACATCATGGTGGAAAGGCGGAGGGGCAGGGACAAGGAGGAGGCCCTCGACGAGGTGGACTGACACAGTGGCCGCACCAATGGGCTCAGGAACCATTGTGAGGATGGTGCAGGACCGGGCAGTGTTCTGTTCAGTTGTGCCTAGGGTCACTTTGAGCTGACCTCGACTCGATGACAGAGAGTCTGGATTTTGGTTTTGGCCATCCTTGCACCTAGGGTGGCACATGTCTGTGTCACGCTCCACCAGGAAGACAGACCCAGGCTGAGCCCACGCGGGTTCTGGGAATGGGCTCAAGGCCCTTTGGGCAGAAATTGCAAATCCCCGATACCTACAGTGTGCTTAGACTGATTAGGTGCGCTTGAATGATTATGTCTCCAAGGCCCATTCACACCTGGCCTTATGGGGATGGAGGTCCCACTGCCTCTGCTCCTGTCAGCCTTTCCCAAGACCCTCTGGGCAGGCCAGGGGTTCCCAACAGCCTTTCCTGCCAGCTGTTTGCCCATCTTCCCACCTCTGCCCAGCTGAGGTGGAGCCCCTTCCCTCCAGCCTCCTGTCTAGAACCTACGCACTCTGCTGGCCTTCAGGAGGAGGGGGCTCTGAGCAATCTTTTAAAATCAGGAAGCCAAGACTCAGAAAAGGCAAAGGAGGCCTCGTTGGCATTATAGAGCACCTACTGAATACCAGGGGGCCCTGCGTGATACATTAGATTGATATCCGCAGCTACCAACCAACAGGTTGTCGGTTTGCGACCAACCAGAGGTG
This sequence comes from Echinops telfairi, assembly GCF_000313985.2. NCBI lineage: Eukaryota > Metazoa > Chordata > Mammalia > Afrosoricida > Tenrecidae > Echinops > Echinops telfairi. The sequence goes on from NW_022104341.1 coordinate 73,039,170, forward strand.
ACTTGGAAGAAAGGCCTGGTGATCTACTGCTGAAGAATTAGTCAACGGAAACCCTAGGGCACTCCCATCTACTCTGACACAGAAAGTCACCATGAGTCAGAACTCACCGGTCACAGGGACTGGGGCTGGGACTGAATGCCAGGGTTGAGGTAAGTGCTTTTAAAGAAGTGCCACACAACGCTTCTGAGAGCCTGTCAGAATCACCCCGTGGCCGGAGGCAGAGGCAGAATTCAGAGTCAGGCCCCATTCGCCCAGGCTCCAACAATGAGGCTGGGGCTGGTAAGAACTGTCTCGCACAACACAGATTCCAGAGACACGCTTAGGGGGTCTTCAGGAAGGTATGTCCTGGAGGTGCTGAGGAGGGTTGGAAACCTGGGCCTGCCACCTCTGGTGAAGGCCTCGGAATGTGAGGAATGTCTGCCCCCAGGGCAGGGCCATGGGCAGGGTGACCTTTTGGGAGATAACGTTGAATTCCAGGACTTAGAAGCCTGGCTGTAAGCCCACCAGCAGAGGTAGACCTGGGGTGGTACTACCAGGGACGGAGGACCAGCTGTAGCCCTACATCAGACCCCCAAACTCCTCACTGATCCAGCGGTGGGCACCAGAGGAGACAACACCACCTTAGCCCACAGCTCCCTGGCCTAGAATGTTTGTGTCCCCCACTCCCCAGCAGTGACATGTCAGCCGCCCCCGTGCCTTCTGGAGCCCTGTCCCCACCAGTCCTCTGCACTGTCCCGCAATCAGAACCAGACGGCTCACAACCAAGCCCACAGAGCTCCAGCTTCTCACCTACTTGCTCTCCATCAACATCCTCCGGAGGGAAGCCCCAGGCCAAGCTCCCTCTCCCCTCTTGGCTTCACCTTCTCCTCTGCCAGTGTCGAATGGCTCAAAAGGCCTCCTTCCATAAGACTTACGAAAAACGCCGGCAAGTCTATTCCGACCATGTGCATTGTATCAAAGCAGAGCTGTGCTCTGTGGGGTTTGCAGTGGCTGTGAGCTTTCAGAAGAGGATGGCCAGACTTCTTCTGCAGGACTGCTGGGTGGGTTTCTTTGCACCCCGGGAGCCATAAGGCTGCTAAAAGCAAAACTCACTGCCATCGAATCAATGGTGACTCATCACCACCCTATAGGATAGGGTAGAACTGCCCCTATGGGCTTTGGAGACAGTAGCTCTTTACGGGAATAGAAAGCCCCACCATGGAGAGACCGATAGTTATGAACTTCGGACCTTGTGGTTAGCCGCCCAGTGCATAACCACTGCACGAGAAGGCTGGACTCACAGAGATGGAGGAGAGGCACCCATCAATCAGCACCAGCCTTTTCCCTGCTCTTGCCGCTCAGCTCAGCAGGCGTAAATGACCAGGAGGGGCTCTGGCGGTGGGGCCCACCACAGCGCCAGGGGGAGGAGGCCTGGGAAGCAGAACTGAGAGCCTTCAGGCAAGACTTTAGATCTGTCTCGGGCTCACTTATTTATATTCAAGGACCTGAGCTCCTTCCGTGGGAGGCCAAGCACTCGGTGGGGGTGGGGGAATGGGGGGTGTTAGCCCTCCCCTCATTGACTGTTCCCGCCCTGGTGGGGAGCAGAACACAGACGGGACCTGAGCTCCCCATCCATGTGGGGAGCTTTGAAGAGTCTTAACTCTTCCCACAGTCTCCCCAGGAGACCCCCACAGAGACCAGAGAGGACTGTGTAGGAAAGAGGGGCGCCATGGGTAAAGGGTTCAGAGGAGCTCTTCCTCCATGCCCATCCATCCCTGTCCCTGTCAGCCAGCGGTCTGCCTGCCAGGCCAGGTTTGGGTTGCCTCACCTGGGCAATTTGTGTGGAGGAGGGGAGAACATTCCCTTCCAGGACAGACAGTCTAGGGTTCTGAGTAAGAACCTCAGGGAAGGAATTTCTGCCTCTGACCAGGGAGCTTAGGTCAAGGCTTCCCTTCCCCACCCCCACCCTCCCCCTGGCCCACCCTGTTTCCTCCAGATCCTGCAGAACCAGCTTCTGTCCACGCAGTAATCTGTCTGATCTGACCCTGTGGCTGGAGAGAGGGAGAGAAATAGCACTCACTGAGCCCTGGTCACGGCTAGTGGCTAGTCACCCGGATTATCTCCCTGAGACCCTGAGACAAAGGCCAAACCAAAACAAGCATACGGGCATCTTTGGAATCCACTCATAATGACCCCGGAGGGCAGAACACACTGCGTCATGGGTTTCCAAGGCTGTAAGTCTCTATAGGAGTCTCTATGAGAGTCTGTAAGTCTCTATAAAGAGTCTCCATACGTCCCTATAGGAGCAGACAGCCTCACCTTTCTCCCAAGGAGCGGATGGTGGGTTTGACTTGCCCCTGGCCTGGTAGTTAGCGGCCCAGCACTTAAACGCCCGTGGCACTCACGCTAACCCAAACCAGACACACTGCCCCTGAGTCGATTTCACTCCTCGTGACCCTATAGGGCAGAGTAGAACGGCCCACGTGGGTTTCCAAGACTGACTCTGCACCGGAGTAGCAAGCCTCACCTTTCTCCTGCAGAGCAGGAAGTGGTTTTGAACTGCTGACCTTGGGGTTTGCAACCCCACATCATCACTACAGCACCAGGGCTGGCAGGACCTCTTTTCAGAGGAGGAAATCCAGCCTCCAAGAGGATGGACTTCCGTACTGAAGCCACACAACTGATGATAAGGAGTCTGTTTCCGTATGCTTCCCTTCACGACTCAGAGAACACAAGGGGAAACTGGAGGTGAAGCTGACTTTGGAGGGAGAAGAGAACCATAAGCCCTATGGAAGGCCAGGCAGAGCATGCCGAAGGTAGGGCTGGCGGACCTGCCCCAAACATGCACTCAAGGCAGGTCACTTCACCCTCTGGAAACTTTGTCCAGCTAAAAAGTAGCACAAAGTTACCTTGCCCTGAAGGCTGGAGCGCCAAGTGGAGCCAGACTGTAGAGTTAGACGTGGTTTCAAATTCCCACGAAGGCCCTCCCTGGTTATGTGACTGGAGACAAGTCCCTCCCTCTCTGCGTGCCAGTCCCTTGCTCTGTAAAATCAGGGTGATGAGTCCATCCATATGGGTCACTTTGAGCTGGATGAGGAGAATCACCAGCAAAGAAGCACTCAGGATCAAGTTCGCAGACTCGCCCCCAGGCCCCTTGCAAGACGGGTGTGGGGATGTGCTTCCCAAAGGTCACCCCCTGAACACCCTAAGGAGCAGTCCTGCCCATGCACGGGGCCACCCTGAGTCAGAACCCGAAACTCACAGTGGGAGAGAGACACGCAGCCAGCACGCTGTGGTACCCTGCAGATGGTGGGTGGGCATGGAGTGAAACCCATGAGCAAGGGTGAGGGTCTACAGGCCTACAGAGTTCCCACCCTGCCCTCACTCATTCTCCCCCTCCCCCACACCAGAGGACCAGGTGCTTCTACACCCGGCTTCACCACCCCGAAGCTTGGGAAGACCACTCAGGACCCTGATCTCCGGCCTTCTCACCAACTCCTCCGAGCTACCCCATCCTGGCACTTCATCGTGGCCCCCATCTCTCCATTCTGGCTGCAGGCCCCCACCCCACCTCCCTCTTGCCTCCCCCCACCTCCTGCCCCGCAAGGACAAAAGGGGGCTTTTGACATCCTTGAGTGGAAGGCCCACGAGGTCATGCCATTGGGACCTGCCACCTTCTCCCCTCCCCTAGTCTTGTTCCAGCTCTTGCATGGGGTAGGGGGGAGGTGGGCAGGGGCAGCTGGTGGGTAAGGAGATGCTTAAAGAAACACAGTCCTCTTTCAGAAAACATTCCCTGCCAGGACCAGCCCTGCAGGAAGGAAAAGAGATGGGAGTGGGGGATGTCAGGTGGATTGAGGAAGACTTTCTTAAGACTGGGGTGGGTGCTAACCTAAGGCTAAAACAAATGCCCTCCCTCTACCGTTTCCATGGAAGCAGCCACGGCCCTCCAGTGCTCCCGACTCACGGCACTCAAGGAAGGTCCGAGTGCCACAGTGCTCCACAGCGTCTCCAATGGTCGCTCCCTTGCAAGTGGATCCCCGGGCCTCCTTGTCCAAGGCACCTCTGGATGGACTTGAACCTCCAGCCCTTCACTTAGCAGCTAATGGCATTTGTCATTCACCATGCCCGGGCACTCCCACCGAAGGAAAACCGTCTCCTGCTGTGGTGGAGACGATTCCAGCTCCACCTGCCCCACGAGGACCTCCCAAAATGGTATGTGTGGGAGAATTCGCTTCCCTGCCCTCACAAAGAGGGAGCCCTGTGGCTCATCTCAGCGCTTGGCTGTTAATCCAAAGACCGGCCGTCTGGGCTCCCCAACCGCCCTGGTGACACAGTGGTTCACGTTAAGCTGCTCACCGCAAGGTCACCCACCAGCTGCCCCGTGGGAGAAAGACGAGGCTTTCTGCTCCCGCCAAGAGTCTCAGTCTTGGAACCCCACAGGGGCAGTTCCACCCTGTCCTTTAGGGTCACTGTGAGTCGGCATGGACTCGTGGCAGAGACTGTGGAGACGTGGGTTTTACCACTTGGTGGGACAGTGATGTGGCCCAGACTTCCGAAGAGTCACGGCCTGAGAAGCCCTGGGGGCGGTTGTACACAGCCCTCCACAGTCGCCTGAGTTGGAATCGGCTTCGTGGCAGCGGGTCTCTTCCCGAGTGCTGCCCTCACGGTGGCACAGGGATCCCGAAGTTGGTTGCCAACACAAAGACTGGCGGTTCGAATGCCCTCGGCTGCTCTGCGGGGAAGAGAAACCTGGAGATCCGCTTCCCTAGAGATGGCGGCCCAGAGCACCCGGGCCGACAACACTGAACATCCCCACCTCGTGGGGTCAGTCCTGCACCTAACCCCAGGACACGTGCAGTCCCTCCATCCATCGGCACATTTGTGGGGGGCACACGGCCAAATATTATCCTCATTCAAAAAAATATTAGTCATTTTATTGGGCAGGTCTTACTTAGAACAATCCATTTGTCCTTTTTAAAAAGCAAGGCCACAGGCAGTAGCCCCAACTATGCTATGCAAGGTCAGCAGTTCCTACCCGCCAGCTGCTCGATGGGTGAAAGATGAGGCTTTCTGCTCCCGTAAAGAGCCCTGACTCAGAAACCCAAAGGGCAGATCCCCTGTTCTGTAGGGTGGCTGTGAGTCATAGCCAACCTGAGGGCAGCGAGTTCGAGGCTCGTAAAGGCCAGAGGTTCACAGGGCCAGCCTGGCCCTCCTTGGGGCTGGGTGTCCAGGAAGTGATGTCTGAGCTGAGCAGGAAAGATGGGAGCCCTGCAGATGCTTTCGAAAGATGGCAGCCATTCTGGCTGAGCAAGGTGGGGAGCCAGACCGCCTGCTCTTCCGTGGGGCTGGAGCAGGGGGTGCCAGCTGGGGGGCTTGACTGCCAGCTAAGGAGTCAGTCGAGTGGTGCTGGGGAGGCCTGGGAGCATTCTCTGCCCGGCAGTGTCCCCTTGCTCTGTTGTGGGAGATGGGATGCACAGGGGCGGGGGCAGGATGGGGGTACAGTGGGGGCAGGCAGAGCCCCCTCCCCCCCGCAACCACAACCGAGACAGCTGTACACAGGTACCTCCTGACAGAGAGCCAGGGTGCGCCCACATGCTGTGGGGGAGGGGAGAGGATCCTCAGTGGTGGGGCCCAGCAATTCCTCCCGGGAAAGAGGGGAAGTGAGCGGGGAGATGAAGCAGGGGAGAGGAAATGAAAGATTAAGTGCATAACGGCCATAAAGCTCAGAAACGTCCAGGCCGGATGGATGCTGGGTTTATAGATACATTTATGTTCCCACTTGCCCGGCCAGGCCTGCTCCTCCAGCCAGAGCAGCCACCCAGGATGCAGAGGGGACCCAGGCTGGGAGGGACCCCCTCATGCCCTCTCAGCCCTGGCTGTGCCCGGCCCCCACCCTACCTGCCCCCAGCTCCTCCAGGCTGGCTGACAGCCCAGCTGGAAGCAATTGTGGGAGCCCCAGCCTGGAGAGCAGTGTCCCACAAAGGGCCCTGGTAAATAGCAGCCCACACCCCAGACGGCCTGCAGCACACAACTCCCCCCCCCGCCCCCCCTTTGCAGCCCCCTGCCCAGAAATTTAAAACAACTGCTCAACACAGTCTTAAATCCTCCAGGAAGGAGACTGAACTGGCAGGCGGGAAGCTTGAAGCTGGCCAGGGCCCTGCCTGGAACTCCCTCTCTCCCCAGCCCCCCTTCCTGCACTCCCATGACATACTGGAGCCCCCACCCCAGGTCTGGCCAACCCCAGGGCTTCCTCTGCGGTGTCCCTGTGGGGCGCTGCAGCAGCTGCATGTCTGAACTGCCAACGATGGTCCTGTCCACATTGTGTCCCCAGCGCGGAGCAAAGTGTGCATTTGGAGGATGAACACATGAGCCCACCGGTGGCCTGGGCCCCAGCATGCTCATCCTTGGGTCTCAGTCTCCTCCTCCCTCAAACGGCATGATCATTTGGACCCAGCCCCGCTTCCAGAGTTGGGCAGGTGTTTGACTACTGCCACGCCAGCAAGGCCCGGATCCCTGTCCTCCGGGCTCGGGGTCCTTCTTTCCCCGACTTTGAGGCTTGGTCAGTCAGAGCTTGGGGCCCTGAGGCGTTCCTGGCTTCTTCAGCCCCGGCCACACCAGGCAGAGGGAGTGGTGTCCAGGAAAGAGCCCTGGCGTTCAGATGGGCACGCTTTTAGCTTCGGCGTGGCCCTGACCTTCTCTGGGGCTCAGTTGCCTTCGCTGTGAAATGGGGGACGTGCTTTCCAGCATTCCGGCTCTGAGGGCAGCGTGGACCTGATCGTGGAAAGACTTTGAGCCCTGAGATCAGAGACAGGTTTCAGAGCGATCACTGTGCATGCGAGGGCAGGGAGTCTAGATGCCATTGCCCAGGCAGCCCAGGTGCCCCCGGGGTACCTTGTCTCTTCCCAGGATCTCCTGCTTTTTAGATTGGCCATTTTTAAGCCTGTTCAGGGGCCACCTCCTCCATAAGACCTTTGCAGATTGCCTCTGAGGGAGGAAATCTAGCCCCCCTGCACTACACTTCCCCACCGGGCGCCTGTCTCATGGGAGCCTGCTGGAATTACTGCTGTGCGTGCGTGCGTGCGTGCGTGCGTGCGTGCGTGTGTGTGTGTCCCCAGTGGTACAGTGGTTAAAACTTCCGGCTGCTAATCAAAAGGTTGACAGTTTGAATCTACCAGTCATTCTGCAGGACTAAGAGGTGGCTGTTGGATCCTATAAAGATGTACAGCCTTGGAAACTGCAAGGGGCACTTGTGTTGTTGTTGTTGTTGTTGTGCTGTCAAGTCTGCTCCAACTCACAGAGACTCCGTATGTGGAAGAGCCTGAAGCACGGTCCTGGCTGGGTGTGAGCCCACTGTTGAAGCCACTGTCAGTCCATCTCGTCGAGAGCCGTCCTCGCGTTCGCTGCTCCTCCCCTTTACCGAGCACGATGGCCTTCTCCAGCGACTGCTCTCTCCTGGCAACGTGTCCAAAGTCCGCGAGAGGCAGTCCCACCGTCCTGGCTGTACTTCTGGCTCTTGGCCGTCCTTCCGAGGCGGGTTTGCCGGTTTTTTCCGTCAGTCTTCTTCACCAGCACCGCAATGCAAAGGCACCGAGTCTTCTCCGGCCTTCCTTATTCAGTGTCCAGCTTTCACATGCACAGGAGGCAATGAAAAATACCACGGCTGGGCCAGGCGCACCTCAGTCCGTCCGCAAAGGAACATCCTTGCTTGTTAGCACCCTGGAGAGGCCTTGTGCTGCAGACGTGCCCATGCAATGTGTCCTTTGCCCTCTTGGCTGCTGCTTCCATGAGCGTCGATTGTGGACCCAGACGAGACGAAATCCTGGGCAACTCCAGCCTCTTCTCCGCTTACCATGCTGTCCGGTTGGGAGGACTTGGGTTTTCTTCACATGTGAGTTGTAACCCACACTCAGGGCTGCCATCCTCGACCTTCATCCGCAAGTGTTTCAAGTCCTCCTCACGTTCAGCAGTAAGGGAGCAGTTCTACTCTGTCCTGAAGGGTTGCTGTGAGTCGGAGTGGGCTCGGGGCTCTGGGTTTAAGTTTGGTTTATTTAGGGGAGGCCAGTGTGCCTCCTGGGCTGTGAATTCTTAAGGTCAGAGGGGCTGTCCTGCTCCCTCACTGACCATCCCAGCACCCAGCCCTGGCCCAGCCCGCAGGAGGTGCTGCGCACAGAGGATGCCGCAGTGCCCTCCTCGTGCACCTGTGAGCCAGGAGGCAGGGCTCAGACCTCTGCCTAACTGTTCACAGCCGTGTGCCCTGGGTACGTCACGTCTCCTCTGGACCGAGGTGAGCCCTACTGTCCATGTTCAGGCCAGGCTGTGAAGTGGGGACCACCTTTGGGCTTCTTCTTTCTCGCCGTCCCTTGGCAGTCTCTTCCCACAGGCCCCAGGCTCGCCAGTCTAATTCCTGGCCAGAACGTGAGCTCACTGATAACTCCTCCCTGGGTCTTGCGCGGTGCTTGGCCGGCCCCGAGCACAGGGCCCGTAGGAGCAAGGGGCCCATCCAGGAGGAGCTCCATCAACACTGCTGTGCATCTGCTGTAGGGCTGAGCCAGGAGCCCAGGCCCAGCCTTACCTCTGACCCTCCCACCCTCTGGCCCAGCTGTCCTTCCTGTGGGGACGGATGGGCTGCTGTCATCCCCTGTAGCCCTTTGCCCCAGGCACGCCTTGCAGGAATCTCAGTCAGAAGCCCACTCCTCTCCCTGCTGCAGCTCCGCCACCCACCCCACCCCCTGCCCGTGGGGCTGGACAGACCTCAGCTAGCAGTCTCCCAGCTTGGATCAATACAGGGCACTCAGCCAAGGCGGCTGCAGGCTCCATCCTCCCCGGAGTCCCCGGCTCAGCCCGGGTCACGTGGGGGGAGGGGCTGCTGCCTGGCTCAGGGGTTGAGGGGGTTGTTGGGGAGCAAGGCCAGAGCCCTTCACTCACACTGTCAATCATTGCCTCCCCACCCCCCGACCCCCCACCACACACTCAATCACACATCCAGACAACAAATATTTATTGAGCACCAACTCTGCACCAGGCTCCCTCGCCAGCACTGAGCACACAGCAGGGGACAAGGCAGCAGCTCCTAGAAGTATTTTCTAGTTGGGGGAGGAGGAGGGAGAAACAATAGATGAATAAACACACACACACACACACACACACACACACACACACACACACAAATGAGCGTTTCAAAAGGTGGAAAAGACATGGGGCAGGGGGCTAGAGTGGCCAGGCACTGTGGTGAGGAGGCAGGGTGACCCACGGGGGGGGAAGGGACTCGAGGGATGAGATGACCATCGTGCCAGCTCAGGTCAGGATCCCGGAAGCCAACGCCATCATTGAGGTTTGCATGCAAGAAGTGTGTTGGGCAGCACGGGGCAGGGTGGGTGGCGTTTCGGTTAGCACCCCTGACTCCGTGGGAGGACTGGCTGCTCTCAGTCAGATGTGCTGGCTCAGAAACCCACCGGGGCAGTTGTCCTCTGTCCTCCGAGGTCCTTGTGCACGAATCCACTGAATGAGAGTGAGTTGGGGTCAGTTGCGCGGGTGGTTGGTCCAGGGAGAATGTTACAATCGCAACAAAGACCTCCACAGATCCCCAGGAGCTCTGGAGCAAGGACGCACTAAGTTGTCCGAGCTTGAGGCAAGGGGGCCAGGCCTTTGTACCCCCACACTGACCCACGAATGATGGTGGCAGCCCACCGGGAGGTGCAAGGCTCAGTGGAGAGTCACCCCCCCACCCCCGCCCCCGGCCAGAGACTCCACTAAGAACGGTTGCCACCAACACTCTGGGCAGCTAGGGAGATGAGACTTGGTCCTGCAGGGGATCTGGGCACAGGATAGCTTCCACCACACAAGCTGAGAGCTGGGGGATGCGTTCCAGGCAAAGGGAACAGCCAGGAGAAAATCCGAAAGGAACTGAGCTTCCCAGTGGGAGGCACGGGAAGGGCTGTGAGGCTGGAGTGTGCAGAATGAAGAAGCCTGCACACAGCACAGCAGGGGGAGACCCCAGCCAAGGCCGGTCCCAAAGGGCCCTGTGCGTCTCAGGATGGCATTCTCAATGTGACCGGCCACCCTTGGAGGTCTTTGAGAGAGATGGTGATCACTCATTCACATGTTGCCCCAGGCTCCCGGTGGCGAAGGGTGGTGGGTGAGGGTGGAAGGATGGAAATCCAGGTATCAGGAGGCTGGAGGCTGATCCTGGTAAAAGACAATAGAGGTTTAGGGTGTGGACAATCCCGGCTTAGGAAGATAAGTACTGAGACATAGGAAGCCCAGGATGCTTCCTGCAGGGGCCCAGGAAGGAGGCTTCAGCAGCATTCCTGCTACCACCAGATACTGTATCCTGTGGGGGATATAAAACCAGCGGAATTTTATTTTCTCCCGCTTTAAGATTCTGGAGTTTTGTGGATTGGGGCAGGAACCTGAAAGACTCCATCTCCTAGCCCCTGCTTATGCCACTGTGGGGCCGGGGGCCGAGGGTGGGGGTGGACTGTGTTCCGCTAGCAAGTACACAAGCGCTGCCTCCTTGCAGTTGCTCCCAGGATCCCTGCTCTGCTCTGAGCTAAACCTGCCACATTCGCACAAAGGGTGAGGACTTGACTCTGGTCCTCACCCTGCTCCACACCTTGCCAGGTAGGATATCAATCTTAATACATTTTTTAAAAATCATTTTATTGGGGGCTCGTACAACTCTTATCATAACCCGTCCATCCATCCATCCATTGTGTCAAGCACATTTGTATATTTGCTGCTCTCATCTTTCTCAAAACATTTGCTTTCTACTTGAGCCCTTGGGATCAGTTCCTTATTGCTCCCCTCCCATGAACCCTTGACAATTTATAAATCATTATTTTTTCATGTCTTACACTGTGACGTCTCCCTTCACCCACTTTTCTGCTGTCCGTCCCCCAGGGAGGCGGTTATATGTAGATCTTTGTAATCAGTTCCCCCTTTCTACCCCTCCTTCCCTCCACCCTCCTGGTATTGCCACTCTCATCACTGGTCTTGAAGGGATCATCTGTCCTGGATTCCCTGTGTTTCCAGTTCCTATCTGTACCAGTGTACATCCTCTGGTCTAGCCAGATTTGTAGGGTAGAATTGGGATCATGATAGGGGGTGGGAGGAAGCATTTTAGAACTAGGGGAAAGTTGTATGTTTCATCAGTGCTACACTGCACCCTGACTGGCTCATCTCTTCCCTGCAACCCTTCTGTAGGGGAATGTCCAGTTGCCTACAGATGGGCTTTGGGTCCCCAATCTACACTCCCCCTCATTCACAGTGACATGATTTTTTGTTCTTTGATGCCTACTACCTGATCCCTTCCACACCTTGTGATCACACAGGCTGGTGTGCTTCTTCCATGTGGGCTTTGTTGCTTCTCAGCTAGATGGCCACTTGTTTATCTTCAAACCTTTAAAACCCCAGACACTTTATCTTTTGATAGTCTGGCACCATTAGCTTTCTTCACCACATTTGCTTATGCACCCATTTGTCTTCAGCGATCATGTTGGGAAAGTGAGCATCATGGAATGCCAGTTTAATAGAACAAAGTGTTCTTGCATTGAAAGAGTACTTGAGTGGAGGCCTCATGTCCATCTGCTACCTTAATACTAAACCTATAAATATATGCACATTGATCTATTTCCCCATCATCATGTATAAATATATTTACATTTGTACTTGGCTGTATTTAGGCGGCTATCAATGTCCTCCGCCTCCTAGTTCTTTCCTCTATTTCCTTTGACTTCAGGTAGGATCTCAGATGGTGCCTCTCCCTGCTCCAAGACTGCTCCCAGGCAGGCCCCTCCTGTTCCTTTCCATGGGTCATTGCTGGAAATAGCAACCAGTTCCCAAGGGTTTCGAGAGAAGTCACTTGCAGAATCTGTGCGAGACTCGCTTTGCCTCCCAAGACTTGGCCCATCCATAAGGGCAGAAGCAGGCTGGGAGTCACTGTGATCCAGTCCTACCTCTCCGGGCCGCATCTGCTGCTCCTTCTGGACGGACTGGAGTCGTTCCCAGGTCAGGAAGAGGAGCCAGGAGTCTGAGGGTCCCTCTCAGATCCACAAAATTCCAGAATCTTAAGAATGGGTGGGTGGGGAGTGGGGTGGGGATTAAATCCATCTGATTCAGTCTCTCCCCTCAGATGCAATATCCAGTGATAGCCCAGATATGTCTGGAGCCTTTGAATATCTCCATCAGTGGCTGCCCTCATCTCCACACCACTACGTCATGGTTGTCCACGCAACCTCTGCAGCCGCCTACCCCATAACATTTGTTTGGGCAACTTTGGACTTCTGTGGCCCCATCAGGTAATAACAGAGTTCCAAATTCCTGACTGGAGAACATCAGAGTGGGCGGTACCCCACACAGTTTGCGACACAGCTTCCCCACTGTAACACGAGGTAGCTTGCGTCTTTTGTACACAAATCAGTTTTGCAGCCAGATGTATGATGGGGCAATACATACATCACCTATAAGACCTGTGTCTTGGTAGTCATAACAAACACCTGTGTTCCTGCATTACATACCTGATGTATGTAAAAGAGGGTAGTCTGTAGCATGATTTTAATGCGAACGTTTACCATACGATAGCGATACTTCTGCTCACAGCAGCAGCAGCATCCAATCTCTTGGATCACACGTCTCTTGAGCGTTGCAGCGTTCTCTCTCTGTTTAATTCCCATTCAAAAGTATTACCACGAAGCGCACCATGGCTCCCAAACGTACCTAAACCAGTGATCGTGATAGCACCAGCAAGAGGCAAGAGAAGTACTGATTTGGACGTGAAACAAAAGGATGTTGAAACAACAGAAAGGTGGAAAATCAAGAGAATGTTTACAATTTAGGCCAACCTGCTGGCTCAGTATGTCACCTGGTGTCCACACACAGCCACTCACAGGTCATGACCTGTTTCACAGACCTTCTTGGGAACATCCAGAGACAGGTACTGCATTGTCTTGTCCCTGGGCCTCTCGCCCAGCCTCCCGACTGATGTCCATGCTTCCATGCCACCCCCACCATCCGCTCTTCACCCAGACACTCGGATGTTAACTGGGCTAGCGGGCCACCTGTGGCTCTCTTGACCCCGTACACAAATGTGTCCTTCATTCCTCAACACCTGGGCCAAGGAGTTTCCTGTCTTCTCCTCCTCTGAGTCAAAGAAGTTGGGGTTGGCAAGGTCTCTGACCGACCTGAACCCCTCCTGCTCGCACCCCCAGCTCTGAGGAGCCTACTTTACCATCGCCACCCACTGAGGGCACACCGCTGCTGTGGGGACCCCACTTTCTTCTAGCTCGAGGCTGACCACGGTGAAGGGCTTCAGCTCAACATGGAGCTTGTAGGATGGACTCTTGTCTTAACCTGCGTCATTGCTCACTGACTCTTCACTCGTTCACTCAACAACATTTGTTTCAGCCTCTGTCAAATGAAGCCAGGGTACTCGCACCCCACCAATGGCCCAGCACCATCTTTATGATAGCTGTTCACACAAGACGAGCCCTCCTGATGGCTTAAGACTGTCCTCAGCAGCGGGCGCACACTGTACATACGTCTCGCTTCATTGTGCAGCAACTCCGTGAGCTACAATCAACCCTGTGAGAGTTGAAACTGCATAAAGTGGAAATCTATTCAAGAAGCATAATTCAAATATTTCCCACTCGTGGAGAGCAATAAAAAAAACACGCTAAGACCTCCGAGGTGCAAGTACTGATGTGTTACTGTCCGGAGGAAGTGGGGCGGCGAGGCTCAGAGAGGCAGAGACACAAGTGGCGCCATGGGCGAACCCCACAAGCCGGAGACCGAAAGAACTAGATGGTGCCCCGCTTCTGCTACCTGCTCCTCTGAGTGGGATCACCAGGGACAGGTCTTGGGCTGGGGGTAGAGTGTACACTGGGGATAACCAGCACGGAACGTTAGGTTATCTGTCCAAGGTCTCCACGTCAGTGGGTTGTGGCGCCCTCGACGTAAGACAAGAGGAGGGGCGCGGTGTTCAAGTCTTAAGAGCACAAAGAGGGGGATTGTGGGCAAGGGTAGAGATGAACTCACATAAAAGGGCCTGAAAGACGGCATGGAGTTGATCAAATAGAGAAAGATAGGATAGGCCAGGCCAGTGTGTGCCAAACTAGCGCTGCGTGAGGACACAGCTTGGGCAGGGGGGAGCAGCGGCATGGGTCCGGAGAAGATGGGGAGGTGCCTGGGACTGCTGCTGGGGAACTCAGAAATGTTGCTGTTGAAACAACAGAAGGGCACTGCTCGCTGAGTCATCTATTGACTATATATGTTGACTGAGTAGCTGCTCTTTGCGAGGGCTGTGCTGGAGTCGGGATCCCAGCTTTGTACAGTGCAGGGCTGTCTTACTATCCTGGTGAGATGTCTCACCGTCCGGTTCCAGTGAGGGAATCGGTAGAGACCAAATGAGGGATCAAAGACCGTCGGGAGCCATCCTATGTGGAGAACTCTTAATTTGCCCCTGGAAGAGCCATTGATGAAGACGGATCCTTTGAATTCAGCTAGGGTCAAGCTTGCTTAAAAAAAAATTTATAGATACACCTTATAAATAATATACTGCCTAACTCTTAAATGTAGAGTGTAGTGAATTAGAACCAGTAGTCAGATCAAGATTTAGAATATTTCTAGTGTCTGAGAAGACCCTCTCATGTCCCCTCCCAGCGGCCCCCCCCCCACCCGTGTAGTCATCACGGTTTTAATCACTATTGCCATGTTTTCGTGTGGCCTGTTTTCAAACTCCCTATGAATGGAATCAGGAGAGTCTGTACTTGGCTTCTTGTTCTCAGCATTGTGTCCCCGAGAGTCGTCTTTGTTGTGACTGTTCTTTTCAGGGTTATATAGTATTCCACTGTCTGGATGCATTCGAATTATTCATGCTACCGTTGGTGGGTTATTTTTGATGTGTGTCTATTATAAATCATGTTGCTCTGAAGATGATCACAAATTCCTTTTGGCGGATACACACACACATTCACTTCTGCTTGGTATATATCCAGAGTGGAATTTCTGAGATATAGGAATTACATTTACTTAGATACTGTTACCTTTCCAAAGTATGATATTGACTTCAATGCCAATAACAATATCTGGGGGAGGCCCTGGGTGTTGCTGAGGGCTAAGGGCTCAACGACTGATCAAGAAGTTGGTGGCTCACATCTCCCCGAGGCGCCTTGGGATGAAAGGCTTGGGGAGCTACTTCCACAGGAAAAGCCTAGGGAGTAGCTCTACTCTGGGACACATGGGGTCAGCAGGGGTTGGAACCAGCTGGACAACACCGGTCTGGTATTCAATGAGCATTCTAGCCATTCCACAGGGCATATCCCTGCAATTCTCTTCTGCAAGGGAGCCCTGGTGGTATAGTGGTTATGCAAGGTCCACAGTTCAAAACCAACTGCTCCTGAGAGAGAGATGAGGCTTTCTACTCCTGCAAAGAATTAGTCTCAGAAACCACAGAGCCAGTTCTCCCCTGTTTACCCTGGGGGGTTATGAGTCAGAACCGATGTGATGGACCGTAAGTTACTGTTCTCTGTTTGCCCCTGCAAAGAGCCCTCGTGGTGCTGTGGGCTGAGCACTGGGCTACTCACTGCATGGTGAGGGGTTCAAAACCGCCAGCTACTCCATGGAGAAGGATGAGGCTGTCTGCTCCTGTAGAGATTTACAGTCTCAGAAACCCTGTCTAGGGAGGGTGGCCATGACTCACCGTCGACTTGATGGCAGTGGGTTCAGGGTTTGGCTTTATTTCCTGCAGCAATAATTTAAGGGTTTCGAAAGAAGTTCTTGCACTTATTTAATCACACTTATTTCTAGGCATTTGATGTTTCTTGATGTTATCATAAATGCTCTAGCTTTTAAATTTCATGTTTTAATTATTTGCTGCTGATCTATAGAGGTAGATTTTTTTTATGTTCTCCTTGTGGGCAGACACTTTGCTAAAATCACTTATTAATTCTAAGACTTCATGTAGAGATGTTTAAAGTCCTGTGTGCATCTTCATCCAGCCCAGATTCCTGGATTATTTGCTCAACGTACAAGTTGAACCTGCATGGTGAAAGACACCAGTCTGCACACCTTTCCTGACCTAACCCACACCGTACCCCCTGGCTCTGTTCAAATGACTGCCTCTTGGTCTATGTACAAGTTACTAATGAGCACTACTGCGTGTTCTGGGATTCACATTCTTCATAATGTTATCCATAGTGTGTTCCAATTCACAGTCAAATACCTTTGCAGAGTCAATCAAGCACAGGTAAACATCTTCCTGATCTTCTCTGTTTCAGCCAAGATCCACCTGACAGCAACCCTCGTTCCACATCCTCTACTGAATCCGGCCTGAGCCTTTATCCACCCTCCTCGGTCAATGGACTGCTGCAACCACCTTTGATTGATCTTCAGCAAAACTTTACCCCTATGTGGTAATGAATGACATTATTTCTTCATGGGGACAGAGAGCCTCATCCTCCTCCCTCAGAACTCTAAACCGCTGACCTTGTGGTTCACAGCCCTGGGGGTAGCCCTTAACACCACCAGAGACCCACCAATATGAGAATGGCACTATTATTTCCCTTTTTAACAGGTGTGAAAATTGAGGCCCAGAGCCTGGACAAAGCCCCTGTACTTAACCACATCTCTATGTTGGCCTTAACAGCTTCTGAATTAGTGTTGATTCATCCTCTAGCACCCTCATGTGACGCACAAGAACTGCCCTCCTGGGTGCTATCTAGGCTGTGATTTTTTTTTACTCTGAGATACTCTTTATTTTTATTTTTTTTAACATTTTATTAGGGGCTCATACAACTGTTATCCCAATCCATACACACATCAATTGTGTAAAGCGCATTTGTACATCGTTTCTCAAAACATTTTCTCTCCATTTAAACCCCCGACATTAGGTCCTCATTTTTCCCCTCCTTCCCCGCTCCCCCATCCCGCATGAGCCCTTGATAGTTTATAAATGGGTATTTTGTCATATCTTGCCCTGTCCGACGTCTCCCTTCATCCACTTTTCAGTTGTCTGTCCCCCAGGGAGGAGGTCACACACAGTTCCATGTAATCGGTTCCCTCTTTCCTACCCATTCTCCCTTTACCCTCCCTGTTTTGCCACTCACACCACTGGTCCCATAGGGCTCATCCGTCCTGGATTCCCTGTATTTTCAGTTCCTATCTGTACCAGTGTACATCCTCTGGTCTAGCCAGTCCTGCAAGATAGAATTTGAGTCATGGTAGTGGGAGCGGGGAGGAAATCTTTAGGAACTAGTGGAAAGTTGTATTTCTCATCATTGTTACATCGCACCCTGACTGGCTCATGTCCTCCCCGAAACCCCTCTGCAAGGGGATCTCCAGTGGCCTACTAATGGGCTTTGGATCTCCACTCCGCACTCCCCCCATCATTCACTATGGTAAGATTTTTTGTTCTGATGATGCCTTACACCTGATCCCTTCGACACCTCGTGCTAGGCTGTGATCTTCATGGGAACAGATCACCCATCTCCTCCTAGGTGAGGTGCACCCACTAACCTTTTGATTAGCAGTCAAGCGCTTAACCATTGTGCCGCAAGGGGTCTATCCATTTCTTATGCCCCCTACTTCCCCCCCTTTAAATGTAAAGGCTGCCCTTCATGGACTGATAATAAGGATCCTCCTCTCCAGCTTCATAAAGTTGGGGTTCACCCCAGATTCACAAGGTGATGCTTAGGTGTTTCCACTTCTTAGCTTCGATCTTCTGTCGACCTCCCCCTTGCCCACATCCTCACCCCTAGCCTGGCCCTGGCCCTCCAGGGCCAAGTCCAGACTCCCTCTCTCATCTTACATGTGCCCAGCATCTTATCTTCCTCTCTGTATCAAACTGGGGCTTTAGTTACCAGCAAGAGAGTTCGCGCCGGTGTGTTAACTCAGAAGTGAGTTTGGGTACAGGATGTTACGTCGTCTCGAGCTGTCGTGAGGATGAGGGGACAGATCGGACAACAAGCTTCTAGGAACAGGGTCCCAAGCACAGAACTGAGAAGTGGCTCAGACCCTGGCACCGCCACCACCATCACGCTCAAAAACAAAACACCAGGGCCTCAACTTCGATGGCAATGGCTACTGCCACAAGCACTAGTGCCAAGTCTGTGCCAGGGACTCAGGGGCTCAATATTGCAACCTGTGCTGCCCCTAAAGCCAAATTCGCGTTCTGCCACCTGCTCCTTCCCGCGGCAACCCCTTCGAGTTCTGTTTCCTCCTGCTGCTGCTCTCCCAGTACAGTTGTAGGCCAGTGCATCTGCTTGGCAAAGCCTGGGTTGCATGTTTTCCTCCCTGCTGCAAGGGAAGCTGGGAATTGGAGTCCTGTCTCGGACCTCGCGATGGTGGAATTCATCAGGAGGAACCCTCCCTCACACCGACTACAGAAAGAGCATTCCAAAGAAGAGAGACAGCCACACACATGGCAGACAGAGGTTTCCCCTTCCACCAGGAATGTCCTTTTCATTATCTGTACCTAGCTGACTACAGATAAATTTTTGACCCACTGAAAAACTACAAATGATTTGTAAGCCTTCCTCAAATGTCACCTCTCCCAGGAAGCCTTCATTGACCTTCCCCTGTGTCTGGGTTAGGTGAGACGCCACCTGTGTTGGATCGGATTGACTAGAGAAACAAATTCATTGACACTCATATAGGTATAAGAAAGAACTTTATATCAAAGAGTAATCGTATATTTAGAAAACATCCCAGCCCAGTCCAGATCAAGTCAGATATTAGCCCATTAGTCTGATACTAGTCCTAGATGCCTCTCCAGACTCATGCAGTATGTGCAATTACGCAACATGCAGGAAGATCACCAGCCGTTGGGTGCAAAGTCTTGTGGATCCAGTGGTGGTGGAAGCATCTCCAGGGCTCTCTTGGGTCTAAGCATGGCTCCACGTGGCTTGTCAACAGGAAGGTGAAGCAGAGAGAGAGAGAGAGAGAAGTACCAGCCTCCAAATGAGGTCACCAAGCTGCGACCTGATTGACAGGCTAAACTCCACCCCCTACACTGTATTTATCAAGTTGACATGAAATTAGGTAATTACCTCACCACCCAAGTGCCCCATAGACCTCACGACACTGAGCGCAGCAGGAACATGCTCACATGCTGCGAGTGCCCGCCCCCACCAGACTAGACGGCCCCTGAAGGAACTCTTAGCTCCTGCCAGAGACCCAGCATCAGTTGAAGTTTAGTGAGCATTGAGTGAACAGATATAGGAACAGCAGGGAAGAAAGAAGGCAGGAAGAGATAAAGAAGGAAGAGAGGAAGGAGAAGGGGAGAGAGGGAGGGGGAAACTGAGGAAGGGGAGAAGGAGGTAAAATCAGCTCTCCGCTTACCTGGATGTGGGTGGCAGCAGGGGTTCCTCTCAGAGATCCAAGAGGAAAACCAGGGTGGGGAAGAGATAGAGCCGGTAGGCGGCAAACAGACGTGAGGGAGGGAGCGAGAAGGAGGAAACCTGGGGCACAATGCCTAAGCCCATGGTTGCTCACCAGGTTGGTGGTTCAAATCTACCCAGAGGCCCAGCAGGAGACAGACCTGGTGATCTACTCCCATAAAGATTTCTGCCAAGAATACCCTATGGGGCAGTTTTACTTTGCCACCTGGGGTCACTATGGGTCGAAAAACATCTCAATGGCACCTAACAACGAGAGAGAGATGCCCTTACCCTCAGACCGGATATGACACCAGGACTCTTACCATAGCTCACACGGGGCAGGCTCCTCACTGGCTCTAGCTCCTGTGGAAATAAATATTTGGAAAGGCCTCAGCCTGGGGAGAGAACTCAGCTTTCCTTTACAGTTTGAAAGGGTTGTTTGTGACTACCTGAGCCAGTGAGGTAAGGCAGAAAGGAAGACTGCCTTTGAATTCCTTTTCTGCTCCTGGGTCCCCGAGTGCCACTGGCAAATGTCTGGTATCCACTGTGCCTCAGGTCCCCCAAGTCTAAAATGGGGAGGTATTGCCTCAGACCCCCTGGCGTGGGTGTGAGGAGCCATGAAGCCAGGTTGTGGGAGTGTCTGGTTGTCCCAGAACATGGGGCCTTTCCCATCCTGGCCTCAGGACTGAACTCTCCGGGAGTTCCTCTCCACAACCTCCAATCCCACTCCAGCCCGTCCCTCCTTCTCTGGGATGCCGTGCAGGAGCTTGTTCAGCGCTGACTCAGCTGACGAAACACAACATGGCCGAAAGTGATGCCGGAAACCAGCTCCGGATGCGAAGTGGGAGTCGCTGGGTGGGAGTTTAACCAACCTCACGCCGCCTTTCTCTACCCTGTTCCCGGGGATATTCACTCCGACATGGGCACGCCTTGGGACCACGAGGGGGGAAAGTTCCTGGCAGGAAAGCAGGTAGCCACTTCATCGCATGTTAAGTGGGTCTCTGGAAAGTGGGGTGCGAACATTTTGTAAGTGGAATATTCTAGAGCACGACGGTAGGGTGGTGGTCACCCTGTTTGCGTGTTCGGGGTTCACTCCTGCTTCTGACCGGCCCAGGCTGGCCTGACTGTCCAAGCTTTGCAGCACCCTAAGGGGACTGGCCTCAAGGTCGTCACGTGATCCTGCTTAGGCCAATGAGAGCACAGTTTGGGGTTCTTGGCAGTGCTATGTAGAAATGCTGCTGCTGTTGTTGTTGTTGTTGTTGTTAGGTGCGGTCTAGTTGGCTGTGACTCAGCATCTCTACCTACAATACAACAAAACACTGTCCCGTTCTGGGCCACCCCTACCACTGTTGTGTTGAACCCATTGTTACAGCCACGGTGTCCACCCATCCCTTCGAAGGTCCTACTCGTTTTCACCAGTCCTCTACTTTACCAAGCATGATGTCCCTTGCCAGGGACTGGTCCCTCCTGATAACATGTCCGGGTGTGTGAGGTAGCATCTTGCTGTCCTCACTTCTAAGAGCATTCTGGCTCTTCTGCCAAGACGGAGCTGTTCATTCTTCTGGCAGTCTAGAGGGTATTCAATCTGCGTCACCAACACCACAATGCAAAGACATCCATTCTCCTTTGGTCTTCCTTATTCGTGGTCCAGCTTTCCCGTGCATACAAGCTGATTGAAAATACCATGGCTTTGATCGGTGCACCTCAGTGCACCAAGTGACATCTTTGCCCCTCGACACTTTGAAGAGGCCCTGGGCACGGGATTTGCACGATGCAGTGCATCATTTGATCCCTTGACTGCTGCTTCCATGAGCATTGATTGCGGATCCAAGCAAGATGAAATCCTTAGCAACGTCACTATTTTCCTAA
This sequence comes from Echinops telfairi, assembly GCF_000313985.2. Classification (NCBI taxonomy): domain Eukaryota; kingdom Metazoa; phylum Chordata; class Mammalia; order Afrosoricida; family Tenrecidae; genus Echinops; species Echinops telfairi. The sequence continues at coordinate 73,060,388 of NW_022104341.1, forward strand.
TGATGAAGCTCGCCTTTGGTCTGTTGTTTCCTTTACATCGAGTTGTAATACACTGTGAAGGCCATTTTCTTTGACCTTCATCAGTGAGTGCTTCAAGTCCTCGTTCGTTTCAGCACGGAAGCTGTGCCACCTGCACGATGCAGGCAGTTAATGAGCCTTCCTCCGGCCCTGATGCCCTGTTTGTCTTCACATCTCCAGCTTCTTGAGTTAGTTGCTGGTCACACAGATTGAATAAGTGTGGTGAAAGGACCCAACCGGACACGCACCTTTTCTGAGTTTAAACTCATACACCACCTCCTCGTTCTGTTTGAACTACAGCCTTTTGGTCTGTGTGCAGGTTCTGCTCGAGCACAGTGCAGTGCTCTGGAGTGCCGACTCTTTGTGGGGTTATGATGTTAGTCTTGGTTGACCAGAGAGACAAATTCATAGACACTCATACGTGTATAAGAAAGATTTCTATCTAAAACAGCAATTGTATATTGAGAAAACATCTCAGCCCAGTCCAGATCAAGTTCATAAATCCGATACGAATCTAGAAATTCCTCTTCAGACTCACGCAACTCATGCAATGATGCCAAATGCAGGAAGATCACAGACCAGTGGGTGGAAAGTCTAGAGGATCCAGTGGCAGTGGAAGCATCTCAGCACTGACAGGGGTCTCCACGTGGCTCCTCCAGCTCTCCCAGTGTGACTACTCAATGCAGCTCCATGTGGCTTGTCATCAGGAAAATGAAGCAGAGAGTGTATCTGGCCTCCAGTAAGCTATCTCCGTTGCACTTCCAAATGAGGTCATCATGCTGCAACCTGATTGACAGGTAGACTCCACCCCTTTGCAAGTTGACAGGAGATTAAGTAACTGCCACAGTTATTTATAGTCTGTTATGATCCACACCATCAAATGCCTTTGCATGATCAATAAAACACAAGTAAACATCTTTGTGGTATAGTCTCTGCTTTTAGTCAAGAGCTATCTGATGTCAGTAAAGATGTCAAGGGATCTTGTCCTACGTCCCTTCTGAATCTGGCTTGAATTTCTGGCAGTTCTCTGTTAATGTACTGCTGCAACGCTGTTGAATGCTCTCCATCAAAATTGTACTTGCATGTGATAGTCACGATATTGTTCAATCATTTCTGAATTCTGTTGAGTGAGCCTCCTTTGGAATGGGCACAAATAAAGATTTTTCCTGATTGGTTGGCCGTGTCCTCGTCTTTCAGATTTCCTGGACACAGAAGAGCAGGTGAAGCCGCCGTGCTGCATCAGCTTGTCCAAACATTCAGTTGCCTGGCGCCTTGGTCTTCGCCAGGGCCTCGGTGCAGCTCGGACCTCTTTCTCCAATACCGTTAGCTTGTGTTCATATGCTATCTCCTGAAATTATGGAACGTTGATCA
>NW_022104341.1:73061876-73066269 GCF_000313985.2 Echinops telfairi
CACCCCCCCCAGCTTCCTTTGATGCTTCTTTGCACATAGAATAATTCATTCAAGATTGTCATTTGAGTGTTTTCTTCATCCCGTTAGACTCGAGATGTGCCCAGCGTGTTTTGATTTTCTAATTCCAAGTCTGGACACATTTCACTGCAGTGCTTGACTTTGCCTCCTCAAGCTGCCTTTTGACATTTTCCATCCAGCTCTTTTCACTTCATTCCTTCCATTTGCTTCAGTGGCTCTGCATTCAAGAACAAGTCCACAGTCTCTTCTGACACCCACCTTCATTTTTGCTTTCTTTTTACCGAGTATTTGCTGTCTGCTCGATGCCAACTCACAACTTGTCTGGCCTTTGGTCCTTAGTGTGCGAGGCATAAAACCCTCTTCCTGAAATGGTCTGAATTCCGGTGGGATGTGCTCACGACTGTATGCTGGCTCCCAGGAGTTGGTTTTAGCTTTCTTCCACTTCAACCTGGTCTTACATACGAGCACTCGATGGTCTGTCCACAGTCAGTCCCTGTCCACCTGCTGGCTGCTGACATTGAGGCTCTTCCGTTGTCTCTTCCCACAGATGTAGTTGATTTGATTCCTGTCTATTCCATCTGACAAGGTCCATGTGTACAGTCATCCTTTATAGTGCTTAAAAACGGCATTTCCCTGAAGAGATGCTTGGTCTTGGAAATTTTTAAAAATCATTTTATTAGGGGCTCATACAACTCTTATCACAATCCATACATACATCAATGGTGTCAAGCACATTTGTACATTCATTGCCCTCATCATTCTCAAAACATTTGCTCTCCACTTAAGCCCCTGGCATCAGCTCCTCATCTCCCCCCTTCCTGCTCGCTCCCCCCTCCCTCATGAACCCTTGATAATTTATAAATTATTATTTTGTCATATCTTACACTGTCTAACGTCTACCTTCACCCACTTTTCTGTTGTCCGTCCCCCAGGGAGGAGGTCACATGTAGTTCCTTGTATTTGGTTCCCCCTCTTGAACCCACCCTCCCTCCACCCTCCCGGTATCGCCACTCTCCCCACCGGTCCTGAAGGGTTCATCTGTCCTGGATTCCCTGCATTTCTAGTTCCTATCTGTACCAGTGTACATCCTCTGGTCTAGCCAGACTTGCAAGGTAGAATTGGTATCATGATAGTGTGTGTGGGGGGGTGGTGGTGAGGAGGAAGCATTAAAGAACTAGAGAAAAGTTGTATGCTTCATCGTTGCCACACTGCACCCTGACTGGCTCGTCTCCTTCCCGCGACCCTTCTGGCCTCAGACATTTGTATCAGTTGATCTCCAGCTTTGCTTCTTGGAATCAGCACTTGATCTCCATATTTTGCAACTACTGATCCTTCCTGTTTATTTCCAACATTCACCTTCTAATTGACAATAATTATCAATGTCTCTAAATTGCACATTTAATCAATGTCAGATTGAAGAAGTTCATAGAATTCTTTTATTTTGTTTTCATCGCTGGCTTTTGAGTGATAGGTGGATTAACTGATCTTCCTCGTGGGCAGATAATAGGCTGGATACTGATTTTTTTAAATTAAATAATCATTTTATTAGGGGCTCGTACAACTCATCACAATCTGTACATACGTCATTTGTGTCCAGCACTTAGTACATATGTTGACTTCATCATTCTCACAACACCTGCTTTCCACTTGAGCCCTTGGTGTCAGCTCCTGATTTTACACCGCGGTTGAACATAAACCTGGAAGCTTAGTGGCCGTCTGGGGCTCCTCGGGGAGACCCTGCGAATGAGCCCAACACCTACGAAAAGCAGAGTGAAGACTAGAGACACATCTGACGGTAGCATTTGCGGGGAAAGTGATCCTGCCGATAGCTCTTTATTAAGTGGTCAAAAATGTCTCAGAGGCTGTGCTAGTCTGGGTTGACTAGCGAAACAAATCCAGAGACACTCATATGTGTGTAAGAGACAGCTTCATATCAAAGAGCAATTGCACATTGAGAAAACATCCCAACCCAGTTCAGATCAAGTCCTTAAGTTCAATAGTAGCCCATATGTCCAATGCCAGTCTATAAATTCCTCTTCAGACTCACGCAGCACATGCAATGGTGCCAAATACAGGAAGATCACAGGCTGGTGGGTGAAAAGTCTTGTGAATCCAATGGCAGTGGAAGCATTTCAGCCCTGGTGTGGGTCTCCACCACATGGCTCCTCCGGCTCTCTGAGTGTGGCTCCTCAATGCAGTCCACGTGGCTTGTCCACAGGACGGTGAAAGCAGAGAGAGTGTGGCCCACCTGCAGGGAGAAAGAGAGGACATTCCCGGAATCCTCATCAGAAGGCCATGCCCACAAGGGCCATCATCAGGCTGTAACCTGATGGACAGACTAGACCACAGACTTATTTATCCAGTTGACATGAAATTATGTAACCACCCCAGAAGCTGACTTCCTTTACCTTGCTTCCGCCAAAACTGATCATGATGGGAGGTGCAGACAACAGGGACTCATCTGCCATGGACTAAAACAGCAGTCTTCTTCATTCTTCTGGCTGATTTAGATCAAAATTCCAGTGCCGCTTCTTCCAGAAAGTGGCCGCAGAGAAACAGCATTCCTCGGTGTGGCAAAGGCAGCTGGTGAGGAGGTTGATGGTCTGAACCCACCCCGTGGCTCGTGGTTTGAACCCACCCCGAGGCTCCGTGAAAGGAAGAGCTGGTGAACTGCTTCGTAAAGCTCTCAGCCAAGAACACACCCTGGGCAGTCCACTCTAACACAGGGGTGTCTGTGAGTCAGAACCCAGTCAACAGTGCGCTTCCCCCTTGCCCTACCAGACTGACAGCAAAGAGCTGTGGCTCATCCAACAATTTCCATTTCACAACGTATCACCGACTCCTTTCCTTCATCTCGTCATCACCTTTAAAAATTGCTACATAGTATTTCATGCCATTGCCACACAGTACCATGCATGCTTAACAAATGTTTATAGATGGATGGTCACTTCCATTTATTGTTCCCAGTGTTCAGCATCAAACACAATCCTGCGACAAAATGCCTTCTAGGTTGGTAACCAAGAATGCTGCTTCCTCCCACAATTCCTTGCTCTCTTCCTTTCCAGCCTGGTCCCAGCAGGATGGCCCCTGCGGAGAAGGTCCTTTCTGTCGGCAACGAAGTCTTGATGGGAGAGCATACCATCAATATTTACAAGGGTATCCATGGTGTGGGCGTCAAGGATCGTGACCGGCGGATCCTCAAGACGATTCGGGAATTTGCCGTGAAGGAGATGAGAACACCCGATGTAAGAATCAACACCGGGCTCAACGAAGCTGCCTGGACCAAAGGAATCAGGAATGCCTCCTCCGGCATCCATCGTCCTGGAAACGCAGTGAGGAGGAGGGTTCCCCAAACAAGCTCTATGCATTGTTTACCTACACGTCTGTCACCACTTTAAAAAACCTAGATAGTTATTGTGGATGAAAACTAGTGGTTGATTATCCAATAAGTTCTAAAACTGCAACAACAACAAAAGCCTTATAGATCTTGTTGGGATGTGCTGTCGAGTGTGTTCGGACTCAGAGAAGGCATGAAACACTGCCCGGTCTTGGCCACTTGTATTATATTACTTTCCTCTGACAGGTCCCTCAATGTGCTACGTCGTGGTTTAAAAGGACGAAGGCTGCAAGTTCTTTACCACTTCCTCCATGGAAGGTGTGGTCTATGGAGCCTCCTCTGATGTCTGGGGGGACTTGTGCTGCTGTACCAACAGGGTCAAAGAGAAGTGTCAAGACGCGATTTGCATGAGGTGATACCAAGGGCTCAAGTAGAAAAAAAATGTTTTGAAAATGATGATGGCAACATATGTACAAATGTGCTTGAAACGATGGATGGATGTATGGATTGTGATAAGAGCTTTAAGAGCCCCCAATGGAATTATTTAAAAATATATTTAAAAGTCCAGGAAACCCAAAAGGGCAGTTCTACTCTGTATGATGGGGTCGCTGAGGTGGAATGAACTTGTTAGCAGGAAATCTTTCTCTGGTTCTGCCCCTTCCACTAACGGGGAGCTACTTGAGGGTAGGGCTGTATTTTGTCTCCAAATCTCAGCAGGGGCTAGGGGATGAGAAATTCTATGTAGTCAACAAACACCTGCTCCTCTATGGCTCCAAGAGTCAACAGATGTTTCTATTGTTCAAAGACTTACAAGGATGAGACTTAGTAACTACTATTGTTTTTTTGTTGTTGTTGTTTTTGATTTTGTAGTTTGGTTATATATATATTTTGTATTAGGGGCTCATATGACTCTTATCACAATCCATACATACATCAATTGTGTAAAGCACATTTGTACATTCATTGCCCTCATCATTCTCAAAATATTTGCTCTCCACTTAAGCCCCCGGCATCAGGTCCTCATTTTTCCCTTCCCTC
>NW_022104341.1:73067375-73070279 GCF_000313985.2 Echinops telfairi
CTTTATCTAGACCTCTATAAATGCCCTTTGCCTTCTAGCTCTCTCCTCTATTTCCTTTGACTTTCCTCCTGTCCCACTATCATGCTCGGTTCCCACTAGGATTTCAGCAATTCCTCTTTCTTATATTACCCTTGATCATGCCCTACCAGGCCTCCCAGACCCACCTTACCACCAATTTGGATCACTTGTTGTTCCCTTGTCCCTGGGTTTTTTAACACCACTTCCTTTCCCCCTACCTCCCCCTCTCCCATGTCCCCCCAGAACTGTCAGTCCCTTGTTTTCTCCTCGAGATTGTTCATCCAGCCTATCTGATTTAGACAGACCTGCGGAGATAATAACATGTACAAAAACAAGACAGAGCTAAACCAAGCAGCAACACACACCAAATAACAACAACAAACCAATGACACTGAGAATGGAATGGAATGGAAAGATTGTGTGGCTGGGGAAGGTCAGGGGGAATGGGGGTGCAGGGAGAGGAGCTAGTACAAAGGGCTCAAGTAGAAAGAAATTGTCTTGGAAAGGCTGATGGCAACATATGTACAAGGGTGCTTAATGCCATTGAATGGTGGATTGTTATAAGGTTTGTAAGAGCCCCCCCAGTAAGTGAAGTTTTCCCTTCAAGATGGGCTCTCCAGGACTGAGTCGTAAAAATCCATGCAGCTTCTCCTGTGGACCCCTGGCAGGGACCCCCAGGAACTCTCCTTTTGGAAGGCTGGCCAGCGTGCGCAGGGAGGTGTCTGACCCCAAGGAGAGGCCCCAGCAGCCCCAGCTGAGGCACCAAGCATGTGGTAAGAGGAGCCTGCAGAAGATTCAGAGCAGAGCCCAAGCATCCCGTCCCACTTTCCGGTCCGTAGAATCCCGGAACATAATCAAGGGCTGTGTGGTTGTTGGTTGGTTTGACTTTGACATCGTTACGTTTAGAGGGGCTTGTTACACCACCGCAGTGCCTAGAACAGGGAGGATTTTCTCTTACAAAGAGTGTACACACGACCCTTTGTTCAATACTGAATTAAAATAGTATCATTTAACACAAGGAGACCTTTGCCTCCTCTGAGAAATGGACTCCATGACGCAGTACAGAATGTACGAGGCTCCGGTGTCAACAAGACTTGAGTCTGGGTTGTTATTTTGTGCAGACTCATTGTGGTTAGCTCCCTGTGTTCATCTGGGTGGACTAGAGAAACACATTCACAGACATCACATGTATATAAGAAAGAGGCTGTCATACAAGAGCAATTAAATATTGAGAAATCATCTCAGCCCAGTCCAGATCAAGCCCATAAGTCCAATATTAGCCCATTATGTCTGATACCAATCTATAAAGTACTCTTCAGGCTCACAAAACACAGGCAATGATGCTGAATGCAGGAAGATCACAGGCCAGTGGGTTTGAAGTCTTGTAGATTCAGTGGTGTTGTAAGCATCTCAGCACTGGCAGGGGTCTCTACATGGCATCTCCAGCTCCAGAGGTGTGGTTGCATCAGGGTAGGTCCATGTGGCTTCTTCAGCTCCCAGAGCATAGCACCATGTGTCTCGTCAGTAGAGTGTCTCTCAGGGAGTGAGCAGACAGAGAGAAGTGTCTTCTGCCTCCAAGGAGGAAATGTAGGAGTTCCCAGAATTCTCAGGAAAAGGCTATGTCCACACAGAGGCCTCATTGGCTATGATCCAATTGGCACACTAGACTCCACACCTTCACTCTTAATCCTTTCAAGTCCCAAATTGACAACAGATAATGTAACTCCCCATCCCATCCTTGCCCCCATCCTACCCTGCCATGCCCCTAGTTATTATCAACCCAGTTACTATCTTTGTAGATCGATCTATCCTGGATTTCATAGACAGGAACATCGTACAAAACACAAACAGGATGCAAAGGAACAAACAAACAAAACCCCAACAATGATTAGACAAACCACACACAAAAACCTCACTCGAAAAGAAAGCAGAAAATATCAAACCTGAAACAACTTTAAAATGGGTCCAAAGGGAGATCAAATGACAAGGCATTACATTGAACCTCACCACTACGTCTGTCATCATCGACTACAATGCCCTCTATCTGATAGGAAGGCTACCTACATCCCTGCACTATGTTCACAGAGAATTCACTGGAGGCTTAACCCTGCAAGTGCATTTTGGGCTTCCACCATCATCCATCGCCTTCTGCAACTAGGTGTGCACAGTGTAAGCTCTGATATCATTTCCTCCTTCGGATCTGGATGTCATCATTTATATACACGTGGATCACATAGGCTGCTGTGCTTCTTCCATGAGGACTTAGTGGATACCAATTGATTCTGCTTCCTAGGAAACTGTGAAGAGAAGAATTAGGGGGATAAACTACAGCACTTGCTGTAGCCATTTGTGATAGTTACATAATCTGTTGTCAACTGGAGACTATTAGAGTGAAGGGGTGGAGTCTAGTCCGTCAAGCGGGTTGCAGCTTGATGACCTCATTTGGAGGCACTGAGGAGATAAATAACTCACTGAAGGCCAGATATCCCCACTCCCTGCAAGACATTCCTGTTGACAAGACACATGGAGCAATGCTAGAGCCCTGGAGCTGGAGGAGCCCTGTGGAGACCCCTGCCAGCATTGAAATGTTTTCACTGCCACTGGATCCACAAGACTTTCCACCCACTGGTGTGTGATCTTCTTGTATTCGGTATCATTGCGTGTGTAGATTGGCATAGAACATATGGGCTAATATTGGACTTAGGGACTTGGTCTGGACTGGGCTGAGATGTTTTCTCAATGTTCAACTGCTCTTGTATATAAAGCTTTTTCTTTTTTAATCATTTTATTGGGGGCACATACAACTCTTATCACAATCCATACATACATCAATTGTGTCAAGCACATTTGTACATTCATTGCCCTCATCATTCTCAAAACATTTGC
>NW_022104341.1:73070744-73086239 GCF_000313985.2 Echinops telfairi
CCCTGACTGGCTTGTCTCCTCCCAGAGACCCTTCCATAAGGGGATGTCCAATTGCCTACAGATGGGCCTTGGGTCTCCGCTCCACACACCCCCTCATTCACAATGATATAATTTTTTTGTTCTGATGATGCTTGATACCTGATCCCTTTGACACCTTGTGATCACACAGGCTGGTGTGCTTCTTCCACGTGGGCTTTGTTGCTTCTGAGCTAGATGGCCGCTTGTTTACCTTCAAGCCTTGTTTACCTTCAAGACCCCAGACACTAAATCTTTTGATAGCCGGGCACCATCCGCTTTCTTCACCACATTTGCTTATGCACCATTTGTCTTCAGCGATCGTATGGGGAGGTGCAAAGCTTTTTCCTTTTCTTTTTTTAAGCTCTTTCTTATACACATATAATGTCTCTGAATTTGTTTCCCTAGTCCACCCAGACTGACACACCATTGATATCAAGTCTATATGATATTTGTCTTCACCCTCCTCTTCCATCCATTCTGGATTCCCCTCCCCTTCAGTGACCATCTCTGTGGATCTCGAGGCTTGCCTGGTGGATTCTCAAACCCCCAGCTCCAAAGGAGCTGAGTCCATGGTTACCAAGCCCATCTCAGGCCATGTCCATGTTAACACTCAAGCCCAGCACGGTAGCACGAAAGAGCACACAACCCTACCTCCTGATGTTTCAGGAATGTGGAGGTGCAATGGATGGGGTCGAAGTTCAGGTGAAGTAATTTCTTGCAATGGAAGGCAATAGCCAGTGAGGGGTGCCTCAGGCATGATTCCCAGAGTCTGAAGGGTGGGATCTTGGAGGAGCACCCAAGATCCACTGCAACGTCTGAGATCCATGTTCCTTCCCGTTAAGTGGAAATAGCAATGCCTCTTGATGTGAGTATTAGAAAGGAAATGAGATTAGGTGTGTAAAGGTCCCGGGATAGAGTGTATCCAAGGAAGGTTAGTTTCTATCTCCTTTATGTCTAAAGCTCCCTGCATGATCATGTTTCCTTTTTCCCCTTGGCCAGTAGGGAGCTTACAGCTTCATCTGGTGCTCAGGCACAGCAAATACTGCTCTGATTTCCATGGTCTGCCGATTTCCTTGACCTTGGTTTCTTTTTTAACTTTAAAGAACTTTGCACTCAATCGCTGTGTTGCAAACTCTTTGGACTAGAATCCTGTTTAGCTGGAGATAAATAAACGCCTAACAGAGACACCTGCTGCTCAGAAGACAGTTCTTACGTGGAGACTTGACAGTGCCTCACCTAGAACACTGCCCTGGCACCTTGCTCCCATCTAGCTAAGTGGTTTGCTGTTGGGTCTTTGATTTGCTTTGGCATCTGCGAGCCGAGGATCACCATCACCTAGGCGTGGGAATCCCTCCACTTCGAGGGTGACTCACAGCTCTGACAAGCTGGGAGAATACAAAGCAGGTACCAAAAATTGGGAGTGGGGGATTAGTGTTATCAGGCACGGCCATCAGTCAAAGACACTGTTGGTAATCTGTTCCCACCCTCTTTCCAGAAGGACCCTCCCACCTCCTGCCCGCACCCCAGATGGCCCTGCCAGTGGAACTGGGCCATGTAGGGGACAGAGGGGGGCATATCTGGCCCAGATGTGGTGGCTGAGCTGGTCATCCTGCAGTGGGATTGAGTCAGACCTGACGGCATTCAGGGGCCCAGGTGTGCTCCCTGGTTCTTCCCTTTGAGATTCCTTCACTGTCTCGTAATTCAGAACTCAGAAGGTAATTCTGAGTTCTGACCCTCTCGCTTCTCACCTCCAGGGGAGGACTTGTAATGCCAGCAGCATGGCACACCCACTACTCTTGTTCCCAAGTCATTATATGAGAGGAACCACATTCCTGAATAATACCCCTAACATTACTGCCCTGAAAATCACACCAGCTTTGGTCCCAGCTACTTCCACCAATTGTAGTTCCCTACAAATTCAAGAGTCTGGGAAGTCCTGAAATGGGCCTGGGTATTTAGCGTTCCAGGGCAGGGGTTACATTGCTGCTTAATGGGAGCACATGAGAATGTCCCAGGAAGACTTATGGGCTGGGGCTTGGCTTCTGAGCTCCCAAGGCTCTGGAGGGAAGGAGAAGTTTACTCTTAGCCCTGCCACCTGCTAATTCAGTGTGTTAGTGTTCCGTTATCTAGAGAAGCAAACTCAATGACATCCTATGTATAGCATGTCATATACATATGATATGATATATACGTCTCTGTCATCTATCCATACAGATAGCTTGATATCGATGCAGCTGGTAGAAGGGCTGAGAGTAAACGTCTCCCTCCCTCCCAGAGCCTGGGGAGCTCAGAAGCCAAGCCCCAGCCCATAAGTCTTCCCTGAACATTCTCATGTGAGAGTCAGAGAGAGAAAGGAATTTATAGCAAGAAAATGGCTTTACGTGGGTAAATCGAGTCTGGTTCAAGTCCATGGGTGGGATGTTAAGCCGGAGGCTTCTCTGGACTCACACGGCTCCAGGGCTGATGAACCAGGAGGAAGGTCACACACTGGTGGATGCAGAGGGAGACGGTCCAAGGGCAGCTGGCAGGCTGTTGGTGGCAGCCAGGCTCGGTAGGCAGGATGGTGACCTTTGGCTCTAATCCAAAGAACCAGAGACCAACGAGCTAGACGCAGGACTCAGCCCAGCAAGAACCCAACCATTCCCCACAGAGGCTACTTACAGAGGAAATAGGCCACATCTCTGAGGAAGCTTCATCGGGGCTGTGATCTGGGTAAGGGGCCTACACCCCACCCCATCCTCCCACACCATGGGGTTGATGATGTTATGTTAGGTCACATCGCGGGGGACTAGTAGGCCAATCCACTGCGAATCCTTGTCCATCCAAGTGGACACAAAACCTAACACTTGGTGCCCTAGAAAATCACCCCTCCTCTCCGAGCCTCAGCTTCGTCCTGTGGAAACTGGGTGAAATAAGACTACTTTTAGGATCACCATGCTGCTTAATGGGAGCACATGAGAATGTCCCATGACAGTCAGTGAGGAAGCATGTGAAAAACGAGGACCATCTGACATTCCCTGAGTGCACACCAGGCCCGGCACTCCACCCGTCCTGAGTACTCTTTTAGCTTTATTGTTTTTTATTAATAGGCTTTCTGATTTCTGGAGCCTGGTGGTATCGGGTTAAGAGTTGAGCTATGTTCCCGACAGGCTCACTGAAGACAAAGCGGGTGCATAAGCAAATGTGAAGAAAGCTGATGGTGCCCGGCTATCAAAAGATGTAGTAACTGGGGTCTTAAAGGCTTGAAGATAAACAAGCAGCCATCTAGCTGAGAAGCAACAAAGCCCACATGGAAGAAGCACATCAGCCTGTGTGATTACAAGGTGTCAATGGGATCAGGTATCAGGCATCAAAGACCCAGAACAAAAAATCATATCAATGTGAATGGGAGGAGTGTAGAGTGGAGACCTAAAACCCATCTGTAGACAATTGGACATCCCTTTACAGGAGGGTCACAAGGAAGAGATGAGCCAGTCAGGGTGCAGCATAGCACCAATGAAACATACAACTGTCCTCTAGTTCTTTAGTGCTTCCTCTCCTCCACTATCATGACCCCAATTCTACCTTACAAATCCGCTAGACCAGAGCATGTACACTGGTACAGATAAGAGCTGGAATCAGAGGGAACCCAGAATAGATAAACCCCTCAGGACCAATAATGAGAGTAGCAATACCAGGAGGGGAAGGGAAAGGGGAAGGTGGGGAGAGAAAGGAGAACTGATCACAATGATGACATATAACCCCTTCCCAGGGGGGTGGACAACAGAAAAGTGGGTGAAGGGAGACAGTGGTCAGTGTAAGACATGAAAAAATAATTCATAAATGGTCAAGGTTTCATGAGGGAGGGAGGCTGGGGGAGGAGGGGAATGAGCTGATTTCAAGGGCTCCAGTAGAAAGAAAATGCTTTGAAATGATGATGGCAAAAGATGTACAAATGTGCTTGACACCATGGATGGATGGATGGATTGTGATAAGAGCTGTGCAAGCCCCCAATAAAATGATTTTTTAAAAAAGAGTTGGGCTGTGATCCGCATAGTCAGCAGTTCGAAACCACCAGCAGCTTCTTGGGAGAAAGCCTGGGCTTTCTACTCCCGTCAACAGTGCCAGTCTCAGAAACCCACAGGGTGCTGTGCCTCAGCATCGACTCGCTGGCCCTGCGGTTGGTGTGGTTATCATTTCTCTCCATTTTATTTTACCTTTTTATTGTTGTGGGAACACGCGCAGCAGAGCACACGCTTTCCCAGTCTCTGCTTTTCCGCTCCACCCCTGCCCACGGTTGTGAGGAGGGTGCCAGCCCGGGCACTGCTTCTTTCTTCCCGTTGAGCCTTGGGTCGCTATGATTCGGCACCGACTGACGGCACTGAGCGACAACACAAACAACAACTTTTTAAACCGTTCAATGTGACGATTCCGCCTCATTGACTACATTCTTTGAGTTGGGCCACCAGGCCGCCTTCCTCTCTGAGTCCTGCCCTCCATTAACGAGGCCCCTAGTTCCCTCTCTGTTCCTTCCGCTATTTTAACCCTTTCCTCTATCATTTCACGTAGTTCTTCGAGGGACCCAAAGACTTGGTGCGATGACACCTCTTCTACAGGTGAGGAAACCGAGGCTTGGAGGAGCCCCAGGGCACAACAGGAAGTGGCAGAGCCAGGCCTCCCAAGAGCTTCCGTTTCCCCCATTGAGAGCTCCTAAGCACCCGGGAGACCAGTCTTCTGACTAATTCCTTACTGCACCCTCCCTGCCTGATCAAACGCACGAGGGGAGAAACCAAAATGCTCACTCTCAGGGCGTGTGCACACCTACTACACCCCGCTCTAAATCTCACCCCGATGATGGCACGAGGACTCCGTGTCCCAAATGAGGAAACTGAGGCTCAGGTGAAATAGCTTCCCACACGTACGAGGGGGGTAAAACCAGATCTTTGGCTGGCCTCAGCTGTCACAGAAACACCACAAGGGGGTGGTTTTAAGGAACAGAAATTGATTTTCTCACAGTTCAAGAGACTCTAAGTCTGACATCATGGCACTGGCTCTAGGGAAGACTGATTGTTTTCCCTGGGGTAAAATTCTCGTGGTAAAGTGAAATTTCTTAATCTGGCCCTTCTATCCATGTGTCTAACACTCACCAAAGGATTGGGGGGAGGGGAGGCTATGCAAAAAGGGCATGTATAACAGTAGGAGAGGGGATTGGTGGGTTTTAGCTGCCACTCCCCTGGCTGTAAGGATCAGCCATCTCCTAAGCAAGAACAGGGAGCAGAGCATGTTGGAACACCACCCCGTTGAGTCGGGGCCAAGGCTCGGAGACCATGAACCAGCGCAGAGGAGTCGCTCGGAGGCGATGAGATGGTGACGCAGAGCAGTGGCGGCCTTCCTGGCCCGTGGAGATCAGAGGCCAAGGGACCACGTGGCTGAGAGGTTGAGGCTTTGGCTACTCGGTGAGAAGAGGCGCTGCTGTGGCCTCGTCACTGTCCCCTCACTGTTGACTGACCCCGACTTGTGGTAGCCTGTCCACTTGCCTAATCAACCCTCATGATGGTGAGTCATGTCTGTGAGCGCTGGGTAGCCACTGTACTGCATTACCGAACCAAGCAGAATAGAGTGTGGTAGACGGCACTGCTGGTGTCAGAAGAGAGACAACAGGGTAGAGGGTGGAGGCATGTCTGACCTCTGCCTGTGGCGATCCGTCTTGGGCAGATGTGTCGCCAATGGGGTCAGATGCACCTCCCCTGCCATTTCCCATGCCGCTGTCTCCGTTCTCCAGCCTGGGTTCTTAGGGTCCCTGTAGATGTCCACATGGCCTCTAGTCCCTCCACACACACCCGTGTTTACTTTTCTGAGGTGTTGCATCTGCTCTTCTTTCTATCCCGGAAGTCACAGGTCTAAGACATACCTGACTGAGATATAGCCTCGTTACCATAACAAAGAGAACCCTGTTCCCAAAGGGTAGAGCAGCCACAGGCACTGGGTTAGAATGCCCACCCAGGGTTAGTGGGCACACACTGCAGCTTCCTTTAGCGAAGACTGACAGTCTCGGAAAACCCCGGGGCCAGTCCTCTGTCCAACAAGGTCGCTGAGCAGGAATGGACTCCGGGACTGTTGGGTGAGTGGTCATTCACTCTCACCATCCCCAGTCTCCGCCCCCCACCCCACCCCCAACACACACTGAGTCTGGATTAGGGGTCTGTCTACAGGGTGGTTTCTAAGGGTTTCGGCAACCTCTTTCTCTGACCCTCCCACCCCCACCTCCCACACAAATACTGTGGCCCTTGCCTCCTGGGGCCTAAAACTCCTCTTCTGTGGGCAGAGTCCTGCATTGCCACCCTCTCCACCCAGAGAACAGTCTCTCAGACCGGCCCTGCAGGTGTCCTTACGGTGACAGGGATGGTGGGTGGTCGTAGGCCCTTTCCCCCAGCAGCCTGTGAGCCGCAGCCCTCTGGCCCAGGCACTGGGAGAGGACCGCAGTGGCTGGGGGTGGCTAAACCTTGCAGAAACAGATGGCTGGCTTCCCAGTTTGGTGCTGGGCTGCCCCAGTGGTATAATGGTAATGGGGGCGGGGAGCTGCCAGGGAGGAATGTGTGTAGGCGGCTGTCTGAGAGTTGTTGGAAGTGATGGCTTGAAGTTAGGCTTCCTAAACCTCATCAACCTAGGAAATGTTTACGGGAAAGAATGCCACAGGGCGTGCATGTG
Organism: Echinops telfairi; assembly: GCF_000313985.2. Lineage (NCBI taxonomy): Eukaryota > Metazoa > Chordata > Mammalia > Afrosoricida > Tenrecidae > Echinops > Echinops telfairi. The sequence continues at coordinate 73,077,450 of NW_022104341.1, forward strand.
TGTGTGTGTGTGTGTGTGAGAGAGAGAGAGAGAGAGAGAGAGAGAGAGAGAGACCCACAGAGACCAAGGGCAGTGAGAGCAGAGAGAAGCCAGAGACCCAGGAAACGCGATAAGAGACAAAGAAATACGGAGACAGAAGCGGAAGTCACAGCAACCTCTGAGGCCGAGCAAGGAGGAGGACGGATCCGGGACCAGGCTAGGCAGGAAGGGCAGAGAAAGTGGGGCAAGAAAGAGCTCAGCAAAGGTGTTGAGCACCTACCATGTCCTGCTTGGTCAAGCACAGTGGCAGCGAAAAGGAGGATGGCCCTCCACAGACGGGCGGACACAGCGGCTGCCACCCTGGGCTCCTGCAACCACCGTGTGGGTGGCGCGGGGCCTGGGGTGTTGGTCATTATGAGTCAGCACCCACTTGATGGCACCTGACAATAGTAGCAGTCACACCGTGCCAGGCACGGCCCAGGCCCCGAGGATTCCACAGTGGACAGAGAGGGACAGTCTCTCTCGCCGGGAGTCGGCCGTGCGGGTGAGAGACTTGTCAAGGCTGAGAGAAGCACACAGGAGAGGTGGAGAGGGACCTTGCGGAGAGCCCCAGTGGGCTGTGCCCAGAGGACGCAGAGATTGGGAGCCTGAGTAGGCAGAGTTCTGTTGGGTACCGGGTAGCACAACCCCTTTTCTGCTTGCCTGGTTTCTGCCAGATCAGTGCACCTGGGGATCTGTGCCCTCTCCTCCCTCCTCCCAGTGCCCGGTGAGGCAGCACCCAGAGAGCGCACAGGGGAGCACACAGAGAACAAGCTCCCAGTCCTCTGTCCTCACACGCTGAACCCACAGGAGCCCAAATGGCATCAGGTACGATCTCCGCACTGCCTGGGGGTGGGGGTGGTAAGTGGAGGCCCAGGCTGATGGTAGACCTGGCGCTGTGGTCTTGGGGGTGGGGGGTTGGGAGGACGCGTCATTGATCTGGGAGCCAGGACTCTGTTCCATCTGGGTTCTGCCCCAGTCCCTCAGTGCCCCCATGGCACGATGGTGGGGTTGACTCCCCAAGCCCTGACAGTCATGGAGACTCGGCATCATGGAGGGCAAGTTTTGGAAGAAACCCGCGTTTGGAAGCTGGGACTTTGACGTTTGCCGCCGTCTGTTTCCGTGGAAACAGGAATCAGAACCAGAGAGTCAGCGAGCCTGTGAGCTCAGCTCTGGGTGCCCCAGATAGTGCAGGTGAGGAGGCTGCACATAGTCACCCAGCTGTCTCCGGGGTCCTCTCAGCCCCTGGCTTGGGCTGGTGGGCAGGCTGGAGACCTCATGAGGAGGTTTTGAACACAGAGCTGTGCAGGGGAGAGAAGACATTTAAGGCACTGCGTTAGTCTGGGTAGACTAGAGAAGCAAATTCATAAGCACTCTCATGTGTATATAAGAAAGAGGTCTATATAGAAGAACAATTGAATATTGAGAAAACACCCAGCCCAGTCCAGATCAAGTCCATAAGTCCAATGCTAGCCCATATGTCCGATACCAATCTAGAAAGTCCTCTTCAGACTTCGGCAATGACGCTGAAGGCAGGGCAGCCGCAGGCCAGTGGGTGCAAAGTCTTGTGGATCCAGTGGCAGTGGAAGCATCTCAGCGCTGGCAGGGGTCTCCACATGGCTCCTCCAGCTCCCAGGGCATGGGCTCTATCAGCATAGCGCCCTGTGCTTGTCAGTAGAGTGTCTCTCAGGGAGTGAGTAGAGAGATAGCATGTCTCCCCTCTCCAAGGAAGAAATCTAGCATTTCCCAGAATCCTCAGGAGACGGCCATGCCCACACAGAGGCCTTGTTGGCTATCGCCTGATTGACAGGCTAGACTCTTACCCTTCACTCTTAGTCCTCAAATTGACAAATGATTATATTACAACCACAGGCACCCTCTCTGCCTGTCAGGTCTCCCTGTGGCCTTCCAGCCCTGCACCATACCTGCACCCGGCCCTCGGGGGACAGTGAATGGTTCCAGTAAAGATGCCTTCAACCTCAGTAACACTTGTCCTCCACAGAGAACTATTTTGTTAGGCTTGATCCCAAAGCACGGTGGACCCTTCATCCATCACACACACACACACAGCCCGGTGGTACAGAGATGAACAAGACAGTCTTCGGCTGGCTCTCAACAGAGCTCCGATCTCATAGACACAAGCTACCAGATGTGGAGGGACCGGAGAAACCCTCTGGTCCGGTCTGCAGCCCTGCAGCCTGGTCCTTCACCCCTTCTGCTGGGCCAGTAGCTGTCCCCTACCATTCACTGCCTCGTGCCTTGTGCCTCTTGCTCACCGCTGCCCTGGCCCAGGATGCCCTCACCCATTGCCCCAGCAAGCTCCTCATCCTCCTTCAAAGCCACACCCATGTCATCTCCTCTGAAGCCCCCTTGCCCAAGACTGTGAGCACCAGCGTACCGAGCCAGGAGCGACAGCGGTTCTCCACCAGAATGGAGCCTCACCCTTCCCAGCTTCTAGGAACGTCCTTCTAACCTCTTCCTCAGCCTCCACGGGCACCTTCAGCCTCTCTCCCCCCACCGGCTCCTTCCCATCTGTGTGGACCCCAGCCCCCTCCCTTCACCCACACCACACAGCCCTTACCTCCTTCTCACTGACTGCACTTCACAGTCAGACTTCCCTGTCTGCACTTGCTTCCCTGTTAATCTCCCTCCCACTCCTCCGCCCACTGAGCAGGCTTCTGCTCCCCCCAGACTGCCCTCACCTGGGTGCCACACTGCACAGAGCCCTGCCCTCTGCTGCTCGGCCCACTAAGCACCCTCTGCCCTGGCCTTCTGGGCACCCGCCTCCCGCCCCCTGAGTTTTCCACTCTTGAGCCTGCCCTGGAGGAGCCGGAGGCATGGTGGTGATGCCCTGGGCTGCTACCTGCAATGTCAGCAGTTTGAAACCACCAGTCTCTCGGAGGGAGAAAGATGAGGCTTTCTAGTCCCGTAAAGAATTCGTCTCTCAGAAGCCCACAGCGGCCGTTCCACCCTGTCCTCAAGGGCCAGTCCGAGCCCAAATCAACTCGATGGCAGGGCTTCTTGTTTGTTTTTCACCCCGCTGGTCAGTAAGCCTGTGTACCCCTTGCCACCTCCTCTTCCAGCCAGCCTGCTAGAGCTCTGTCCACAGCTTCTCCAGAGAGGACAGGCCTGTCTGTACAGGGTGCTGCCCTGGCCCAGGCCATGAGGGGACGTGGCCCGAGGAAGGTCGCCTTCTTCAGACTGTAAGCTTCTCCCCCTCGGCCCCTCCTTGTCACTAATGTCACTGGCTGCAGCTCTTAGAGCAGGGACCTTGGCCTCTAGGCCAGGCGCCCACCCCCAGTGCCGGGTCAACTCTCTGGCAAGCCGGGAGAGGCTGTGGAGGGTGAGGGCGGCAACGGGAGGTGGAGAGTGAAGGACGCTGATTGTATTTGCTAAGGACCGAGGGCTTCATCTTGTGTGTGATGCTCCTAGCAGGCAATGGGGGGTGGTGGATGGTCAGTCGGGGCCTGTACAACGATCCCACAATGGGAGTGGGGTCCAGGGGAGGGGAGAGGCTGTTGGGTGCTGACTAGACAGACCTCCTGCAGTGTGGGAGGAAGAGGAGGAGCAGAGGCCAACCCCCAGGTGACTGTGAGGTGGGCATTGGAGCAGAGATGGGGACTCATGATAGGAACTGGGTCAGGAGAAGTACTGAGTCTGGTTCTGGACACATGGACTTTGAGACACCTGGGGGACATCCAGGAACAAAAGCTTCAAACCAACCAGAACTGTGGGGCTGGTGCCATACAATAGTGTAGAGCCTGGAGTGGCCCAGGTCCAGTGGTGCCTGGCTGAACTTGTCCAGAGAGAGAGAGAGAGAGAGAGAGAAGTGGACTGGAGGTTGACTGTATTGTTGCTGTGCTGTTAGGTGCTGCTGATGCTCTGTGAGTGACTTCTGACTCACAGAGACCCTGTGTGACAGACAGCAGGACAGCCCCAAAGGGTGTTCTCGGCTGCAGTCTGAGGGGGCAATTCTTTCTCCTGCAGAGAGAGCAACACCGGCTGAGGTCGAATCGCTGACCTTTTGCTCAACAGCAGAGCCCTGAACTTTGGCCCCGGGTGCCTTCAGTGGATGGCATCAGCGTCCAGCACACCCACTGCACCTCTGCACGAGGAGGAGACGCCCTTGCCCATTGACCGGGCACACGCACAGCCACGGCCACTGAGAGGTGGAAGGGATCCGTCAAAGCAGAAGCGGACTGGCCAAGAGCAAAGGTCACGGCGTTCGTTTCTGGGGACTCGAGACATTTGCTTGTTGACTTCCTGGAAGACCAAAGAGCAAAACCATCTGCTTCTTCGGGGAGTGTTTTGAGCCAAGGCTTTAGCAGAGCAATGCCCTGGGCAGTGCGCACCAGAGAGGCCTGCTCGGTCCTCTCACCCAGCAGGGCAGACTCGCCAGGATTCCCACTGAGAGGCTCAGTCACCCAGCTGACAGCGCTGATTCGGCTCCTTCCCACTTTTTGTTTCAGATAAATAAAGTTTAAAGAGTGCCCACTTTTCTTTGGGTAATAATCCAAAAAGACTGCATCAGTCTGTTCAGTTGTTTAGGGATGGGCTCCATCAATTATACAAGGGTCGTGACCTTGATGGAGTTAATGTTGAGCCAAACTAGTTTTACTTTTTAATTTTCATCTTTTTTTTTTTTAATCACCTTCCTGGAGGCTCTTACAGCTCTTATCACAATCCATCCATCCATCCATTCATTGTGTCAAGCACATTTGTACATATGTTGCCATCATTTTCAAAATATTTTCTTTCTACTTGAGCCCTTGATATCAGCTCATTGCCTACTCCCCCACCCTCCCTCTTGAACTCTCGATAATTTATAAATTATTATTTTTTTCATGTCTTACACCGACCGATGTCTCCCTTCACCCACTTTTCTGTTGCTCGTCCCCCTGGGGGGTATATGTCAATCATTGTGACCCCCTTTGCTCCCCCCACCTTCCCCTTACCCTCTGGGTGTCCCTACTTTCACTATTGGTCCTGAGGGGGTTATCTGTTCTGGATTCCCTGTGTTTCAAGCTCTTATCCGTACCAGTGTACATCTCTGGGCTAGCCGGATTTGTAAGGTAGAATTGGGGTCATGATAGTGGGGGGAGGAAGCATTAAAGAACTAGAGGAAAGGTGTGTGTTTCGTTGGTGCTGTACTGCACCCTGATTGGCTTGTCTCTTCCTTGTGACCCTTCTGTGAGGGGATGTTCAATTATCTACAGATGGGCTTTGGGTCTCCACTCCACACTGCCCCTCATTCACAATGATATGATTGCTTGTTCTGAGTCTTTGATGCCTGATACCTGATCCCATCAACACCTCATGTGGGCTTTGTTGCTTCTCAGCTGGATGGCCGCTTGTTTCTCTTCAAGACTTTAAGAACTCAGATGCTATATCTTTTGATAGCTGGGCACCATTAGCTTTCTTCACCACATTTGCTTGTGTACCCATTTTGTCTTCAGTGATCTTGTTGGGAAGGTGAGCATCACAGAATGCCAGATTATTAGAACAAAGTGTTCTTGCGTTGAGGGAGGACTTGAGTAGAGATCCAAGGTCCGTCTGCAACCTTAATACTTAACATATAATAGATATATGCACATAGATCTATTTCCTATTGTTATATATAAACATGTTTACATATGTACGTGCCTGTATTTATACCTCTATAAATTTCCTTTGCCTCCTGGTTCTTTCCTCTATTTCCTTTTTTCTTTCCTCTTGTCCCACTATCATGTTCAACCTTCATTCGGTTTTCATGAATTCCTCTCAGCTACAATGCACTTGATCAAGCCCCACCAGGCATCTTACACCCTCTTTGCCCTCCATTTTAGATCACTTGTTGTTCCCCTGTCCCTGGTTTTGTTGGTACCCCTTCCTTCTCCTGCCTTTTAATCCCATGATTCTGTGCTCTTTCTGAAGGGCCCCTGTAGGGCACACTCCTGCCTGCAAGACCCAAGGTGTTAGCCTTACCCACCCACGGGGCCAGACTGAATCAATGAATGCAGCCCCTCCAGTTGGAAGTATTGTCCTCCCTGCCTCCCACTCCCAACTTCAGCCTAGGCTGTTCCTCCTCCAGAACTCTCCCCCTGTACAGCTCCTGCCTACCCACGGCACCAGTTTAGGTGCCCCCTTGAAGCCCCCTCTTTGGACCACTTGTGCCCATCTCATAGCCCCAAGCCCAGCTGTGGTTCCAGGTGTGGTGCAGTGTCCCATCCCAGGAGTGCTCTCTCGGCCATGTCAGGGAGCTCTGGCTTCTCCCTGGGGCTTCTCTGATGGAATGTCGGGCACAGCGTCTCAGCCACCAGCACCAGCTATGGAACTTCACCTCTAGGGTCCTCCCTGCTGCACTGACCTCCCTCTCCAGGCTGAGTGTCCCCTCCCCTCTGTGCGGAGAGCTCCCAGGCATCCTTGTGTGCGCCAAGGTCACCTCCTCCGAGAAGCCCTCCCTGACTGCCCTCCACCACACACTGGATTTAGGCTAGCTGTGATTTGCCCTCTCTGAATCTCCTTCTCCCGGTTCCATGCACTCAGGCACCATTTGTAATAACACATTTAGCTGTGGGAGTATTGAATCCACTCTCTTCTTTCCTGCTGGGCTGCCAGCTTCACAAGCAAGGGTCTCCTCATTCACTGCTGTTTCTCAGCACCTTCCCCGATGCCCAGCTCAATCCAGATGTGCAAGCCGCATCAGAACCAGGGGAGCTTTTATTCAGCAGTCAGCAAAACCTACCTGCGCTAAAAGTGGGGATACAGCCTCCCCCACCCCCCCGAAGAGTGCTTAAATTCTAATGAGGAAAACAGGCAAGAAAAAACAAACAATCAAACATACAATCTGTCAGGTGGTGGTGGTTGCTATGGAGAAAAACAGACCTCCGGGATAAGGGGGGCAGGTGCCGTTTGTTCTATATAGGTTCAGTCGGGAGACGCCCTGGGGATGCATGAGTGGAGACCAGGGGGGAGGCAGGGGGGCAGCCATGCCTTCTGCCTTCCTCTGGTGGGGGGCAGTATGAGCCAAGGGTTGCAAGTGCAGAGTCACTGCGGTCCCAAGGGGTTGTCCTCCTACAATGGGCATCGCTTCTAGGGGGACTGTCCCCTGGTCCTGGGACACTGCAGAAGGCTTCAGGGATGGGTGGAACTGGAAGGCATGGTCGCTCCAGACAGGAGAGGGGTAAGTATGGCTGGGGCAGGGGTAGGAGAGGAGTAGTAGGAGCCTGCAAGGGTTAACTTCCTCTTCCCAGCCAGCCCAGCCTTGGGCTTTCTTATATTTCCCAGAGTTCCTGGCTTGAGGCTGAGAACATAGTAGGTGCTTTCTAGATTGAGCTTTAATAAAACAAGCAAGCAAAAGAAAACCTCTCACTCATAATGACCCTGTAGGACAGGACAGACCTGTCCCTGTGAGCATCTGAGACCACACTTTTTAGGGTGTAGCCGGTGGTACTGAACTGCCCACCTTGCAGTTGGCAGTCAGTCCAACTTGTGATCACTGTGCGGATGTTGGCTCAGGGCAGGTCATGGGAAAGTCCGTGGGAAGACTTTACGAAAACACATTTAGTTTCTGGACACCTCTCTGTGGGCTGGCTCCCTGGTGCTTAAGGACATCAGGAAGGATCACCTTTGTCCCATTTAGACGATGTCCCTCCAGCTGCCATCGCTGAGCTGCGCTCAGTGGGCTGTGCTCGCTTGGGCCCAGGAGCTCAGAACCTGGGGTTGATTCGATAGCCTAATTTCCCTCACTCCACCCTTGCAACCTCTCCATGCCACAGCCCGGGAGACTGAGGCCCAGAGAGGGAGGCCACTTGGTAGGCTGTGGGAGCCAGGACTCCAGGCCAGGCATCTCTGGGCTTGGGGGATTATGCTCCTCCCACTCTGGGCCCGGATCGCTTTGGAGAAACGGGCTAACTCAGGGCTGGCTTCAAGAGGCTCACTCGCCAGATCCTGCCAAGGTTTTGATCAGAAGGGCCTCCTCTGTGAAATTCCAGGATCCATGGGGGATGGGCTGGAGGCTCTGGAGGGAGCCCCCATCCTGTGGCAGGCAGCTGTGAGGAACACTGAAATAGACCAGGGGGCAGAAACCAGATCCTCTGGCGTCCTTGGCTGTCACGCACAACCTCCTGGGCTGAGCCCCTGGGCCTGTGTTTCAACCACCGCCCTGTAGATCTGGCCCCTACCCACCTGATTCCAGAGCTCGGGCCTTCTGCTGCCCCAGGGTGGGCAGCTCAGAGAGGACTGGGTGGCCCACCCTCAGCCAGGAAGTCACCTCCTTCCTCCCTGTTGCCGCCTTTGCTGTCTGTCTCCCTAGTGCTGGCACTGCTGTTGGTCGTGTGTGAAGTCCAGGGTGCAGACCCAGGTGTCCTCCTGTGTGTGGAACCAGTCCTCTCCATGTGGTCGGCCTGTCGTCAGACGCAGATTGCCAGGTGCAACTCCCGAGGCCCTCCTGAGTGGGTTTGAACACACACACACACAACACACACACAAACCCTAACTTCGGAGGCCCTCCTGAGTGGGTTTGAACACACACCACACACACACACACACACACACACACACACACACAGTCATCAATCAGTCCTGCACATGGGAAAGAGGTACCACACACACACATACACACACACACACACACACCAACTTCTGAGGCCCTCCTGAGTGGGTTTGAACACACAACACACACACACACATACACACCCTAACTTCTGAGGCCCTCCTGAGTGAGTTTGAACACACACCACACACACACCACACACCACACACACACACACACACACACACACACACACACAC
>NW_022104341.1:73086339-73089667 GCF_000313985.2 Echinops telfairi
CACACACACACACACACACACACACACACACACACCCTAACTTCCGAGGCCCTCCTGAGTGGGTTTGAACACACAACACACACACCCACACCCACACCCACACCCACATACACACACACCCTCTAACTTCCAAGGCCCTCCTTAGTGGGTTTGAACACACACCACACACACACCACACACACACCACACAACACACACACACACACACACACACAGACCTGTACTTATCCCCGCTGGATTTTAGAAGAACTCGGAGGAGGCCGTGGGGCAGGGAATTTCACAACAGTGGAAGCTTGGGGGCCCAGAGTTGGCCTGGGCTACGACTCAGTGCCTACAGCATGCCTGAGAGGAATGCAGAGTCCAAAGCAGTGGTTCTCAACCTGTGGGTCACGACCCCGTTGGGGGTCGAATGACCTTTCACAGGGGTTGCCCGATTTATAACAGTAGCAAAATGACAGTTATGAAGTAGCAACGAAAATAATTTTATGGTTGGGTGGGTCCCCACCACATGGGGAGCTCTATGAAAGGGTCACGGCATGAGGAAGGTTGAAGGATTCGAGAAAGAGCCAGAGCACAGCCTTGGTGCATTCTGGGGACTCCAAGTGCAGTCATAGTTCCAGGTGGCACCCGCTTAGGTGAGTGGGCAGGGTGGGGCTGCGGGAGGGGTCTTACCTCAATCGTGCTGTGGTTGTGTGTTGGGTTCCTATCGCCCTGTGGGGCCCCAAGCTACTTTGGGGGATAGGACTGTGTTTTCTTCTGGACAGGGAGTGTTAATTGTCAACACGTAGGCATTGAACCCGTGCAGGGTGCCCACCAGAGTCACACTGATGCCTCAGATCTGGTTCTTGCCCTCCCAGTCTGGTGGAGGAGAGAGCCCATCAACAACTGGCTGAAACAACAGAGATGTAACGCGAATGGAGAGCTACAATGAAGGTTCCCGTGGAGGGAGACCAAGTAGGGCAGGGGGGTGAGTGAGGCTCAGGGGAGGTGGCAGCCGTGGAGGGTAGGCTGAAGAGTGGTGGTGGGGCTGGAAGGAATTGTGAGTGGGATGGGGCTCGAGGGTCCAGTGGGAAGAGGTGCGTTGGGCCCTCAAGATCTGTTCTGGGGGACTGAGACCTGGCCCTGCCACAGCCTCATCTTGGATAACTGCACCAGCGGCCACACACTTTGAGCCATCCTTTGTCCAGGCTGTGGAGCTACGGCTTCCTCCCTGCTCTCTGTCCTGTCTTCCCCAGTCTCTTCCAACCCCACCCACCACCAGCCCACCAGTGCCTCCTCTTTAGCCAGCTTCAGCTAAGAGCAGACCTTGAGGACCTAGCACCCGCATGGGTTCCCCCAAACAGCAGCGCTCTCTCTGCTTGCTACTGGGGTCTCCTGGTGGTGATGCGAATGGTAACTGAAAGGTGATCAGTTCAGGTCCACCCAGAGGCACCTTGAAAGAAAGGCCATTGAAAATGAGTCACAGGAAGGTCCACGCCTTCGTCGATGTAGGGGCTCGGTTCCTGGATGTGGGAGGGTGGGAAGGATGGGGGTTTTGTGTGTGTGTGTCCGCGGCAAGGTTTTGTCTTTTGATCCTTCTTGCCACGCATGCCCCGCAAGGAGTTATTCACCCTCTATCCCGGGAAATCGTCACGCATCATGGAACCTGGACTCTAACGAGAATGCCATGATCTCCTAAGCCTCCTTTCCCATTTGACAGATGAGGTAACTGAGACCCCAGCAGCCAACCTCGTGTTCCAACCCTAAGCCCCACAGGACCAGGCCAGCCTGCAGGAGATCCTTGCGGGCCAGGGCTCGAGAAGGGCAGCTTGCCTGTAGCCAGGGTCTGCTAGATACTCCAATCTGTGGGCCTTGCAGACAGGATGAGTCAGGCGATTCTCGTGAGTCAGTCTGTTGACAAGCCATCCCCGGCCCATCCCAACTAGAAGGAAGTCCAGGGGAAGGGTATGAGCAGGCCAATTTAATTAGCGAGGGCTCTAAGGTACCTTAAGTTAGTCCTATTAAATTAAACCGCCTAGGGGAAAAATAACTGTAATTATTTCCTTCTCTCCCCTATCGATGTATTTCAATTCCCTCCCAACCGCCATGCCTTCCTCATTCACAAAACCACCTTTAAACTGGTGTGTGTGTGTGTTGGGGGGGGAAGTAGGAGGGTGACAGGATAACACACAGACACACAGAAACTAGGGTCCCCCTTTTTCTGGTCCTTTCCTCTGTGAGCTTTGCATCCAGGAAAAAAGCAGGGTGAGTCCAGAGGCGTCCGCCAGGCCTGGCTATATTCTAATTTAGGCAGGCTATTACACTGAGTAGAACATTATTCCAAAAATTTACCCAGAGCCTCCTTCCTGAACCAATGCAGATCTGTTTGCTGCGGGGCATTTCTTTTCACCCCTCTCTTTCTCTCTTTTTACACATCAAAATAGGCAAACTTTAATGGTAGGGAATTATTATTTATTTTGCTGAAATCTAGTTTTGAGTTTTCTTACTTGAAACGTGTTTTCCCTAGGACACTGACCTATCCTTTAATTGTTTGGTGCGAGGCATGTTAGGGGGAGGGGCGTTACTTGTTTATTGGAACAGCGCAGTTAAAAAAAAAAATCAACCTAGGCTAACAGTTTCAAGGCTCCCCTAAAGATGTATCCAAACCGGCAGCCAATCAGCGCTTACACAGCTTTTTCTGCTTGACTCTTTTAAAGGGACAGTGCCCAAGTGCTTTATCACATTTAAAGAGAACCGCGCAGTATAAACAGCCTGAAAATGGGGGAGCCCTCCTCTATTTCAACGGTTTCTAAAGTCTCTAATGAGGTGTACACACCGTGTCCGCGAGGTCCTCGGCGTGGGTAGAAAGGAGTCGGTGGCAAATAGCTGGGTCACTCTCGCAGCCGTCACTCAATTTCCCATTGTACACCTGGGTCACTGACAATGGAAGCTTCCCTTCCCCCCACGGCTGACTCTCGTCTCTCCCACCCCCCACCCCCCCATTTAGCTCCGTTTATTTGAAGTTTGCAGATTTCTGGTGGCGCGAGTTCTGCGTCGCGGGCCCCCCAGCTGACGCTCCCCACTCCGGAGGGCACCGTTTCTCGTGGAGAAGCTGAGGGGCTAACTTGCAGGGGCTGGCAGACCTTGAAAATTTGGGAGAAATCCCGCGCGCTCCTAAGCCCCAGTGCCCCCGTTTCCTCCTCCCGGTTCCCCAAAGCACGCCAAGGGCCATTTTCGCGCGGCTCCACTTTGGGGTTTTCCAAAGTATTTTAATGATGTAGTGAAGGAGCAGCCTCCCACCTCGCAGCGTGGAGCCCGGGCCCGGCGCTCCGCAGCCAGACTGGGCGAG
>NW_022104341.1:73091048-73118958 GCF_000313985.2 Echinops telfairi
TTGTCCGCCCGCGGCGTGAGGAGTGCGTGCCGGGGGCTTTGTTCGGGCGGGAGCGCTCCCCTGCCCCGGCCCCTGGCCCCCTGGGCCACCGGGCTGGGCACGGTTGGTGGCGCCTGCTTGGCCCGAGGCTTGGGGGACCATCGTTTTTCTGGGGGGGCGGGAGGTGGTGAGAGTGGCGCTTTGCTGCCCTCTCTAGAGCTCTCGGAACACCCGGAGTTCAGGGCCGAGTCTCCCCAAATCTCCAAAGCTGGGGAGGTCGTGGTGGGCAGGGGAGCGGACCCAGAGGAAGAGAGAGGCGTTGGCGTGCCTTGTGAGTTTGGTGGGGTTTAGTCCCAGTGCCACTTGGGAGTTAAAGTTTGGGGGATACTCTCCAGCCCCCGTGGTTTGAGGAGACGCGGCTCCCTGTACCCACCTCCTTACTGCTGGGACCCCACCGTCCAGGGCAGGGCCGAGCGGCCTTCCCGGGGTAGAGTCCACAGTGGGACAGCAGAGACAGGGCTCCGAGCTGGCCGGCAGGGTTTGGAAAGGAAGCCCCGGTGACACCATCTGATACCACCCCTCTCTTTCTCTGCCTCCTGCCCCGCTCCAGGTTAGCTTTATACGTCTACGAGTATTTACTACACGTAGGAGCACAGAAGTCGGCTCAGACCTTCTTGTCGGAGGTGAGTGGCACCGCGCCCCCCCCTCCTCCCCGCGCACACCCCAGCATCCAGTTTCTTGACACACACCCCTCCCCACTATTCTTAGAGCCTTTGTTTTCAGGAGCAGCCACCGTGGCCACCATTTTGAATTTTTATCACCTTTTGGCATTTATTGTTAGTGGGTCCTCACTGCCTTTTGGCTCTGGGAAGCCCCCGGCCCACCCTCCCCTCTGCTCCTCTAAAGCTGCCTCCGCTCTCTCCTTTCCAGATTCGATGGGAGAAAAACATCACGCTGGGAGAACCGCCGGGGTTTTTACACTCGTGGTGGTGGTAAGTTTGTGTGGTAGTTTTGTGTGTGTGTCTATGGGGGGTTTGTTTCCAAGCCCTGGGTCCCTGGGAACAAAGCAGGCTCCCCCCTGCACCTCAGTGCTGCCCTGTGCAGGTCTAGGGGAGATGGGCAGAAGAAGCTGGTGCCTAAAGTTTGTGCCTCCTGCCTTTTGCGCTCCTGTTGAAAACTGAGCACCGAGAGCCTGGCATTGGGGCCAAAACTCCTTGCCTTTACACCTCCCTCTGGGCCACTAGGCAGGGGGCTTGGGGGGAAAAACAACAACAAAAAAACCCTTGCAAGATTTTTGTTAATTCTGCATGCTGCTTTAATTAGAGAGGGTGGGGTGGGGAGGAGGGGGTGTGTGGGGGATACCAGGTCTGGTTTACAACTGGCCTGCCCCCCTTTTCTCGGCTGAGCTCGCAGCCTTAAGACCCAGCATGTCCTGGGGACCTTTTCCAAGCACCAGGAGGCTGAGGAAAAGCAAGAAGGTGCTGCCACTTCCTTTCTCGACTTTGCTTGAGCATGGGGACCTTCCCTTCCCTGTGGCCCCCCCTGCCGCAAAACATCCCCCAAACCACAAAACTTCATTCTACCCAGAGAGCCTTAGCTGGCCAGAGTGTCCCTCGCAGAAGTCTAGTTAGGGGCTTGCTCTTCCTTTGTGACTGTCTACTCGGACACCCCCGACCCGGGTCCTATGGTTGTGGGGTTGCTGCAAGTATGGTCTCGATGTGGATTATGCAGCTGTGTGTGTGTGTGTGTGTGTGTTCCCTCAGGTCAAGGGGAGCAAGCTGCTAGACGTATGCCTTGGGTGTTTGTGGAGTCTCTGGCATCCTTTTAAACAGGAAAAGAAAGCGGACTGGCTTTGGGGATTTTGGAGGAGCTGGGGAAAGCGGAGTGTGGTGTCTCTGGGATCTCAGCACATTTACCTGACCGCCCGATCAGGTTACTGTCTCAAGTCTCTTTGAACAGCAGGATGAAGTGTCTGTCCTAACTTGCGCAACGAAAATGAGTTTTTAATTACTCCTGCCAACCTCTGGCCGGCCTGGGTAGGAGGCATTTGCGGTGGCGTAAGGATTTGACCTGTAGGAGTAGGGGGTGGTAGGTTTGCCGGTGTGGGTGCTGTTTTTTGTAAAGGAGGGATGATGGTCACGGTTTGTGCAGAAACTGAGACTTGGGAGGAGAAGTTACTTAGGGGCCGGGGAGTTTATAGAGTCAAACGTGCGTGTGTGCATGCGGAGTCCAGTTTAGACAGCAGGAAAGTGCCTGTAGCTCTCCCTTCCCCAGCTCAGAGAGAGTCCCGATTTTTTTGTTGGGATGCATAATCCCCATTTCCCGTCCTTTGCCCTGGAGTCCAGAAGAATTTGTGGGGCTGGGCTCAGGCGGTGGTGGCTCTTGAGTGGCTGGTACGTGGCCCTGTTTGACGGAAGTTGCCTCGGATGGCTGAGCAGATGGCCGGAGCTGACCCTTGGGGTCAGGCTGTGGTGGGCCCACACCTTGAGTGAGATGCTCGCCTGGTGACTAGCAGAGTTGGCCGGGTAGATGATCTCTTCTGTGCTGACTGTTGGGGCCCGGAGCACTGGACTGCAAGTCAGACCTTGGTTCCAGACTGCCGACTGGCCTCCCTGGACCTCGGGCCTCCTGGTCTGTAAAAGGAGAGGTGGAGGAGGAGACCGCGTCGGAGGCCCCTTGTTCAGACCAACTGCCACGCCGTGTTGGTGCAGGGCTTTCCCACTTGACAAAGGACTTGTTTGTTTGCTCTTCTGTGGGGAGAAGTGTTGGAGTGGCCGCACAGAGCAGTGGAGGGGACGGGACCCGGAGTCCTAGGCCAGCGAGCCCTCCCCCACCTTGAGTGGTCAGGGCAGCTTCTTGGAGGAGGGCTCCCTGTTACTTTGTGGATGGAAGACTGTCCACAGCGTCTCCTTGGGCTAACTGCTGCTCCCCCTGGCCTGGGGGGCAGGAAGCGGTCTTTGAGGGAGAAGACCCTGGATGAGGGGAGGCGGGGGAGGGGGAGGGGTGGAGGTGTGGACCGTGGATTTAGGAACTGTAGGTTCTGTTTGTTGCCACAGTCGTCCAGCTTGCTGTGTCCGTGCATCGTGTTCTGACTTTGACCATTTAACCTTCGAAGGAGTTGGGGCCATTTTTTGGTGTGGAGTGGGAAAAGGAACCCTGGGGGTGGGGTGAGGGGCGGGCAGCCTGATCCTTACCCGCCTCCATGTGGGTGACCACAAGTGGGGGGGGGTATACCTGCTCTGCCCTTGTGTGACGTGGTGCTCCGGTGTCCAAACCCATTGCCCCCTAAGTTGCTTCTGACTCAGCAAGCTCGTAGGCCAAGGTCCACCTACCCAGTAAGGTTTGTAAGGCCGTCATCTGGGCCTGTGACGTCCACTGCCCTTTGTTGTCCCATTGAAGTGGATGGTGGGCTTGAGCACCTGACTTTTTGGTTAAGCAGCTGTGTGCTTAACCATCTTTCAGGACTCCTCTAGTCACCCGCCGCAGTGTCTCGGGTTCGTAGTGCAGAGTGGGCGCCTGATGGATGGGGCCTGCTGCTCTGATTGTCAGCGGCTGGCTCGCCCGCAGAGGCTGGGTTGGTTTGGTTCCCGAGGGCACACGCAGGGAGGCTGGTAAGGCGGGACGGAGCTCTGGAGACCTGGTTCTGTGCGTGGCGTGCACTCGGTGAGCGTTCGCCAGTGGGTACCTGGACAGTACTTAGTAACCCGATCTTATTTCTACTTTTTTGACTTGCAGTGTGTTTTGGGACCTTTACTGTGCAGCTCCTGAAAGACGAGACACTTGTGAACATTCAAGTGAAGCAAAGGCCTTTCACGATTACGTGAGTAACACATTTTTAATCCCGGCAATAATTACAGGGTTGGATAGCTCTAACTTCTGTAGTCCCAAAATCAAATACACAGCCGCCTAGCAGTGGTCTTTATGATTATTATTATCTCCGCCTCCCACCCCCACCCCTGCCTTTCTTTTCTTCTCCTGTCCTCCCTGCCCTTCCCCTCCTTCAGTAGGGCTCTACCTTGGTGAGCGGTATTTCATCATGTTGTCTTTATGCAAACGAGCTGAGATGTCTATCTGGAGAACTGTAATAGGTGTTGTGCAGGGTACCGGACCGGGTGAGGTGCCTAGGTTAAGAGTGGACAGTTAGTTGAAAGGAGATGGAGCCTCTTTGGCGTTGGCTTAAGAACAAAAAACCTCCGCCCCACAACCCCCTCCACCCCCAACCACAGGAAACACAGGGGAAACTTTCAAGTGGAAGTAGAGAGGACAGTCAAGCGAGAATTCAGGCCAACCAGATTCTTTCAGGGAGGAGCTGTCTTTCAGTTGATGTTTTGTTTGGAAAAGTGTGCCTCTGTCGGGGGTGGGGTAGGGCACAGGGTGAGCCCAGCAAGA
Organism: Echinops telfairi; assembly: GCF_000313985.2. Classification (NCBI taxonomy): domain Eukaryota; kingdom Metazoa; phylum Chordata; class Mammalia; order Afrosoricida; family Tenrecidae; genus Echinops; species Echinops telfairi. The sequence continues at coordinate 73,095,417 of NW_022104341.1, forward strand.
CACCGTGAACTCTGAGATCCTCGACTGGTCCGCACGCTCATGCCCAGAATGCTCTTTGTGAAGCTGTTTGGAGTTTAGTGCTCTCTGCCCTGTCTTTCACACTGTGTCTCGAAGATCGATAAGTGGTTATGAGACAGAGAGAGAATGTCTTTGTTACTCTTCTTACACAGTAGGACCCCCCTGCCTCTCTCTGCAGAAAGCGTAGAACTTACAACTTGCTCCTGTGTCGGTGGAGGTTGGAGTTGGGCTTGGGGAGCTAGCTGGGAGGGTGTGTCAGGGCAGGATGGCTCCGTGGGTTTGCAGGTTTTCCATGGTCCGGCCCTGTACTTGCTTCCCGCCGGTCTTGACTCTGCGTGTGGACTCATGCACGTAGGGGTGATCTGACTCTCTGTGAGAGGTGGGTAGGAATGAACTCACTATAGGCGTGGAACTCGGTCCAACCCACTTGGCCGGGCCGTCCATGCTCCTTACGGGCAGAGCTTGGCACTGGCTCCAGGACCCCAGAACCCACCGAGTTTCGTGTCGCAAGTGTCCCATTGCCTTAGGGATATCTTCTTGGGGAAAGTTAGTCCTGGATAGGACGACCTCGGCGATGGGGCGGGAGCCTCGCTGGTTGGGAATCATCAGTCTGGTGGAAGGTGACTGCGACCGCCCGGGAGTGGGACTGGGGGAAATGGACCAGCTCCCTGCTGTGTGGGAGGAGAATCCGGCGAGCGGTCCCTAGGCCCCGGCAGACGTTCAGGGGTGAAAGGCAGAGCTGACGGGTTTGCTGGTGATGTTCTTCCGGGAGCCTCCCGGGAGCTCATTTTGGGGGCTGATCACAGGGCTCCCTGAACTAGAGGTGGGGGGAGGAGGCTGAGGTATGTTAACCAAATAAAAGCCGTTGGCGGACTTGCCCTTTCTACCTGTTAAAAACATCTCAAAAACTCCTGTGAACAGACAACTTCTGTGTAGCCAATCTTTTGTTCTTGTGTAAGTGGCTGTGTTCTCGTGGGCTGGGGCGGGTAGACACGTGTGTTTCCAGTAAGTCTCTTGGTCTGGGACATCAGTTAAGGTCCCCAGGGTTGCTTTCAGTGGGTGAGTGCGTTGTAGGCAGACTTCCTTGTGCCGTCGGTGGTGCTGTCTGCCTTCTTGAACCGGTACGTACGGTGGCAGTGGACATCTGCACACGGGCTGGTTTTCAGCGACTCGCTAAGGAATGACAGTGTGTCGCCGATGTTGCTGTGGACATTTAGAAGGTGCTGCGCAGGTGCTGATAGAGGGATGCGGTTCAGAGGCTTGGGGACCAGGCCTTTTATAAATCCAGGATGTAGTTCTCCCTGCTCTGCTGGGGCCTGAGAAGGAGACCTACATGTGGAAGGCGGGGTGCAGCGATATTGGGGGGGTGGTTGGCAGGAGTTACAGGCTGGCATCTGCTGGTGGAGCCTTTTCCCTGGGAAAAGAATTCCTTTGCTCTTTGTAAAAGCTTCTGTGGTCATCTTCATCTGTCCGCCCTGTTCTTGTCTGTTGTCTAGCCCCCTTGATTCCTTCTTGCAGCCCTTTGCTGGTCTCCCTTCCTCTTGCCTCTGGAACGCAGGCGCCTCTTACTCATTGAGCTGCTAGCCACCATTCACGTTATTTGTGGAGGACTTTCACCAGAGTTTTCTGCAACACTGGCGTCTCGCCTCTCCACCTCTCCCCCTCCCCCCCACCCCGCTAAAGGCTCGGGGCCCCAGGCCACTCTTGTTAGGCGCAGTAGGTTCCACCCCTCCTTTCAGCCACCATCCGCCCCTTCATCCTCCCTGTGGGAGGGGGCACGTCTCGAGCTCTGTTTTGTAGATGAGGAAACGGAGGCACAGTGGAGAAGCTCGTTCCCAGCTGCTGGGTGGTAGAGGTCAGATCCAAATACGAGTCAGGACTGACTGCAGCACTGGGCTCCCACACCGCCTGGGCTCGGTCTCACGGGGATCATGGCAAGGACTGCCTGTTTGCACCCTCGCGGACCTCTCATCCAGAGTCTCCTTCCTGCTCCCAGCCTCCGCGGAATCCTCCCTGCAGTTTACAGAAGAGGCCCCACACCCGCTGAAGAGAGGCATGCAGTCACCCTGGGTAGGAGCGGAGGACTGTGAGGCTTCTACCCCGGTACAGAGTTACCGCGGGGCAGCTCTGCCCCGTGCTACGGTGTCGCGATGAGTGTGGGCACCTACTCGGTGGCACGGAGTGTGTTTGTTTCTGAATGAGTGGCAGAACTGGGGCTGGGGCTCGTCCCTGGGATGGGACAAGGGGTGGAAGCTCAAAGCTCGGAAGATGCCCTTCATTTTTGCGGGCGATCCTGAGCAAGGTGGCTGAAGTAGTTGTCTTGGAGTCTGTGGGTGGCACTGCTGGTTAAGCACTCAACTGAAAGGCGGGCCGCTCACACACACCCAGAGGCCCCTGAGATGGACGCAGTGACAAACAGCATCCAGCATTGTCTTACGGGGCCCTGGTGGCAGAGCTGCTAAACTACAAAATCAGCAGTTCAAAACCTCCAGCTGCTCTGACAGGCTTTCCATGCCCGTGAAGAGTCTTGGGCGCCCACAGGGGCAGCTGTACCCTGGCCTGCAGGGTCGTTGTGACTCAGTCGCACTGAGTTTGGCTTTGGTTTTGCTGGATGTCGTCTTGAATCCTTTTAGAAAACCTCGGATGGGTACTAGAACGTCCTCTCATCTGGAGGAGGAGATTCAAAGCTCCGGGAGGCCGGAGCAGCCCACGGAGCAGGTGTGGTCCTTGCTGGATAGTGAGCGCCACGACACGGGTCGGGGTGGGGTAGAGGAGTGGGGGGTCTCCTGACTCCTGTCCTCACCTCTCTTAGGGGATGGCTTTGTGACTTGGCAAGTCATCGGACCTCCCCAGTGGCTGGCTCAAGTCCTCCCCAAGGCCCCTCCCAGGCCAAACCCAGGTTGCGACTCCCCCACCCCCCACCCTTGCCCCATTGTGACTCAGTGGGAGGTGAGGGGATGGGGAAGAGTTCCATTTCTCTGAATTGGTGAGTTTTTGTTTGAGTCACATTTCTCAGTCCCTGTGAGTCTCTCTCTCTCTCTCTCTCTCTCTCTCACACACACACACACACACACACACACACACACACACACACGGCAACCTCAGATCTTGGCTCCTGTTGGTGAGCCCCTGTCACGTGGGAAGTCGGGGGCACTGGGTGCTGAGGGTGGGCTTTCCTGAGAAAGGCACTCATCTGAAGGAGGCTCGCTGTCTGGAAGGAAGGAGGGTCTGTTGCACATTTGGTGTCTCCTACGGGCCCTTCTCCCCTGCTGGTTACCAGCAGCGTCTTCCCAGACTACCAGCCAGCCCTTGCCTCCTTACAAATGACCGGAACAGTCGTTCCAGGTAGCAGGGATGGGGATTTTTCCTGGAGCTGTCCCTGTTGGCCTAGAGCATCAGGATTGGGATGTAGCTGCCTGGGGCTCCGGCTTCGTTCTCCCCGTTTCACAGATGTGGAGCTGTAAGGATGGAGGGCTGGGCCAGACTGCGGTCATTTAGAGTCCAGCTCTCGGCTGTGGGCACACATGGTGAGGAAGGATCCCAGTGACACAGGAGGGGAGGGTATTTCTGCATGAAGTGTGCCTGGCACCTGGTCAGTGCCCAGAGGAACCGGGGAGTTTGGTAGAGAATCAAACAGAAGTCCTCGTCATCAGGAGGGAGGCATGAGCTCTGGGAAGAGGGAGTGTGTTAGGATAGTGTTCTGTCTTCCCCCAAATGTGTCTCCGCCAATGAGAATTGGTCTTTGATTTCTGCTCCCTGGTTCCAGGCCCAGGTCACCGTCCTCGGTGACTTGTGAGCCTAGTTTCCCTAACCCAAGGTCCCTTTGTGCTCTGCTATTGTGAACCCCCCGATTGGTTCTCTTTCGCTGTGCCTCCCACCCAGCAGGACTCTGCCATCCCCCTGCCCTGCTGTGGGAATTTGTCTTCGGGAGGCTGAGCTGCCCCACATGGACGGGAGCCGTGGTATTTGTGGCTGTGGGGCAGAGGCCCAGTGCCCTCAGTGGGTTTGAAATAGCAAAGTGACACTTGAGATGGCTCATCTGGGATGTGCTGAGCGCGACAGCCAGTGCCCTTTGGGGGAGGCAGGGACGGGAGGTGGCAATGCAGGCAGGAATGGGGTGGGGTGGGGTGGGGGTTCTCCTTGCAATAAGCCAGCCTAGCTATCTGCCCAGAGGTCTTGGCAGGTTCACGGCGTGGCCATTGACGCTGACCCTTTGGCGTACTCTTGTGCGGTAGATTAAAAAAATACACCACTCCCCCCCACACACACACAGTTGTGTTTGCGGCACGTCCCACCAGCACAGAACTTCGTGTCCGGCCCTCTTTCTGGGCCCGCACCCTGCTTGCTGCAGCCCTCTCCCAGTAGCTGCCAGCCTCCCTCCTCGCCAGTTAATTAAACACTAAATGAGTAACCGGGACTGTGCTTTGTCAGAAGCCGGGCAATGCGGCTACCATAATGGTTTTTGAGTGGCAGTGTGACCCCGAATTTGAAATCCTTGCCCTTTATTTGAAGGCCGGGGTTGGGGCGGGGGGGGGGAGTGGTGGGGACCCAAACAAAGTTGTTGGCAGTGGTCACTCCATCTGAACTCCAAGACCAGCAGTGTGCACCAGCCTTTTGCATAATGCCATCTTTGTTAGCTGAGCATTGCGAACTTGGACGGGAGTGTGCTCTGCGCCAGCCAACACTCGCAGGGCGCCAAGAGACACCCCACTCTCCCTGCAGCGCCACCCTCGAGGGCCTTTTAATTTTCTAAGTGGGGCGGAGGGGGCCTCTAGGCAAAGGCCGTGACCCCTCCCATTGACCTCCCAGCCCCACTTTGTGTGTGTGTGTGTGTGTGTGTGTGTGTGTGTATCTGTCTCTGGCGAGGGAGCAGTGGAAGGGAGGTGTGTGTGTTTGAGGGCCTGTCAGTCAAGATAACAGAAATGTACACTCACTGTAGCCTTTATAATAGTGTCTGAGGATTTAGCGTATTTAGAAAAATTAATCTTTTTTAGCTTGGTAGTCATTCTGACCACGGCACAAGTGCATTAGGCGATTCCCATCAACTTTAATCGCGTGTTGCTTGGAGCTCACAGTAAACAGACAGTCCCCGTGGTTTCTCTTTGACTTGCAGAGATGTGTTTTGGGAATGTCTCTCCGGGTCATGCTTTTTCTTCTCCCGGGTCTCGAAGGCTCCGGATTTCCAAGAGTCTGGGGAAGCGCTTAGCTGTGGAATGAAGGGCAGTGGACTGCGTTCGAGGACTGTTGTGTGGGAGAAACCAGTGGCAGGGAGCTCCTGTCAAGACCACAGCCTCGGGAATCCATGGGGCAGTCCTGTCCCTGGAAGCCGCTCGGCAGTGCGATTGGTTGGCTTGGGTTCTGACTGGCGGTTTGCATGTGAGCGGGGCTCCGGTCCTCTGGCTAGGGCCCCTGCAGATTCTCAGCCTTCCCATCTGTAGAAGGGGGAGAGGGCAGTTCCCTTGTGCGGTCCTTGTGTGAAAGCATTGGCCCCGTGTGTCTGCTGCCTGGTGGGTTTGCTGCATTTATTTTTTACAGCCCCAAAGTTTACAAGTAAAACCCCACGCTCATTTTTCTGGGAGAGGAAATCGACCCCAGCACGAGGGAGCTGGGGACTCTGCCTTCTACCTACATCCCTTCATGACCCCGATCCCCCCGCCCCTGAAAGGGGCAGAGCAGAGCCGGCGGTCCTGCCACAGGTGGGCACTGATAAACGCTCCCTGAGATGCCTGCACCCCTTATCTGTGTCAGACTGTGGTCCCGCCCCACTGGCGTGCGGCTGCCACTGAGCTGGATGGTACCGGCCGAGGGCTCACACATTGGTGTCGGCAGTGCTCCGAGTTCACATAGAGGCTGCACATGGTGAACTAGCCGGAGCCCTCCCTTCTCACAGTCAGCTCACATAGGGACGAGGATGCCCTCGCTCTGGCTCTCGCAGGGGCAGTTAGCACCCAGTCTGTGTGCTTGGGGATGAGCGGGTTTGGAGGCCCCTCTGTACGGGTCTTGTGGCCCCGACCAGATGTTTGGATTCAGTGAGGGAACTCCACAAGGAGCTTTAAGAAGGGGAACTTGTGAAGGTGTGTGCTGGCCATCCCCAGGTCTGGGGGTGGGATTGGGGGGTGGGGGAAGTCCCGGGCGGTTCTGCTATTAGAGCGAGCCAAGGCCTTGTTAAGTCAGGCCCTGGGCCAGGACGCTGCGGTGTTGCAAGGGGTTGGTTCACGCCCGGTTGCTGAGTGCCCCTGTGCTCCTTATCCAGTTGGAGAGGGAGCCCAGGATAGGTGATCCGTACCTTGGAAGGAACCTGCAGTTGGGCCCACCAGCGCCCAAGACTCTTCCTCACCTCCCGTACGCTGCCTGGCTGCATTTACAAGTCATGGGAACTCGGTGTGCTTCCATCAACCCCTTGTACCTCAGTTTCTTCAGGTGGATACAGTGGGTGATGAAGTGTACCTGCCGCCAAAAGGTTGCAGGCTGTGTGGGTGCTCAGCGGTAGACTTGTTGCTGCCCAGGTGGGACACCTGGGTGTGACTCCTGTGTGCCGCACCTCGTGCCCACTGCTCTGTCTGTGGCTGTGATGCTTGCTGAACGAATTCCAAACTAAGAGTAGGAAGAAAGGCCAGGTCATCTCTTGTCAGCCAGTGAAAATGCCATGTATGGCTAGTCTGATCTGCCCCTGACCGTGGGAGTGTCGGTGCACCGGGCAGCGTGGGGTGGCCGTGAGTCGGGAATTGCCTCCACGATAGCAACACCTCCACCGAGCTCTCGGGTGGCGGTGCGGTTGGGCGTGTGGCGGGTGAAGCGGACCTCCTGGGCCAGGTGCAAATGCAGGGAGCACAGGCCCTGACACACAGAGGTTGGGGACTGTGGGTGACACGCGGCTGTTCTCAGCTGGCTCCGTTAGTTGTTGGCTGGCTGTTAGGAGCCCTGGATTTGAATCCGCCTTTCCCGAGCACCCCTGGGTGAGTAGAGGGTCACTTAACCCAACCCCTGCCTCAGCCAGTGCTCGCGTGGGCTGAATGACGTGTGGTCGCTCGGGCCCCTCGTCGTCCTTGGGAGGAGCCCTGGTGGCGTGGCGTAGCGGTTATGCATTGGGCTGCGTTCCACAGGGTCAGCAGTTCAAGACTACTAGCCGCTCCATCGGTGGAAGCTGAGGCTTTCTATTCCCGTGAGGCTTCACAGTCTCAGAAACCCCAGGGACGGCCTGCCCTGCCCAGTAGGGTTGGTGTGAGTCTACATTGATCAGTGGCAGGGAGTTTGGTGTGGAGGCGCTCTAGTGGTTCCTGGAACTAGGGGTGGGGTCCTCCCTGCAGCCACCTCCGACCCTGTGGTCTAGGATTTTGCAACACTCACTCATCTACCTCTCTCCCTGAAGGAGAGCTGCTAGAGGCGGGGGTGGTACGCGTCTTCTCTCCCAGGGTGAGCCTGGAGATAGAAGCTTGCGTCTTCTTTGGGGCCTAGCCCCCTTCTGCTCCGCGATGCCCCTTCCCGCCGCCTCTTACAGAGTCGCGGATAAATCCTGAGGTCGGTGAGCAAGCCTCTGAGCCTTGCGAAGTGAGAAGCGTCTGATCCGTGCCCAGGGATCAAGCATGTCAAATTCTTAATGGCGATGGGCAAGCAAGCGGCACATGGAGAGGCATTGTTTTGCAAACTCTGAGTTGTGACCCATTAGTGCATTGTGAAATCAACTTAATGGGTCACGACTGGCAATTACAAAAAAGACAAGAGAGAGGTGGGGAGAGAGAAGAAAAATCAAACAGTTGCATCACACAGAATAATACGTGTAAGTTAGAGGGGAGACTTCGATTTTAGTATTCCCTGTGTGTGTGTGCACACGCTTACTTGTGCCAAACTTGAGTTTGTAACATGCATGTTGCTTGTTGTGGGTCTCAGGGAGGGGGCTGGGATGGATGGTTCCTGGAGGCTGTCTCCCCCCCCAACACCAACAGGTGCTCACTGACCCCCAGCTTCCTCATCCTCCTTCTTCATTCCACTCCAGAGTTGGGGGACTTGTTCATCAGCAGAGCCCCCTGGCTCCCGATGGACGCCCTCCATAGACCCTCCCTCCGTAGCTCTATCTCTGCTGCATTGAACACGTAGGAAGTGCTCAGTGTCTAATTTGCTGGCTGAGCAGCGGTCGCTCCCATTGGAAGAGGCTGGACCAGGGTTGGTTTGTGCCCAGGAGCAGCAGGGACACTGCTTTTTTCCGTCTCGGAGTCCAGCTGGCTCTCCAGGCAAGGTCCACAAAGTATGCAGCCTGTCCTTGCTGGCTGGCCCTGGGCAGCGCCGCCTCCTGCTGGTGACTGAGGCGGGGTCCTCCGTCTGCCAATGTGTTGTCCAAACACCTGTGGGGCTCAGGCTGGGGCCATGGTGAGCAGCTGGAGACAGGTCTCGGGGCATCCAGTCTGACCAAGGCTGCAGCAGGCTCCCAGATCCCTGGTCCCCTCCTGGGGACAGCTGTTTGTACAGCGCCTGCGGCTGGCTCTGTCTCCCCTGCTCTTTGTGCGTTGGGGTGACGCGTCTGACATTGCACTCTGTTTCTCAGCCCTCTGACCGTAAGAGGGGCATCGCTGCCGCCTGGGGCTTCCCTCTGGTCCCCCACCCCCGGCCCCCCAGTCACAAAAGGCCTGTTTGAGAAGTAGGCTTGAGTGGTGGACCTGCTCGCCTGGCATGCTAGTTCCAGCTCTGCAGGCAGTTAGCGGGAACAAAGCCAGGCTTTGCAGGCTGGGTCCAGATAGCATTCGCCTAAGCTGCAGGTATTCCTGGGCCTCCTTGCCTGCGTGCTGTGCTAGCCGGCGATCGGACCAGAACCTGTCATAGAAAGCTCATGGACTTTGGATTTCCATGGCCAGGGCTCGAGTTCCCAGTCTTTCAGGTGACCTCTGGTAAGGTATTTAGCCTCTCCACACCTGTCTGTCTGTGACATTAGCAATAATAACCAGGCCAGCCCCACTGCCATCGAGGTCAATTATGTCTCAGAGCAACTCTGTGTACGGTGTACAAGATTTGTGAATCTTTATGGAAGCAGTTAGCCTCCTCTTTCTCCCAAGGAGCAGCTGGTGGGATTGAACCGCTGATTTTGCAGTGAGCTGCCCAACACGTACCCCACAAGAGCCACCAATCTCATTCTCATGGCAATTGAGTTGATTCCCAGTCACAGTGGCCCTGTAGGACAGAATAGACCTGCCCCTGCGTCTGAGGGTGTCGATCTTTTCAGGTGCAGAAAGCCTCCTCTTTCTCCCAAGGAGCGGCTGGTGGTTTTGAACTGCTGGCCTTGCAGGTAGCAAGACCAGTTTTCCATGGAGTCGATGCTGACTGCTGGGACCCAGTGTGCGTCACTGTGGAACTGAGGCTCCAGAGGGTTTTTGACGGTTGACTTTTCAGAAGTAGATGGCCAGACTTTTATTCCAAGGTTACGTTCTTTCTGTGCACTTGAGCTTTTTGGTTAGCAGTGGCTTTGGGTCAGTAGTCGAGTGCCCAGCACCTAGGGACTCCCTATGTGCGAAGTGTAAGGCCTGGCTTTTCTGCCTCTCCGGGTCCTGGAATGTTGAGTGGAAATGCTTTCTAATTCAGAGCTCCCTTGTCAGATCATGATTTTGAGATTGAATTTCAATAGTATATTCTCAACAGCACAGTTAAACCAGAAACCAAGCCAACTGCCGTCAGGCCACCCTACACGGTGGGATTTTGAGGTGGCAGATCTCTGCGGGAGCGCCCCACCCCGTCTTTGGTCCAGTGGGTTTGAACCACCAGCCTTACACTTAGCAGCCCAGTGCTTGCCCTACGATACCACCAGGGCTCTGTTCATCTAGAAAATAGAGTCGGAGCCACCTCACAGCGACCCTGTGGGACAGCGGAGGAACTGCCCTTGTGGGTTTCCGAGACAGTAACGCTTGACAAGAGGGGAAACCTCTGCCTTTCTCTGGTGGTTTGACACTGCTGACCTGGAAGACGGCAGCCCAGTGCGTGGCCACTGCTCCAGCAAGGCTGGGCAGGCCTTGTGGACCAAGAAGGGCCTCTAGTTTCAGAGTCCAGGAAACGGAGGCCTGGAGGAGGGTGGTAACAGCAAGTCTGGCATGACAGGCTCCTGATCGTGGTGGGAGACTTTCACTGGAATTGGGCCACCTTGGAGCTTGGAGCCTGTAGGTGTCCCTGCTGTCCGTCCCCTTGGGGTTTTGCTGAGTTTTCGTTGGGGACTGTCCTGGGCTTCCAGGACCTTCCGCCACCCGTTCTGGGTTTCTGGGGCAGACGGTCCTCCCTTTGGCATGCCGGGTGTCTGGTGTGTGAAGGCTGCGGCTCTTGCCTTGCAGCGTTTCAAGAGGCTTCCAGGAGACAATGCTGCCCTCCCTCTGGAGGCCTGTTCTCTTGGCAGTGCTGTCCACCCGCCCGGGGCTGCTCCCAAGGCCCACTCGAGTTACAGGCCGCGCTGCTGGCCCGGCGTGCTTGTCGCAGGCTTCTCTGTGGATCTTCTGAGCTGGTGAGCCGCTTCAAAAGGGGATTTTACAGCCTGATGGGGATAATACAGCCACTGCGTTATCTGTGAATTGGCCAATTGATGGTTTCAGTAGAGCATTTCAGCATTGGGGAAGCCAATACAATTTGAGTTAGTTGTGATGGCTGCCACTTTAAATACCACAGTGGATTTCCGTCAGTGAGCTGACGTGGGGAATCGGGAACCACGGAAAACTGGATCACCAGAATCCTCCCGTGGATTCTGACCGCCGAGCTCCAGAGAACGCGCTTAAGCAAGTTGTCAGTCTCTGCACTGCTCCTTTGGCGTTCTCGGCTGGGAGCATCTTAGTCAAAGGGGACCCACCTGATGGGGGAGAGAGAGGCCAGGTGGCTCCGGTCCTCGTGGGTTTAGAGCACGACCGTGTCCTGTGGCGGCCATGCTGTTGGGGCGATGGTTTCTTGGTGAGGGATCAGTCACTCAATTACAGCATGATGGCTTAATAGTACTTAATCTCTTGTTAAACGAAGGGGATTAGGGTGTACTGAGCACTCGATATTGTGCCAACACGGGTTAGTTTGCTTTTTTTTAAGTGTTCCTATTCCATTTCCACGGTTGGGGCAGTGCTGGGTCGAGCACCGGCATCCTGTCCCATGGTGGAGGCCTGGGGAGCACAGCCAGGGAGCACCTGCTGGCTGCCAGGCACAGTTGCAGTGCTTGTGTTCTGCGGCCCCATAGCGTCAGTTACCCTGGTATCCCTTATTTGATTTTTATTCAATCCTGAGGCTAGATGGTGTGGTAGTGTTCACGTACACTCACCCAGCGTAGCCAGTGTTTGCGGGTGGTGCTGCCTCTTGGTGGCCCCCCTGTGTCAGCTCAAGCCCTCGGGCTGTCCACGGTGGATTTGGGTGTGTGTGTGTATTTCCAGACTTTTCTTCCAAGGGTGGCTCAACCCCCCAACCTTGTCAGTTAGCAGCTACACACGTTTATCCTTTATGCCATCCAGGGAGTCCCCCTGAGACAGATCTGCCCAAAGCACTGTCTGCTGCTCTACGTCACTGCCACTAAGAACCCGTGCCGGGTTTGGCATCTTTCCCGCCTCGAGAGTGGAGCCTACTGGGCAGCCTGGGGTCGTTTGATCGCGGGGCTGGCAGTTCTGGGTGGGAACGGGTCCTGAGGGAGACGGGCAGCTGACGCCTTCTCTGTGGGCCCTGGAATCCCTTCCTGCTGCTGTGGCTTTGAATGACCTCACCCAAGAAGACACCTTGCTTTAGGCCCGTATACCTGGGAGGAAAATTCCTCCGTCTCACCCTTGTAAGGGACCCCTCGCCTACTCCCCTCCCCCTCCCTCGTGAGCCCTGTGCGCGGAAATAACTTCTCATCTGCACACGGCTGTCTGCGTTGAGTTGTCGTTACATTTACTGAACAAGTGTGAAGCAACCAGACTAGCTAGGCGGGGGAACTTCGAAACGTTCCCGGGAAAATCCCCTAACCTTTCCATTTCCCTTTCCTACAAAGCTCTGGACGCCCCCTCACTCCCTCATGTGGCTGCTGATGGGCGTGTGGGTCAGCCTCGGGCCCCCAGCGTGGCCACCGCTGGCTGGGAGAGGGCTGCTGGGGGAAGTTGGCCTCGGTTGCACTTGAGGTAGACCTGATTCTTGTTGGGTTTAAAAATACTGACAGTGCCCCCAGAGCGCCCTGTCGAGGCTCTGAGATCCGGTTAGAACCCTTGGGCAGGCTTGCCTACATTCACCTAGCAGGGAGGACCCCCTCGCTCTGCCCCCTGGGAGGCGGGAGGTCAGAATGCACCTGTGCCTTTCAGGGTGACGGAGCTTCTCTGGGTCTTCTCCCTGCCCCGTACACCACCTCCTCCAGGTAGTTCGGCACAGCGTCCTTGTCAGGGAGGTGGAGCTCCTAGCTCAAAGGGGAAGGTCGAGCAGGGCATGCTTCAGAGCCCCGTGCTCCTTCCACCCCGTGGAGGCCGGAGCTGGCGTCCGGGTGGCGGGGTAGACTGCTGGACAGCAGTGACCAGCATGCATTGCACGTTTGCTCTGGGCAGGCACTGGGCACGGCGTGCTATTGCAGCCCTCTGCCGAGGCCAAGGTAGTTAGGATCCCATTCCTCAGACAGGAGGGGGAGGCTCGGACTAGTGACGCGAGTAGCCCACAGGGATGAGACCATTAAGAAATGGAACCAGGGTTTGAATCCTGTCTCTTCCTACCCCCCTGCCCTTTGGAGCCCCACTGTTCCTTCCACAAACTTCTGAGTTCTTCTGGGGAGAGGGCCACCGTGTGGGGGAGGGGAACGCCCCTGGAAAGACATGGGTCACTTGAATAGAAGCCTATGAACTGTCTTCATAAAAACACCGAAGCAAGAGCAGCAGCCACAAACCCCGTCACGTCCGTGACAGTTGCTTCCCAGTGAGGGGAAGACAGATAAACCCGTCTTGATTGCTAACTTGTTTGGTTGCTGAAAAGCCGGGGTGACACGTAGCTTTGCGTTTATTTTCCTTCACGACGACGACCAAGTGTTTGCCTCTTGGTGAGTGACGTGTGTGAATTTGGGAATTTCTGTGGTGGCCCCTGCTTTGTGCTTCAGGTGTCTGCCTTCAGAGGGACTTGTGGGCAGGTGTGTCTGCCCGGTGGCTGCTGGGGAGTGTGCGGGAGCAGCGGGGCGACCCGTCCGGGGATGTCCAGGGAGCCGGGGCCTGCTCTCAAGTTGGGGTCACAATGGAGAGCCGATCGCAGGAGTCTTTGTGACGGGAAACCTAAATATTTATTCTGTTCTGTCCCTAATGAAAACAAATTGTCAACAGTTGTTCAGTAACTGACTAAATTAAAATCTGTAATTAGTCAATTAGATTAAAGAGTTGGCACAACCTGATTGTATCATGCTGGTTAGGTTATTAAGAGAAAGGGTGTGATTTTTAATTACTGAATGCTAATTTTGACAGTTTCAAATAGAAACAGACGTGTTCCCCCCCCCCCCCCCCTTTTCCCTAATTCTGAATGGTTTGGAAAGTTAAAGACTACACTCAACGTGTAAATTGTAATTTCTCTCTGAAGGAAATAATCCGAGAAAGCCCTTCAGTGGCGTTGGAGGATTTTAGTCCAGGGGAAGCAGGGGCTTGTGGGACCCTGCCTTTCCTCACGGAGGGGAGAGGCTGGGCTGACGCTCCCAGCAGCAGGTGTCACCCACTTAGTCAGGGTCTCCCCCAGTCCCTGGCCCACTGGGGGGTTCTTACTGAGCAAGTGAGAAGCCAGGAGGCCGAATCCAGCGAGGAATCAGCTGGGGTGAAAGTTGGGGGGATGTCAGGTTCTCGTACATGTGAACAGTCAGACTCAACTTTTTATGATGGGTTTTCTCACACCCCGGATGACCCCTGGGAGGGAGGACGGGAAGGGAAGTACTTCCTGTGTTCATGGCTGGGGAGAGGGGAGAGCGAGGCAGGGTCCCGGCCACCCCCCACCCCGCCCCTGTATGGCAGGTCAGGGCATTCATGGAGATGTGTGTGGGGTCATCCCCCCCCTCCCCCAGCGGGCATGAAAGAAAGGTGAGGGTGGGTCAGGGAGGGAAGTGGGCCCAGAAGGTAGGATGGATGAGCTGGTGGAGGTAGAGGTACAGAGAGCCAGGGATTTTAGGATGAAGGAGATGGACTGGTTTGAAATCCTTACCCCCCTCTCTTTCTCTGGGAGGCTCTCTGTGCCCCCGCTGGAACCACATTGGTTGGAATTATCTTTGGACCTAGGGGTGAGAAGACTTGCTTTCAGCCTTAGAAGCCCCTGGAACCTTCATCTGCGTGGGGGAAGGGGGGTGTCATCCTTGCTGCTCCTTCCTTCCCTTCAGCTCCAGGGAGCCCACTCAGTGGTCAGCGCTGTAAGCTGTAAGACACTGGACACAGGGCTCATTTTATCTGGAGGACCCGGAGCCTGGGGAGCTTTCGGGGCTCTCCCGCCTCCTGCCCTTCCCACTGTGCGCGTCTCCTGGGAAGCCAGAGGTGGAGGATGGCAAGCTGGACTAAAGGACCGTGGCTTCCAGGACCCCCCCTGCCTGGGGTCCGGGTGGACTTGAGCTGGCTCTTCTTTCTGGATGGTTTTCTGGGAGTTGTGTTTTCCACGATCCTTTCTGAAGCGCCAGTTCCATGGCCTTTAGCTTTGAAGATTTAATAATAAAACCGTTGGTGATCCAGAATGAGTCATTTCTTTTGAAGAAAAAAAAAGGGAAGCAGCTTCGCCTGTGATAGGTTCAGGGTGTTGGGGAAACAAGGTGTGAGGAGCAAGGGTTTTGGGGGTTGGGGCAGCGTGGGTCCTAACCCCCCACTGGGGCCTCCCTTAGGTGCAGTCTGCTAGCTGCTTAGACGCTCTCCTGGGGGGCCTCACTGCCAGGGTCTGTGAACAGGCAGGCGCACAGCCACCGTGACATTTCGAGAGGACAGTTCAGGGGGCCCCATAAGAACTCCCATCGATGTTTCTGGTAAGAGGCCGTTGTTGTGGGAAGGGTCCTTTCCCACTCAGGGAGCATGTGGGAGCAGGAGTGAAGGAGGGGCCAGAGCAAGTGGGAAGTATTTATGAGTGGTGGGTTTGTCCTTCTTTCAGACTCGGGGTCTACAGCCAAGGTTAACAAAACTCTTAAGAGGGTGGAGTGTGTGTGTGTGTGTGTGTGTGTGTGTGTGTGTGTGTAACAGAAGACAGGAAGTGGTATTGCTAAGACAGAGTTTATTTTAAAAACCTTCCCACTGATAGATTTGTAGCCCTGGGTAAATAGGGAAGCTTGTAAAACTTGATTCATTTTCTTCCTGTAGTCTGTTTTTGGTGAGGAGTGGGGTGCAGGTAGACAGCCAAGGGAGCCGAGGGCTGTTAAGTTGGCCACTCTCTGTCCTTCAGAAGGGCCGCTCCCTGTCCCCAAATGATCCTGACCACCGCCTGGTGAGCTCTGCCTGCTGTGGCCCAGGACGGAGTGCCTGCTGCCCGGTAGGCAGTCCTGCTGCTGGGACTGTGTGCTGGTCTCATCTAGGGATAAGCAAGGACATCCCCCACGCAGGATGACTTCCGGCTTCCTTCCCGACTGCGCTGCCCAGAGCAGACCAGCGTGCTCCTTTCTCTCGGGTAGGAAGTCGGTCCGTGCAGTCTTGGACAGGCAGCTGGGGTGCTCGCTGGCCAGTGAGGCCGGCCCTAGGGTGTGTCCACAACTGAAGGCCCGCCTGAGTTGTTCGGACGCGAGAGGCCACCCTTCTGAGCAACCACCAGAGGAATGGTCAGCAAAGAAGGAAGAGAGGGCGGTGGACCTCGTCACCTGCTGGGAAAAAAAATCGCAGAGGGGCTTTGGGGGTGCTTTGAATTAAGAAACGATGGCCGAGTGTCTTCATGATGGGGCTGAACGTCACCCCTGAGAAACGCGCCTTGCCGGCCAGTGGTCAGAAGGAAGATCCCGGCCGCAGGACTCTGCACAAGCTCTTCTCCCTTCTTTGGGGGCACATGCCTCCATTCTTCTGCGCACCGGGGGAGTCCAGTTCTTTTTTTCCACGAGTCAGTTCAGATACCAGTTAATTCTAAGGAGCTGCCCAGACTCGGGCTTTTTAGACGATCATCAGTGTGTGTCTTCCTCATCAGGGCTGGGCTGGTGGCGGTGCAGTCAGGAGGGCCTGGCACCTGGTGGGAAGGACCAGGGAGGCCACTCCACTGCCTGGGCCCCCATCTGTGTGCAGACTGCGTCTCAGAGACTCCAGTTGGAATAGCCTCGGCACAAGCCCAAGGTTGGCTGCGCGGTGGGAGCCCTTGGCCTTGGTGCCTGCCTTTCTTTTCCAAGGTGGGAGTGTACGCACTTCCAAGGAGTTTAAGACGTGAGGTGGCCTCCGCGAACCCGGGACGTGTTCAGTGTTCACTTGTCACGTAGTGTGTTAACAGCTTCTGAGGCTCTCAGGCTGTGAGCCATGTGACGGTCTTCCGCCTGTTTGGGGCTTTCTGTGAAGGCCATCGCGGTTAGTGGGTGGGCAGGGATGTGGTTAGAAACCTCCAACGCCATCACCGAGCCGGTGTCTTCGGTGGGTGTGAACCTCAGAGATGGGAAAGGGGCCAGATTCCTATTCCGATTCCTCCGTCGTTCCCGCTTATCTGTGCAGGGATATTTCATTATTATGCGATCCTCTGTAATTCAGGGTCAGCGGCGATTTTATCAGGCCGCACAAGTCTGCAGTTGACCTTTGCATTATTTGAGAAGTCTCTTGTTTGCTCAGCAGACAAGGATAAACACAGTGTCGGATTACCCAGTAAGCAAGGTAAGCAGGGGCTTACATGTGCTTACTTACTAATCTATAGAGAACAATTTCACCCCACCCCCCACCCCCACCACATCAAAGCTACCCGCTCCTAGGTCTGGCTGGCATGTGTCTCTCCCACACCTGCATCCCTTTCCTACAGAATCACAGCCTCTTTTCAAACCTGCAGCTCCTGACAAGGGCAGACGCCCCTGGTGCCACAGTGATTGAAGCAGCCGGCTGGGGGCTGGCCGTTAAAACTCACCAGCCTCGGGGGAGAAGGGTGTGGCGGTAAAGAAAGGACGATGAGTCAGAGCAGGCCTGGGTCAGGTGGGACAGGGACCGGCACCCAGTAAGCAAGGTAAGCGTGGGTTTCCGTGCGCTGACTTGGAAATCTGCTCCAACTTCACATGGGTTTCACCACATCAAAGATGTGAAAGTGCTCATTGCAGATTAGCAAGCGAGCACACGTAAGCCCAAGATTACCTCGCGCTTTGGGGAACCTGCCTCTATTAGCCAGGTCTCAGCGGGGCTCCTCAGGACTGGGGGCTGCAGCCCTTTGGGTGATCAGGAGGGTCTCTTGCTATTCTTCAAGGAGGGTCCAGCCACTCCCGAGGGTAGGGGGTTTTCTTTAAGCAGAGGCTTTCTTATCAGATAGTAGCACGTATGAGACCCTGGGTGGTGTGTACGGCTAGTGCGGTCTCTGCTAACCCCCAAAGACCAGCAGCTTGAGCCTGCTTCTGAAAAAGCAGCTAGTGAATCGTGAAGACTCCACAGAGGACATGCTCTACGTGGGGTCTCAGGGAGCTGACTGGAGGGCAGCTGGTTTGGTGTCCAGTGGGGAGGGTGTTTTATCCAAGGTCCTCGCTGAAAGTTGGGTCGTTCCACCTGGTCTGGTCTGCCCCCTGAGCAGTGGCAAGAGAGGCTCTCACAGAGCTTACAGGCCATCTGTCGCCTTTCCTGGGGCGTATGTATCTTAAAACATATGTGTACTAACCGTGTTTCTTTAAAACGTGAGCGGGCGGTATACTGCTGGCCCGGGTTGGCCTCGCCTCTCCCCAGGGAGGCACAGGAATACGCCCTCATCTTCCCGGGTTCGCCCGTCACCCCTGGTGCTCCCGTGCCTGCCTGGCTCCTGGTTTGGTGATTTTTTGGACTAGTTGCTTGAACTTAATGGACACTGCACTTGTTCTGTGAAGTGGTGGTAAAGGGCCCGGCCGAGTCCCTGGTGTCGGCGAGGCTGTACTGAACTCTAGCTTTTCATGGGCCTCGTCAAAGGGCCGGCCAAGGGTGTGGAAATAGTGATGGGGGCAGCTTGGAGACTGCAGACAGGAGCAGCAGTGGACATTTACAAATGTTCCCTCTTCTAGGACAGTAAGGGCTGGCAAGCAAGCCCGAGTACCTAAGAATACCAGCTGCGAGCAGGAGGGCTGTGGGACTTGGGGGGCACTTTCAGGAGGTCGTCTTCTGTGGGCACCAAGTGAATCCTGAGAGTAAACCCAAACACCAGGTAACTGCCCACTGCCGTGGTGGGGGTTGGGCACAGAGACCAGACTGTGGCCGCCTTGGAGGCACAGGTACCACCGGGTGCCAGCCTTTCCTGTGAGTCAGCGAGTTTGTCCTGATTGTCCCGCCGTGAGGGCCGACACCAGCGGCTGAGGCCACATGCGCCGACCTCGTCGGACCCGAGACAGAGAGTGCTTCTTCTCTGAAAACAAGAAGCAAACAGACAAAACTGGTTTTTAACGCAGGCCATGTCTCATCACGGCTTGCCTTATTTTCACCAGGACAGAAGCTGAGGGTCTGGTTCTGATCCAAGACCAGTCGTGAGCCCATCGTTGGTCTCATTGTTCGGTAGGCCCCAAACCAAGCGAGACTCACTGCCATCGAGTCAGCGCTGACCCACGGTACCCTGTAGGACAGGTGGAACTGCCCCCGTGAGTCTCCAAGGCTTCCAGTGTGACTCTAACTGTGGGGAGGCGGGGGGACATCCTGTCCTGGGTACGATCCAGACTCCAGCATTTGGGCCTGAGGGTGAGAAGGGATGGGAGGAGGGGTGTGTGGCTTAGTCTGTCCACACCACAGAGAGTCATTCCCCTCTGGAACCCCAGTGTGCTCACTGCTGCTGCTTTGGGGGAGGGCCTCACCTGGGGATTCGGGGAGCTGGGGCACGCCCCCTCCCCAGCATGGACACCCAGTCCAGACCCCGCAGTGGGGAGGATTCCGGAGCTTAGCTCAGCCCGTCTGCATTTTCTTCCCTCTGACCAGAGAAGCCTGCCTCCTCCAGATTCCAGGATCTTCATAGCCAACAGCGGCACCCACCCCTCAAGTGGCTGCCTCCCCTGCCTGCCCCCCGTGCCTGGCCCGGTGTGCAGGAAGAGGCTTCTCTTCTCCAGCAGTAGTTGAAGGGCCTAGTGCGTACTGCCCTAGTTGTGTGCCCAGCACCAGGTTAGGTGTCAGATGACACAGGTGGGTGAAGTGGGGTCCTGAAGGGCAGGCCTTTGGCATGGGCGAGGGGAGGAGCCGGGAGGCCCCTGCTTCCTCCAGCTGCGCATGCTGGTGGACCCCAGACCCTTGACCTGACGCCCAAACTGCCTTCTTTTGACTGGTCCTGAGCCTTGAAGCCAGACTTGCTTTGCTCTCATCCAGTGCTCTCAACCTTCCTGATGCCACGACCTTTTCACACAGTTCCTCGTGTTGCGGTGAACCCCCAACCATAACATTACTTTCGTTGCTACTTCATCACTGTTATTTTGCTCCTGTTAAGAATCAGGTGACCCCTGTGAAAGGATCGTTCAACCCCCAAAGGGGTCGCGACCCACAGGTTGAGAGCCACTGCTCTAATGTACACGTGCTGGGATCCTGTCTCTTCCTTAGTCATATCAAGGCAGAACAAGACCGCAGCCCTCCTCGAGGGCAGTGCATGCCCTGCCACGTGGACGGACAGGCTCTGGACACTGGGCAAGGCACTCAAGGTCCTCTCTGGACTGCCTTCACCCACTCTCCGGATTTTGCTGTATTTGTTTAAAACCTCCAGGGCCTGGGGCTCTTAACTCCAGTGCTGCTTAATCATCACAGATGCCTGGGGAGGCCGGCCCAGACCCAACCAAGCCCCCTGCCACCGAGCTGGGTCCCAGGACAAAGTAGAACTGTCCTGCAGGGTTCGGAGAATGTAACTCCTTACGGTAGCAGACTGCCACATTTTTCTACACCCGCGTCCCCCTCTTCACCCCCCTCACTCCCATACACACTAGAACACCCATCGTGTCCGTCACTGGCTTTTCTCTGCTTCTGTAATTCTTTGTGTCTCTGCGGGGTCGGAGCTCAACGCTGAAGAGTCAGCCCTGCTGACTGTGAACAAGTGAGCTGGGGGGAGAGGGGCGGGTGGGGGTGGTGACTGGACAGGCAGGAGAAGAAGAAGGGACACTAGGAGAGGGACCCTCCCCACCCAGCCACAGAGTATAGGGGTCTTGGGGACACCTCCTAAAGCTCAGATTCTCTGGTTTCTTGTCTGGGGAGATGAGGGCAAAATATTAGACTAAGTGAAGAGTTCCTTCCCCGGAGGAGGAGAAAGCGGGCTCCCTTTTCCTGTCCCTTTGTCTCTTGTCCCCTTTGTCCCAGCCATCCGGCTGCCTCCCTCAACTTGGAGCCCCCCGTGGGCTCGGGGCCCCGTGTTCCTGCCTTCTTGGCTCCTGTGAAACAAAAGTTAGCTGGCTTGGCCTGTCAGGGCCATGGGGAGAGAGAGCCGAACAAAGGCCTGGCCTGGGAAAGGTGGTCAGGCTGCCCTTCAGGGTGGACAGTACTGCTGGGCCGCCTGATGCCCAAGCCAGAGCTGTCTGACTGCAGTTGTGGCCCAGTTCTCGCTCTGAGCCCCCTTTCTCCTGCCCTGAGTGGCTCTGGGGTCTTCGGTCCCCTCCTCTTTGTGCAGCACCTAGGGGTACAGGATGTTCCAGAGTAAAAGGGCCAACGCCGCCGTGTTCTGGGTAGTCTCTTGTTACAAGATGGTCTCTGGCATCTCTGAGCCGGGGTTAGCACTCGGGGTCTCTGGGAGCCCGCGCTGACCCCGCAGTAGATACCAGCGGCCAGCACTCAGGAAGTTAAGCAAACCTTGAGTCGGGCAGAGACAGTTGAAGGAGCTGTTAGTAACTTGCTGGGAATCTGGAGGGTGGGCTTCGTGGGCCTGATTTCGATTCAGTGGCACTCGAGCCTGGTTTCGAGGCTGCGTCTCGTCGGTGTCTTCAGGGCACCTGGTGGAGGACGTCACGTCCTGACTGCCTGAGAGCCGAGGTCAGGCCCGCTGAGGCATGTGAGAGGCCAGCAGAGGCCTGGTCACTCTTGCTGGGAGTGAGTGCCCTCCCTAACACGCTTATTAACGTGCTAAGAGGCCGTAGGAGGCTGCGTGTAAGCTCAGAAACGAGGGTGCATACTTCACCCTCGACCTCCTTGAAAGACTGTTTGAGGCCCCCACGTCTTCAGTGCCTTCACCAGCTTTCCCAGAGCAGGCCACCGCTCCATCCAGGTTGTTGGCAAATACACTGTCAGTCAGATTTGTGGACGATGCCGTCCCTAGAAATTTTATCCCAAGCCTTAGGTGCCCGTCGTACTCTTAAGGCAGTTGGATTTGCACCGGGTTGTCTCTCTGGTGGCTTGGCTAGAAATGTCCCAGTGGGTCTGAGGCTGTAGGTTGGGGTTGGGGGTCATGGCCGGCCCTGTGCTTGGTCCCACGTGGCCCTGCTGCCGTGAAAAGTAGGGGAGGGCAGTGGTCAGCCTTGGCTTCGCAGGCACTGGCACTCAGCAGCGGTTTGCACAGTGACCTTGGGGCCCTCGGACACGAGGCAGACCTTGTGGGGAACCCCAGGACCACGCTTGGTTTCAGGTTTGGAGTGGAGAAACCATTCCATAGGAGTGGGGCTGCCCTCTGAGCTGCCCGAGAACCCAGTCATGGCTGTAGAGAGCCCACTTACAGCCCTGTCACAGGTAAGGCGGGTGACCCTACCCACTGGCCTATCCTAGAGGGGAGGTTTTACGTGCTTGTGGTCTTGGGGACAGTTCCCAGGACTGGAGAGAAGACTTCCCAGTCTGGATGGCCCTGTTCTCTTTAGATGTCTGTCTGTTATTTGAAATGTCGTCTCGGAGCTGTAACAAGCCAGGCTTCTGTGTGTGCTGCGGATACTGTTAGTTGTCCTGATTGTCCTCTGTCCAAGGGTGCCCCACATCCCTGGTTCTCAGCTTGGATGGGGTTTCCAGGGTCCAGCAGTGGTCTGTGCCTTGAGTCTTGTACGTCCAGATTTAAGATGCCAGTGTGCATGGCCGTGTGTAAATAATGTGGCGTTTTGAATACCCACCATGTTGTTGGTGGTGCAGGGGCTGGGATCCCCAGTTTAGATGATTGAGGTAATTCAAGACTGAAACAATGTATCAGTTTATATGTATCTCAGGGAGAAAGGTGGGTAGAGGCAGTCAGAGCTCCATCTCAGAAGAGCTGCCAGGGGCAGAGACTGCCCATGCCGGCTATAGTCCGAGGGGCAGCTCACTGGTGTGTCCAGGTTGGTATGTCCAGAGCCCGCCAGGCGAGATGGAAATGGAAATGGACGGAAATGGAAATGGACGGCGTGTTGGGTTCCTCCACGGGGCTCCAGACCATGTGACCCTCCTTCCAGTTGTGAAACCCATCCCTAGGTTAACCCTGTGCCTGCCCAGCCTGTGAGAATGGGTGAGGGATCAGCAGGCTGGTATGGTGGGCAGGGGTCCCGTGAAGGGCCACACCCTTGGTCTAGAGAGCCTGGGGGCATTTTTGTCTGTGCTCCTGGACAAGGCCTTAGGCAGTGTGTGTGTGTGTGTGTGTGTGTGTGTGTGTGTGTGAGTGAGACAGAGACAGCCCTGGAGAGACTAAGACCAGGGGGAGAGGAGCCCCAGGAGTGGTAGAGGGTGGGGCTGGGGGGGAGGGTCACTATTTGCATAACTGATTGTTGCCCCTGGGGATTGTGGTGGAGGCAGGGCTGCCAGCACAAAGGCTCTTCCTCCCCGCTCCCTGCTGTGTGCTGTTTGCCATCACCCCCTCTGGACTCCCTCTCCCTTTCTCTTCTCTTGCCTGCCTTCACCTCCCTCCACTCCCCACCTCTCCCGGCAGTACCACCTTTGTGTTCGTCCCTCACCCCTTCTACCCTCCAGTCACCTGCCACCTCTCTGTGCCCTCCTCAGGCCAGCCTTGGCCTTGCTCTGGTCCAGACTCTTCATGCCCACCCCACCCTGCAGGTAGTGCCCACCCATGCCTCCTGCAGCTGGTAGATAAGTCCGAAGGCCGGCCCCCAGCTGGGGGCCCCTCTGTTCAAGCTGGTACTTTATAAACACGGTTTCTCTGTGGACTCGGCAGTGTTCACTCCTGCCTTTTCTGCTTGAGGTCTGGAGATTTCTGGAGTCCACTGGGGCCTTTCTCCTGGAACCGCAGCTGCATGACACGACACCCTGGGGGACTGACCCAAGGGAGGGGCAGCTGCAACAATGAGGGTGGCTGGGGTGGCCTGTGGTGCTCCTGGCAGCCTCTTCCCCTGTCTGACAGTCAATGTCCCTCTGTAATGGCTTCGGGGGCATGTCAGAACTGAGGGTGCCCAGGCTGAGCAAGCCGAGTTTCCCCTGGGCTGTCGGAGGGTGCTGCCCAACATCAGGCACCTGGGGGCTGGGACTCCCCAGTCAGCAAATGGAGAACCTGCTGGAGGGTGGGTGGGGGCTGGGCTTGGTGGAGGAGTTGGCCTAGAGGTCTGGCAGGCCAGGCCATGTGCTACTGCCACATCTCCAGCTGCCCTGCTGGACTTGCCTCGGGATGGCTT
>NW_022104341.1:73119138-73124235 GCF_000313985.2 Echinops telfairi
GGGTGGGGGATTTTCTCATCTCCACCCCTCCCCTGCCCTGCTCCCTCCCTAACAGGGCTTGAGCCCTGTGCTTGCAGCACTGAAAAGTTTTTTACCCCAGGCAGGTCCATTGGCTGGGTGAGGCAGGTGTTTTCCATCTTGCCCACAGTTACCCCTAGGTTGCTTGGGAAGAGGAGGCGGCCCAGGGCAGGGTAGATCTTCTGGGGGTGGGGAGGAGTATGGATTTGATTTGCATTCAGTCCCCTGACAGGTGGGCTGGTTGGGGGTGGGGGTAGCACCGGCTTTGTTCCCTGGGCCACAGTGCGCTCCTTCCTGTGTGCAGTGGGGGTAGCACAAGCGTCCAGCACAGGGTGGTGGAGGATTGCTCGCGCACAGATCCCACTTCTGGAAAAGGGTAGGTGTTTGGTCATATCATCATCCTGCAAAAGCATGGACGGTCAAGACCTGGGGGCGGGGAGGAGGCAGGACCCCTGGGGCAGCCAGTGGTGCCTGAAAGAATTGATTGTGCTCTTCTGTGTGGCTTTTGGAGAGATGACTATCAGAGGTCATGGTGCTGGACGGCCTTTCCCGGGATGTTTGCTCAGAGTGGCCATCTTCCTGGAGCCTGAGGGCCCTCTTGAGGACCGGAGGAGCCAGGCCCTGAGCCTTAAGGTCAGCAGTGTCCTGTGCACTGCCCAGCCACACCACGTGCCTATCCACCGCCCGGTCTCGGCCCACCTTCATTGCCCACCTGCATCTCCTCAGCCCATTCTGTGTTTCCAGCATGATTTGCACCTCAACTTCTCCAGAAAGTGACTGGTCACTCCCAAACACGGCCCTTCAGACTAGTGCCCACCTGACTCCAGGATCCCTCAGGCAGCTCCTCTGGGACACTTCGGGGTGCAGTTCTCATGAAGAGCATCTATGACAGCCGCCCTTCCCATCCGAGTGGGCTTGGAGTCCAGTGGGGATGCTGGGCTGGAAATAATGACACTAGAGCTCGCTGGTCTGAAGTCACACACAGCCGGGCCAGGCAGCCCTGTGCCACTGCCGCCCAGATCCCCCAGGTGGAAGGGTGGGCAGCCGGGAGGGCGGGCAGCCCCTGGGTGCACCAGAGGGAGGTTGCTGAGCTGAGAGGCACCCTGTTGTCATGAAGAACACTTGGCTGGCCTGTGTCAGTCCATGAGGTCACCCCAGAGGCCCAGGTTGGCTGGAATCCCATCATGCTCAGCTTATAGCTAGAGTTGGGGAGGCAGAGGGAACGGAGGCCAAGCCAGCGAGGCAGAAATCACCCCTACGGGGGAACAGAGGGGCTCCAGAGACCATTGAAATGTTCCCTCCAACCTTCAGCAGCTGACTGTAGGTCTCACCTTGCTCCCAAGGCTGTTGCCCTTAGCAACCAGCTTCCCCTGTTGGTTCTGGGGGCCTTCAGGGGAAGAGGGAAGAAGGCGGGAGCTGAAGCTGTGGCATTAAGGTGGCATTTGAATGTCTGTGCCGGTAGTGCTGGTGACACTGGGGGGAGGGCAGGGGCACACTGGAGCCATCCAGTGTCCAAGGTGTTGGCTTGCTGGCCATTGCTCCGAGCGGGTGAAGCGGCACCCTGCTCTGTACAGGAAGACGCCCTCCTCCTGCCCGAGCACACACACACAGGAATAGAAAAGGCAGCCAGGGGACGAAAGGGAAGGGGGTGACCGGGGTGCCCCGGAGTCCAGCAGACTTTGCTCCTTCCTGGCCCAGCTGTCCCCTGTCTCCTGGACCCCCTGGCCCTCCATTTAATCAGTGTCCTTTTGGTGTGCGTGAGCAGTGCAGGGCTCAGCACCACCATGTCCAGTGATCCGAGCCATCCCTGCTGATCCCTGGGTAGACTTCCACCGAGTGCCAAGCAGGGGATAGGCCCCAATTGAGTTGATCCTGACCCACTGTGGCAGACAGAATGACCGACAGTTGAGTGGGTGGGCAGGCTATCTAGGGGAGAGGGTCTCCTGTAGACTTCCATGGGAACCCAGAAAGAGGGAGTCACTGGCTGCCCCAGGGCCTGGGAAGGTCCCCTCGAGAAGGGTTTACAGCTAGGACCTAAAGAGAGAGTGTTGGTTTCCCAAGGCTGCTCTGTCCAGTAACCACGGACTTTGGTTTATAAGAACAGACCCCTGGGTCAGGTTCCCTCAGCAGTCTCTGGAGGAAGACCCACTGGTCTCTGGCCCCCCATTCCTTAGCCATGGATGTGTCCTCTCGTGACACCCTCATGTCCTTCTGTGCCTCTGCTCGCTCTTATTGCATTAGAACCCATTCTCCTTCCCTGATGGCATCTTCGAAGACCCTGCTGCCAAATGGGGCACATTCATCGGTAACTAGGGGTTTCGACTTCTGGGGGATACAGTTCGATGCACAGCAGAAGGCCCGAGATAGAGAATGGAGCGGGAGCCCCCAGGCAGGTGTGGACTTTGTCTTGAGGGCTGTGGACAGTGTTGAGAGTGGCTGATGGTTCCTGGGCACTTGGTCTGTGCCAGGCCCGGTCCTAATCCGCTCACTGCTCCCATGAGGCTGGTCTCATGCTGTTTTGCAATGGGAGTGGATGTCAGGCCACAGATGTTAAGGAACGCACTTGCCCAGGCTCACACAGCAGGTGGCACAGAGTGTAAACTCTGGCTTCAGAGTCTTGTTTCCCCCTCCAGGTCTCAGCTGCCTTCTTTGTAATTTGCAGCCCACTTTTGTGAAACGAGGTCAGGTTCAATGGGGGCACGCAGATACTTTGTGGCATGTTCTCACACTCGGCCCCTTTGCCTGGCCCAGGCCTTCGAGTAAGCAGCCTCCTCCCCACCCCACCCCCCTCCCTGCGAAGACTTGTCAGACTCAGACAGGATGAAACCAGCAGCCGTTTTCATCACCGGCTGTATCACTCCATATTAGTAATTGTTACGGGCAGTCCTCTCACCCGTTTAGTGTCTCACTTTCTAGAAGAGGAAGCAGCTTCAAGGGTGGATCATGCTGCCGGAGGCACGGTCATCTGAGGCAGGAGCTGGAGACCCCAAGTTGGGTGTGGGGTGTGTACCCTCCGGCCCCACGCTCCCGTGCTCCGTTAGAGGGTGGTTCCGGCAGGCGGTCTCCCCAAGTGCCATCCTGACGCAGGGCACCTTCCAGAGACACAGCCTTCCAGAGCTTGCGCCCCACACGGTCGCGCACACTTGTTCTTTTGCCATGGACCTGCCCGAGGCGGCACCCCGGTTAAGTTCACCCTCACCTAACCACTGAACGTCTTGGCCTTGCGAGAGCGTGCCTCTTGTACACCGAGAATACTGGAAGTTTTTGCCTGAGTGGTGACCCTTGTAGTTACATCCTAACCAGAAAGCAGGGTGTGTTGGTTGCCAGGAGGTTCTTCCCCTTGACCTTGGAGGACCGCCTTCCCCTCTCCCCGCAGCCTCTGGGCAGGTGGTCTTCAGGCAAGATCGATGCTTCTCTCCTACCCCACCACCAGGAAGAGGCAGTTGGCCTGCGGGAGGAGGACTGCTCTCTAGACCAAGTGTGCCCCTAGCTCTATGCCACGCAATGTCAGGAAGGGCCACTGCAGGCAGGGGAGGCCAGCACCCACGTGTCCATAGGGGAGCAGAGAGCTGGCCCTGGGCCTGTTCCCGAGGTTCAGTCTGAGCTGAGCCACGCCAAGGGCCGATTCCGCTTGTTGCCGCCACACTTGCACTAATTCTTTGTTGATTTAGAAGCCTCTTCAGGATCGTGTAGTGCCTGAGGGCCACTCTTGTGGAGAGGACGCTTAATCCCTTAAATATAATAATCCCCTGCACTGGACACTTTATAGAATGGTTTTCTTGTACATGAGCTGGTTCGTACCCTCCAGCAGTCCTGTGAGAGCCACGGACAAGGCTTATTATCCCGTTGTCTTGATGAAAAGGCAGGTGGCTTTAGTGACTGCCCAAGGTCACATGTCCAGTCTTGGATGTTGCTAAGAGTGAACCCGCTCTGGAGGCCGGGCGAGGGGCGCCGGACACCCACTTGAACTCTGCTCCCACTCAAGCAGACACATCGCAGGTGGACCCCGGCAGCTCATTTCTGCTGACACCCCCGCCCCAGGTCCATCATTGCTTTCACATATGGTCCTTGCCATCCGTCTTCAGCCACACGTGGGCCATCGCACGCACGAGTGTCCCCCATCAGTGTCCCCACCAGGCTGGACATCATCCTGGCGGTGTGGATTTCCAGATGAGTGGGAGACAGCAGCCGCATGGCTTCACCGAATGCTAGTCGGAAGCCCTGCACCTGCACCGGCCGGGCAGCGCCGGCTCCCAGCTTCCCAAAGGCACAGAGAGCCTTGGGCTGT
The DNA here is from genome assembly GCF_000313985.2 of Echinops telfairi. Taxonomy (NCBI): domain Eukaryota; kingdom Metazoa; phylum Chordata; class Mammalia; order Afrosoricida; family Tenrecidae; genus Echinops; species Echinops telfairi. The sequence goes on from NW_022104341.1 coordinate 73,123,445, forward strand.
GTGGCATTTGATGGAGATGGGCCTCGCAGGTTTGAGCACACCAGGTGGTGCTCAAGAGAAGAGAGGAGGGGGGACTGGCTGGAAGCCAGGGAAGAAGGAAGCCAGCCCCCTTCTTTTCCCACTCTTACCACTTCCAGCTCCACACTGCACTTGGACTAAGCTTGCAATGTCTCAAGGAGAAGGACTCACGGTTCACCATGCTTCTTGTGGCCACCCAAGACCCTCACACTATGCCGGCCTGGGCTGCTGCTGCTGACGGTACCCCCACTGGGAATCCCATTACAGGCGGCAGGCTTGATGGAGTTTCTCAGATGGGATACCTGTCCCTGTTTGCCGTTCTTATCTCTGGGGAACCCTGGGCCCCGCCTCTGTCCTTGTCTAGCTGGACCACAAGAACCGATGACTGTGGCCTTCCTTTACCTCCAGCCTTTGCTCACACTGAGCCAGGAAGCTGTCTGCTGAGGTCACCTGACTGGTGGCTCTCTGCTTTTGATCACCCAACTCTTCACAAGTCAGCCGGCTTCTTGCCACCAATTTCCACACGGCTATGCCTGACCCTGGTTTTCAGGATGCCTCTTGGCTATCCACCTGGCTGCTCAGCCCCTCTCCTTTCCCCCAGCGATGGCCACCCCCAGCTCCCTCGCCTTCCTGCGCATGGGCAGGCCTCCCTGGTTCATCCCCAACTCTCACCCAGCAGCCCTCTCTTCAGAATTAAGTTAAACACAAGCCCTCTCCTTTGCCGGGAGCCTGGCTCAGCATCTTCAATGGAGAGCTGCGCTCCCCCTCTCCCC
>NW_022104341.1:73124427-73202121 GCF_000313985.2 Echinops telfairi
CACTCCCCAAATGCACCCGCCCCGCCTCTTTGTTCATGGGGAGCAGGGGTTCCCCAAGAGTCCTGGCAGCTCATGCCTTGTCTCTCCGCCTCCCCTGGGGCCCAGAGCTTCACCTTTGAGGGGCACTGTGTGAGAGGCCCCCGGTCGAGACCAGCCTCTGATCAGGCCAGGGCGTGCCACCACCTGGGTGCCATCTACCTGTTGGTACCCCCAGCTCTCTCCCGTGAGAGGTGCCCGTGTTTTTCAATAGAGGATGCTTGTGGGATCTTCAGGGTCAGGCAGTCTTTCTGAAGGTTCCACGTGTGGTGAGGAGGGGGGGTGAGGTGGCTGTGTGCTGTGTGGCCCAGTAGAGCAGACCCCCGTGATGTTTCTTGGAGGAGCCTTGGTGGGGGGTGCATTGTAAGTGCTCAGCTGAGAGCTGGATGGGACACCCCCCACTGGGCCCAGCTGAAAAGGCCTTGCAGTCTGCTCCTGTTGACAATTACAGCCCAGGAAAAACCAGCCCCCGGGCAGTCCTGTGAGGGGCTTCAGGATATTCCTGGGGAAGGTCTGTGGCCTGTCGATTCCATTCTCCGTGAACTTTCTGAAGCCCCTTGTGTCCAGTGGAACCGACTTCATGGTGGGCAACCACCGACTTTATGGGGCAGATCTCCCTGTCTTTCCTCCCCTGGCATGGCTGGTGGTCTGAACCGGTGACCTAGATAGCTGTTGAGAGCTTTCCCCATGGCACAGCAGGCCCCTGTGGGGTGGATAAAACCCCTAGTGAGTGGACAGATAGGTGCACTGCCTTCCAGCCTGTTCTGACTCAGAGCGACCCTGCACAGGGCATCTGGGACTGTAAGTCCACGTGGAAACAGAGCTGTCGGGGGGTCAGCAGTCCACGCCTAACCCGCAGTGCCACCAGGGCTCTTATGGGGGAGACTCTTGTTGTGAGCTGCCCTTGAGTCTGTCCCAACTCAGAGCAACCCTCTCTCTGCAGCAGAGCGAAACGCCGTCCCCCTCCCGCGCCATCCTCACAGTTCCAGGTAGGGAAGCCCATCGTTGCAGCCCCCACATCAGTCCATCTTGTCCAGGGTCTTCCTCTTTGCCAGAATGCATACACCTTATAAAAAGTACAACCAATCTCAACAGTGGGCCACAGAACCCCATCTGGTTGAAGAATCGTGGAAACGTGTCAGACGGGGATGCCAGGGCCGTGGGTGGGTGCTGCCTCCCCCCACCCGTTCTCCCGGTTCTTGGTCTGAAACGGAGACTGGGGGACGAGTGGCTGCCTGCGAACAGCCCCTTCTCCCAGGCGGAAGCATAGCCTGGCGTTTCTGACCTTCAGAGCGTGGCGTGTGCTTCTTCACTAAGCTCCTGTTAAGGTGTCAGTGGGGGGCCTCTGTAGCCCCCGCCCTTCCCCACCAGTAAGCATCCCCCTCTTCTGCTCAGGGATCACTGAGCCGTCTGTTGATGGGGTATTCTGGGACGTGTCCATCCCCCCACAATGGACTATGAGGGCTGTTTTCAGCCTTCTTGTAAACATCACGGTGGTGAACATCCTGGCGACTAGCTGTGGGTGCCCACAGACCTGGTGGTGGTCTTGGGCGTGGAATCGCTGGGTCTTGTGGTGTGCACAGCCAGCTGTGAAAACAAAGGTCTGTCAGGACTGCCAGCGCATTGCTTCACAGCAGAGGGATTTGAGTTTTGCTTCCCAGCCTCCTTCTGGGGGAGGCACTAATGAGCAGTGCCGGAAGGGGCCGGCTGCAGAGCCCTGCCTGGGAAGTCGGGGATGGACCTGATGAGCCAGCTTGTGCACCTCCACCTCCCACCCTCCCAGGGCTCAGCCAGAGGGGGGCCCTGTGGGGACTCCATTCATAGTAATTGATTTAGATTCAGATGTTTTTGCTCCTGTGTAAGAGCTCAGTAGTGGGAGACCCCATTAATCTGAACGCTTTTCCTGTCCCCCAGCCCTGTGCGAGAGTCATCAGTGAATGGTGCAGCAGAGAGAACAGGGCACCAGGGACCAAGCATGCGAGGAGCTTTCTGTCGCCACGTTTATTGCCCAGATCTTACCTGACTCCTGTGGATGGCTGGGGGTCTCCTGAGGGATGCTTCAGGAGTGGGGTGTGTGTGGTGTTGGGTGGGGGGGTCACAGGCAGGAGTGGTGGGCAGCATTCCTTGCCTTTTTTTTTTTCTCCTCCCAGTTTTGTTCTGCCCGTAGATGAGGGTTGGCCCTTAAAGCAGTTCGGGTGTGAATGGGGGCTTTGCTTGCCACTTCTTGTTCCCCCACGGTCACACAGGGAGGGTGCATCCACCCTCCCTGCCCAGCACTAAGAAGGTGAGCAGCATGAACCGGGCCGCACAGCAGCCAAGGGCAGGAGCAGTGCGGAGGCTGGAAGCCAGGTTAGTCCGAATCCAAAGCTGGTTCTTAGCAAGCTTTTTGGGGTAGAAAAATTGAATACCTCTCAGGATATGTCAAAGCCCTGCCTGGGGGTCAGGGGTTAAAAACCCACGGGTCACTCCTCGGGAGGAAAATGTTGCCATGTGCCGTCTGAGAACAGTTACAGCCTCAGAAACCCTAAGGAACCATTTTTAAATGTTTAACTTTGTTCTTCAGGGTCACTGTGAGTTAGAATCTGGTGTGATGGCAGTAGGTGGGTAAAGATGGATTGGAATCGAATCAGAATGGTCTCAAGGAGTTACAAGAGGTGAATTTAATGTGCTTTCATTTTTAAATAAACGTAATGAAGGGATTTATTGTTAATTATGTGTAAGTAAGACCCACGACTTCCTGTGTTAAAAATTGCTGCGTAAGACGGGAGATATGCCCCCTTCCTCCTGGTGTCCAGGTGTAACCCATTGACGGTGCTCTTCCATACATTTCGGTACATGTATGGACACTGCCCCAGCTCTAATTCAGCCCCAGCCCTGTGAGTTGCTGGGGGACCTGCCACTCACCCACCACTCAGCTCAGCAAAACGGAATTGCATAGCGGCACAGTGTACTAGGTCCGGGACTTTTGGGTGCGTTGCCTATTCTGAAGAAACTAAACCCGTTTTCTCACCGGTGTACCTGGGAGGTCGGGTGGTGTGGTGGTTGCAAATTGGGCTGCTAACCACAAGGTTGGCATTTCGAACCACTGGCTGTTCGTTGGGAGAAAAACTGGCACTTTCTATTCCTGTAAAGAGTCACACTGTACCAGAAACACACAGGAGCAGTTGTGCCCTGTCCTGTAGGGTCGCTGTGAGTCAGTATTGACTTGATGGCAAGGAGTTTGACTTCGACTTTTTATACTTTGAATAAGAAAGCCCCGAACCAGACCTGTCGTGGTGGGGTCAGTCCCGACTCACAGCAGCCCTGGGTGTGCAGAGTAGAGCTTTGCCCCAGGGCTTAAGGCTGTGACCTTAAGAAGCATATTGCCAGACCTCCTCCGAGGTGTTCCCAGGTGGGTTCAGGCCTCCATCCTTGTGGCTGATCTGCTCGTGCTTCGCTGGTATCAGGGGCAGGGCCCAGCTCATCCAAAGGCAAGCGGCTCAAACCTACCGAGTAGCTTCTGGGAAGCAAGCTCTACTGATGTGCTTCTGTAAGAAAAAAAATACGGTCATGGAAACAGTATGGGGACAGTTCTGTTTAAAGATAATCACCCCAGAAACAAACCTGTTGCTGTTGATTCTGATTCATGGTGACCCTAAGAACCGAGTAGACGGGCTCCCTGGGATTCCTGAGGCTGTCGGGATGGGTGGGTTCAAACTGCCAGTCTTTGGTCAGCCGTGGACTTGGCTTTGCCCTGTGGGATTGCTGTGAGACGGAGTCAGCTCGACAACAGCAGCTTCTCATGGCCCTGTACATGACCCACAGTGAGAGCTGGACTGCACCCTGTCCTCCTTTCATCCTCCATCCCCACCCCCGTTAGGAAAGCCTGGCTTACATACCCAGAGCTCCACCTGTAGTTATGAACTGACCTGTTAAGTAGATGAAAAATCTGGCTCCTCTCAACAAATGGGAGCAGCTTTATGATGCATATCAAAACTTTATTATTACTGTGTGATGGTGTTCAAAGTCTCTCCGTGCATCTTGAAGTTCGCTCTTTCTTTCTTTCTTTCTTAATGCACTGCAAGGTACACTGTGTACTGTATACACAGAGACATTGGATTAACTGGCGTGAGCTAGCCGTACTCACGGTTCCTCTGTGCACCAGCCCAGTTTACAGGCATTCTTATGAATGGAATGTGCTTGTAACCTGGGGACTGTGGCTCTCTCTCTGCCTCGGAAGCTAGTGGGCAGCCACGAGTATACGAGCTTAGAAAGAGCACTCCAGAGGTGTGGTAGCCGTTGGAGTTCCAGACCCCAGGCCAGAGCAGGTAGCTTGCAGAGGGAATTAAAGGAGCACGGAGGTGAGGGGGGACTAGAATGAACTATTCTTGGTTAGCCCTGACTCTTCCAGGCTGAGGAGCTCCATGGGCCGTGGTTACAAATGGAGCTGCTAACCACAAGGCCGGCAGTCGTGCTCCTTGGAAAAGAGCAGGCTTTCTGCCCCCGTCGAGAGTTGCCATCTCAGAATCCCACGGTGGCAATCCTGCCCGTCGCCCCCGTGGCTCTGAGCCTGGCTTTGGAGCTTGGTGTTCTCGGCTAAGGGCTTTCTGGACGAATGAATGGATGAGTCGCGTGCTCATTTGACCCACGCCTCCTGCTGCCCCATGAGGCTGGAGCTGCCCTCTTAGACTTCCGGAGGGGCGGGCACTCCTGTCCTGGTGGCGTGTTGGGTAAGCATTGGACTACGCACCGAAAGGTCTGCTGTTCAAACCTCCCGGTCCCTCCTCAGGAGGTAGATTTCCAGATGAGAAAACAGGCAGAGAGAGCTTCAGTAACTTGCCCAAGGCCCCACAGCTATTGTCTGAGCCAGAATCCTCTCCCGTCGAGAGCCCCTGCTCCTCAAGGCTGGGTTGGGAAGCCCCCGGGTCTCTAGGAAAGCTTGGCTAGAGTGAGCGAGGGGCAGTTCAGGTGAGTGGGAGGGGCGGTTCCGGACCTTGTTGGATAGGTTGATGAGGGAGCATCCAGACTCACGGATACCTGCCTCTCACCCACCCCGCGCTGGCTCCCAGGCAAGTTCTGTGTGCGCCTCTACCTCTGGAGTCTTGTGTACAGTGGTGTCGCTGTCACTGCTGATGGAGACGAAGGAAGCTTCGCCTCGGCCCTGTCTCCCCACCAGTCGTTTGATGGATGTATTAAGAAGTGCATACCTTCCCTCTAGGGAGCCGTGCTGGTGACAGGACGGAGCACGTCCTCACCTCGCACCTGTGGCTGCCAAGGGCCTTTCTGCATTGCGTCTGGAGCCCTTGCACTTGGATTGCTTCATCGGGCCGGCGGGCGGGCAGGCGGGCGGCACAATGGAGCCTCTGTCAACATGCCAGCTAATTAATTCCAACTTTTCAGAGTTGCCTCATCGCCACACACCTTCACACCGTCCATTTTTAGTGGGTTCCTGGAGCGTGTGTGTGAGGGGCGGGGGGTGGGGTGGGGGGAGCAGCAGGCAGGCTCTTCAGCGTCTCTGCCTAACTCCTGGAAGCCTCCCTCCAAGTCCCCTCTCCCTTCCCTCCTGCCCCTTCCCGGCCTTCCATCTGCAATTTCCTCTCCAGCCGGATTTTCCACAGCTGCTTTGGGGAACCTCCTTCTGGGAGACGTCTCAATTACTGAAGTGTTAACATGTAGTACAAAGCTCACGGCTCCCCGTGCGAGAAGCAGGAAAAGCTGAAGGTTGGTTGGTTGGATGGTTAGTTGGATAACTGACAAGGTCAGCGGTTTGAACCCACCAGGCCTCCCCGGGGGAAAGATGACGCCCTGTGTCCTTACAGGTGCACAGTCACGGGAAGCCTGGGGAGCCACTCCGCTCTGTCGACGGTGGGGTGTGGGGGTCGCTCTGAGCCCGAGTCGGCCGGAGGGTTTGGTCATTGGTTAGAGACGTGCTGATTGGCGAAATGTTGCTGAGCTCACCCTCCTGGCAGTGACTGTCGGCCCGGGCAGTCAGAGGATGAGGATTTGTGAAGGGGTATTTCCAGAGGGCTTAACACGACCCGATCTTTTAGATCGAAAGTTGCTTAGGCGTCCCGTGTCGTCTTTTCTCCCCCTCCCCATGTTTCACGTATTTGACAATCAACGTGGACGCCTAATGCTGTTTGTAGAATTTAATTTTCTACGTCTTTCCTGATGCTGGTGTTTGTAGTGAAAAGCCTCGCCCGTACCCTGTGTCTAGCAAGCGTGTAGAAGGCACTCAGCCCAACCAGGCTGCTCTCCCTCCCTAGGCCCCAGTGTCCATCTGTAAAGTGGAGGTGCTGGATGAGTGGCCCTCACAAACAGCTACTTGCTCCACTACTAACTACAAGGTTGAGGGTTTGAACCTCCCCAGAAGTGCCTTGGGAGCGATGGCCCTGCAGGACAGTTCTCTCTCCCATCACAGGGACTGACCACAGTCTCTGAAAGGCTCGTTGCCACTTCCTTTGTAATGGAATGCCCTTGCCTCCAGCGTAGGGGGTCCCCTCAGCTGCTCTGTAGAGGGCCAGGTAGGAAATACCGTGGGCAGTAAGGCACCTGCTGCAGCTCCGCAGCGTGCCATTGGATGGCGAGGCAGCCTGAGCCTAGACAGCAACAAAAGGGCCGCTGTGTTCTGATAAAACTTTATGCGCGAGAACAGTTTGGTGGTCGCCATTGGGCCCGTGGACTGTAATTTGTAACCTCAGCGCCCCAGTGTTCTCTTGGGCTGTCGCAGTGGGTCTCCTGGCCCACACCAGTCTGTGGGGAAGCACCCGAGTGGTCCCGAGGCTCTTGTCCCTGTGCGAGGCCTCGCCGGCAGACGCCATGCACATCGCCTGGCTCCTGAAGACTTGTAATATTGGGTAGATCCCATCTTATTCTGAATGGTTTGAAGAAACGGCCGTGCCACAAGACCACATGCCACCCTTGCAAGGCTTCTCTGTGGTCGGGAGGGGGCGTTGGGGGTGGGGATGCTGGTAGAGAATCAGACCCCGCTTGCATGAGTTTTATGGACATGTAGCTCACGCACCATACGGTTCCGTCGTTTGAACATATTGGAAAACAGTTGTGCAGAGTCTTGCTTGCATTTTGGTGAAGGCTCTTGGCCTTTTATTCTTACGTTAAGTTAAAACAAACTGGTGGTGCAGAGGGTAGTTTCAGGGAAGAAAGTCCGGCTGTCTTCCCCCACATGTAATGTCTTGGCTTTTATGAGGCTGTTTCTCTGAGGGCAGGGGAAGCCTGTGGTTAGTGGGGGAAATGGACTTTAAATAGAGGGCACCTTTGGTCACCCCTGTTCTTCCTAACTGCCCACTGTGGCATCAGATGGCTGGTGTGGTAGCAGAAGTGCCTCTTGTTTCTTCACATTGTGCTAAATACTTTGATCCTTCCTCCAGAAATGCTCAGCCTTAGCCCCATCGCCAGCGACCGCCAGTGCTCTCCTGTGACCCCGAACCCCGTGAGTGGGGGAGGAAGGCACAGAGGCTCCCATCTCCCTCATGCGGAAAACAAGGCACCGTGCCCCCAAGAGCATGCAGTTAGGGGGTGGACATTCAGGGACTGCACTGTCCTCACTGTCCACTTGCATACTGGGATGTGACCCGGCAAACAGCATCCAGGCCTGTCGGTGCCAGGTCACACCGGGCTTCCTGAGGCCTGGTGGGGCCCGGCAGGCAGTGTTGTGGAGGCCAAGGAGCGGAGGGGCATGCCTGGGAGTTAGGGCTCCTCTTTCGAAGATAGCCCGTGGAAAGACCCAAACCCACTTTTAGACAATTCACGCTTTCCCACCTCCATCCTGCAGTCAGATCACTGCTCTTGGGAAGTATGAAACCCAAACAAAACCAGCTGGTGTGCACTGACCCAGACTTGGCCTCCAGGGTGTCTCTGTTTGTGAGTGGCCTCAGCCTCATGGGTCTTTCCGTGGGTGGGTTGTTGGCAGCAGACGGTCAGGCCTTTTTTCCAGAGGTACCTCTGGGTGAATTCGAACCTGGGACCTTTCAGTCGGCAGCCAAGGTGTTCACGATTTGCCTCTACACGTGTGAGGCAGTGCTGTTGTCTAGGGAAAGGGAGTCCACCACAAAGAACAGAGGTAACCACGGTGCAGCCAGCCTGTGGCTGAGAGGCTCTGACAGATGGGCCAGCTTAAGAAGATAAACGAGAAACGAATAAATAAAGCCAAACACCTGCTATCGGAGGAAAAGTTAGATTTGGCTGCCTGTTTCCTGAAGCTTTCAAGGCGGGGTCCCGGCTTTTGGCTGGCGGCCTTCCGACTTCACTCTCCAGTACCCCTGGTAGAAGAAGTGCCTTTCCTGGATGCCAGGCTCCCGCCCCTTTGTAGGGCCACCTGGGGGGCTCGCTGGGGCGGGGTGCAGGCATCTACTTGGGGTCTTCACGACCCACGTGGGCCTCTGTTGTTTGTGGCCTCTTAGACTGAAGCCCAGATTCCCACTCCCGCCCCCCACTTGCTAGCCAAGTCAGTCTTTGCAGACCAGCCCCTGTGCCCCCACACTTTGCCAAGCCTTCTTATGGAGGGTCACCAGGGAGGCCTGCCTTGAAGGATGTCGGGCAAAGACAAGCCCATTCTTCACTGAGACCTCCGTGGAGGTGGGGTTGGCCCAGGGAATCCAGTGGTAGAGGCGGCAGCTCAGCACCTCCCTGACACGCCTGGTGGCGGGCCAGGGAAAGCAGGGCTGCTGCCTGCTGGAACTTCCGTGTGTTTTTGTGTGGTCTCCTCTACCTGTCCTCCCGTGGAGGTAAGAGATTAGGATGAAAAGAATTGAATAAGATGCCAGACCGAGAATGAAAAGATGTAAATTCGTACTTTTTTTACCTGAAACCCACCAAGAGATCGTTGTTGTTCACCCTCTTATGTCCTTTGCTTCCCCAGCCTCCCCCGGGCAGAGCCGACCACCCATCTGAGGTGGGGGCTTGACACAGAGGGCTAAGTGCTGCAAAAAGAAGGCTTTCCCCTTTTCAGGGTAATGGGTGCTGCCGGGTGGTACTGTTCGGGGTGGGGGACCCGAGTGTCTCTGGGGTGACCAGAAAGGTCACTTGTCTTCATCTGGCCGTCAGTGGTGCTGCTTGTGGCTGTGCTGTCTTGGTGTACACCACTGACGATGGCTTGGCTTGTTGGGCCTGCCTGCCTCCCAGAGGCTGGACGGGTGCCTGAACCATCCCTGGGACCACGGCTACCCGGAGGCTCACTCTAAACTCAGCAGTGCCGCCTCGGGAGGGCCCTGCTCTACTGGGGACAGCATTTCTCTGCTTTTTCCACGCTGGCCCCCCGGGTGGGGTTGACTTGCAGCCTTACATGGCCCACCGCCACTGCATCCATTCCTGTTCCCAGAGACCCTTCTGTAGGTTTTCCAAAGCCGTAAATCATTCTGGAATGGATAGCTGCTTCTTTCTCTCAAGGCGCGGCTGGTGGGTTTGAACCATCAGGCTTAGACCAGCAGTTAAACACTTAACTGTGGACAGCGCACCGGGGCTCCTTTTCGCTGTCTTTTAGGGGTGTTCAGTGTCCCACATATTTCCTCTCCCCTGCTTTCCACCTCTGGCTCGACGGGGAAGCCAAGAGCTTGAGGTTAACTGCGTCATAGCACAACTCTCGTGTCCCCGTCGGGAAGGCAGGCTGAGTTGAAAATTGTCCCTTTTGTGAACTGTTGTGCCTTGCCCCACCTCCCAAGTCAGCATGCCCCAAACGGTGAGGCTTGGCGCCGGAGGCGACGTGGCCGGCCCCTCACTTGGTGCCACGGCCTCTGGGCCTTGTCGTGTGTAGTTTAGTCTGCAGTCTGGCTTGTCACCATTTTGCAGACGAGGAAGCGGAGGCCCAGGGCCACTCAGTGACCTCATGAGGTCCTGTGGGCCCAGCAGAGCTGGTATTCCCAAAGCCTGCGCTTTCCCCACCATGCCATACTGCCTCCTCGGGGGACCCCTGGGGGACCTAGGCAGGCTCTCTGTTTCAAAGTCCTTCCTTGGCTGGCCGGCCTCTGGACCACAGGCTCTCAAGTACGTTAGCATTGGTGGGGGCGCCTGGCTCTTCTCCCACTCTTTTTTTACACTTAGGAACAAGGTGGCCAGAGAGAGCCTCAGGTCAGAGAGTGAGTTTGTTGGCCCTTTTCAGCCATTTGTTGAGTGCATGCTGAGTGCCAGTGTCGTGTCAGGACAGGAGGTTGGTAAAGCAGTGACCAGTACACAAATGACTACCCTACCCGCCTGGCGCTCAGGCTGAGTGTTCCCCATGCTCTCGCGGGTGATCACTGCTCTCTCAGCTTCCAGGCAGCACTGTGTCCCACTGCGGACTGGGGGAATGTGGGATCATTTCACTGTAATGTTTTGAGCCACGTGCAAGGAGTAGTGGGTGAGTCCGCTGTGGGGAAGAAGTGATAGAATTGATCCCCAAAGTAAGAGGAAAGAAATGTTGGCCGGCACATTCCTATTTAATCTTAACCTTTTCTACATACAAGGGGTCTTTAGAAAGTTTGTGAAAATCTGATTAAGTGGAAACGGACCCTTGTAATGCACCGGGCACTGTCGTGGGCCCTGTGAATGTGCCACGTGGTGGTGACAGCCCCATGGTTCACACTGGTGCTCAGTAGTGAGGGGGGGCCCCGGTCCTCCTCCATGGGCATCGGGGACCCGTGAGCCGCTCATTTCAGGGAATCACGACGTGATGCTGCCTGGCGGGAAGAGATCCCAGGGGCTGGCGGCTCACGCTGCTAGGATGACTGATGCTCACGGGTCCGCTCTGACACTGGGCCTGTGCCCCGGAGCTCAGGGTCCGACTGCCCCTCCAAGACCACGCCAGACCCAAGAGAAACCCCTGCCGGCCAGGTCTGCTCAGCAGCTCACAGCGACCCCATAGAAGGAGGAGGAAGGGTCCCGTCTCCTTCTTAAGGCTGTGGGTCTTCACGCCACATCTTTCTCCTGGGCTGGCCGGGGTCAGGGCACCAGCCCGGCATGTCTGCTCTACAGGCAGGCCCCGGACTTCATGAGTTTCCTTAGGACGGAGCCTTTCCTACATCTCCAGCAGTTCGCTCGCTCGAGCCTGCCCCAGAAAAACGCCAGCAGCTCTGCCGGACTGAGGAGGGCGTCTGGGAGGGCTTTGACCTAGGAGGCTGGGGCATCCCTCTAATGCAATGGTTCTCAACCTTCCTCACGCCGAGGCCCTTTCATACACCTCCTCATGCTGTGGTGGCTCCCCAACCATAAAATTATTTTTGTTGCTACTTCATCACTGTCATTTTGCTACTGTTATGAATCAGGCGGCCCCTGTGAAAGGGTTGTTCGGCCCCCAAAGAGGTCGAGACCCACAGGTTGAGAACCGTTGCTCTAATGGATCAGTGAGGAGTGGGCAGAACAGAACTTTCATTTCCCTGTCCCCTCTTCTCCTAGTGTTTTCTTTTTTTAAAGGAATGGGCTGTTTTAAAACACGAAGGGTCTGGTGCACGCTCCTCTCTCCCACCAGCTCTGGCCGGTTGGTGAGTTCTAGCCTCCTGTAGGGGCTCTGGGGGTGTAGTAGCACAGGCTGGTCCAGCAGTTCAGAACCCTCAGCCGCTCCTTGGAGAAAGACACTCAAAAAGTGACCGTCTTGGAAACCGGCAGGGGCAGTTCGGCCCTGCCCTTACAGGGCCTCTCCCAGTCAGCATGAACTCCACGGCAGGGAGCGAATGAGAGTGGGAGCCCTTTCTCTTTCGGCCCCGTTTCCTCGCAGCCTCCTTTTCACATCCAGGGATGGGGAGCTCACCACCTGACATGCCGCCCATTTCTGCTCTAGTTCATTAGTGTGGTCAGGCACAGGTGTACTTGCTGTAGCCCAGCTCTTCCCCGTGACAGCTTTTTGAAGGGTTAGTCATAGCAACTCATTCATGCCCGGTTCTTCCCTTGAAAGCCCTGGCCTGGTCGGTGGTTTGCCATGTGAAGTAGCCCCCGTTCCATTCTGGGAGAGAGCTGGCCTGGCTGCTGGCTTCCCAGTGCCCTTTTTGACACTTGGCTTTCAAGACTGCCCTCCTGCCTGCCTGTGGCCCTGCAGCAGCTTCTGAGTGTGGGGCTGGCCAGAGGGAGGATTGTGGTAGGCGGAAGACGCTCTGGAGTCAGGAGCCGGCAGTGATCCGCTTTGCTCTGTGGTAGGTATTAAGTACGCTCCCAGACCTGCTTCCTGCTCCCAAATGCCAGCATCCCTGCCTCTTAAGTGAGGTTTAGCTTAATCCCCAACCTTACCTAAATGTTACTTCTGTTATGATTCAGGGCTGTAGGTAGACTTTCCCTGTGTGGAGGAGCGCCTAGGTGGGCACGCAGCAGCGGGATGCACGCTGCGCACTGCCCGGGATCCGCTCCACCACATCCTTTGTTCCAAAGCCCCGGCCAGGCTTCTCCTGTTGTTTATGGATGGCATTCGAGATCAGCTTGCCAGCCCCCTCATTTTACCAGCAGGGGACACTGAGGCTCAGAAGACAATGCTCACCTTGTCTGTCTTTCTCCTGCCACATAGTGGGTTAGCCTTGGTGGCTGCAAGCCTGGCTCCCCCCCCCACCCCCCCCACACACACACTTCAGGGGGGATGCCCAGAGAGAGGCCCCTAAGAGTGCCTTTGGTGATTGTGGAATTGCTTATGAAGCTTCTGTTTGGCCAGCACTGGTCTCTAGGCACTGGGACTAGCTTGGAAGCTCTGAGAATCTGTCCCGTCCTGTCTTAGATGGGTGGGCAGGCCATGCCTGAGATAATCCTAATGAGAACCCACACTCCATCCAGCAGACGCCCAGGGATACTGCCCACAGGGTGCCCAGGGAGTGGAGAATGGTCAGGGTGCAGCCAGGGGGTAATCATTGAAGGCAGACAGGCACCTTAGTGCGTTGTCCCATGCACAGGGCCTCACACGTAGCCAGTGCCCAGTAAGGGCTTGTTGAATCAAAGACTGGGTAAATGAGACCACACATTTAGGCCAGCAGTTTGAATCCACCAGCTGCCCTGAAGGAGAAGCGTGAGGCTCTCTGCTGCAGTGAAGACCGGTGGCCTTGGAAACTTGCAGTGGGCAGTGTGGGTTCTGTTCTGTAGGGTCACTGAGTTTGAGTGCATGGCCTGCCCACTGGGCTCCTTAAAATGGGCAAAGCCAGTTCTCTCTTTATCTTTCAAATGTTCTCCGAGCTCATGCCCAGCCCTGCCCTGCCCCCAGGGAGGCCAGGGAAGCGGAGCCTGTAGAGGGCTGTGCCCGGCTGCCAGAGGTTTCCTGGACCAGGCTCTCCTCACTCCTGGCCTCTACAGGCTCCTCCCTTCAGGAGTCCCCCCCCCAACCTACCTATCAGTGCTCTGTGCATGGCAGGCTGGCTTGTGCCCAGATGCCTGTTAGAAATGCAGCCCAGTGATAAAATGCCAACCGAAGCCATCCCAGCCTCTCCCCAGGAACAAGACCTGCCCCCCCACCTCTCGCCAGCTCCTCCATAGCCCAGCTGACCACTGTGTGTGCAGAAGGGCTTGGCGGTGGGTGAACGCCCTCATAAAGACCATCACTCCTCTCTGGGCACTGGCCCATTATGGTGCATCTCATTAATTACTCGGCAAAGAGACCATTAGGACTTTAATTCACTGGGCCAGGTTTTCCCCCAGGTACACCGCCCCCCCCCCCCCATCCCCCACCGGTACAGTGGGGAGCTGTGGAGGTGGCTGTATGCATTCGCTAGGGAGTGGAAAGGTGGAAGGCAGGGCTGTGGGTGGGGTTAGTATCCCCTCTCCCAAACCTACTTAGAGTGGCTCACACCTTTGCCACACACACATACCATTCCAGGGAGTCCCTAGCTCTCTGTGTGGACTGGGGCTCTTGTTCGCAGCAGTGTGCGTGTCTGTGAGTGTGTGCACTGAGTGGTGGGGGTGGGTCCACGGCAGGGGAACAACCCCCTGCTGCCTCCCATGCCCCCACACTGCCTGCCCCCCTCACCGTGGTCCGGCTACTCTGTTGGACTCTGTTCGGCTCTCAGTGAGGGGAGGGGGCCAGCCCTCTTGCCTTCCTGTGGCCTTTTTCCTGGTGCTCTGCTGGGACCAACCACATGGGTTTCCTCCTGTCCGTCTGTCTGTCTGTCTGTCATAGTCGGCCAGTTGGTTGTGAGGTGGGAGCAGAGCCCCTCCCTCCCCGAAGAGGTGGCAGGAGGTGAGGGGTCTTCACCCACAATGGTGGAGCCTTGGCAGGCGTTTCTCTGCCTCTGTGTGATTTTTTTTATTAAGGCTCCCCTGTCCAATCGGAGAGGCTGAGGGAGGTCGTTTTAAAGATTTATTCTCCAAAGACCCCTGTGAACTCTGGTCTCAGCACAAAGCTGGTGGGGGTGGGTGGGGGAGGACTTCCCCGCTGGCATGGGGGGGAGGAGGAGAGCGGCAGTGGAGGCAGTGGAGGGAGTCGTTGCAGCCTGCCTGCCTCTCCGATGACTTGCAGATGTGGGTGGAATGTGGGGAGGGAGGCCAGCTCCCCTGAGCGCCAGCGTTTGGTGGGCACCGTCCTCCGTGTTTGGGGTGGGTGGGGCTGTGAGGAGGTGGGGGCTTGTTGGGTAGCAGGCGCCTATCAGACAACTGGAAAGTGCCGGTGCTGGCCTGGCCATCTGTCCCCCTCTGCCTAGCTCCCAGCCGCCTTCTGCTGCCTACAGAAGGGCCAGGCAGTGTTCTGCAGCATGAGGGCATGGAGCCTGGGGGCTCTGTGTGTGTGTGTGTGTGTGTGTGTGTGTGTGTGTGTAGCGCTGCACCAGGGCCTGCTTTGCCTTTGTTTGTTCCTGCCCCGTGTTCAGCTCCTGCTCTCTAGACAAGTTGCTAGGTGCCCGGGAAAGTTTGTGGTGTCCCCTCCGGGGTGGTGGGCAGGGAAGGTGGATGGGTGGCCCCACCCTGCGTGTTTTACTGTTTGTTTGCCTGACTATGGACTACTCACCCACCCCTCCCCCAGCTTTTGTTTCTGTTTTCTTGCTTTCGTTGGGAAAATGCACCGCCAGAGCGGCCCACTCTCAGCGACGTGGGCTCCCTTGTGCACCGCCCCTGCCGCCCCCTCCCCCCGCCCCCGACTGTGAGCTAGTTAAAGGGTTAAAAATTATGGGGAAGTTCAGCCGCCACTTGCAAGATATGGTTGCCGTAGCAACAGGCCTTCTAATCTGGTAGGTGACCTGAGAGACTGGAGAAGATGTAGGGGCTGGTTTGGCATTTCATTATTTCATGAGGCTGCCTCTCCAGCTGGTTTCTCTGCTGAGCTTAAAGCTTGCTGCTCCTGGCACATCCCAAAGCAAGCAGGGCGTTTCTGGGGGCTGGCCAGGCAGGGTGGGTGGGAGGGAGAGAGGGAGGTGTGCATCCGTCAGTCCGTCCGTCAGTCCGTGAGTGTGAGCACGGGGTCGCTCTCCTGCGTATAGTAGCTGCCTCCTTGGAGCTCAGCTCTGCCTTGTGGAAGAGGGATGCGGGCTCGAGCACCTGCACAGGGCATGGTTTTCTAGAAGGTTTGGAGCACTCCTTTCGTCGTTGGCCAAGAAGGAAGCCTTCTTAAATGATGGGAGGTTGTTTTTCGTGGGAGGCGGCCCCAACCTGCAGTGCCTGTGGTTGGGTGCGGTGAGGATGTTTGGGGCTGCTCAGCCCTGAAGCCTCGTGTCAGTGTGTGCCCGGCCCTGCGCTTGACGTGGAGTGACGCACGCAGAGAGCGATTGCCTCCTTTCACGTAGTCGTTCAGTAGACGACGACGGTCATTGGATAGCGCCAGGTGCTGCAGAGACAGGGCCTGCAGGTCACGCCATCGTCCATTCTAAGGGCCGCCCTCCAGGCAAGGGCAGGAGCGAGGGAGGGAGTGACTGACCGACCGACCGACCAACCAGCCCTGCGGAATCTGATCCTTGAGCCCTACAGACAGTAGGAAAGTTCACGGTTGGAGTCTCCCCCAGAGATCCTCTTCCGGGAAGCCCAGTCCTTGAAAATGCTGGAGAGCACAGGTCTGTGTGACAAGCAGGAGACCGCGTGGTGGCAGCTGTTCTTGGGTTGAGGCAGCGAGTCGTCTTGTGGCCTTGGGGGGGCCGAGGCACCCTGCTGCGTTCCTCTAGGCAGCCTGTCCTGGCTTTCTTTCTAACTGCCTGGCTGTCATCCCCCGGGAGGTTCTGGGTCTCCCACACACATGGCATGTTCCAGAGCACTCCGCTCCGTAAGCCCCAGGTCCTGTGCCCAGCTCGCCGTTAGCCCAGGTTCACAGGGACTTCCCGTGGTTGGACTTTCTGGGTGTCTGGCTTTTCTGGATCGCTTCCCGCTGGAGAGGCCTGTGTTCCTGGGGTTTGTGAGGTGGGAGGAAAGCGAGGGTGGAGAGTAAAACTCACATTTATTTGACATTTTATATCTTGTGTCGTCATACCTCTCTCCAGGTATGTCTGCTGAGAGCTGTGTGCTAGGATTGGGGTCAGTGCCCCCATGTCTCAGGCCTCTGGTAAGGGTGACAGAGGGGTGCATGCTCCAGAGGCTCTTGGATCCCCAGGGGTCCTTGTCCCACTGTGCCATGCTGTCCACACTGCTGGGCAGGAGGAGGAGGAGGACGTTCGGGGGGGACTGGGAGGTGCCTAACGAAGCCGCAGAGAGGTGCAGGGAGCAGAGCCCAGGGGCGTCAGAGAGGAAGGGCTGGGAGTCTTCATCGTTACAGCAGGGGCCGCAGGGAGGACACAGGGACAGAGGAGGAGTCTTGAAGCGGCTCACTGGGCCGGCTGACTGGGTGTCTCTCTCCCACTGTGCGTGCGTCTGTGCACGTGGCGGGAGCGTATGGAGCTGAGGACCTCTGATAGGAAAGTGGAGGTGACCTTGCTATTCGCCTCCTTAGCTTAGAGATGGGCCCAAAGTTCTTCCGCTCATAATGGGCTTGATTTCTCTGGAAAGAATAGTTCTGCCTGTTCTAATTAGGGCAGGACTTGTGATAGGCAAAATTAAAAAAAACGTTTTAAAGGTGTGTCCAGCTCTACCGATGGCACAGATTGTGGTGAACCGTCTGGAGCCTACCTTCCAGGTAGGGAGCCCAGGGCCACAGAGGAGAAGGAATGACGACTTCGTAGGGACGGCGGGGTCAGTAGGGACGGTGGGGTCAGTAGGGATGGCGGGGTCATGCTCCTGAGGCCGGCTCCTACTGCCTCTCGTTTTTCTGCAGCCCCCGGGTCTGCCATTCAGGGGGGCCCTTCAGGTGTGCGGAGGGGCCAGCTCAGCGGGTGCGTCCTGGGTGTGGTTCCGTTTTGTGCTGTTGTACGGGGAATCTGGACTGAGCCCCAGAGGCCTTCTCGATGGCTGTCACTCATCACCCCATTTCAGAGTAGGGCAGGACAGAGAAGCCGCTCCTACTGCACTGGCATCGCATGCCCTTGATTGGCATGGTAGGTCTCACATTCTGCATTTTCTACACCTTTCAGTCAACAGCAACAGTAGGCGTGGGCATCCCGCCAGTCCTACTGGATGCCTCCGATGGTCAGAAAGGCAGTGGGTCCTGGCATCGACTTGTTCGGCATCCTAGCGAGGGGGGAGACTCCTGAGAGCTAGCTGCTCCCTCGCCTTTCCCTTGTTGTGTTCAGGTCCCCGTAGTGAGATGGGCGGCGGGAAGAGCGTGAGGCGGTGTTTCATAGGAGTGAGCGACCCAGTGGAGGTGTAGTGTTGTGCTTCCCGAAGGATATTTGGTGGTAAAGTTTGACCTGCTCTCCACAATGTCGTTAGAAAACGTCGTTCACGTTTGTTTGTCTTTACTGGACTCATCAACCATGATGTTTTGAGCCCCCTTTCTGGGGAATGCATCTTCTTAATTTCCCACTAGCTAAGTGGGAGGAAACCCCAGTGGTGCCTCGGGTTAAGCACCGGGCTGCTAGCTCTGAGGTTGGTGCTTTAAGCCCCACCAGCTGCTCCGGGTGAGAAGGGTGAGGTCTGCCCCCTGAAGATAAACCATCGCAAACCCCTAAGGAGCTGTCCACCCTGTCCCTGTCTAAGGGTCCCCACGATCTGGATCTACTGGATGGCAGTGGGTTTTGTTTTTTCAAAATATGTTTCACTCTTTTTAGGTAGGTGGGTAGGACTTGAGTCCATTTTCTTCAGACTTCCTGAGGCTTTCCGTGCTGCCTGAGGTTTGGGGCTGTGATGAGCAAACTAGTGCGTTCAAGGGGCCTTTGGGCTCTTGGGGTTCCCTCTAGCCCAAGGCTGTGCCGGCTGAGAACGCGTCATGTATCCTGTCTCTCATAATACGGAAGGCTGTTAGTCTGCTTCCTTCAAACGTTAAAGAGGAGGATGTCGTGTGGAGGGCTGACGTGTACCTGGACCCGAGCAGGGGTGTTTTCACCCAGTGTCTTCCACGCGTGTGAAAGCTGACCAGTGCAAAAGAAAGGCCAGTGAAGAACCGATGCATACATGCATGTGTTCGAGTTACGGTGTTGACCAAGCGTTTGGAATGTACCCCGAGAGGTAATGAGGAAATGAGCCGAACACGCCTTAGGAGCAAAGATGCCAAGGCTTCGTCTCCTGCCCTTTGGACATCCATACCATCAGGAGGCACCAGTCCCCAGAGAGAAAGGTCTCGCCTGGCAAAGCGGGCCGTGAAGGAGGAGGACCTCGGCAGGATGGACTAACACGGCGGCTGCAGCAACAGCCCGAAGCACAGCACGGCAACGCGTGGCAGGATGTCCCAGGACTTGGGAGCGTTGGGCCCCGCCCGGGTCCTGTGAGCCAGCACTCTCACCCACCTGCCTCTCCCTCCCCAAGAGCTTCTTCCTGAGAGTGAACTGAAAGAGGACGGGTGGGGAGGTAGAGAGGAGTGCTATTGCAGGGCACGTTGGACACGAGTCGGGAATCCTCCCAAAAATGCCCAGTTCCCTTTAGGGACCTTTGTATGCTGGTGTACAGCAGGGCTAGAAGGCCCCTCCTGAGGGCCTGGACGAAGTTTCTGCTCACCTTAGAGCATCTCTTAGAGGACCTTGGCTTCCTCTTAGCGCCCCCACCCCACCCCCGGAACCCTGTCCTGCAGGTATGCCCAAGGAAGGCTAGACAGTGACGGGAGAGCGTGGTGCCGTTGCTCTCGGAAGGTGTGGGTTTTAGCTTTCCTGCCTCACTGATTCATAAGTGATGTCACTGAGCAGCGCTCCGAGCTCAGCTGGAAAGTCCGGTCTGAGCTGGTGTTGTGGTCCCCAGCTCGTACAGGATGGGAATCGGCTGCCTGTGCTGCCACTTCACACCCAGGAAAGCAGGGGGCACCCTGTGTTGCCCTGTGCACACTCACGGTGGCAAGCAGGCAAAGAGAAAAGGCAGTTCCTCGCCCGCTTCTAGCACCCAGACAGCTTTGGGTGGTACTGCCTCTGGGTTGCCCTCCTCCTCCTCCTCCTCCTCCCTTTAACATTTGAGCAGATTCACCTCCCAGTCAGGAAGCCCTTACCAAAGAGAGCTTCTTAGAAGCTGTGCTTTATCTTGTGTTGGCGTGATTTTTGGAGTGTTTGTGCCTAGAGTCCTTACCACCTGTCTCTGGGCTGCTAACCAGGGGGCATGAGAGTCCCCACCCCTCCCCTCAGTGCTCCAAGCCTGGCCCTTTGTACCTAAAGTAGTAGTTGATTGGAGTGCTAATGAATCCATTAGAAAATTACTTGCTGCTGAGATCCTCCCTCGCCAAGTGAGGGCCTTGCGCCCCGCCTTTCAAAACCTTCCTTACACACCCTCCCTCGTGAATGCCTCTTGGCTGTGGCCTCGTAGGCCGCTCCTCAGCCTGTCTTGGATCTGTGCATCACTTGAGAAAAACCCGCATCGCTTCTTTGCAAGGCTGCCTAGTGCCTGGCACGTTTTCCCAGCATGGCCCTCCATCCATATTGTCCCCCTGGCGAGAAAGAGAAGCCTGCGGTTCACAGGAGCAGTGTTTTCAGGCTCACGGAGGAGGGGCTGTTCGCATGCTCTCTCCTCTAGCCCCTGTAACCACCAGGTCTGCAGGTACTGCTGCTTTGATGCCCGTTTGCTTGCTTGGCATAGTGGCCACTCAGAGTAAGCCAATCAGCAACCTGTCTTCAAGCCCCCACACCTAAGCAGATCCGTGGTGGAGCCTTCAGTGTCCCAGGTCTACTGGCTGCCACGACGCCTTTCCAAAGAGATGACCCTGATTGAGACACTGAGTGGGTTGTGATTTCCCCAGGTTGGGAGTGACAGGTAAGTAAGGCCCAATTCACAGGGGTGAAAATAGTCCCGGCGTTTCTGGTTCCGTACCCAGAGTTGGGTGGATGTTTTGATCTGGAGCCGAGGGTTTGGAGCAGCCACCAGTGGTGGTTGGTTCTAGGGGCTCCAGATGGCCGCACTCTCGGGGACACTCACCCAGTATGTTTGAATCTCAACGGGAAATGGATAGATGTGAAAGGTGAACTTTCTGTGAATCTCTTGGAAAAAAAGCCATCCATGAAATAGTGCTTTCCATAGCTTCCTTTTGTTTGCTCACCCACACCTGTTTCCTCATCAGATGCCCACCTCGAGTGACCTGGGCTCCGTTTGTTCACGTGAATCTGACTAAGGAGCGTGCTGATGTCTGAGCCCCTCCCTGTTGTCTCCAGCAGAAGGCGGTGTGCTTCCCATAGGCTGACGCCTGAGGCGGCCCTGCCTTCTTTCCCTTTTCATTTCTTTCTGTTTTGGGAGGGAGACTTTCAGAGCCAGTGGACTGCCAGCGCCTTGGTCCCTTGTTGCTGGACTGCTTGTTTTAAAGCTGTAGGGGTCTTGCCCTCTCGTTTTCCAACATGGGCAATGGGCCTTGGAGATCTGGAAGTTGGCTTTGTCCACCTGCGTGTTTGAGCACCTATTGTGTGCCAGGGTATTGCTGTGGGTGCTGGGGATAGTGCAGAGGCCAGCACTAGAGCTGACGTTCTGGTGGGTGGCACCGGCCAGCAAAGACACGTGCTGTAGACCTCGGGTTGGGAAGATGGGACCGCAGTGATTCTCTCCTTCAGAGTGGCTCTGTGTTCAAATGAGCCCCACACGTTGTACCTGTGATTGCATTCACAAGTATTACGGCCCCACCTGGTGGTTGAGGCTGCCAAGAGCACACAGTAGGCGCTCTGTTGATCCCTGTCGTGTGAGTACTCGACTGGCGCACAGCTTGCCTGAGCCGGTGGAACTGGGTTTCCGATTTGGCCTGGCTTCTCCAGGGGACGTCAGGCTGCCTCTCCGGCGCTGGGCCTGCCCCTTGGGGCTGGGTACACGGTGTGGACTGGCTTTGAGGGTGGGCCGAGTAGTGTTGTAGTCACGAAGGATCTGAGGATTGCGGCACCAGGGCCTGGCCGGTAACCAACCAGATGGCACTCCCTGTGCTGTCGCTGTGGCTGGCGGCAGCGGGAGCTCTTGTCTCCGGCGGTTTCCAGGGTGGAGGTGAGGCTCTCCAGCCTACCATCTGATCACGCGAGTGAGACTGGGACCCCAGCCCCATCTCTTCCCCAGACCACAGGTGACTCAGGGGAGGTGGCGTGTGGAGCCGCCTGGCCCAGCCATTGGCCTCGCCCGTTCCTTGGCCACCCAGTGTTGACTTGGCCCCACCGCGTTCCAGGTATTGAAAACCCAAAACAAATAACACCCAGCCTGTATACAGAACGGGCTGGCTCTTCCTTTGCAGAAGTTCAGAGAGCAGCAGCCCTGTGGGCAGACTGCTCACCCCAGGACACGGCTCTGCGAGTCCAGCTCCGGACAGGCTGTCTGTGTGGGTGCGAAGAGGGAATCTGGAGAGGGTCTACCGTCTACGTCCTTTGTCCCCTGTCTACCCCTTGACCTTCAGCCTCCATTCTGAACTTCCCTCTTCCTGCCTCACTCCTCCCCACGTCTCCCGTAGATCTCCCAGGGCCTGTGCTCTGCGCTGCCTCAGACCCGCCGGCCGTTCTCAGCTGGCTGGTCAAGGGGCCATCAGGAAAGATGACCTGTGTCACCGTGACCCAGACTCGGTGAGGACTCCGGCCTGTCCTAGATGGTGGTGTCGGGAGGTCAGGGTTGGGTGCACAGATGCTGAGACACAGCTATGTTATTTTGGGTCACATGGCCCTGTAATGAGAACAATGCACAGAAGGAGGGTGTGGGATGGGGGTGGCGGGAACGTAGTTGGAGGATGGGGAAAGAATTCACAGCGTGTGCCAGGTCCCATATCCAAAGGGCACTTTTCCATTCCTGGTTTGTTTGTTTGTTTGTTTTAGGGACCTTAAGAATCCCAATCACTCTCATTCCAAGTCAGATCCGTAAACTCACAGTAGGAATCCATGCACCATGGTTGGGCTCAGCTTAACACAACTCAGCTTAACACAACTGTTCATTCTAATTAAACTCTCACAACTGACTGCCATCTAGTGGATTCCGACTCTGACCTCATAGGATAGGGTAGAACTGCCCCTGTGAGTTTCTGAGACTGCCACTCGACAGGAGTAGAAAGCCTTGTCTTTCACCCAAGAAGCAGCTAGTGGTTTTAAACGGCTAATTGTGTGGCTAGCAGCCCACGGTGTGTTGATTCTATAGGAATCCCTCTAAAACCAGAAAACCAAACCCACTGCTGGTAAGTCAGTTGTGACCCCATGTAGGCTTCCCAAGGCTGTAAACATTTGTAGACACAGAGCCTCATCTTTCTCCTGAGAAGTGGCTGGCGGCATTGAACCGCTCACCTTGCGTTTGTGTTGTGCTGCTGACCGCACCCCTAGGGTCCTGTGCAGGAACACACAGGTGGTATACAAATGGTTAATGAGCATGGCTGCTCAGCAAAAGGTTGATGATTGAAACCCCCCCAGAAGTGCCTCTTCCAAGAATTCCACCTCGGAAAATCCTCATCCTCCCTCATGCCGTGATGACCCTTTCTTAACCTCTCCTCGTGTTGTGGAGACCCCCAAGCATAAAATTATTTTCGTTGCTACTTCATAACTGTCATTGTGCTACTGTTGTGAATCGGACGACCCCTGTGAAAGAGTCCTTCGACCCCCAAAGGGGTCTGGACCCACAGGTTGAGAACCGCTGCCCTAGGGATCTCAGTGCTACTCTGACCCGCACTGAGAAGGGAGGCCGTGTTGAAGTACAGCTCGTGTGAACCCGGGCATCTCGGCATGGAGTTGCTTCTGTTGCCAGAAGGAAATGCGTGTGCATTCACGTCTTGGTGGCCCTGAAGGTAGGGCAGGCAAGTCCCCTCTTGCCCTGTTCATTGTGAGAGAACTCCATCCAGTTAATCTCCCTGACCCGATGGAGAAGGGTGGTTCATGGGCACCCTCGGGTCTCAAGGCTCTTTCAGTGCCCTGTCTCCTCACTGCCGTCGGGGCCGGGGCTCAGGTGGTTTGCCCAGGGTGGTTCTTGGTGTGGCGGCCAGTGCTATCGAGAGTGCCGATCATGTGCCGGGTCTGTCTGGTGGGTGTCTTCCTGTCAGGGCTCCTGGGCTCCTGCTGTGGGTAAGTACAAAGGTGCCAAGTGTGTCATGGCTGGGACCAACAATCCCACCCCACCCCCTCCAGCCTCCCTTAACTCGCGGAATGAAGGGACCTCACCGTCGCCCGAGTCCGTTTCCGCACAGATGACGGGGGAACGGAGGGGAGAGCGTTGCGGGGGAAGACCTGATTCTGTGTGTCCTAGAATGCTGCCACCGAAAACCACACACGCCAAATGAAATTGACAAGGGGCTGTCTGCAGCACTTGGGGGGCACACCTGGTTCTCTGTGCCCGTTCTTCCCCTGCCTCCATGCCTCCCACCCACTCAAGGAAAAAACCAATTAGGCTTCCCCCCAATTCGTTTGCCTCTTTACAAAGCCTTCGCCGCTCTGTAGCCACTTGCGGATGTTAACACTCAGCAGGATCAGCTGCCGGGGAGGGTGAATGTGGGGAAGCTTACCGGCAAGGTCAGTGGTTCAGACCCACCAGGCCTCCTCAGAAGAAAGATGAGGCTGTTCACTTGGAAACCCTTTATCCGTCACTGTGAGTTGGGATAGGCCCAATGGCAGTGGGTTTAGATTAACATCTCCCCTCTCCACGGGGCCACCGTGAGACTGAGGGTGCCTTTCTTGGGAGGGCCTGAGCTCCTGCATTCCCGGAAAGGGCCGTTCAAGACTCTAGGCTGGGCAGAAGCCTGAGTGCGTTTGTTATGTCCAGTGCCCGAGGACTCTGCATGAGCACTTTTCTCAGTAGGCAAGTTTTATGTCTTGCTTCCAGCGGTGCATTGTGAGAGCCCTTAAATAACACACACAGACAAAACTCGAGTGCTCCCGCCACACAGATGGCTATTGTGAGCATACCAGTTGATGGCTTGTGGGCATGCATTTTTTTTTTTTTTTCTAGAAATGCCCTTACCCTCGGGTCATGTCCAATGGGGCTGTACCAGTCTTCCTGGCTGGGGGGGCTTGGTGTCTGTTCCGAGCTCTCTCTGGCCTCTGTGTCCCTACCTCCCAGGTGTTTTCCCAATGTCGGGTGACCAGTGCCCAGCTTTCGGGTGACCAGTGCCCAGCCACCAACTCTCCTGCTTCGACTTCCTAGAGCCCGTGGACGTACAGACCGCCTCGCCCCTGTTGGCCACGTTGCGAGGCTTCTTCTGGCATTTGGACCCGTGGTTTCTGCATCAGTAGCCCGCCCTCCCCCATTGTCAGAGGCCTGTGCACACACGTTCGCCAGGCTCCTCTTGTCCGCCGGAGGCTGTTGGTGTTTGCTGTTCCAGGACAAGGCCCTTTCCTTCTGGGAGAGGGGAGCTGGGGTGCCTTTCCTGCTAGAGCACCCAGCACCCAGCACTACTGTTCAGGGTGGGCAGGGGAGGGCGGGCTTGGCTTGTGCCGCCACGTCCCCGGTGGTCAGACAGACAAAGCCCGTGGAACTGTGCTCAGGTGTCTGTGATTTCATAGGGCCGTACGCTCCTGAGAGAGACGGCCCACCACCCTGCTCGCCAGCAAGAGCACACTGGCAGCTGCCCCAGCACGCTTGGTGTTTCCCACAGCCTCTGAGCCCCTCCTGAGCCCCGGAAGGAGGGAGCATGGCCTCTAGAGGTAGACATCCTCTTTGGCCACTGGGTGGTCTGGACGGACGGCTGTTGACAGCCTTAGGGTCTGTTTTCTCCTTCTGCCCCGACAGTGGCTATGATAGTTACCTGACAGTGGTGCCGGGGTGAGGACGGCGCTGATGGTAGTGGTAGTGGCTAACAGCCACTGTGCGTCCAATCCTATGATGACCCAGTGGCACCCCCTTGGTCGGAAGCTCCGAGCTGAACTGGCCCGGGGCCACCAGTCAGAGCCACGGTGGAGAAGTGGGACAGGGCAGGTGCGTAGCAGCCAGTGTTCTCCATATTGGGTGCTCAGTGTGGGGTCGGGGTTAGGGCACTGCCAAGCGGTGGGTCATGGGACCTCCCCGCCCTGCCTCCCTGGTCCCCACGGATCTGGGTACCCGAGCAGCTCGCTGACGGAGGCGAACGCAGATCCGCCAATCCCAGGAAAAGTGTAAAATCCTGTTCCTGAAACCCGGCCGGGTTCGCGAAGTGTCCCGGCTGGCATGTTTTGCTAGTCACGAAACATGATCCATACGCTGTATTTTAGGACTCCCCATCTGTCGGCATCGGGGAGCATGTTCATGAGGGAAGGCAAAGCTGCCAGCTCCCTGGAGAAGGGCTGGTTGGGAGGGGGTGGCGGGGGAGGGGAGGAAGGGAGAGGAGAGGGTCTGTGGTAGCAGGCGCCCATCCTGCAAGCCTGAGCTGTTGGGGGTTCCTGGGAGTTACTGGTCAGCTGCACTCAGGACATGCCAGGTCCCTTCCCCACTGTTTTATTCTAGTTGTAGACGGAGCCCTGCTTTTTCATTAAGACGGCTGAGGGGCAGGAGGCGAGCTCCCCTCCCTTGCCCACAGCTGCAGGCTGCCCACCTGACTGGATGGCAGTGGACACAGAGGCCGAGTCTTCAGGGGCTTCCCAGGCTTCTTGCCTGTGTCCTGGGCCGCTGCCCCCTTTCCCGCTTTTGGCCACTCCCAGGCCAGTCCACTTTGCAGGGAGCACGGGGGCCTGTTTCTTCCCGGCCACTGCTGGTGGGAGAAGAACTCGGAAGGGCTATCGATCCATCGTCTCCAAGGGAGGGCCGCCGCACATTCAAGGCTTTTATTTTAAAAATGCATCAGCCTGGCCATATGCAGGCCTGGCGTAGAAATAAATAAGGATGCAAAACAAGTGGGGGCGGGGGCCAGGGCACGCACCCCTCACCCCGGTGCAGACTGAGGGCCAGGAGACCCAGCATGGAGGATTCTAGGAAGCCAAGGGTGTCTCCTCCTGCCAGAGCACCCAGGGGTGTCTACCTCTGCCCAGTCGGCTCCGTCTGAGCAGGGAGACTTTCTTTAAATTGGGACGGGGGTGGGATGGGGGGAGGCCTTTCTTTGCCATACCGGCCTGGCCTCGGTTTCTCAGACCAGACGGGTCCATGTGCTGGCTTCTGCACGGCCCCTCCCTCTTGGTGGACCGTACTTTCCTCCCCTCCCCTGTGCCCCGGTGGGCAGCCAGGGGCACTTCTCAGGGATGCCCTCCCCAGCCCCCTCTGTACACCCACCAGGGCTCCCTTTTTCACAAGCAGAGTCAAATCGCTCACACTCTGCAGCCTTCAGCACACATGGCAGGCCTTGGTCCATGTTGCTTGCTGTGGGTCAGGTGCCCTGCACCACAGTCCCTACGGTGGGACCCACGGATGGCAGTGCAGGCTCTACCTTTTGGTCCCGGATACAGTGTGGGTGAGGCTGAGAGGATGCAGTGTGGGTGAGGCTGAGAGGAGTGAACCCTGTCGGGAACGGTCCAACACAGAGCATCACAGTGGAGCCCCTGCCCCGTTAGAGAGATGCTAGTCTGTTGTCCAGCAAGGAGAGGATGCTGCCCTGTCTGTCAGCACCTGTGTGCACTGAGGTCATGAAGCCTAAAGCCCCCCAACAGAAAAAGGCACAGCCAGGGCCGCACAGCAGGGCCTCTGGAGGGCTGGAATGGAGGCCCCGCTTCATTGTCTAAAGAGAAGTCTTCAGTGTCAGGTGCTAGGCAGCCTCCCCTGCTGCATTCTCTGGCTCCCTGCAGAGACTTGGTAGTGGCCACCCTGGTGGTGCATGTGGGTGGAAGTGCAGGCGCATACCACTGAGATGTTTGCTTCCTAATGTCTTTCTTTCAGTTGTGCTACCTCCCGGCCGGCCGGGTGGAGTGAGGGCAGTTCTAGGTGCCTGGGTTGGCTTTGTGACAACCCCCACCTCCCAGTAGCTAGCTGAGGGGGTTCTAGCCCCTTGTAGGCATCAAGCCACCTGGGCCCCTTGTCTCCTCCACCCACCTGGTTTCCCCTCTCTCTGTTTCCCCCTGTGCACCGAGGCCTGTGAAGCTGCTGGGGAGCCCGGAGTCTACCCAAGTACGTGGACATGATGCTGCTGACCGCCAGCCCCCAAGAGCCTCTAGGAAGGAGCAGCCCAGTTCTCTAGGCTGCAGGAAGTCCATGGCGGGCCGAGTCCTGGCAGGCCCGCACAGGGGTGCAGACTCCCTTGCACAAGTTAGTGCAGCTGAAGGGACGGGCGGCCTCAGAGGACTTTTTTTGTGCCGGCTGTTTCTTTCTGATCATCTGGAACGCACTGAGCCAGGAGAGATAAAGTGCATTTGTTCAGTTAATTTTGTAAATATTGACTGAGCGGAAGTCTGATGCCAAGTCACATGTCAGGGACCCAAGGGCTTACCAAAGAAAGCAGTGTGACACAGTCCCTGAGCCTGAAGGCGTTCTTCCTCCAGGTGGGGCAGTGTGTACCTGTGTGAGAGACAGACAGACAGAGGCAGGGAGCCACCTTGCCTGCCCCCGTGCCCCTGTGTCACTCTTCCATCCTGGCGGTGGGCCAGGTGCTGAGACGCCCCGTTGGCTCATCCCCTTTCTAGAGACATGTGTGACCACCCCCCTGGGTTGTGTTTCTGGAGTGCCTTCAGGGTGCTAGGTTAGGCCCGGGCATTCTGCTGGTGGTCCTCGGCTTTATTTCTTCCGCGGGGCCACCCCGACTCTGGGAAGCAATTACCGCCATCATCCCTGTTTTCCAGTTGATGAGACTGAGGCCCACAAGGTTAATTAACCAGCCCAAGGTCCCACAGCTAATAGGTTCAAGGCTGGATCCAGCCCTAAGCAGATGAATTCCGAGCTCACGCCGCTCCCAGCTCCGAGCTGCGTAGGTGCGTCCGCACTGGGATGCGAGCGTGCTTAGAACCCGCTGTCTGCTCAGCATTAAACACCTGAGTAGGTGCTTTCTCTCTGAAAAGGACAACTCTTCGAGGTGCTTTCCACCACCAAGTCTTCTTTAATATTCCCAGCAACCCTGTGGGGTAAGAACCCTCCCCTCCCATGTCCCATTTTGGGGCCACCCCAGGTGTGCCACGCTGTGCTGGGGTGAACTGCCCACCCAAGGTCTCCTGAGAGGCCAGCACATTTTGGCGGCAAGATGTGCACCCTGTTGTCTTCACCGGGGGCTTGGGGGTGAGCAGGAAGGAGAGGCGCCGGGCGCCGCGTGGCCTGAACAGCACAGCCTGCGTGAAGAGGGGTGTGTGCAGAAGGATGGCTCTGTGACTTGGACCCGGGCCTCCTCCCCGGGAATGCCCGCACTGCCTTCATGGTCTGGTTTCGGGTACCTGTGAAAAATCACGGTGATCAAACTGTAATTTGGAATCCCCTGTCGGCTCCCAGCAGCTGGTCCAGATGCAGGAGGCTGGGACTGTTGGTGCGGGAACAAGCAGAGGCTTGTTAGGGTGTCACGTCGCCCTGCCCTTTCGGTTCCTGGGAGGAGGGTGGGAGCAAAGAGATACAGGAGCTATTTTTACATTGTTCGCGTCATGTTCAGAATTACTGGATGTTTGCGGTCGGGTCCCTGTTCCGCCTCAGCCGGGAAGGGATCGCTCCCTCGGCTGCCTGGGTCTGTAGGGAAAGGGGCACTCAGGCCCCAGGGGAGAAATACATGTTTCCCCAAAGGCAGAGGGGCCCAAAGTGACCGTGCAGTCATTCTGGGTCGCGTGGAGCTGGGCTCAGGTTTTTCCCCAGAGCTCTTCGAAACCTTCCTGGTGGGAGAAGCGGCAGGCAGGGGTCACGTGCCCTGCATTCCCTCATTCATTACACAGATGGGTTTTCAGGACCAGGTAGAGGCCACCTCTTTCTGCAGGTGAAGTCGCGCAGGATTTCGCGGGCTAGGGGGTGAGATGGAAAGATAAGCATTCCGTTGAGTGTGTGCACACCGCGCCTGGGGACCCAGTGCTGCTGTGCCAGGGGCAGGGGCGTGGGACTGCTGGGCAGGAGAGGCCGGGTCCCACGGCAGCTTCCTGGAGCAGGCAACGGGTTGCAGGAGTTTCTAAATACGTCCTTTGGATTATTTGCTCTTGAGTCTTGTTTATGTACAGAGGTGGTGTGCTATGGGTGGTTTGGACCACTTTATATCTTATTTTTACTACTGAGTTGAAGTCCTGGGACTTTATACCCAAAGGGTTTATTGTGTTCAGAAAGTACGAGAAAAAAAAATGCTTTGAGTCAGCCAAGCCCTCGTTGATTCCAAGGCCAGAGATTGGAGGTCAGCCTTGTCCACACAGTACCTGCCCTTGAACTCCCAGCCACCTGGTGCTCCTGTCTGCAGAAGACAGGCCAGAGTGGGCTATTGCCAAGCAAGGGTAAAGGAACCAGCTTCCTCTTCACAGACAGTATCCCGGAGGCAGAAACTGTTTGCTGGCCCCGCTTGTGCCTTGCACCACAAGTGTACTTTAGGCTGGAACAGGCACACGTCCCTGCTTCTATGTCCTGCTGAAAGGTCAGGAGCTAATTGACCTGGTGTGTGGCCTAGGGCTGGTGGGGGCTCCTGCCAGGAGCCCGTGTTATAACCAACTGTGGATTTGTTGGTCACTGCAAACAAAAGCAGAGTTTTCACTTGACCCAGCATAGAAAGGAGACAACAGATTGTGTTTTGTGCGTGCGTGTTGTGTGTGTGTATGAGGTAGATATCCATATTAGATTAGGTGGTTTGGTCCAGAGCAGGGACTGAACATCTAGCATTTTCTAGAAGCTCTCTCTGTTCATCTGTTTCCTTTCTCGTTGGCTTATCTGGTCACCGTGTACCTGATCTGCGTGTGGCCTGCATGCGACTGGGCTGCTTGGATCGGGAGTCCCCGCCATCCTTGAGAGGCCACGTGCTGACGCTGCAGCCCCCCAGGCCCTGTCCTTGGTGTGGGATTATTTGCAGTTACGACTCCAAATGTCAAAATCCCCTTGACATGAGCTGAGCAGACAAAACAAAACGGCAGGCAGATTAGAAGGGGCTTGAGAAGCCGCGTGGGATTTGAGAACCTCAGTCTGTTGACTTTGAAAAGCTGCGGCACTGGGCCTGTCTACAGTGGCGAGAGGGGGCCTCAGCTTGGCACTCCGCAGGCTGCGAGGGGCTGTGGACGGTGCTGGCTCTCCTCCCCTGGCTGAGTGCCCACCGGGTGGGTGGGCATGCAGTCCACTTACACAGCGAGTAGTGTGAGAACAGGGGTGAAGTAAGAGGCTAGACCTGTCGGAGGGGGTTGGGCTGGGACCCGGTGGAGGGCCAGGTCAGTTGGTAGGGTGTGCCCCGTAAATACAAGGATGTCGGTGGCTGCCTGTGCTGGGTTCCATTTGGGACGGCTGGTGGGAAAGCAAGGGCTCCACAAAGGTGCAGAGAGCATTGACAGAGCCCACCAGCCAGCACCGGGAGGACCCGCACTCTGGCTCTCCTTATTCCCGCCATTCCCCGAGGCTGGAGAGAGGTTGGGTCACCGGTCAGAACCGGGGAGCCTGGCATGAAGCATGCCTCTCTGGATCCAGGGCCCACATGGTCTGTGGCACCCCCATTGCCTCCTGTTCCAAGTGGACCTGGCTTCCTGTGAGACTCACCCACCCCCACCCCCGGGCTGCTTCCCTGTGCAGCCTGGGTTTCCCAGGCACTCTGCCAGCACTGCCCCCACCCACCGGGGAGGAGCTGGAAAAGCCAAAAGCCTAACACCCCCGCCCTTAGTCCCTTCTCTGCCACCTTCTGGGGAGGGGGATGCTTGTGTGTGTGTGTGTGCGCGCGCACACACATGTATATGTACACACACGCACCTGTCTCCTGAGGACAGGAAGAAATGAGTCTCACGCCTCGCTGGGCCTGCCGAGGTCCCAGGAAGGGTTTGCTGAATTGATAGGTTGGGAGGGAGGAGCTGCACTTTAAATGGCACTGAACTCAGACTGTAGCGGTCAGGTTGTCCATCGGCCTGGCACTGGCTGTGGAGCCCCCACCTCGGTCCCCTTGCTCTCAGGGCAGGGGCAGATTGCACCGAAGGCTCCCAGTTCTCTGCGGGGACCTGGACGGTCCCTGCCTTCCCCTCTCCTTTTCCGTGTGCACTTAGGTCCCCATCCTGGAGAGCTTGCGGAAGGAATGCAGTCGATCTGATGTGTTTATGTTGAAGGGGAAGAATGCGGGGGGCCTTGCCAAGGGGCTGTGTTTATGGCAACAGCTTGCACATGTGGCTGTTTGTGAAGCCGAGCTGCTTTCCCCACCGAGTGGGCCTCTGGGAACAAGAGCTGTCTCTGCGTCCAGGCGTCGGGCAAACAAAGGGCTGGGCTGGCCCGGCCTTCCCAGCTGTGGCTGTCACCTTCTCGTCCCAAGCCCAGCTTCTCTGGGGACTGACCGCAGCTCCTCTGAGGCCGGCCTGCGCTGCCGCCATGCTCACCGGGTCCAGGCTGATGAGCAAATCCCCCTGTCCCCACTTCCAAGTGGAAAACAACAGGATGGAATTTAATAGGCATAAATGAAAAGTCCCTGCTGTAGGTTCAAACACTCTGGCTTCACAGGCACAGGATGAGGAAGATTCACGTTAAGAGCTCACGAGAAAGTGACCGTTACATTTACCTCGCGGGCGGTTCTGCCCACCCGCCTGCCTGTAGCTTGCCCTCCCTGCCAGAAATCGGTACAGGCCCAGCTCGCTGCACCCTGTCCGTCTGGAAGGAGAAATACATTGTTGCTGTTAATAAAGTTGATGGTAACAGCCAGGGACTCAAACGTGTACTATCTGGCCACCCTTGGGATAAGAACAACCCTTTGAGTTAGTAGCTCCTCTGTTCCTCCCTTCTCAGAGGAGAAGACCCGGGCTTCCAGAGGTTATGTTACTTGCCCAGGGTTAAGCCACCTGTCCATCTGGAAGTAAGCGAGCGGGCCGGGCACAGTGGAGGCTCTGAAGAAAACGACACTGTGTGGCACAGAGGCAGTTGTACTGACATCTGACTTCTATGTCGTGCCTGTGCCAGGCGGAGTCCCTGGCTGGCATACACAGTGCCCTGCTACTGACCTAAAGGTCGTCCGTTCAGACGCACCCAGGGGCACCTCAGAAGAGAGGCCCGACGGTCTAACTCTGCAAGGTCATGGCCTTGGACACCGTACAGAGCAGCTCAGCTGCCCACGTGAGGTCAGCACATGGTGGAATCGAGTCAGCGGCAGCCCACAGCAGTTATGTGCGGGGCACTGTGTTAGAGAGTTCCTGCCTATCAGCTCTGCTGGTCTCCCGCGTCGGGCTACTCTGAGTTGGAATCCACGAGCGGCGTTGGTTTTTGTGTCTGTTTTTCCATTCTCTTAAGTGAAGGAACTGAGGCCCAGAGGGCTCAGCAAGCTTCCCCAGGTGGTACAGCTCTTAAACGGTGGGGCTGGGATTTGAACTAGACAGTGTGGCATGCAGCCTTCAGGAAAATAAGGCTCTGGTGGGTGGGAGTGACCCCCCCTCCCCCTCTCCGGACTATGCTTGCAAAGGCAGCGGCTTCGGGGAGATGGCTGCTCTGTATTTATCTGGGGCCGAACCAAGGCCTGAGGATGGACAAGGAGAGGAGAGCGAGAGGCTCCTGGCTCTGGACACCAGATGGCTGTGGCCAGGGAGGTAGCTGAGTGCCTGGTTGCCAGGTGACTGCCTGCCAGCCAGGGATGCCTGCAGAGGCAGGAGGGAGACAAGACCACCTCTGTCCCCGAGTCTATGATGTTATGAAAATCATCCTGCATGGGATAGGAGAGCGGTCCCTGGGCCCACCCGTGGAGCTGGCTGGCTCCCAGCCCTTTGTTGAGGACGAGCCCAGCATTCTTGGCACACCGCCCCCTTGCCCCTCCCACCCCACCACCCCCGGTATTCAATGGTGGTGGTCCCCAAGGACCACGGAATGGAAGTGACCGGAGTGTCCGCCGTGTCTAGCCTGGCCCTTTTAGGAAGCTCTAGTTGTCAAGCCCATCAGCTGGCGGCACTGGGGACAGTGCTGCATAGGAGGGGGGTTTGTGTGTGTGCCTTCTGACCCGAGTGCCAGCAGTGACACACTTTTTTTGTCCCCTCTGATCCCCTTGGGCTCTCAGCCTGACGCTGATGCGATTCACTCCCACTTGGGGCCCTGATGGAGCTGAAGCTCTGGCTGCAGGGCGGGGGCGGGGAAGCAAGCCAGCTGGCCTAGTCTGCTCCCTGGATGACAGGGCAGTGGGGGCACCCTTCTCAGAGCCCTTGCTTCAGGCCAAGGTCAGGGGTGGAGGCACTTACTGGAGGTCTCTTAACTTGCAAACACGGACGAGGTAGGGTACAATCCCTCAGGCCCTGGTGACTTAAAATGAGGGTGCTGAGGGAGGGTGAGGGGAACCTACATGACCATCTTGCCCACCCCTATCATGTTGGCAGACAAGAAGCCAGGCCCTGGGCCCCGGCTCCTGGTCCTGGATCTTCCAGTCTTCTGTCTGTTGCGTCCGCCCGTCTCCTTGCATCTCACCGCCCCTGCAGGGATGACAAACTAGACACTGTTGCATGCAGCTTTCCATTTACCACTTGCTCCCACGGCCTGCCTTCGTCGCCCGTACAGATTAGCCCAGTCGTCACTCTCTGGCCCCCCAGGAGCTGGCGGCAGCAGCTGGCTTTCAGAAAGGCAGCTTCAGGGTGGAATTCCCGACCCTGGGCACACAGTTTCACGTTTCTGAATCCTGCTTACTCACCGGCAAGATACAGTGCTAACTGGGACTCTGTAAGCTCGGGTGACGTTCTGGCCCTCCTGGTCGAGGCCGGCCGATCGGTGATGTTCACAGGCGTGAATGAGCCCCCTGGATGGCACTTGGAACACTCTTGGAGGTCCAGTGGCTCAGAGTAGCCAGAAGGGCCTTGTTGGAAGGTCTGGGGCGTGGGCATCAACATAGGACTTTTCTCTCTCTTTTTTTAAGTCATTTTATTGGGGGCTCATACAACTCATCGCAATCCATACATACATCAGTTGTGTAAAGCACATTTGTACATGTGTTACCCTCATTATTCTTTTTTTTTAATTATTTTATTGAGGGCTCATACATTTCTTATCACAGTCCATACATACATCCACTGAGTCAAGCACCTATGTACACGGCTCGTATATTTCTTATCACAGTCCATACATACATCCACTGAGTCAAGCACCTATGTACACCTGTTGCCCTCATCAATCTCAAACATTTGCCCTCTACTTTAGCCCTCAATATCGTTTGCTCATTTTCCCCTGCCCACCCCCCTCCCCCTCCCTCCTGAACCCTTCATAATTCATAAATTATTATAGTTTTGTCATATGTTACACTGTGCGACGTCTCCCTCCGCCCTCTTCTCTGCTGTCCATCCCCCAGGGAGGAGGCTCTACTTAGATTCTTGTAATTGGTTCCCCCCTTCTGCCCCACATTCCCTTCACCCTCCAGGCCTCGCCCCTCTCACCGCTGGTCCTGGAGGAGTCATCTGTCCTGGATTCCCTGTGTTTCCAAGTTGCTATCTGTACCAATGTACATCCTCTGGTCTAGCCAGATTTGCAAGGCAGAATTGGGATCATGATATTGGGGGGGAGGAAGCATTCAAGAACTAGAGGAAAGTTATATGCTTCATCGTTGCTACCCTGCACCCTGATTGGCTCGTCTCCTCCCCAAAACCCCTCAGCAGGGGGGTGTTCTGTTGCCACCCAATGGACTCTGAGTCTCCACTCTGTACTCACCCACCTTTACAATGACATGATTTCTTGTTCCTTGATGCCTGACACCCGGTCCCTTCGACAGCTCGTGGTCACACGTACTGGTGTGCTGCTTCCATGCGTATGACTTTTCTTAAGGACTTTGGGCCCCTTCTGGTGCCGTGGGAGCCAGGACAAGGGACTCCACCCTTGCCGGGCCCCTTCTCTCCCAATTTTCGTTCTCTGTCTCCCTCTGCACCGAACCCACAGGCTTCCCTAGAGCTGCCCCTAGGGGCAGCCACCCAGGGTGGAGAGCTTGCTGGTGGGTGTCTGGGTAGGCAGGCTGGCCAGCTGGCTGGCATGCCCCGAGTGCAGGGATGGCAGCTGACACAGCCAAGCCCCAATGCCGTACCTCTTCCCTAGGTGTGATGCCAGGGTGCCATCAGGGGAAGGCTTCGGAACCCTGATATTAAGCTCGAGAGACCCATCTCCCTGAGAGAGCACAGGTGTGTGTGTAGGGGGGGGGGGCGGGGGGGGTGTGCCAGAGCAAACCCAGAGTCTCTGGCCTTGTGTCACTATGGTCAGTCTGGGTACCAAGTGCTGACTCGCTTACATGGCTCTCGTCCTTTGGTTTCTGCCCTGGTTGTGAAGTTGTACTGTTTTCTGAACTAAGCCTGCTCCATGTAACCTGAGCCCGAGTTTCTGGACTGGAAGGCGAGCTTTTCCTCTCTTCCTTAACAAAGGACACCCTAGACCACAGCATCTGGAAGTGATTCGGCATCTGGCTGGAGGGCATGTGTGTGCATGCGTGCACACGTTTCTGACACACGGCATGCCCTTCTCCAGATCACGCTCCTTTGTCTCTCGCACCAGGCACGTACCTGCGCTTCCCTCCCTGCAGATGGCCGACCACGTGGAGGTGGTCAGGTCTGAGCCGACGCGGCCGGGGCGTGTGCACACGCGTGCGCCCTTACTCCGAGTACCGGGAGGAGCTCTTCAAGGGCTTTGCTTGTGTGCAGTGATGGGTGTTGTCATGTTTTTCTTTACGGCGTTTAATAAACCATGTAACAGTGCCTTCAGTGACTGTAATTAGCCATTTCTTCGTGATTCCCCAGCTCTGCTTTGAACAGGCGACACGGGTCCTGCTCCCTGTGCGTGGAGTGGCAGTCCCCAGTCCTCGTTGGGTGCTCTGAGGTGGCCGGTTAAGGTCTGCAGCCTTGTCTCTTTGCTGCTGCCTCGTTTTGACGGGGGAGGGAGCTTGTCCTGAGGGCTTTTCCGGGCCAGCGATGCCCTTCAGGTGCAGGCTGGGGGAAAGACGTTTCTTGAGCGCCCAAGGTTGGAGCTGGTGAGCACACTGAGATTCGGCCTGTGTCAGCAGATAGAGCCTGCGGCCTCACCTTGGGGGCGATGGGTGGGGTGGCCTGAGCCACCTCTATTCACGGCTCGGGCAGACCAGTCCCAGGCACGTGATTGAACAGCGTAGAGAAGAAATGGCCAGTGATGGCAGGCAGGGGCTGTGCCACTGCAAGAGTCTTGCCCCCAAGGGGTCCAGGGCGCTGGTCACCAGCAGCGTTTCCACAGGAAGAATTCTGTCCTAACAAGAAGGGGGACGAACGACATGGGATGGCTGGGGGTGGGGTGGGGGGTGGCTGTAATCCTCAGCCCGCCTCTCTGT
This sequence comes from Echinops telfairi, assembly GCF_000313985.2. NCBI lineage: Eukaryota > Metazoa > Chordata > Mammalia > Afrosoricida > Tenrecidae > Echinops > Echinops telfairi. The sequence continues at coordinate 73,160,984 of NW_022104341.1, forward strand.
GAAGCAGGCTGACGACTCCTCCCTCCTGTGAGCACAAGTGAGAGGCCTCCATGCCTGCTGCCGGGCATCCCGTAGTAGCCCTGTCCTCCCGGGAGAAGGGTATTGGCTTTTGCTTCCTTTGAGGGTGGGGCTGGTCCAGGCGTCCCTGACGGAAGCCTTTTCCCCCCCGGTGTGCTTTGGGGGTGTGGGGAGATGGCTGCAGGGCGGTTTCCTCCTCTGGCACAGGCTGTGTGCATCGGAGGTCGTAGACCTGGGTGGCACTAGCACTCTGCAGGCTGGGGCTACAGGGGCGGCCCCGAAATGTCTGGGACACTCGTTCACGGCCACCCCAGTTTATGTGGAAGGTTTTCCCCTTGGCTTAAGAGACGTTTGACCCAAATCCTCCAAAAGGCAACCCAGTTTTCCCGGCTAGCAGCCTGACAAGGTTGTCGGGTGAGGGAGGGCAGTGTGCATGCCTCGGGGGACCAGGACTCTGAGAAGGGTACAGCCGGGTGGGGCAGCTGTCTTGCACGGAGCATCTGTTGTCCTGGCGCCCATATTCCCAGGAAGCCGGGAGCTCCCTGCCCGAAATGTGGGTGTGTTGGAACACTCACCAGGGGGCTGAAGGAGGTCCAGACAGTGCCCGTTGCTGAGAGACACCCACCCACCCCCACCCAGCTACTGGTTTCCTTGAGGTATGTCAGCACCCCATGAGCTGGGGGCCCTGGGCCAGCCTCTGACGTCTGTGCTGGCAGCTGGGTGTGCACCGGAGTTTGAGTCCCAGTCCGGCCGTCACTGCGCTGCCTCCCAAATCACAGAGCAGTGTGGGTTGTGCTGGAGGCCAGGATCCCATCGTCTGCCAGGATCCCCCATCTGTGGCGAGTGTGCCCGCGTCCAGGGAGAGAGGGATCGGTTTCGTCCCCAGTTTAACAGGCCTCCAAAAGACACACCTTGATTTAAGGTCCACTTTCTACAGCACATCTTTAAATGTCAGAGAGATAAATGTGCAGCCTCCTGAGTGTATCTGCCTCGGATAGCCTTAAAAAAGGCCGATCATCCAGTTCAGGGTCACAGGCATGTTCAGCTTCCCCGTTCCCCCCACATCTTTCCCTCCTTCCAGAGCCAGCTTTCGGCGGGGGCTGGGGGATAGTCTCCATCCCCCTTTCTTCTGCAAGTTCAGGACATACAATTCTCTCCCCAACCCAGTGAAGTCTCACAAGCGTTCTCCTGAGCTTAGTTTGGGGATCTTGCTGTGTTGAGCCTGCGAAATAGGCACTGCCAGCACAGTGCTTCTAAGTTAGGCTGCTAACCATAAGGGCAGCAGTTCGAAACCACCAGTGGCTCCTGGGAGGGAAAGATGAGGCTTTCCACTCCCCTAAAGAGTTACAGTCTCAGAAACCCATGGAGCAGATCTCCACCCTGCTCCTGTAGGGTCGCTGTCAGTCGGCAGTGATTCAGTGACGGTTGAGTGAGCTTTAACTGCTTGCCCCGTGAGAATGAGGAAGGTGCCCAGCCCAGGGAGGCCCTGGGTACCCACCCAAACCCTCCACCCAGAGGGTCCAGCTCGGACAGGTGCAGGGTCTGGCGAGGTGACGAAGACAGAGGGGCGTGGCTCCGTGTTCCAGGGCAGAGTGGAGCAAAGTGGTTCTTGGCGCAAGGGGAGACTTATGGCTTTGACTAGCACTTCCTGCTCCAGGTGGGGTTACTGGCTGGCTCCTCCTAAGCTCCTGCAGGACACAGGTGGGTCTTGGGCCACAGGTGGAGAAGCCACTGGGGACCAAGAAGTGGGTGGTGTTGCTGCCTAGCATGGCTTCTGTAAAAAAGTCTGCCTATTGATGTTGTGCCCACATGGAAAGTGGGGATACTCCGGGGCATTTCCAGCTAGGAAAGAGGACCTCGGGATTCTGTTGACTGATGGGGAGCTGTAGGGAATACCCAACCCCCCAACCCCCCGACAATGAGACGTCCTGCTTGTCGGGAGCTTCGAGTTGGTGTCTGGGGTGACCCCACCCCAGGACCCTCTGGGATGGTGTCTGCCATCCCCGGGGAAGAGAGGTGACTTGTCCAACATCACAGTTGGGTCAGAAGTAGAATCCGTTATCCTGCCCCCTGGCCAGTGTTTTGCAACTTCAACATGCTTGCTGGCTCCAGTGGGCTTTGCTGGCCACTCGAGGTTCTGACTTTAGTGTGTGTGTGCAGGGCCACCTGCCCCATTCTGGATCCGTGGGCTGTCTTTGGGCCTTTTGGACCTTGCCCATGCTGTTCCCTTTCTTGACCCCAGGGTGCCAGGAGAGGGGGGCGGGGCAGGGGCAATGGGTGGGTTTCTCTCCAGCTGTGAGCTCAAGGTGGCTCCCAGGGGAGTGCTGCCCTTCTCCTGCCTTGTTAGTCGTGCTTTCCTCCATTGCCCCTCAACCGTTGGAGGACCATGACATTGATCTTGAGCTTCAGGATGGGGGACTCTTGCTCGAGTTTAAAAATAAACGCTGGCTTGCAGACTGTATTTGGTGTATGGGAGCTGTTTGCACGTAAACGTGTTTAAAGGACAACTGCTTTATTGAAGGTGCAGAGGGGGGCTCCAGCCAAGGGGGTGTAGGGAGGGTAGGCGAGGAACAGGGCCCAGGGGTCCCCCTTGCTGAGGACGTCGAATTGTAGGCCACCACCAGTCCCGTTGAATCCTCCGTCTCCCTCTCCAGGCCCCACTGCTAAACAGGATAACTTCACCTAAAACTTCACAGAAAATGTTTTGTTATCACAACACCATCAGTGCCGTGGCTCGGGAAAGAGGAATTGCCATTCCACGCCGCTTGCCTGCCCTCACTTTTGTGGCCTCCCAAGCCCCTCGCAGCAGCTGCGGCATTGAGAGAGAGAAAGGAAAATCCAGGGCAATGCTTTATTTATGTTAACGGCTACATTTGACTTGAAAATTCTGTCCCCTGAGCCTTGAGGTCAGCACGTTATGGAGTGACGGATGGCTGTCAGGAGCAGGCAGGGCGGCAGATGCGGACGGGGGGAGCAGACAGATGATGTCCTGGTCTGGGGCCCTCCGCTTAGCCCGGGCCTTGAAAGGAACGTGGTGGGAAACAAAAGCAGATGGAGAACCCGCTCGGCCCCTGCCTCGTTCCCGTCTCTCTTTCCTGCTTCCTCTGTGAGCTTGGGGACGAGGGGCCACCACCCGGCTCCTCCTCAGTCCAGAGGGACTGACTGCTGTGAGTGGGATCACAGACACTGGGCAGGCTGGGCCTCGGATGACGCAGCCACTCCGGAGCCCAGCCCTCCCTTCACGAAGCCTGTTCCGGGAAGCCCTGGGCCCCTTCCACCTTCTCCGAGTCCCGAGTCCCTGGTCCCTAGGTCTGCTGACCAAGCAGAGAGGCCTGCCATGGGGACTCTTCCCCGTATCGGTCCCGCCTCCCGCCGGGGCCACTGTGGACACTCCTGCTGATCTGTGTGCATTCCTGGCGGACCCACAGGCCTGTTTACAGACGGGGAGACCCCGAGGGATGGAAGAGCTGTGCATCTTAAACATTAGCTAATGAAATTGCAGACGGGGGCACTGGGTGGAACGGCCCGGGTATTCCCATGAAACGCTCGTTAGAAAGCGCCGGCATGGGTGCAGAGGGAGGAAGGCAGACAGGGCTGGCTCCTTTGCTCCATAAACACCCGGAGCCCCTTCCCAGGACTGGGAGCCCCCCGCAGCAGGGCCTGGGACAGACACACACACTCACCCTCACCACCCCTCCAACACCATGGGCAACCCGCCAGCTCACAGAGCAATCCCGGGCTGCCAAGGGTCTTGCTCTGTCTTGGAAACTTGTGCAAGGAGGGGGCAAGTCAAATGATGCCAGCACTGGCCTGCTCCCCAAAAAGCAGGGGTGCGGGGAAGGGCGTTCCCTACAGATGTGGGTCTGCTGCTGGTGGCACAGGTGGGCGAGCTAGCAAGCAGAAGGGCCAGGTGAGGCTGGGGCAGTGTGTCCTCCCGATTTAGCTAGAGAAGGTCGGTTCCAAGAACGGGCAGGAGGGCCTGGCGGCTGGGGCTCCTCATTCCCCCTGCCTCCCCCTCCCCCTCCCCTCGCTGTGCTGTGTGCAGTTGTGTGAGGGACAGGACTGGCTGTTCATTCATCCGCTAATTGTTTTGATAAGAGGCTCTAATTATCCACTGCGATCATCAGATTACCCTGAGCTCCAGGAAGGAGATTTGAGAGTTGGGGCCGCCACCGCCACTGCTTCCAGCACCACGGTTGCCACTATTGCGCCTCCCACCACCTGGCCCAGGGTGCTGGTTCCCCGTAAGTGCTCTGTGACCCATGTGAGCTTGCATGGAGGTGGCTCCCCCAACACCTCCCCCTCAAAGCACAATCCCCTGTCAAGTAGGATTTTCCCTTTGATTATCTTTGCCACCTTGTTAAGCCCACAGACGAGAGATTTGGGTCTAGGGATTTCAAGATCAGGAGGGGCATAGGGACCGGGCAGAAGAAACAGCCATGTCACTAACGAACTGACATCTGCAGTCACGACAAATTCAAGTGCCATTTTGGACCGCCGGAGGAAAGTTTTACTTCCGTGGAGGTGTGGGGGTGGTCTCAACAGCGAGCCAGCAGTCAGCACACAACAACCAGGAGGGCCGATTATAAATTAATCCCATAATTGAATCCCCCCAGCCAAGGTAATAGGGAATGATGGCGTTGTAATTGATCTGATACGGATTTTTACATCAGTGGATGCTACAAAATCAGGGAGCATTTCATCTGGGGAGGCGCGATTGTGATCGGATCTGTCGGCGCCTCTAAATCCTTGACCCCTGGAAAGATTTGGTGTGGTGGGCCTGACCTTTCCTCACAGGGGTTGTTGGAGGGAGAGTGCCCACCCTCAGCTCCCCCGTCTGCAATCTCTCAGCCTGCACTGGTCGGTCCCAGCAGAGCTGGTGAGTCTGAGCATGCTTGGATGGGTGGAGAAGATGCTGTGAGTCTGGGGCAGGCGGGCGGGTGGGCGGGGTGAAGGAAAGTCGGAGAAAGCACTGAGCCAGCCTCCTGCTGTCCCAGAGCCGAGGCCCAGCAGACCCCTGGCTGCTGCAGGCACCGGAGCCTGAACCCGTGTTTTCCCACGCGTACGCTGGAGCGGCAGCAGGTGAACTCTGCTCTCTGAAGTTGGAGAAGGTTCTACCGAATAAGAGAAAGAGAAGCCGGGAAAGTCTTTTCTCCAAATGAGTAAACATTTCTCCCCGTCCTTTTCCCTGGACGAGCTCAGCTCCCCCCTGCTTCCCCACCCGAGGGCTGCCATTTGGAAGAGCAGAGCTGCTCTCTGACCAGCAAGCTCCCCAAGCCCTCACTCGGGGCTCAGCTGGCAGGGGAGTTTGGCAACATGCCAGGCCATAGAGCTTGAAATCCACCCTCCAGAAGTCCCCTCCGTTAGCAGACTGACCAGCGTATCAGACCTGCCTAGTCCCAGGGATGGTATCCCAAATCACAAACGATTCCCCGACTGGCAAGCCTTGGAGCAAAACTGCTTGGGAGAATTTCAGGCAGGCTCTATCTCTGCCCTGTTACATCCCTGCCATTAATCTATTGCTACCAAAAACCTGGAGCTTCTCCCACAAAGGACTGGAACACAGTGAAAAAACAGACCCATTTGGTAAATTCTGTGAATCAGGCTGGTGTGCTCCCCTCCTCACACCTTGATAACACCAGACAGGTGGGGGGGGGGAAATAAAACAACGCCAGACTGGGAGGGTGGGGGGATAAAACAACAGCTGCAGGCCACTGGGAGCTCTGATGGCAATAAGGTCAGAGGTTTGAGGGGCCACTGGGAACACTGCTGAGCTTAGCTGTCCTCTGACCTTCATGGGGCTGACCCAGTATGAGCTGGATTTCCGGGTTCCGAGGGACGCACCAGGGTGGTGCATCAGTCCGGGGGCTTGTCCATCGTTACCCTGCTCTATCTGTTGGATCAAGTGAGCAGGGGAGGCTGGGACTGATCACGAGGGGCTGTAGAAATGGCAGTAGGACCCCCATGTCACCGCCATGGCCAGGGAATGGGGCTGTGCCACCCACTGCCTAAGGGGGCCTGCCGTGTTCCTCATTCTCCCCAACGGGCAGGAGGCTTTGGTTCGTAGTGTGGGCACACTTGGATGGAACCTGAGGTGGTTGAGGGTCCAGGTCCACTGCATTAGAGGCAGACGGTGTCCTCAGCTGGACTTGGGTTTGAGCTCCAGCTTTCTTGATTGGCACTCCCAGGACCTCTGGCAGGGGCTGACCCTCGTGGCCCCTCCGTTCTGCGGCTAGGAGCACACCCCCATCGCCATCCCTGTAAAAACGCTTTGGCAGATTCCAACCTTTCTGTAAAAGCCTCCCGTGAATCTGATTGGAGGCTGGTGGGGTGGTCCAGGCTCGCTCGTTGCAGCTTGCAGGGAGAAGCTGTTCTCTGCCCAGGCTGAGACGGCTGCTCCCACCCCCACCCCCAGCCCTGCCAGCCGCCCTTCACGGGCAGAATCAGACCCGCTCCTTGGAGGTGGGCTGCCTCCTTGGGCATGAGCCTTCCTCTGCCGTTGCCTAGGTCAGCCCTCCTCACCTCCAAGCAGACAAAGCCATGGACGGCCCACGTGTCTCAGCTGTCCCTGGAATCCAGGCCTGCGTTCTTCTCCAGCACCCACCGCCTCCGCAGGGCCGGGGGGCAGATAGCACCGGAGGTGAGGCCAGAGCAGTCCTCCCGCCTGTTGGGGCAGGGTCTCTACAAGCAGGCTGGGACAGGAGGCTGGAGCACCACCTTCTCCACCCTGGAACTGGTTTCCAGGCCCAGCCCCAGCCCAGCCGCACCTGCCAGCGGAGGCATCGGGAGGAAGACATGGGTCTCCGGTGCTCCCTGGCACAAGTAGGAGCCCGGGGCAGGGGGAGAGTGGTGAGGTACTCGGCTGCTGATCACCGGCTGCTCGGCTGGGGAGAAAGACTTGGCTGTTTATAGTCCATCTTGGGAACCCCCGTGGCAGCTCTCTAGGTAGGATGGCTGCTGTGAGTCCAGGTGGAAGTGACGGCGAAGGGTCTGGGCTTGGCAGAAATCCAGGCTATCTGTGTGTCTCCTGGCCTTTTGCAAAGCTACGTAAGCCCTGGGGGCAGAGTTTTGGGGGGCCTAGAGTTTTTCTTTGCTAGCTGAGGAGTTGGTGGTGCTTTCTGGGTTTAAATGGGGTGTTCCGGGTGGGGGGGGGGTGCAGGGCCCTGGAGCTCTCCCCTGCCTTCAGGAAAGGCCTCCTGATTCTCGTCCTGGAAATCTGGAACCGGTGCCTGGGTCCCTTGAAATCACAGGCCCCGTGGAATGTTTAGTAGTGTGCAGGAGAAGCCCCAGAAGGCAGGGATCTGCCGTTTGCCTTTGGATCCCAGCCCAAGCAACAAGGTGCCCGCTGCCACGTTGGGGAGACTCACCTCGGTGAGGGGGCCTGCTGTGTGACTGCCACTGTGCTGGGCTTCTTAGAGGCCACCTGGCAATGTCAGCTGCCTTAACCCTTGCATCAGTGGGCTGTTGGTTTTGCCTGAGCCTGGCTTCGTTGGTTGGGGAGGGGAGGGAGGCAGCTGACTTGGGTTTTGGGGACCCATAGGTGTTTCTTCCTGTCTGCTCATTCTGGCCCTCAGCTTCCCCGCTCTTCTAAGCCACACCCACACCCCCGCCAAGTGTCATGCCACAAATCAGTGGGGGTGAGCTTGGCTGTCCACTTGTCTTGAGTGCCTCCCCCACTGCCCGTGACTTGACTTCACTGCTTAGCTCTTGATAGTCAGTAGGCGCCATCCTGTGTTTATGACCAGGTCCACTACTGGACGGTAAGACTGTGGGGTTGATGAGGCTGGTCCTGCGGGTGGACACAGCCCATGACTGCACCCTCACACATACCTCAGCACACTGAAGTCTTTTACTGCCCCCCAAACTCAAAATGACATTGGCCAAGCCACAGTGGGCCTCTTAAAAGCGCAAATTCATGGGCTGCTTGAGTCCCGGACGATCAACACTGGTTCCAGCCACCAACTCTTCCCTGGTCCACAGCCAGCAGCCAGCCAGGCTGGGATGCCAGGCTCCGGTTGCCATTGTCACCATGTTTGACTGACCCTGGGCAGAGCAGATCGGCCCGTCAGGTTCCCCAGACTGTGACCTGACAGAAGCAGACTGCCTCGTCTTGGTTCAAACTACCGAACTTGCCGTGAACAGCCGAACCTTCCCACCACGCCACCTGGGCTCCTGCGTGCCAAATAGACCAATTGGATTTCCAGTCCTGGGGCTCGGGGGAGGAGCCCCTGTGGTGCGGTACCTAAAGGTCGGCCGTTTGAACCCCCCAGCCACTCCATGGGAGAAAGATGAGGCAGTCTGCTTCTCCAGAGATCCACAACCCTAGAAACCCCGGGGAGCAGGTGCCCTCCCCGGCAGGCCGCTGAGCCCTGGAAGTTGACTCGTTGGCCGTGGGTTTGGTTTGGCTTTTTGGAAAGGGGTGATGTAGAGCTATGTAGATTCCCTTTTCCCAGCCCCCTTTCCAGCCGGCTTCCTGTTCTTTCTGATCTCCACGCCATCAAGCAATGCATAGAACATTTTGGTTCTCTTGCTCATTAACCCTGCCCCCCTCTTTATGGATGAGCGGACCCAGGTCCTCCTCCCCCTGCCGGTGGGCTTCAGCTCTCTTTTCCTCGCCTGCCTTTAGTGACCACACTGACATGCAGTAGGTGTGTGTGTCGGCGCCCATGGAGGACTGACCCCACAAGCACCAAGATGTGTGTGTGTGTGTGTGTGTGTGTGTGTGTGTGTGTGTCTGCGGCCATGGAAGGCTGACCCCACGTGCACCCTTGGGCTGAGCTTGATGGGCGCAGAGCGCTGTGTTCAGCACGGTGGGTCCCTCACGTGTCGCGGGCAGCGGAGCCTCGGGCAGGTGCAGGCCTTTCCCGGTGCCTGGCCTGAGAGTTGTCCTACTTGTTTGTGCAGATTTACCCCGAGCACCTGTACAGGGTCCACAAGATCTTTATACACACACGGCGGTGCTTCCAGGATGGTAGCGGGGCATGGAGAACACAGCCCCGGGACAGACGCCGGGCACCGACCTCATCCAGCCCCTTCTCCTCAGGCTGGGCCCCGCACCAACCCCCCAGTTTCCTCACCCAGAAAGCGGGTGGTGGACCTGCTGTGGATGGCATGCTCTGAAAGCAGACTGGTGGCCATGTGGCACCGGCACTGGCGCTTCTCCATGGTTCTCGTCCCGTCTTCAGGCTGAAGCCTGAGCGGCCTGGCCGGGCTTTGGAGGCCTGGCAGGGTCGGGACCTTGGCTCCAGGTGAATGGCGCCCACCAAAGGGCCCCTTGCAGTGCCCTGGGAAAACCTCGCTCCCGCCCTGAGGGCTCCCTCCGTGCCTTCCCCAGTGCCACTAGCTCGGAGGGCACGTCCCCCTCAATAGCCTGTCTTCCCGGCCTTTCCAACTAAGTGGCTCCCTTTCTGTACCCCGCAGTCATTGGCTGCCCCGCTGCACCGACCGAGTGCCAGGCACCGCGCTAGGTGCTGGTTATGCAGACAGCCTTGGGAACTTCCCTCTGTCGGTTGAAGTCTGTCTGCTTTTCCCATTCCCTGACTCCACCCTCACCCCGTTTCCTTGAAGCGAGGCCCGGACTCCTGTGTCTCGGAGGGGCTGCTCGCGATCTGCTTCCTGATTGGCTGCCTGCCTCTCAGGACACTGATTCTCTTCACTCCAGTGCGGTGTTATCTCCCTCCCCGCCATGGTCGTCTTTCTTTCTGCTTTTGGGTAGTGGCAGTGTCCCGTCTCAGAAGTTGGCTTTCTTCCATGAGGTCACTTTTGTTCCCAGTCTTCCCGCCACCCGGGGGATGCTACTGTTGGCTCTGCAGCCTGGCAGCCACCAGCACCACTGGAAGTCCCGGGCAGGCCGGGAGCTGCTTCACCCTGAAGTCCTGCGCCCCTTGGATCGGGTGCAGCAGGGGTGGATGGCCGGAGCAATGAGCCTGCTTCCTGCCTCATGGGGCAAGCTGGGGGTGGGGGGTGGGGGGCCCTTCAGCCCAAACCTGGGAAATGGTGACCTCTGCCCAGGCGGGAGTTGGGGGTGTTTGTGGCTAACCTCCCCGCACCCCAGACCCCCTGCCCGCTTCAAAGAAAAGGTCCCAATCAAAACAACAATAAAAATACCGGAAAGAGCAAGTCTCAACTGGCTTTCTTTCTCCCTCCCTGCCTCCTTCCCTCCCTCAGAACCCTTTTTTACAACCTCATAAATGGACGTGGAACCTGCTCCCGGCCATTCTTCCTGGAGGCAGTCATTGTCCTGGGAGAGCTGGCGCCTGCCCCAAAGGCTGATCATTAACCAATTTGGGCGGTCTGGGCTGTGAAGCAGTAGCACCGGAAGGGGCCCTCTGCTGTGTGTGTAAGGAGGGTGGAGGTCCGGCAGCAGGTCCCACACTCCGGGCTAAAGTGAAGCTGCCAGTGATTCACAAGGCTGAGCGAGGGCCGGGTGGTGGAGGGTCTGGCTCCCTAAGGGGACCTCGGCTAGCACGCAGGGCTGACCGTCTGAGGCCACACAGAGTGCCTCAGAAGAGAGCTCAGGCGCTCATCCCCGAGCGGCTTGCCGTGAGTTGGAATGGACGCCACAGCCATCGGCATAGGAACCCTGCATGGCACAAAAGGCTCCTCACATAGCTACTAGACAGAGTCCGCCGTCCCAGTCTACCCAGAGGTGCCTGAGCAGAGACGGCGGCAATGCACTTCCCAAAGGTCAAGCCACCGACGGCCTTGTGGAGCTCCGTCTGACGCCGCATGATGGACAAGTGGCCCCAAGAATACCTGAGTGGTGGCAGGGGCAGGGCTAGCTGGACGCTGCAGAGGTGGTTCAGGCCCACGCCTAGAGCTTTCCATCGAAGAATGGGGCAGTGCGGAGCTGCAGGCCCAGCAGCCTTGGTGGGGAACTTGGGCCCAGTTCTGTGACCTACTTCCAGTCGCTGGACTTGAACTCAACACTAACCGCGGAGGGGGCACGAGAAGGAAATGGGCTTGTTTCTGAGCCTCTGTTTTCTCATCTGTTGATTGGGGTTGAGTTCTAGTCCCTGCTCATGGTACATGTCTGGGCACATTCTGGGCACCCAGCTGAGGGTGTTTCTGTGTTCCCTGCCTCTGGTCTGCCTGGTTTGTACCGGTCAGGATGTGGGCAGTGCTTCCCAGCCTCATTGTGCTCATCTGTACGGTGGGCACCCCCACCGACCGGGTTGCTGAGGGGAGAAGGTGCCCGATAAATCCTGGGACAGGACGGAGTCCTCTGGCCCGCGCTGCCCTCAGGCGATGGTCAAGGCTCCTTTAACTGACACAGGTTGGTGTAGGGAGGTGGTGTGTGCTGCTGCGGTTGTCAGCTGGTGTCCAGTTGGCCCTGAACATGTTGCGGCAACCCCAGGCACAGTGCTCTTCCCTGCACCATCCCAGAGTCTGCTGCAGACCAGGCTGCTGTGATCTGGAGGGTTCACGGCTGAGTCTTAGAAGTCCATCGCCAGGCCTTTCTTCCTGGTCTGCCTCAGCCTGACACCGGCCCCGCTGCCACTGAGACATGGGGAGTGGCAGTGGCCAGTATTGAATCAGGGGTCCCTGTGTGGAGGATGAGAACTGTCCCACTGGCTCCCTACAAGTACCAGCCTATAAAGCCTTACTGTGGGAGGACGGGGGCGGGAGCATTTCTGGCTGGGGATGGAGGTGGGGAGAGGCTAATGGAACACGATGCCCCCTCCTTTGTGTGAAGGAGACCTGGAGGAGGCGGCGGGGCACAGGCGAGGGACACAGACCTCCCGGCAGTCATGTTCCTTTAAGCTGTGCTTCCAACTCCTCTACAGGAGGGAAAACTAGGCAGAGAGCTGCTTGGAAAGTTTCCCCTCCTCACCCCCCCATCCCCACCCCTCTCAACTCTGGGGGGTGTGAAGATGAACTGGTATAACTATAGCGTGGTGTTTTGGTGTCTGCGAGAAAAGCAGAATTGGCTCAAGCTGCTTTCTCAGTTAAGGGGATTTAAGAAGAAAAAAGATTTTTTAATTCAACCCTGGTGATCAATCTGACACCTTCCCTTTGAGCCCCAGATGGCTGGTTGGGGCGGGAAGTTGGCCACTGCTGCCGTGAGGGACTGCGATGGTGTGTCTGTCTCTCTCTGTTGAACGTTACGGCTCTCTGTACGCACATGCACACTGTATGTGTTGTCGAGCAAGCCTGCCTGCCTGGTTTGGTGGGGTCTTTCTGGAGAGTGTCTAAATAGCCCTGTGGCTAGCTGTGCGTCTTGTTGGCGACATGCGTACGCTGCTGGTGACCGTGCCTCTCCGCAGTGGTTCACGCTTCACCTTGCACACACCCCTAAACACACACCCCAGGCCTAGAGACAAGGCAGGTGGCTTGGAAAGAGGATGGGGATCAGGTATCTGGGTCCTCCCGCTTTAAAGACGGCGGCCCTTTTTGCTTAAAGACGGCTGTGGGGAAAGTTTTACAAAGTGAAAGGCAGCCATTCTCAGTACCGTTATCCCATCCCACCTTCCGGAGTTGGACACGCGCTGTCCAGAGCATCCCATGCCTGTGGTTGGCCTTTTCCTCCCACGAACACGTTTCCAATGGCTGCTGCCACGGAGGTGCCATGGAGCCAGTTCTGGCCATAGTGACCGGAAGCGCAGAACGGGACAGCGTGCTGGGCCCTGCGCCACCTCACCATTATTCGTATGCCTGAGCCCATTGATGCAGCCCCTGCGCCCATCCATACCCTCGAGGGCCTGCCTCTCCTTGGCTGCCCCTCCCTCCTCCAGGGCTGGTATCTCCTGACAACCACGTCCAAAGTTTGTAAGGCCACATGGCCTTCATGTAAACATTCTCCGATGATTGGGCATTTCTTGGCAGGCACACACACACACACACACACACACACACACCACACCCCACACACCACACCCCCACCACCCCCCATTGGACAGGACCTTGCAGCAAACATCTCTGTGCCCCTCTTGGGACAGTTTCATTAGAATAAGTTCCTAGCAGTGACATTCCGTGGTAGCCAGACTAGGCTGGCCTCCTCCTTCAAGAGCCCAGTGGTTTTCAAAAGGGTTCTCTCGAGTTACGCTAATGCAGGCCCGCTAATGCAGGCCACTGGGAAACAGAACCCCCACTGTGAGCTTATTCGTGCTGGGGATTATAGAAATGTTTTCCAGAAACTCATCTTATTCTAGACCATGGTTTTCCCATAGTGGGTAGTAGCACCTCCTCTGGGGTGGGGGTGGGGGCTCTGGAATGATCCAGCAGGTCTACAAAACAGATAACTACACTTTAGCCTGGAATCATTGCCAACACTGTTTTTGCAACACCCCCGCCCTACTCCCCGGGCAAAACAGGGTGGTATGGGCCTAATATGTTTGGGAGAATCTGTTCTAGATCAGGTTGGGGACCCTTCTTTCTGCCAAGGGCCATTTGGATATTTATAACATCTTTCATGGCCCATACCAGTCAGACGTTTCATTAACTCACCCCTCATGTGAAGGCCGGAACTGCTTCTCTGGTGAGGGGTGTGAAGCTAACCGGGACCCAGGATTCTGCGAGCCGTACAGTGCTCTCGGACTGGCTGCTCCCCGCCCACCCCTGTGCTAGATGAAAAGAACGCAGGAGCTCTGACTTCTGGACTTTGTGTATTAACTCCCGAGCCCCGCCGCGTGCATCTCTGAGTGTCATGTGGTGTGGGGGCTGCCTAAGAGACGGGCAGCTCTCGGGCACCAAGGTAGACCAGGCAGAGCTGTGTGCTGCATTGGGACATGTGGGTGAGCCACGGGTGCTCTCTGAAGTTCGGGCAGTGGTGTGGCCTGGGCCTCCAGGGAAGCGCATAACTGGTACTCCCTCTGTACAGGAAGGCGCTGGCCGCTCCTGGATTCGTGGTTTTGTTCAGCAGTGTTACGGGGGCCTCCTGGGTGCAGGGCCCAGTGGGGGTGGGGAGGTGGCTAAGAGCCAGCCGTCTCTCCAGGCTGACAGCATCACACACAGGGAATTTCTATACGACGTGACAGATGGCTGGATAGGGTGCCATGGATGATCAGGGCCAGAGTGACAAGCCCGGCCTCTCTTTTGTTCTCAGGATTCCCAACTCCTTTCTCCTTCCCCAGTCCACCAAGGCCTCCCCTTGCCAGCAAGGGACTTCTTGTGAACCAGCAAGCTTGCCCTCCTGTCCTCAGGTGGCTTTTGACTATGTGGACTTTTCCTTTGGGGCGGGGGCACCGGAAGCCAGCTGGCCCTGCCCCCCGCACCTGGCTGTGCAGCACACTCCCCAGTTTTGGGGAGACCAAGTCCTCAACAGTTCCTGAAGAGCCCTTGGTGGTCGTTCTTAGACACAAGTAAAGAAGCCTTCACGTCACTGAAGGACTGGTTCTGGAAGCAGTGTGGAAGGTGTCAGGCCAAGTTCCTAACTATTTAACAGCCGCAACAACAACACCTCGTTCGTATCTAATTGCCCTTTGTTGAGGGTCTACAGTGTCACCTGGGGTCCATGGTGGTGGAAGCAGTTTACCCACACAGCTAGTAGAAAGCCGCGGGTCCTCCTCCTGGAAACGCAGCCACTGGAAAGCCCACGGAGCACTGTTCTATTCCGACGACCGTGTGGACTGGCCTTGAGTCAGAATCGACTCAAAGCCAACTTGGTGACTGTGGGCCGGCAGGGGCCCCGCAGTGCTGCCCCGGCAGCAGTGGCCAGACCCGGTCTCAGGCCAGGGCTGTGGGTGTTACTGAAGCACAGCAGGGTCCCACAGCTCTGTGAAGGCGGGAGCACCCTTTGCTCTTCGTGCTTCCTGGGGTTTCAGCTGCTTGCGTGGTCCGTGTCCCCCATATGTGGTTTGGCACTGTGTGTTCACCCTCCCTCCCACCCCCTGGCAGCGGCCCAAGCCATCCTGTCTCCCTCGGGAGCTGGGTCTAGGGTTACATGCTGGGGGTGGAGCCCTAGACCAGAGAAGAAGCCTGGGTGCTGGTCCCAGCTCTGCTTTCTATTAACTGCCCAGCCAGGCCCGCCCATCCCAGCCAACAGTGCCTGTGCAGCCAGCTGCCCTGAGGTTTGGGGAAGCTGGATGTGGCGGCAGCCACCATTGCCCTAAAGTGTTCTGCTTAACCTCCCCCCACCCCGGTCACCTTATGGACTGCGGGGCTCATGCCACCGCCCTAATCCCTGGTGTGCTGGAGGCGGTTGCTGGGGCCGCCTTCCGCCCCAGGAGGCCCACCTCTCAGCATGGTCTCAGACGAGAGGCTGCTGTGGTCCCTAAGGCTGTCCCTCGGAGGCCGCTCCCTGGGCTGTTCCGCAGCCTGCCTGTCTGAAGCTCCCCTGAAGCCAGGTCCCTGTGGGCCACCCTGCTGACCTTTGAAGTGTTGTGGGCATAGCATCCAGAGCTGCAGCAAGTCCGAACCCCAACACCTGACAGACACTTGGGACCACTGCATAACAACGATGCACGGCACCCGGGCCACGATGGAGGGGCTCCAGCCCCGGTGGGTGTCCATAACAGGAACATGCCGGCCTTGGTGCACTCACTTGCTCTGCAGCGCCTGGGTGGGTCCTGAAGCGGGGGAGAAGAGAACCCCTAGACTGTGGCCTGGAGAAAGGCCAGCCAGGACTGGGGCCCTCCTCACACCACCACCTCCCCACCCCCACACTCCCAGGCCCGCCTGAGCCACAGGGTAGCTGCCGCTGGCCTGCATCGGGAGCCTTCTCCGCCCTGCCCTCACATGCCCATTGTGTCCGGTTCTCCTGAGGAGGCTGGCTTTGTGGCCCTAACCCCATCACGACCCCCAGACACTTGTTTGTCTGTCCAGTGAGTGCTTCCTGCGCAATTAACAAGACCCAGCCTAGAGCTGGGGGAGCAGCCCCTGCTGGGCTTAGACAGGATGTTCTGCCCGCTTGCCCACCCACCTGCCCGGCTGACTCTCTGAAATGGATTCAAAGTAGGGGGAGATGTTTTTCCAGGAAGCTGGTCCAGTCACCCCCACTCGAGGAGGGGGGCCCCTCTGGCTTCTGTGCCCCACACACCCAGTGGTTTCAGCCTGGCCCTGCCCTGAGCCAGTCCGGCCTCACGCTGACACTGGCCCGGGACCTGGCTGACCACAGGAGGGACAGCCTCTGGTCAGCAGAGCAGCCTATCTCTTTTGCTTCCAGAGTGGGGCTGTGAGGAAGGAAGGGGCAGGCGGGAATTCTCCGCCCCTCTGTGAAGCCCGCCAGCCCTGGTGTCACAGCAGTGAAGAAGCGCTTAGCTGTTAAACCAGAGGTTGGTGCTTTAGGGCCTGGACCGCTCCCGTACAGCGGTTCTCAGCCTGTGGGTCGCAACCCCGATTCTCAACAGTAGTAAAATGACGGTGATGAAGTGGCAACGAAAATAACTTTATGGTAGGGGTTGCCACAACATGAGGACCCATAGGGAAGGGTCGCGGCATGAGGAAGGTTGCGAACCACTGCGTCAGAGTGACAGACCAGAAAGCCCCTATGGGGTAGTTGTTCTTTTTCATGAGCGGTTTCTGTGAGTCGACACCCAGCGAGAACAGCAGAGGCTTCAGGGTGCATCGTGAGGTGTGCACCCTCCGCTGTGGGGACACTGACAAGCCATGGCCCTGCTTCCCTTTGAAATCCAATGTAGCACAGGCTCGCTGCCGGAGCCCCTTTCCTGGGCTGGTGCCCTGCGGCACAGCGCCGAGATGAGGCAGACCTGGGCTAGCTCCTTTTGCGGGGGGAGCTGGGCAGAGCCTACTCTGGCTGCAGGTGGTGCTGGGCAGGGCCCTGCACCTAGAGACAGCACTCGGGGCTTAGCCAGAACTGTTGTGTGTGGCTCCTTGTTCTCTGTATTGAAGAGGTTCTGACCCGTTTTCCAGCTGAAGAACGTAGGTGTCACAGCTACGGACTGCATCCTCGTGTTGGCATGGCGTGGTAAAGACAATTCATTCTGGATCGCAGGGCTGCCCTCCAGAGCCTGGCACGCCCTGCCCTAAGAGGTGAAGGTGGCCCTGGCGCCATGGTCATGCCCGCCTCACCCTGGGGGCTCTATGTTTGCCTTCTGGGCTCCCATGCGGTCCCGTGAGGTTGATGAGTTCGACTGGGTTTGGGTGTCCACTCGGTTGCTACAGCCCTTCGTAGTGTCCCTGCCCCATTCACCTCCACGCAAGCAAAGCAGCACAGCAAGTTAAGCATCGGGCTGCTGTTCGAGTGGCTGGAGGGCCGTTCGAGGCCCCCAGCCACCCTGGGGGACAGACGAGGCTGAGGCTGTCTGTCTGCAAAGATTTGCAGTCACAGAAACCCTACAGAGCGGTTCCACTCCGTCCCGTAGGGTCGCCTCGCGTTGGCATTACCTCAACGGTGGTGGGGACCCTTGGTGATCCCCGTGAATTTGCAGGCAGGGAAACCCCAGGGGGTGGGCCTTGTGAGGGCTTGGAGCCCAGCTAGCCTCTCCCAGGTTCCCCCTGCTGTTTGCACTGCAGGAAGGGTCCAGACCTCAGCCCTGTCTCTGCCAGAGACACTAGCATATGGGGAGTGGGGTCAAAACTCGCAAACCAGTTGCTCTTGGCTCCACTGGGCTCACGGTGAACCCCTCTTGACAGCAGCATAGAACTGTGCTCCCCTAGGGTTTCCGGCTGGTCGCCAGGCCGGTCTTTAAAAGCACCTCTGGGCAGATTCGAAGCAGCCAAGCTTGTTGACCACAGGGACCCCCACTCAAGGCTGGCTGGGTGGGTTTCTCCCTCAAGCTTAGTAGGCATCCCCAGCCAGGCCTTACCTCTGCTGCCCCCTTCTGGGATGCCTGGTTCTCTCCCCTGCACCACACTCCCTCGCTCCCTCATCTGCCTGCCTGGAGCAGATGAAGCCTATCGGTCCCTGTCCGTGAAATAGACTAGACATGCCTGATTTAGAAGCCCTTAGATCCGGATTGCTGGAGAACACCGTGGGTGTGGGGGAGCCTCGGGGGCCCTCCAGGGCCCAAGGAGACCTCAGCTCAGAGACAGACAACAACACCCCCCCCCCACTGTTAGCGGTCTCTTCTCCTGAGAGTGGGGCTTAGCCCCCCGCCCACTCCCTGCTTTGTAGCTATCTAGCTCACGTATTTGACAGACCAGCAAGTGAAAAGACTTCACTCTGTGAAAGAGCACAAAGTCGTCCTCTCTTCCCATGAGCGAGTGTGGGGTCCTGGGTCCTGCCCATCCCCGTGCCCACTTCCCCTGCTCTACTATGCAGATTCACCAGGGAGCCACTTACCAGGGCCGGGCTGTGTTAGGAATGCGTCAGCTAATGCAGGGGAGTGCTTCCTAAAAGGCAGGTAGGAAACTTTTCTCTTTGTGGATCAATTAAAGACCCTTCTTAAAATTGCTTCCTCCCTCCCCCAAGGCTCCGCTTCCCGTGGGCGCCCGACTCCTGTGCACACCTCACTCCCCGGTCCTCCCCCCTTCAATGTAGACAAACACATCCCCTCGATGCCTTTAGACTTTCCTCTGAAAGATGACTGGGTGGTTTTCAAAAGAGCTCTCCCTCTGTGATAAATGCCAGGTAGAAACGCCACCGCTGAGCCGAGAGGAGCCGCCCCCCCCACCCCCCGAGGCTGGGCGGGGAGGCTGGCTGGCAGCAGCAGGCACAAGGACGGGCATCGTGTCAGAGGCGGGCAGATGGCCTTCACCTGCTCGGGCGCTCCTCATGCTGGGGCCCTTGGAGTGGCTGGGATAATAACGGACAGCTGCCGGCCCGGCGGCGGAGGTCTGCGGGCATTCAAAGCCTGGACGAGTGCGGGAGTGGGCCCAGGGCCCAGGCCCCGCCCGCCACCGCTCAGCTTTTGTCTTGAAATCTGTGGGGCTCCCTCCCCTCCGCCCCCCTCCCCACGTCAACATCTGAGCAACAAGAGTGTTTTAATAGAGGACACTTGTGTTTTGGAAAGGATCAGAAAGGGCCGTGTCGAGCCTGCCTCGGCCTCCCCTTTGTCCTGCTTGCCCACTGTGTGGGCGTGTCGACAGTGGGTTTTGTCCCAAGGGCCAAAGGAGGAGGACATGGATTGGGTGTGCTCCTGGGGGTCCTTTCTCCTTCCTCTCCGCAGCGGCTGATGCTTTTGGTGATTTCTGAGCCCAGGGCAGTCGGGGATTGTAGGAACCTTTTGGGGGCCTTTGAGTTACTGTGCTTGTGTCGGGAACCATGCTCCAGGCCAAGCAGCCAGCACTCCGCCCGCCTGGCACGTTCTCAGCTCACCGGGTACATGTGCAAAGGGCCATCCGCTTCTCCCTGTGCAGTCTCCCTCGATGCTTGATCGGAACTGATCTCTGCATGTCTGGTGTGCTGGAGGCTGACTGTCAGGACCCTCTCCTGCTGTGGGCTGGAAGGGACAGACGCTCCAGCTCCCTGGGCTACTCTGTTATGCAGCCTGGCTCTAGCCTCTGCATCACCTGCTCTCACCTAACCACGAAACTCACTCCGTCGAGTAGATGCCAGCTCCCAGTGACCCCACTGGAGAGGGTAGCACAACCCTTAGGGGTTTCTTTCCAGGGAGCAGGAAGCCTCAACTTTCTCCCTCAAAGCAACTGGTGGTTTCGAACTGCTGACCTTGCAACTAGCAGCCCGTGCCACCAGGGCTCCACTGCTCTTGTTCGGCTACATTAAAACCTGCTCATTGTGTGACTAAGGGTGACTCAGGTGGATGGGGTCAGGTAGGAATTTTATAAACTACCTCAAGACAGAGCAGCCAGGCCTCACTCCTGTAGGACAAGATGGGAAGGCAGGTTTGCTGAGCCAATGAGCGCTGTTAACAAGGTGCTGGAAGATGAGGGCGCCCGCTTGACAATCCCAGACTGCTGGGTATCAGTGGGTTCTGTCTGTCTGCTTACATGATAACGGCGTGCAAGGACGTGATTTTGTTAAGACGAAAGCCAGACCAGACGTTGAAGAGCTGCGGTTACGCAGCGGTTAAAGCGCTCCGCTGCTAACCAAAGAGGTTGTGGGTTCCAGTCTGCTGTCTTCTGAGGGGTGGTGGGCCGACGATGGGCGGCCAGATGTGGCAGCCTGCTCTTGTAGAGAGGACAGCTCTGGACGCTCCGAGAGGCAGTTTCTACTGTGTTCTGCATGGTCACGGTGACCTCATTCGGTGACCTGCTCGACTTTTCCTCGTCCTCTTACTTACTGATGAGCATCTCATCAACAATGAGGATGTGTTAGCTGGCCGGGCCCGGTAGGTGTCCCTGGGTGGTGCAGACAGTCACTGCGGTGGCTGTTAATGGGATGATTGCGTCCACCCAGGAGTGCCTTAGCAGAAAGACCGAGAGAGTGGCTGTTGAGAAATCGGCCACTGAAAACTCACGAGACACACGACCCTCTGCTCTGGAACACACGGGGTGGGTGGAGTCAGTAGCATGCAACCGTTGTTCTGGGGAGGGGATTTGCTCCAAGACGGCATGACTTCATTTATTGTACAGACACCAGGGAGACCAAGTTGGATTGGAGTGTGGTCCCTGACCTCAAGGAGAGCATGTGCTAAAGTGGTGTGGGACCCTGCAGGGCTGGGTGGGCCCAAAGAAGAGGGAGGATGCCGATTCTCACTGCGCCAGCCGGGAATGTGGGTGCTGGGAGAGAGGGAGGGAGAGGCAGGGAGTAAAAGTTGGGTGGACAGGTGATTTGGGAGTGGAGAGCACCCCACCCCACCCCCCAGCTCTAGGGCCCAAAGACCCTTTCCCCACCTCTGTGACAGAGTAGCGCGTCTTGGCGTTAGCAGGGCATAGTGCCTGGGCTTAGTCATGGAGATGGCGGGGCTGCGAAGAGCTGGCTCAGACAGGCCTCAGCATTTCCCCCCTGGAGCCCTGGGCTCGAGGAGGTCAGTGGTTGTCTGGAAAGAGCCCGGTGTTGGGGGAGCCCGGCGATGCCAGCTACCACCATGCGACCATCAGTGAGCCAAGCCTCGGCTTCAGCTCCTTGAAGTGGATCGTGTAAAATATTTAGGTCTTGGTGTTGGTGTGAAGGTCGCTGAAGCGAGGTGAGAGTGCTCGCTGCTCAGTACAGACGCACTAGGCACGTGCATGAATGCCAGTAGCACTCAGAAGAAAGGTCGGTCCTGGCTCTACTCTCCGGCCAGTGCCTTTCTTGTCGCCCCAGGGAGAACCCAGCCGCGAGGTGGAGATGGCCTCAGGTGAGGCCCTGCTGGGCCATGGCTTTTTACCTCTGTTCCGTAGTCTGGTTTCAAGTAACCCCTGTGCGTGTGCTGATAATGCGCCTGGTGCCCTGTGCCTGAAACACTAGCCTGTTTGGGCTTGTGCTTCCTCTGTCCTCCGGTGATGCGCTCTTTGACACATGGCTGACTGCAGTCGGGGCTTATCATACCAAGGTGTACCTATCGTATTCCTCCCATTCTTTCACTTAGCAGCCAGTGCATTCATATCCACTCGTTATATCCAGGGGCCCTCTGGGCCTGGGCTGGCAAGACTGGGTCCTGCCCAAGGATGCCTGAGGAACGAGGCCAGGAGGGAGCTCTCAGTTCAACGTGCCAGGAGTTGAGGGAGCGGAGCCAGAGGGGCACATTCAACTAGCCACAGTTCTCAACCTATGGGTTGCAATCCCTTTGGGGTTCAAACGACCCTCTCACAGGGGTGGCCTGATTGGTAACAGTGATGAAGTAGCAACGAAATTAACTTTATGGTTGGGGGGGGTCACCACAACATGAGGAACTGTGTTCAAAAGGTCACGGCATGAGGAAGGTTGAGAACCACTGAGCTAGAGGGAGTTGGGGACCAGCTGCTGAGGAACACCCCACTTCCTTGGGGCCTGGGAGGTCAGTAGCATGTGCAGAACCAGAGGAAGGGTGGGTAGAGAGGGGCCATGGTGTGGAAGGCGAGGTTCCAGGTAGCAGTAGGCAGATGAGAACGGCTGGGCCAGGGAGCAGGGAGAAAAGTGTTAGGGAGCTGGCCAGGGATGGCCCTCACCGCCAGCTGTGCAGTCTCAGTCAAGGGCAGAGACTTCAGTCTGCCCGCACACTGGAGCCCGCTCCCTTTTCTGTGCCTCCCAGATGCCAAAGGAAGCCCGTGGTCTTCAGCTTTCTCCCTAAGAACGGCCCCTACATGGGGCCCTGGGGTGCTCAGCCAGGTAACTCTCTGCTCGCAAGTCCAGCTCCAGCTGGAGGTGGATCTAAGTTACTTCTTCAGCTGGACGCCTGATAACAGAAAGAGGGCCCTCACTGTGTGCTGCCCACTGTGCCAGGTGGGCACTGTGCCCCCACCAAACACAATCCGGCGGTGTTTGGGAGACCAGGCAGATTAGGAAGGGGCAGTCCTGGGTCTGTCTGCGTGATGCACATCCCGAGACTCTTTACTTCTAGGTAAGAAGCTGCTTCCTTTTTCTTTAGGATCCCTGGCAGGGCAGTGGCTGCTAACCACTAGGTCAGCAGTTCAAAACCACCAGCTGCTTCTTGGGAGAAAAATGAGGCTTTCTACTCCCGTGAACAGTTGCAGCCATGGAAACCGTGACCTAGTGTCGCTATGAGTCGGAAGTGACGCAGTTGGCGATGAGTGAGTTTCTGCCTTACTCAGAAACATCCTGGAGTTGGTAGACATTAGAGGTAGGATTTGTTTTCCGCCCCTCGCCACCCACCCACCACCCCTGGACCAGGTGTGGGCCATGACCTGGGTTACCTGAGTAGAGAAACCGCCCACTGGGTGTGTGGCGGTGGTGCTTTTCTGGGTTCTGCAGATGGGTTCATGTGGGAACGCCCTCGCAGCAGCTGTCATGGGCTGGCCTGAGGGCTGTCGCTGCAGAGGACGGGAAAGTCCCTTGTACCAGGCCCCGATTTCTGCAGTTGAGCACGTGCTTCGTGTCTGACGGACAATGAGTGCCCCGAGGGTCAACCTTTAGCCTTGCGCCAACAGTATCCCCTCTCTAGCAGAAAACTCCCAGGTCCAGCTCTGGTGACCTCCTGGGCCCACCCAGCCTGCCTGCACACCGCAGCCTCTGACGGCCAGGCAGACCACCTTCAGACAGCCTGGGCACCCACCAGCTGTAACAGCCGCTGCGTCTGTCCGTCACCCTGCACGACTCTAACCTCCACTGTGCCTCACCCGCCAGAGCCTCTTCCTCACAGGGCCTTCTTTCTTCACCACCCCCACCTGGCCAGCCTGGGCGCAGGGTGCTCTCGGGCCCAGTCAGAACGAGTGACTCCTGGTCTGTGAGGAGACAGGCCCTGTGGCACAGCAAAGGGGAAGGCCTTGCCGTGGTGTCAGGGAGAGGGGCCGGAGCAGGGCCGCTGGCTCGAGGCTACCTGTGCGCAGGGGACATGCTTCTCAGCTCCTTCTCGGTGTGGAGGGCCTTGCTGCCCGTTCAGACCAGAGCACCCAGGCCAAGCCCTGCACGCCCACCAGTGACAGCCAGAGGTCCCCACCACCTGTTCGCCCTGTGCTGGCTCAGGGCTGCTTCCCACCCTGTGGGGGTCGGGTTCCCAGAGTTCATGGGGAGATTCCATTTTCTGATGGACTTTTTGAAGCCCCGTGTACACCTTCAGGTTTCCCTGCCCTGAAATGCTATCTCCAGTCTCCTGTCCTTTTGTTGTGTATGTATCCAGTTGTCCACCTACGCACCCACTCACCCATCCGTCTGTCCTCCACCCATTTCATCCACCGCCACGGAGGCAGTGCCAGGAAGAAGAACAGTGTGGTCCAGTGGAATGTAACGTGGGCCATGTATCAGTTTGATTTCTTCAAGAACCACATAAAACAGTGAAAAGAGAAGTGAAAATAAGTTTAATGTTACACTTTACCCATAACCCAATATACAAGGGGTACCCAAAAAACCCAATATTCATTTGTCTTTTTATGATGTGAGGGGGTAGTGCATTTGGAGTTCATTCCACCAGGTCGGACTGTTCATCAAGCTCTCTAATTAGAGGTTCTGAAAAGATTGCATAACCGTGTGCCACCAAAAAGGGCCTGATGTGTGGCAGACTGGGGACTGGCTTTGCCACCACGACAGTGCACCTGCTCACGCAGCCATCTCAGTGCACCAGTTTTTGTCAAAAGACGGCGTGCCTCTCTTGCCCTAAGCACCTGACCTCGCTCTGTGAGATTTCTCTATGTTTTCTCGAATGCAGAGGGACACGAAAGGACAGCAAATTGGCGATGTAGAATAGGTGAAGGGAAAAATGAGGGAGGTGCTGTTGGCCATCCAAACAGATGAGCTTGAAAAATGTTTCCAGGAACGGAAGCATGGCTAAGTAAGAGTCCCATGCATGTGCTCCAGCTCAACTACAGGTTTGGCTTAAAGGCGGATCCAGTAGAGAATGGATTATGTTTGTAACCCAGGACTGCCCATACTCAAATTTCAAGTGCTCTGTGGACAGTGTGGGTTTAGATCGAAGGACCGTGCGCTTTGCGGTATGGGGGTCCTGAATTGTCTTGTCTCTGGACTCTGCCTTGCCTACTATGTGGCCTTGGGCATATGACAGATGACACCCTCTCTCTGAGCTTAATTTTCAGATCTAGAGAAGAGCACACCTTCCTGTCACCCAGCTTGTGGAAAGCCGTGTGCAGGGTGATGCTTGTTGGGGCTCCGCACAGCAGCTAACACAGCGCCAAAAACCACTGGGGGCTGCTGCGGACGCCGGAGCGGTGAGCCCCAGAACCTCGGTTAGGGACTAGTCCTTGGTGCACTGGCCCGGTGGTCAGTATGGGGTTGCCAAGAACAAAGTCAAGCCAGGCTTGGTTAGCACAGGGATGACCAGCAGGAATGGCCAGTCCTGCCTCACCAAGAGGGTGACAGTGGGGAGAGGCTTCTCTCGTCCTTTGGCCACCAGAACCCTTTGCATCTCCACCAGCTGCCCCGGGGGCTCCCGTGTGCGAGACTCTTTGTTCCGTGTAATTAATGCCGCGTGCCTCACTCTGGTCTCTAATTGTGTTGTACAGCATGTACTTTATTATATCAGGATATAATACCGTTAGCCTGGCAGTTATCTTGTTCACTAATTGTTTCGCGTGTCTGTCTCATCTGCCCTGCTAGATTGCCCGCTCCTTCTGAGCAGCAGCAGGCCGGCTCTTGTGCCTTTTGTCTCCCCCGAAGGGCCCAGCCCGGCCAAGACACAGCTGGGCACCAGGGGTCGGCGCTAGGGCCCGGGTTCGAGTTCTTTGATCTGAGCCTGCATACAAGTCACTCAGCCAGTGTTCACAACTGGGACAGAGGGAGGGAGTGGTGGCGGGGCTCTTCAAGCCCCCCATTCTCCCCTCCAGGAGCCCTTAGGGCACAATGGTGCAGTGCTTGGCCGCTAACCAGCAGCCTGGTGGTTTGAACCCACCGACAGCAGCTCCCAGGGACAGATTGTGAGGGTCCTGTCCCTTGCTGTCAGTCGGACGGAGGGCACACAGCCGTTCAGCCCCTCACACCCTCGAGTGTGGGACGTCCTCCACTGCCCAAGGGTGGACTGAAGTCTTTCCGTGTTCTCAGGGCTGCGCGCCACCATTCGCTTGTTCTGCTGGTTTTGAGCGAGCACTCACTCGGTGGCAGGTTCAGGGGAAGGGATGACGAGTTTTCGAATTGTCAGCGCACGACAGAGTGGAACCCTGCCTGGTCCTGCACCGTCCTTGTAGCGTTTGTCCTCTGGTCTGAGCTCATTGCTACAGCTACTGCATCGATCTCTCTCATCGAGAACCTTCCTCTTTTCTGCTGCCCCTCCACTTGACCGAGCATGATGTCCTTCTCCAGGGACTGGCCTCTCCCAACAACACATCCAAAGTAGACGAGACAAAAACCTCACCACCCTGGCCTCCAAGGAGCACCATAGCTATCCCTTTTCTTGGACAGATCCATTCGTTGTCTCGGCCGTCCGCCATGCTCGATTCCTCACCAGCACATGATGAGTCGGACAGGTGCATAGCTAGCCGCCTTCAGGGTGCGTGGGGTTCTGAAAAGGGATCGGGTGTCACAGAAACATAAATGTCAGCTAGCAGAGCTTCGATCGACATTCGCTTGGCAGATCCTCTGAATGAGTGCCCAGCCTTGTTCCTGTGCTAAGCTCTGGGGGTGCCGCAGTGAGCAAAACAGAGGTGGGGCCCGCCCTCTTGCGCCCCGCCATCCAGCCCACAGGAATGACGATGAGTCAGGCACACAGCTGGGAAGTCCAGGGGATTGAGTCAGAAGAGCTGCAGGAACCAGAGAAGAGCACCCACAGTTTGTGCCCCCCCTTCCTCTGGAAGCGGGTGTGGTGTGGTGTGGGGGTTGTGTGGCTGCCCTTATATATGTGATTTGGGGAGGCTCAAATAAACCCAAACCAGATGAAGGCGGTGCCTGCGGGTGCCTGGGAGCAGGGGCGGCCCCGGGAGCACGTGGCTGGGTCACCCTTTATAATTATAACACAGTGGTGAAGGCTCCCGAACCCAGGGCGGCTGCTGGCAGGCGGGCGGGCGGGCAGGCAAGTGGGGGCCGCCCATGTTCCCATCTGGTCACCCTCTCCTCTCTCTGAATGGATTAGTTCTCTTTGGACTGGAGCTGACTGCTGTGTGCTTGCCCACCCTCCCCTGTGCTCTGAGCGCCCCGCTCCGGTTTAGAGGCGTTCAGAGCAGCCTAGGTCCCAGTGTGAGAGGGAGGATGGAGAAGTGGCCATTATCCAGACAAGAAAGGGAATGATTGGAGCCTGCGTTCCTCTGGGCCGCCATGGAAACCAGGATGTGGCTGGAGTGGGGAGAGGGACCGGGGGCTGCAGAAGAGAGAAGCGGGTGGGCGCCGTCTGTGGCCTGGGTCTGTACAAGTGAGGCTGCCTGGCTGTGGGATTTCTGAGTGGACATAGATTCCTTCCCGTCCTTGGGCCCTGGTCATGCTGCTGTGGTCCCCTCCACTCTTGGCAGAGCATCAGTGACCCATGTGGGGCGCTCTGGTGTAAGATGACATGTGAGTCTGCCACTGACCTGCCAAGTGACCTCTCTGAGCCTCATTTCCTCCCATCTGATGGGGGGGGCGTGGATTCCTACACCACCACCCCCAGGAGTGTCCAGGAGAGGACTTGAGCGGAGCTGGCCCCACTCACTGGCCATGTTCAGGAAGCTGGTGGCGTCCGTCTCTGAGCCCGAGCTGCGCAGGCTGGGTCCCGGGGAGCCAGCCTTCCAACTTGGAGGTCTCCGACTTGGGCAGAGCAGCCTGGCTTTCGCTCAGTGGCTGGAGTGGGAGGTGTGTCCTGACCCTCCTGTTGGGGTTCCTGTCTTGCCTGCTAGGGTAGGGATTTGGGGCTGGCAGGGAGAGCAGCCCTTGTGGGGAGTCCACATTCTAGCCTAAGAATTAAAATGTCACACATGTGGAACAATTAGAGAAAAATAACAGATGGTGTCTGATCAGATGTCCCCTCTCTGTGAAGCTGGCTCAGACTGTCCCCACCCCTCTGGGAGAACTAATCTTCCCCTGCCCCCTGCCCCCCCACATCCCTCTGGCAGCACAAACACCCCCCCTGCCTGGGACCCTGAAGCCGGAGCAGGCCTGGGAGGCACAGTGCTGCACTGCTTTCTAACCGGCCATTGGTGACATTCATTCCTGCAACAGCAAGTGTGCACCGAGTGCCTCCGTGCGCCAGGTGTGGCCCTTCCTTGTGCCCCTGTGTGAGCACCTGCTCTGGGCACCCTGAGATGAGTCAACATCGCCTGTCTCTCTTCTCCGAACTTCCAGGCTGCTGTGCGCTTTCTTTTCTGCTGGGCTCAGGATGCCCTGGCCAGCTCTTTCCAGGCTGCCTCTGGGCCAGGCCTCTCCGAAACACCGTTTTGGGTATTGGTCCTGTGTAGCCAAAGATGGGCAGAGGTGGGTTTTATATATTATAATGGCTGAGCCTCCAGGTAGCTGGTGGGTAGTGATCTTTAAGGACCTTTGATCAGCGATCAGTCCAGTACTGTATTGTGACCCCCTCAGCCTCCCTGGGTGTACTGTTCTGATGTTAGGATACTAGGATTGGATGAAGTGGTGCCTGTGCGCCCTAATTGGTCCTGAGAACTTAAGTGTCCTTGGGAAATGACAGTGGCCTGCAAATGCCAGTGCTGTGCCCAGCCCTGAGCTGGGCCCCGGGGTGCAGAAGAGCTCTCACATCTAGGGAAAACGTGAGAAAACAAAAATGACTGTAGACAGGTGACAGTTGTGCTGCAGGAACACTATAGCAAGGTTCCCGCGGGATGGCTTCCTGGAGGAGGTGGAATTTTGTATACATCCTAAAGAGAAAAGGAAATAGGAGCTAGAGGCATGTGCTGAGGCCACTCCCGTGGAGGGGAGGGGAGGAGCGGAGCGTGGGCATCAGTGCGTGGGTGCTTGAGAAGACTTACGGGTCCCGGGCGGGTGGGAGGACTTGTGTGGGTGGAGGTTGGAGTGGAAGGGGCTCAGGCCAGGCTGTGAAGGGCCTGGCTTAGAGGGTGTTCTGCCTGATCAGGAACTCTGTTAGGGGTCCTGATTAGCTCTGTCGGGGCCAAGGAGCTGGGGACCGGCAGGCTGTGGAGGCCAGTGGAGGTCCAGGCTTCTGGCCTGGGTGCTGAGACCCAGTGTTGAGTGCTGGCTTGCTGGGCTCCCCAGGTGCCCTATCCTCAGACATCTTCCTCACAGTTCAGTGGGCGGGCCTGCAGGTGACCGTCCAGGCCAGATTTGCTGAGGACATTTAAACACATTTCTTTCGCATGGACACCACCATCTCGAGGGTCCAGAGTGGTGACGTACTGAGCCAAGTGTCCCCTTGGCCAAGTTTTGGACATGTTCTCCTCCTGCTGCGGATCTGCATTTCCCCTGTGGTGGACCAGCCAGTGAGGGGGACGTGGACATCGCCTGTGATGTGCTGGCACGCCCCCGAGCATGCCGGGCAGGGTGGCCCCATTCCTGGCAAGCAGAGTGAAAAATGCCAGTGTCTTCAAGCAAGTCCCAGATGTGTGTGTGTATGTGTGTGTATACACTCAGCAGGGCGTGGCCCCTGAACATCTCCCTTGGACAGGGCATCTGTGGCACCAGGCCTGGGACCTGCCTGGAGGTCCTTCCTTCTAAATTACCACTTTCCCCATGCGGCATTCACAACCAAGCTCGTCTCTCCCGCAGGGCTGATGGCCACTGGCTCCTGACGGTCGTCACCTGCGCGGCACCTGGAGCTGGGCGCCGTGTCCGTCTGTGTGTGCGTGTATTCTGTTGTTGTTACTCTGGGAGCCACTGCAGAATTTCTTAACCACTGCCAAGTCATTTCCCTGGGATATATTTAGACAGCGCGCAATGGAGGAGAAGTGGGCGAGGGCTGTTTGCACAGGGATGTTTGCCCATGTCGGCGGGGCGTGGGCAGAGCTGGTGTCCTGGAGTTAGAACCCGCCCCCTCCTATGGCACTTGCTGGGGAGGGACCGCCGTACATCTCGGGTTGGGTGGGCTGGGAGAGAGGCGGGTGGCAGAACCCGACTTCTTTTCCAAAGATCAAAAGCAGCCTTTGGGCCCCAAGCCGCTGCCCCTCTGCCGCCCCTCCCCATTGTGAGTGAAGTGGGAGTCTGGATCCCAGAGAATAGGGTGGGAAGCAGCTGGGGCCCTGGGACTCCGCTGGGGCAGCTGTCCCTGGTGCAGGGAGGGCTCTATTATTTCACTGTAAAAAATGGATACAATCACTTTGATTTGTGTTTGCTGAGAGCCTGGGGGACATCCTGGCCGCCCTCACAGTGGTCTGGCTGGGCTGACCCAGACCCCCGCACCCTCATACTTCTTCCCTTCTGGTTTCCCCCCCACCCCACCACCCCATGCCTGCCCCTGTCAGTGAGCCCAAGTTTGTTTCCCTGTCCAGGGTGGGGCCCATCTCAGGCCTCAGCCCAAAGTGGGTCCTCAGGCCTTCCTCGCTCTACCCGGCCTATGGCAAGGCAGGCCACGCCCCTCTGTTACTCGGTCCAGAGCAGAGGTCTGCAGAATGGAGGCAGCTTTAATGAGATTAGAAAGCTGAACCGAGAGGCCAATTAAATCTGGGCTTGTACCTGTTCAGGCGTTGTTCTAAGCCCTGACCGGCCCCCCAAGGCGTCCAGCAGGCCTCTGGGGGAGCCTGGCTGGACTTAAGGGCAGGAGGTGGCAGAGAGGTCTGTGCTCTTGGACCTGCGGCCTTTCCCCCTCCTGGAGGTTAGGCAGAGGGGGGAACCTTGAAGTGCCTGAGCCCAGAGCCCCCCACAGCTGAGGCCCTGCACACACCCCTCTGCCCCCAGCCTGCGGGGTACAGCTGGGTTCATGCAGACCGTCCCAGGCAGTTCTCCCGTACAGCCAGGTGTGGGTACCGGGCACCAAATCCTCACCGTGTCTTACAGGTATGGGCCCAGGACTGACCTGGCCCAGTGCTCTGGCAGCACCCTCCTCTCCCAGCTGCTTGGGCTTTTCTCCTGGGAGCAGGGGTGCCTGCAGTCTTTGGACAGCCTTTGTGTGCCCTCCTGCATTGAGGTGGGCCAGGCAGGCAATAGCGACTTCCCATTTTACAGACAGGCAAACCGAGGTTGACGAGAACGACCCCACATGAGAACCTGGGGACCTGGCTCTAACCCTCACTTAAGCCTTCCAACTCCTGGCGGGGGGTGGGGGTGGGGGTGGGGTGGGGGGGAGGCAGTATGGTTTGGTGACCACAGGACCCAGCCAGGGAGAACATCCCAGCACCTGTGAGCTGTGCGAAACGGGGAACCGTTCGGTTCTTCACCTGCAAGGTAGATGGCCGTGAAACAAAGGAGTGGATTCAGCCACCTCAGAAGGTGGTTCTGCGGCTTAAGTGAGCGCAGCCTCTCTCAGTGTCTCAGGGAGCCAGTGCCAGCACATGGCTACTCACCCTGGTCCCCGGACACAGAGCCAAAGGCTTTGGGAAGCCCCTCTGGTGGGCCTGCCTTCCCTGCTGCAGAGAAGGGGCGGGGGGTAGGGCTCTGAAGGGTGTACCTGGTGTGGGCCAGGCCAGAGCTCAGTGCACTCGACTGCTCAGCCGCAGGGACACCATGCTTGGTAGAGGGCTGGTGAAAGAGAACCTGGCCATCTTGCTGAGAAGCAACAAAGCCCACATGGAAGAAGCACACCAGCCTGTGTGACCACGAGGTGTCGATGGGATCTAGTATCAGGCGTCAAAGACCCAGAACAAACAAACAATGAGGGGAGTACAGAGTGGAGACCTAAAACCTACCTGTAGACAATTGGACACCCCCTCACAGAAGGGTCACGAGGAGGAGATGAGCCTGTCAGGGTGCGGTATAGCATCGATGAAACACACAACTTTCTTCTTTAATGCTTCCCTTCCCTCCCCACCCCCACTATCATGATCCCAATTCTGCCTTACAAATCCGGCTAGACCAGAGCATGTACACAGGTACAGATGACAGTTGGAAACACAAGGAGTCCAGTACAGATAAACCCCTCAGGACCAATAATGAGAGTAGCCGCTACCAGGAGGGTTGGGAAACATTTGGGGTAGAAAATGGGGAACCGATCCCAATGATCCACATATAACCCCCTCGCAGGGTGGACAACAGAAACATGGGCGAAAGGAGACATCAGTCGATGTAAGACATGAAAGTAAAATAAAAATTATCAAGGGTTCATGAGGGAGAGAGGGTAGGGGAGCGGGCAATGAGCTGATACCAGGGGCTCAAGTTGAAAGAAAATGTCTTAAGAATGATGATGGCGACAAATGTACGAATGCGTTTGACACCCTGGGTGAATGAATGGATTGTGATAAGAAGCTGTACGAGCCCCCACTAGCATGATCTACGTTAAAAGGGAAAGATGGCTATTGGTACAGCGGCTGCAACAGCAGGCTCAAGCGAATCCCCGGTGAGGGAGGTGCAGGGTGGGGCCGTGTCCCCTTGTGTTGTCTGTGGACCGCTAGCGCTGGGCCCGATTGGACAGGCCCACTGGAGGCAGCTCCGAAGAAAGGCTTGACAAACCGCGTCAGAAAGGAGAGCTCTGAAAACGCCCGGGCACCGCTCAACTCGGCACACTGGAGCATTGGTGGACGCGGTGGCCACTGTGGTGGTGGTTGCTTATTTCGGCGTGGAGGCACGTTCCTTTGGGGGGGGGGGAGGCTGGACCAGAACCAGGGCCACTGTGGGGAACCTGGCCTCACCCTCTTTGTCCTGCCCTGGGTGTGTGGGTCGGAGGTTACCTTGTAAGGTGACCAGACGTCTGCTTTTGGCGGGACAGTTCCGATTTTTAACAATTTATCCCGCGTCCCACGGCGTTTTAAAAAAGTCCCGATTTTTGGAAAGAATGCATGACACGCTAGGGTATACGGTTTCCGGCTGCCACATGGCTATTTCACCAGGATATGAGTTTTATCAATGGTGTCTCGCTTTACCAATGTTAACACATCTGGTCACCTTACCTTAGAGGGGCTGCAGGCCTCCTTCCTGTCCTCAGGCTCCCGATCCAAAGTTCCTGTAGGCCTTTGTACTACGAGGGTGAACTTAGTTCAAAGTTCTGCCTCGGATGGAGGAGAAAGACCCAAGCCATGGACTGAAAGGGAACTGGAGGAAAATAGAAGGAATCGAATGGTTTTAGAGTGGGCCTGTGGCAGAGGAGGACCCTGGCCATCCATCAAGGCTGACCCTTTGGGGTGGTTGCCTGCCTTGGGTTTCACGCTAAAAACAGCACCAGGAGCCGCATCGAGGACTCTCGGAAGGTTTCCATGTTCAAGGCAGAGAAACCTGGGTGCCCGTGGAAGATGGAGCTGTGGGTTTCCCCCGTGGGCGTACAGGTTTGTAGAAGTGTGCCTCCTCTGTAAAGTTGGGTCTCCATGATGGAGGGGCATCAAGATGAACTCCCCGAAGAGCCTGGTTTATTAGCTTTCTCCAAAAAGCTCGTTCACAGCCTCCAGTCATTTGATGGCCACTGCTTGTTAGGTCTCATGGTAAATGCTCAGCCAGTACTGGGACGCTGCCTTTTAGAAGTCAGCAGCCCTGCAGGGAGGGAGACATCCCGGTGGGAAGTGCTGGAAGAGCAGCCGGGAGAGCCTAACCTGGAGTCAGAGGGTAACCGTGTGAATGTTCTGTGGGCCCCCCTGTGAGAACGGGTGGGAGGAGTGGACTCAGGTGTCTGCCAGTGCTCACCTGCAGCTCTTGAACCTACTCAGTCTTCCGGGCCTGCCCTGGGCTGAGAACGTCTGGGCAGATGAGTTATGGGTAGGGGGGCTTGACGGCCCCCAGGGGTAGGGAACCAGACACCTGATTGGTGAGGGGTTGGAGCCATTCACAGGACATGGTAGATACAGGGAGTGCTCAGAGCTGGAGGTACCTTCGAAACTGCAGAGAGCTGGCCCCCTGGCAGCCTGGTCTCTGCCTCCTGCCCTCCTCTCTCCTGTCCTCATTTCACGGGAGACCTGAACCCAGAGGAGGGGAGGAGGCAGCAGCACATCCCTCCCGAGCGACTTGCAGCCTTGCTCTGTGATTCCTTGTATCATGTCTCTTGGGTCCAGTAGGAAAGGGCCGGCCACTTCCCAGGTGGGCAGAGAATTCCCCTGGGTCTCAATTTCTGGGACATGGAGAGGAGGGCTCAGGGTAGGCCTCCCCGCCCCGCCCCGGCTTCCACCGGCCCCGAGTGCTGCCACCCTCTTGCTTGTTCCCCAGGCCCCACGGGTGGCAGGCCAGCTCTTGGCACCCGTGCGAGGTCTGTAGGTCAGAGGACAAGAGCTCAGGCGACGAACCTGCCCAAGAGTGAACACCCAGCTCTCTCTGTATGAGAGACGAGAGGAGTCGGGGCCCTGAGGGCTGGGAGAGCGGGGGAGATCTCAGCCGCCTTCAAGGCCACTGAGACCCCTTCCTGCCCCAATGCAGATTCCTACAGAAGCCCACGGAATCCAGTCTTGACCTAAGTGGAAATGGTGGTATGCGTATAGCTACTCAAGTCTACCCCAGTCCCCTCATTGCCTCTGTCCCTCTCTCATGGAGCTCAGAAGAAGTGACCACCCAAGCCATTTGCCAGCCTGGGCCCAGCAGGACCAGCAGCCGTGTTTTCTGAACACCCAGAGCTTGGGGTTTACAGGCAGAGGGAGCCGCGTGTCCCAGACATGTATGGGCATGGTGGGGCGTAGGCATGTGCGTGGGGGCTGTTTTAGGGGGAGGGGGTAGTTGTGGGTCAATCTTTTGATGTGGCCAGACAACACATTTCTAGAAGGCAACTGAGATAGCTGATCGTGGGAGCTTGACCCAGGAGAGGCAGCTCCTCTTGAGAAGCAGGGCTTCTGGGAACACGGCATCCAAAGGGGTCCAGGAGTCCAGCAGGCACTTGCACACACCCCTCCTGCCCCGGACCTCCCTGCTGGTCAGGTGTGGCAGATGCCCAGCTGAGGCCCCCTGCAGTATGCATGAGGAGGCCTCCCTGAGAGCTGGGGGTGGGGTTCCAGAGGGAGGGAACAGCCACCAAGTCACGGTGCTAAATACTGTTGCTTGTAGGTGAGACTGGGGACTTGGTGGGTCTAATTAGTCAGGCCTCAGTGACCGGCCCCTGTGCTTTCAATATTGTATTGATTAGCGTGCGGACAAGGGCCGGGCCACCCAGATGGCGGCTCGGGGCGCCCGTTGCTGCTTCAGAACCAAGCCTGGTCAGACTTCGTGGCGAGGGTCGGGTCTCCTGCCCTGACACCCTCTCCCCCACTATTCCCAGCAAGTTCCTCTGGAGACCCTGAGGTTGCATGTGCCCTGGGTGCTCAGGCCCTGCTTTGGGTCTGCCTCGTGACCTGCTGGCCTAGGACCACTGCCTGCTGCCCACACTGCCCTCAAGCATGCTCCTGTCTGCGCTACCCTTGGAGCGTCCCGGTCAGTGTCCTCTGACGGTGCCTGGACAGCTTGCCAGGGCGGGAGGGGCAGTGGAGGTGCATTTGGAGGAGCCGATAGCCATGGGGATGGAGAACCTGAGTCCATCAGAGTAGCTGGGGTGTTCCTCCGGGGCACTTGTCAGCAGCGCTGTCACTCAGACAACCTCGCGCCCGCACAGACACGCAGGCACATATGCCACAGCTCACACAGGAGTCCAGGGCTGTGCGCCCTCTCCTTGGGGTGTTGCCAACGCTGTGAAATGACCGTGTCTGTCCAGAGCTCTGCAACTGGGAGCAGGCGGGCAAGGGCCACTCCTCTGCGGCCAAACTTCGTGTGTGCAAAGTGTGTGTCAGGTCTCACCTGGGGCAGCTTCCTGGAGCTGGCCACATGCAGGCTGAGGCTTTGGGGCAGGGGCCCCTGTGGGAAAACATAGGGAGGGCTCGTGGCCACAGAAGAGTGGGCTCTCAGGGGGCCATGTGGCCCTGGACTCTGAGTTCTCAGCGTCGTTCCTGGATAACGGGCACCTGCACCTGGCAGAGGGTCCTGCCTTGCCCTCCGTCACCCAGCAAGTGCCGTGGGCTGAGCTGTGGGCCACTTGTGTCCAGCTGAAGCATGACTCGGGGGGGGCATCGTGGATTAACGCGGTGCACGGCGACCCTCTGTGACAGTCTGGGCAGCGATCGCTCAGGGAGCAGACTGCCGGGTCTTTCCCACAGAGCCGTTTGTGGAGTTAGCATGTGAGCGCTAACCCCTGCACCACCAGGTCTCCTTGAGGAATGGACCCCTCTCCCTGGCCCTGCTGCCTTTTCCCTGCAACCGCCCCGTGCCCCACGCGTGTTGAGAGGCTCTGAGATCAGGCCAGGCGCCAGGAGGTGCCCGTTACATGTCCTGTGGGCAGTGGAACAGGAGACAGGTGGGCGAAGGCTGTGACTGGGGCTAGCCAGGCCCCCGAGGCACAGCGGCAGCCCGGTGCCCACCTGCTAGGTACCCACGGAGGCTTCTTGGCCCTCCTACTCCATTGCTGGTGACCATGCCTGGCCAGTGCTAGGAGCTAGCTCCCAGGGGACCTCTGGACGAGCTTTTCACCTTCCCTCAGCTTGGGCTGCTGCAAGACGGCGGCTGGCACATGGCCTTAAGGCCAGAGAGCCTGCTGTTGTCCCCACCGGACAGCTGGAGGCGGGGGCTGCCTGAGTGGACAGCAGCAGATAATCTAAGTGCCTAGCTCCTCATGCCGTCGTTTGGTCCAATTTCCTTTGCCTTGTGACCTACATCAGTCTTTATTTGCTAAACCCTCTGAGCAGGCAGCAGTAATAAATCAATTAATGACTCCGATGAATCGTTTAATGGCTGACAAAATAACACTGAAGCCAACAGCTTGCATCTCTCCAGCAGTACCAAAGGATGCTGGTTGACGCGGGGTGCAGGGACGAAACAGAGACTGTTAGCTAAATTAGCGCAATTAGTGCGTGCTTTAAAGGCTTAGGCGGCATCTGCTCAGCACGGAGCCCATGTGTCTGTCGGCTGTGCCGGGGACGGCTGTGCTGCCAGTGCCTTGCTCTGCTCTGTGGGTCCCCTGCCAGAATGCCCAGCCCGCTCCCGGACACAGAAGAGGTGCTGGGTGGAAGTGAGGTACTGACTGCTTCCTAGCCAAGCGTGACGGTCTCCCCTGGCATGGAGGTAGAGGACCCTGGGACTCTGCAGACTGTGCCTGCAGGGGAGGGACACAGATCCTGTCCCCACCAAGCCTGATGCCAGCTGAGGAGCGTGGGCTCCTGGGATGGCCATGCTTGTCATGATTTCTTTCGAACCTTTAAGAATATATACGATTATATATTGAAGCAGGCGCTCCTCTGTTCTCCGCACACCTCGCTCCTGGCAGGATTAAGTTGTCATCAGAACAGAGCATGTGCCGCGAGTCCACGCCAGGGATTTTTCCACTCTGCGGAAGCGGCTGCCAGTGTTCTTGTTAAGGAGCTGTCACTGGCCAACGATGACATGTTTGCGGTTGTAAGTAGCTTCTGTAAGACAGTGGGAACGTGCGTGTGGTGTGCGCATGCGTGCTTGTGTGTGTGTGTGTGTGTGTGTGTGTGTGTGTGTGTGTGTGTGTGTTTTGCTAATGCTGTAAACCAGGGCCTGGAGCTCATGTCTCCTTAAGAAGAAAGTCAGCGCTGTACAAATACCCTGCCATTGATCCACTCCATACTCTTCATCTGCAGGGGACCTTTAGCCCTTAATCTCCCTCATCTTGCGGGTGCACGCCTAGGCCCCGCGGCCTGTGCCACGCAGGCCCGTCCAGGCAGTGTTTGCACAAGGAGGAGGGCACCCACCCTGGCTGGGATCCACATGGAACCAGGTATTAATTACACGGGGCTCCACCTCACAAATGGTGCCCTTTGATCCAGTTCCCAGAGGGGAGAGATAGGCAAGGTGGTGTGACCCAAGCCTTCTGAGCCCAGGCAAACCCATCCTTTTCATATGGGGCTGGTATGTGTGGGGAGTGCTTTCTTTTTGTCTGTTTATTGTGAAAAGAAGGAAAAACATTATTTTCCAGAGCGGGACAGATAGGGGCCACCTCTCAGGAAAGTGGCTTCTGCAGCGCTTAGGACCTTGTCTCCTACTGCTCGGCAGACCCTCTTTCATCCCCTCCAGCCTGCTCAATCCGTGGAATCCATGGGTGGTACAGACAGGTGGCTTTACATGCTCAGCTGCTAACCCTAAGGTTGGAGGTTCAAGTCCACCCCAGGGCTACTCGGAAGGAAGACCTGGTGATCTACTTCTGAAACCCCTAGGCAGCACAGTTTTGTGTATAGCACGTGTGGGGCTGCCACAAGCCCCCAGGGTCCAAGGGCATCCGGCATCTGCCTGGTGCTGCTCGGTCAGTGCATCCAGCACCGCACGGGCTGGCCAGGTACCTTACCTGGGAGGGTGTTTTAAGTCCTCCTGCCCTCTGGCACAGGCTCAGTGACAAGTAAAGGGCACGGGTGGAGGGAAGGGCTAGCCTGTGGCCCCACGTCTGTCTCTTTCCAGGGGAACAGGCCCCTGTCAGAGCAGCTCTGGAACCTGCCTGTGGCGCTGGGCCAGACTTCCCATTCTGCCCAGTCTGAGCGTGTGGCCTGGGCCAAGCCTTCACTTCTTAGGTTGATGGTCTGGGGAGACTGCTGTGTTGTTGGGGGCTTGGGGGTGCGGCACAGCTTGTGCCTTCTCTGACTGGGTGGCCAGTGCCCTTCCTGGGAACTGTGCACGCTTAGTCCTTCTGTGTACTCCTGGAGGAGCAGAAGATGAGGCAGCCTGCACCCACCTCCCACACCAGAGGGGAGGGGATGGAGCAAAAGGGCGGGTGGGAGTCCTGTCTGGGCCCACTTCCCAGGCGGGTTAAGATGACAGCAGCAACCTCTCACCGTATCACCTGCCTCATCTGCAAACCCTGCCGTCCGTAAGGCCCTGGCTTGAGTGCCACCTCTCACACAAAGCCTCTCTGATCCCATAATCCACCGCCTCGCAGCGCCTGCCCGCCTGCCCTCCCCCCCGCCTCCTGGAGCTCCTTCCCGGGTCCCTCCGCTCTCGGTCACCACAGCTCATCTCCTCCTGTGGCCATGGAGGGCAGAGCCACGCCTGCCGTCTGCTGTGCAGGTGGGCACAGTGCAGCCCCAGCCGCCCCTGAAGCACGTGTTTGCCCGGCGCTGCAGCTATGTATGAGGTGCTCCTCCCCATGGGTTACTACTGGCCAGTGAGGTTCAACAGGCCCTTCAGCAGAGGTCTTGCCCTTCTTGATGTTCTTCCCACCCAGTTCTTTCTTTAAACACTTGTCCAAGGAGCCCGGGCTGTCCGTCCGCGCAAGGAAGAGCAGCCAGCATGTGTAGGAGATCGAGACCTTCAAGCCTATTGTGATCGCCCTAGTTTCTCAATCCTCTGCCCGTTGGTCCTTTCCCCACAGTTGGGTGCACAGACAGGGCTTTTCTCGGGGACGAATCAAGGGTTCATGAGTGAAGGCAGTGTGTGGCTGTGTGCTGGGCGGGTTTCAGGAGGGCTTCCAGACGAGGAAGAGGCCTGGTGATCAGGTTCCCAAAGCCCAGCCAGGGCCAACCCTGCGGGCCACAGCAGTCCAGCCCCCTCTCGCATGAGGTCACAGCTGTCGGCGCTAGCCCAGTGGTGTTGGAACAGGGGAATGGTCCTGTGGCTTCGTGAGCATAAAGATCGGAGACAGAGGGAGAGAGAGGCTGAAGTGAGCGCCGCTTTAGACCTTGAGGTGACGTGGCTCTGTGCGCCTCAGTGGCCTGCTCCTCCAGCCCCACGGCATCCAGAAGAAGGTCGGTGTGTCAGGACAGATCTCACCTGGGCTCGATGGCCCAGCTGTGGCAGGTCTGGGGGTTCTCCTTCCAATGCGCCCCTTTATCAGGTGTTTGACCAACGGGGCCTGGTGGGCCATCGCTCCGCACCGGCTCAGCAGGGCGGAGGTGGGCAGAGGCTCGGATGGCAGGGCTTGCCTAGGTCACACGGCAGATGGCTTGCAGCCAGAGCCAGAGCCCGGCTCTGGAAGCACTCAGTCCAGGGCTTTTCCCCATAATACTCAGCTACCGGATCCTTCCCGACTCCTGGCCACCTTGTAGGACAGAGGAGAGTGGCTCTGTGGGGTTTCCCAGGCTGAGTGTCCGTGGAAGCAGACTCCCTCCACGCCATTGGTGGGTTTACACTGCCAACCTTGTTAGCAGCCCCACCCTTAACTCCCTGTGCTACCAAGACTCCACCTTTCTCATTAGAGGCCCCAGCAAACATCAGGGGGCAGTCGAAGGTAGGTGGGACTTCTCTCAGAAGTGGGGAGGTGAGGCAGAGACAGGACTCTCACCAGAGACTGCTTAGTAGTCTGCTTTTAAGGGGGCCTAATGGCGCCAAACCGAGAGGCTGGTGGTTGCTACCCACCCAGGGGCTCTGTGTGGGGGAGGTCCTAGCATGAGCTCCCTATAAAGATGACAGACTGGGAGGCCTTGGAAGCAGTTCCACTCTGTCGCACGGGTTCACTGTGATTGGGATTGACTCCTGGGTGCTGATTAAACAGCACCAGCATACTTCTGCTATCCCGCATTCTCTGGGACCCCCCCCCCCACTACCCCAATTAATATAGCCTGCCAGGCTGAGTCTACCACTCAGATCCAGAGAGCATTCCAGCTCAAGGCTGCACTGCTGGCCCGTGGCCATCCCTGGTGCCAGGAGAGTAGGTCCGCGCAGGGATCCTGTGTCATTCCCCTGTGCCATCCGAACCTATTTTTACCGCCAGCCGGTCCTGTCTTTTCACACAGCAACAACTCTGTTTTCTCCACGCTGCAGGATTAGAACCCCTGGTCCCCAGAACTGGCTCGTGGCTGAAGGGCCAAGAGAGACCTCTCTTACCCCAGCTCCTCCCGGGAGGCCCCACTGCTCTCTTCCTTCTGTCTTGGCCTCGCTCTGTGACGAATGGCATGTACTCCCTTCCGTCACCTAC
Organism: Echinops telfairi; assembly: GCF_000313985.2. Lineage (NCBI taxonomy): Eukaryota > Metazoa > Chordata > Mammalia > Afrosoricida > Tenrecidae > Echinops > Echinops telfairi. The sequence goes on from NW_022104341.1 coordinate 73,201,144, forward strand.
GTCTTCCGTTTGGGGATGGCTTTGAAAACTCCCTCCAGGAAGTGTGGCCCCAGGAGGGGCCCCATTCCGGGCATACCGAGAAGTCAGTATTACCACCGTCTCCTCCTCCTGGTTTTGTGTTTTACACAGAATCCGAAGGTTCTGTCTTGATGATAGCAACACACCAGTGTTCGTTCATTCCTCACTTGCCCCTTAGGGGTGCCCCGTGCACCACTAAGTGGCTTCTGGACATACCAGGCATCCATGTGGCCTGTCAGTGAGTTTCAGTCAGGGAAGGCTGCCATCACTCAGGGTTTTGCTTGTGGCCCCTGTGCCGTGACACCACAAGGTCCGAGTATTGGGTTGGGCCACGGAAGGAGGGGATTTGCAAAACAAAGTGCCCGCCTGCAGCCTTGCAAGTCATTCGGGAGGAGCTGGCCAACCTGGCAGGAGTCCCACGGCGCACGCTCACTCAGAATTTGTTTCTGTTCAGTTCTCCAGCAGCTTCGTGTGCATAGAGCCGCCATGTTTTAAAGTCGACTAACACAATGAGGCGGCAGGGAGGGAGTCATGCGAGATGTGGGGAAACTGAGACCCGTAGCAGGAAGGGACGTGTCGGTGCACGCACGGTGAGTGAGCCCGGCCCATGCATAGGGTGTGTCTGGTGTCAGTCCAAGATTTTCCCTCTCCGGCTGCAGTGAGGAGTTCTATCCCGAGCCTCGGCGTGTCCGAGTTTGTGGTCTTGAAGGAGACGCGCGGAGATGCTCTGCAGAGTGCCTTAATGGACCTCTAACTCCAAGTGGGAACCCACAGGGAAGGGCCGGTTCCGAGCAACCCAGAAAGGCCTGCCTCCAGGAGGTCAGGTCTGCGCAGGTCTGTGAATACTATAGATTGCAATCGTTTATTGAACACCTGCTATATGCCCCACAATGACAGGATCTTGGGGAATGACAAGCAGCCCCTGTCTTTGAGGTGCGGGAGGGCGAGTGGGGGGTGGTC